>NC_053410.1:21680557-22325557 GCF_016859285.1 Xiphias gladius
ATGTCTTTGTACTGGGAAGTACTTTTTTTTTTAAAAACATGGACCATCAGTGGCTGGACTGGTATGCCAAGCAGATAGAGGATTAGTTTCGCCAGTGATTTGGCCAATTAAGCCTCAGCCAGGGCTCTGCTGGGACCTCCCTTAAGGAGTCTTCCCACAAATTTACCCACTCCAGGAGAGAGGAAGAGGAGGAGTGTGCTGAGGGTAATTATACACGGCTGGCCGCTCTGATTGGGTATGGTAGTTAGACTCCGTGGCAGGAAGCAGAGGGGAGGAGGCCATGATAAAAAGTCTATTGAACGTCTCGGTGGAGCTGTAGGAGGCTCTGGTTGAATGAGTTCGGCTATCAAATAGTGGAGGGAGGCACTGAGGGTCTGTGCTGCTTGTTGTTCACCCAGTTTTGATCCCTAAACAGCAAGAGTAAGACCATGATTCTGAGATCTGAACTGTATTTCAAAAGATTCACTTGAACTTTTTCACTCTCTAAAGGCTGCTGAGACCAAGACAGGAAACTTCTTTTTGTTAAATCAAACAGGGAAGTTTGAACAGGAATTTTCCTGTCAAACAATTCAAGTTGTCCTTGTAATCCTACTAATAAGTAAATTTGGAAACAAAGCTTTTGTCTGCTTATGTTTTGCATTAGGAGAAATATACAGTCATTTCTTAAAGAGTGATTTGGTTGTATGCAAATACAAAATTTTCTGCAATAATTAATAGTTAGAACATTGTGGTTCTTTCACATGAGAGATTTTTGTATTTGGTTTTTGTCTGTGCTATTCCGACTGGTTTGGAGTGGTTGGGCCTTGGTGGGAAAAAGCTGATGTCCATGCTTCTGTGCACCAATCACAATTTAGCAACATTTAACCAAAAACAGATGGCAGTTGAGGGGCTGTGTTGTTGGGCTACTGTCAGTCAAACCTGATAAAACAAATGGTAAACTCCTAATAAATATTACATAAGGATGTTTTAATCAAAACTTTAATGTTAATTCTTACTTATTTTTCATCATTTAATGTTTTAGAGAAATACCTAAGACCAAGTTTTCAGGGTTATTTAAGCAGCTAAAATCAATATTTTTATATGGACAATTGATCACATAACAGAGCAGTGTCCCTCAGCTCTATGGAGTTTTTTTTAGCACCCTGAGCTTGTTGTTTTGGTTTTCTGGTCTGAACCTTTACTGTTTTGGTTCACTCTCCAATGTTTTTTGGCCACAGCAGGCAGCTGTTTTCATCCAAAAATATCCAGCTGTTTTCATCCAAAAACTCTAAAAACAAACTGTACGCTACCTACCTAGCGCCAAACAGCAGACAGACAAAGTTAGTGACTAGCTGGTGAACACAGTGGCACATTTAGAAGCTAAAAAAACAGATATTTCCTTCAGAAGTTGGTGGAGACCAGAACAGAGCAAAAAGGAGAATTAATTTTAGAGTTACATTTGCCAGGTGCCCAGAAGCAGCTCAAAGAAATTCTTATGTTGCTGCGTGTCTGCTCAATGTGTAAATAGGCAACAGTTTGCTAACAAGTTAGCCATATCAGCGTAAAAGCAATACAATGTCAGTGTTATGTTCACAGCTTTTTTTTCTGCTACCCACAACTAAAAAAAAAAAAGTCAGTTATTGCAGGTTTACGGTTGATACACTGTATATTTTATAATTTAAATTTTACATTGCATTGAATAGTTTTTTGTTTGATATTTTTTGTATGAAATTCAAAGTGCCTTAGTGCAAGAATTTCACTCTATAGATTTCTTTGGTTCCCTTACAGATGGCCATAAACTTGAACTGGTCCTTGAACTTAAACTTGTCAGTTTTAAACTAAATAATGTTCACCACTATCCTGCAGCTTTGACAGAACTGAAGAAAACCATGAAGTGAACTATGAACCTTCTGACAGCTCTTGTCTTCTCCATACACAGCGACGTGGTCACTCATATTGTGTCAGAGGACAGCGAGGCTTCATCACTGTGGACATGGCTTAAGGGATGCGATCTGAAGAATCTTCCCAGCATGCACGTGTTGGACATCAGCTGGTTCACTGACAGCATGAGAGAGGGGAGACCTGTTGCTGTGGAGACCAGACATCTCATTCAGGTCTGTGTGTGTCATGAACCAGACAGAAATAAAATATCTAGCAAGATATAGGGCAAGCACTAGATGGCACTGCGAACCAAACGGGAAATTCTTTTATAGGGTATATTGAATAGGTATGGAGTATTTGATGATTTGAGGAAACACAATAATTTACTACTTTTTATTCAGGAAGTTCATATTGTGCACTATATTCTACGTCTATGTATGTAATAAGCTTCCTCTCTTCTCGTCTCCCTGCAAATCTATAATATGATGTATATTGTCAACTCCCTGACAGGGAGGACAAACCTAACGTCCCTCTGTCTCTACTCATACTACCACATTTCACCTTGCTGATAGCAATAGAAACATTCCCCATATTGCATGGGAGTGTTAAAATAAAGCCATCAGCTGGATGTCTTGGCTCCTAGCAGCCCACTAACTGAAACACATGCAAATAGACACACACAAATTTTCCCCTGTGAATGGAACTACGAGAGCTTGGCAGCTCAGGGATCCAAATAAACAAAATATGCTGTCTCTTTTTCCTCCAACAGAGGAGAGGGAAAAACACTCAACTCCCAGAGTTATGTTTGCCAGGTTCCATGGATGTTTTCTCCTAACAGCCTGTGATGGCGTTTACGGTCACAATTACGCTGTGTTTATGCCTTTATGTGAAATACCCCAGAAATGATTTTGTCTTGCTCTAGCGTAATTTCCACATGGTCACGTGACTGTGGCACATCAGTGGTGCGCTTCTAGTCGGGTGCATCATTAAGTGACAAGGCTAATGATGCCAAGCTGGCATTTATTGACCCACCTCCCCAGGTAACCACAAGCCCACTTCCCTGCTTGTTTTGTGATGCCTTTCCTCTCTGAAGCCAACAAGGTAATGCACGGTGGCATTTATCTGCGTGGCGCTTCCAGGAGATTGTTTTTTATGAGATATAAATCCATTCAAGGAGCTACCATGTAGACATAAAACATTCCCCAAACAGGCTACTTCTAGGGCACATTTGCCTGCAGCTCCTTTTGAAACTCTGAAAATGCAATGTATTTTCACTATCATAAATATTCTACAGCAAGTCGGGGAGGAATTTCAAGCATTAAACCCACAGAAATGTAACATTTTCCATTACTTCTTGGCTTGCAGAGAGGCTGTTTAGCCTGTTTAAGTGGAGAGGTGGTAAGATGTAAGAATATGCTGCTTAAAGGGAACAAAAATGAAAAAGATTGCCAGGGATTTGGAGTTTGCATCTGGCTCGTGAACATGTGTCTGCTTTCATTCTTCAGTTAGGAGACAGTTGGGCTGGGCATCTGAGGAGGATGTTTGTGGGTTAGGTGCGTGGGCGCAGGGCCAGGCAGAGTCCCTTAAGAGGTGGAACCTCTGTGCCCTTTGACCTGCTCAGCAGCCCAAGAGGATTTAATTTACCCACCTGAGCGCACCCCACTGTCTGCGTGACAGGAATTATCGTGAAGGAAAAAACAGGCCTGGAACGTCTCCACAGGTTAGCGGAGGGTGCAGGAGTGGTTGAGATCTTGCAACGCTGATGGTACTTTTTCATCTCAGCAGATGGTATGTGGAGAAATTAAGCTGCAACATGTAGACTGCACACATTAGTTTAGTTTAGTTTAGTTTAGTTTAGTTTAGTTTACATCTATGCCATACAGCAAAGGTGGAGAGGACACTGGAGAGAAGGGCAGGAGGGGATAAGCTGGCTCTGAGATCAGTCTGAGAGCTTTAGCTTCCACAGAGTTATAGGCCTGTATAATAACCCAGCCCAGATGGGGAAAACCAACCTCTGCATGCTGATGCACAGACATTTGTCTCCATGGACCCACAATCCCATATTGGATTAAACAAACTGCAGCTGAGGTGGAAAAGTGAGGGAGAACCTCCTGTTGTATTTAGAGGGAGCGCAGTTAGGGAATTTCGAAGGCAGTTTTACTTTTGATTGGCAGAAAAATTGTGCCGTGAAATATATTCAAAGTTATTCGAATTTCTTTTTCTTTTTGGAGAACAGGAAAGGCTCCTGGCAGAGAATAAATGATGAATGTTTTCTGAATCCCTTACTGATTGATTCAGCCCAGCAGTGTGAGAGGTAGTAGCTCTTTTCATTATCTTTCTGAGACACCCCTGTTCCTTCTGCAGCATCGATCCCAGTCAACACAGTGTGATGACAATCTCTCCATCTTCCTCTTTCTCCTCTTCCTCTCCTCTCTGTATCATTCTCCCTCCCATTCCATGGGTGATTTTATGGACACAATGTTCTCTTTTGTGATGTCTAATTGTCTGCAAGAATATTAATATTACATTGGTAATCCTTTTGACACATATATTACAAATGGGGAACCATTTCTTCATAGACTGAAAAGGCAATTTACAGGAGGCAAATTGGATGATGGCAAGCAGATTTGTAATGCCACGGGTTAGGTAGTGTAATGGATTTGGATGCCACCAGACTGTGAGATGAGTGTCATTAGCTTGTTGCCCTGGAGACACACAGTCATAAAAATAACTTCTCCAAGGCAAATGGCTACATTTTTATGTAATTCAATTTGAACGCTTGGCTCTGCGCTAGTCAGGAATAACCTTACACACATTTACACATTTAGCCTGTCAACAAATTGCAAAGGCTCAGAAACTAGGACAATACACGACTGTGTATACGTTTGTTCATGAGTCTCTGGTTATTTTTGTACACAGGACACCTTGCCCACTTTGCCAGAAGGTTCTACACCCACTCCTGTGGCCACAGTTTCTCAATACGCCTGTCAGAGACGGACAACCACCGAAAACAATAACAAGATTTTGACAGTAAGAAACAGTTATCTAACCTCACTCTTGGACGCAACTGCACTTTTACATATTCACCCACCAGAGGCCGTCGCTCCGACTGTGCAATGTAAAAAGCCCCCTAATCTGTTCTGCTCTAATTGGATGGCTGGCTCGCTTCACTCACCAGTCCCCCTGACACACCTCTCCCCAAAATACATTAACCTGCAAATGAGTAGCATCTGCAGCTGTGACATGCACATGTGACACGCACATGATACCAAGATGGGTGACGGACGCGACGCTCCTCACAAGCAATGAGGGATCTGTCCCTCTGCCATCTGGTGGGCAGTGGCGGGACAGAGGGGTAGTCGAGGTGGGGACGGGCGGACGATGGGATGCTCAGGTTCCCGCTCGGAATGGGGGAGTGGTTTGTTGACTGATTGGCTTAGGTGCTGATGAGTGTGAAAGAAAAGGGAAATGATGTTGATACCGGCAATGAAGCTGCAGGTGCACAGTGAGAAACCAGAAAACAGGAACAAGCCAGTATCAACATGTAGTCTATGCATTACCCAAACAAACAATAAACCACCGCACAGTAGCTTTGAGAAGTTTGTGAGTGCTGCTGAAAAGACTTCTTCAATGCCAGGCTTGCCTTTTTCATTTTTTTTTTGAAGACATTACTTTGGGCTCCAGGAAATTATGATAGACATTTTTCATTATTTTCTGACATTTCATAGACTAAACAATTAATCTAGAAATTAATTAATCATAAAATAGTTGACAGATTAATCTATAGTGAAAACAGTAATTACTTGTAAGTTTAATGGCAGTGCTTTGACCTCATGGAACATTCACGATCTCACTCTCAAGAAATAGAGAATTTATTCAAAAACAGGTCGACATTGGTTTACTCTTTGCATTTCATTCATTTCCATTTTGCTTTTTGTGATCTGTCTCGGAAGCACTGTTTTGATGCCATGTTTGAGGGTCTGAGATGTGAATTTTCACTATGAAGCGACTGGCAAACCTATAAATGTGTTTGTGTGGGAGTGTGGAGACCTGCTGATGAGTTTCCGTAAGACCTATTAAGCACAGCTTACCGAGGGCTTGTTGGGCATCTGTTTCATAATGACTTTCTACTTCCCACTGATGGCAAACATACATAATAGTTGCACACACGTGTACAGAAATTCACCTACGTGTTGTAATGTGATATTGAAACTCTCACAGACTCTCACACGTGCACACACGTTTGTTCTCGTGGACAGACGCGTACAGATGTGCACACCCACACACCTGGGGAGGGCTCCTGTTCAATTTCTTATTCCCTGTTTCTTTCCACAGTGTTAACTCCATAGTATTCACACTCTATTTCACTATCCCCATGATTATCGTATTATCCCCACGTAAAGCCACATCAAAGAGGACTTTCTGATGAGAGAGAAAGGTTGCACTAGATGTGGTCTTGAGAGAGCCACAGGTAAAACACTATACTGAGGCAGACAAAATGCAATTACTTGAAATATCTAAGTCAGATAGAAATTAAAAAAAAAAAAAAAAAAATGTTGCCTTGCCCTTTGACTGTAAAACAAGTCTCTGTTTAGAAATAAACAACAGCAAACCATGTGATCTACTGTAGCAGTGCTGATGAGGGGCAAGCGATTGATCCACGACGGTAAAGCAATCCTTGATCTTTCTTGCTGTCTGCTTGATTGCAAGGCAGAATTAATTCATTAGTGTAATTCCTGTGAATACATGTCTAATGAAAAAGCTCTTTAAGATGCTGAGATACTTTAAAATGTTTGTATGTGTATGAGTGTATGCGTCTGACTTTGTGATTGCATTTATGTATAAGGATATGCACATTTGGAGGTGCTTGGATGTCTTTTGATCTAGAGGCAATATAAAGGGTTGATAATTACCTCCTCCATTTCAGTGATCTTTGTAAGACAAATCATAACTGATAGGAACAAAAAAAATTCAACCAAAAAACAAATTCTTCTGGTTTTGAGAATGGGAACTATTTCATAATCGAGATTCAAAGATACTGGAAACACAATTTATTCTGCAGTTATACGAGAATTAATTGGTTAGCAGCATTGCTGTTAAGTCATGTGTGTAGCAGTATTGGAAAGGGGCCAAATATGGAATACTGCTGCTCCTGTATGACTGCTGTTAATGACATGTTCCTGAAAAGGTAATTCTTACTCATTCGCAAATTAGATGTCAGTTGACAGCATTGTAGTGATCAGCGTGGTGGTAGACACCGCTGAGAATTTTTTGACTATCCTTTTTATAACAAAAGCAACCTCTACATGCTGCGAAGACTGACGAGAAAAAGGCCCATTTTTAAAACCCCTCACTTTAATGAACGAATTGTTGAGCTGCCACGCTGATACATTATTTTCTGACGTCAATCTGCTCATCTGGCTCAAACGTGCAGTAGTATAGTCCAGTATGTGGCCTAGCAGTATTTTTTGGTACATGCTTTGCTGTGTGGCACGGCTAGCCAGTGCCACTGTCACCTAGCAACCATAACCACATGAGTTTGTCTTCACGTGATGTCCTGAGGTTTATTTTTTTTAAATTATTTATTTGTCTATCTTTGTATCATTTGAAAAAAAAAGAAGAAAGCCCAAGCCAGATCAGCATTTGCACCTGAGTCTTAAAATCTGCACCCTGCTGTGGCAATTTTGTCACAACTATTTATACCTACAAATAAAACTGAAAATACCATGATTTTAGAAAAAGATTTCTGAAGCTTTTACCAGTAGGATTTGACACGGGAGGACTTTGATGACCCTCTGAGCCCCCCTAGAGGTAGAGTTTTATGTCCCTAATGCAGACTGTAGAGCGAATACAATTGTGCATAGCTTCCACAACAGGGGACCTTAAACTGCCCGGGGCCTCCGTTTGTAAGACGGACAGTTATTTTATCCACGGTAAGCGATGCATTCATCAGGAGCAAAAGCAGGTCAGTCAGTCTAAAGATGAAGCTCTCTTGACTCATGTTCAGCATGGCTTCACAAGTGCAGAAGCTAGTATCTGTCCCAAAAGTGTGTTTTATTTACATTACAGTGTATTTTCCCCCGTACTAATAAAGCAGCTCTTTCACAAAAATACAGTATGCGCCGGCAATACAGCTTCTCCAACGGCATGCTAATAAAACAGCGTTGGCCAACAGGCTAGCATTACAGTGAGAAGCTTTTTGTTTGGTGCTTTTATGTACGAAACAAAAAGACATCAGTATATTGTTGTGTAGTGAACCAATATTTCAGTTTTTAGTTGCCTTTATGCCATTTCCCATATGCCCTAGACCACCGCAGGTTAAAAATCGCCAGCTCCACTCAGTCTTGTTGCTAACGCGTCCCAGTCACGGTATTGGAAAGAAATGATCCCTTTCAGCCCTGAAAGCATTTTTCCTATAGACCACCATTATAAAAGAGACGTCTGTGAAACGTTTGACAGGACATCTCCAACTGCAAAAAAATGTTATCATTCTTTGTATTATTATTCTTAATCCATGAAGGTTTCATATTTGCAAAACTTTCCCAGAGCTCAGAAAAGTGATTTTGTGTGTGAGATTAGACTGTTTTTTTATTTATTTATTTTTTTTAATGCTAAGAAATTATTCTCTACCAACTCCTGAGGGAAATTATCTGGCTCTTGAGCCCCTAAATCTTCTACTGTGTTCACCAGCTAGTCACTAACTTTGTCTGTCTCCTGTTTAGTACTGAGCATTTAGTGCACAGTGGGTTCTTAGAGCTTGTTTGCCGAAAAACAGCTGCCTCCTGTGGCTGGAAACAGCGCTATGAGAGCAATGAGAGAGAACCAAAACAGTGAAGTTATGGACAGTTAAACAATGAGGTGAAACTCACTATAAAGCTCCATAAAACAGAGGGGAGCTGCATATTCAGCTGATAATTCTCTGTAGGTTCATCACTACGGGCGACATTTTCACATTGTCATATACATTATTATTATAAAAATATTTATTATTGCCACTTTAAGATCACTTTGTTAAAAAGATTTCAACTTGTAATAGCAAGTGCTCTAGTAGATACAAATTTATTTATAGAATATGGATAGTAAAACCCAGCAAAAGGTTTCACTGTTCTAGGAAGATGAGCGAAAGAGGGATCTGAGATACAACAGCAAGTGGAACAGCGGCTAGACAGGAGCTGGTGTCAGGGCCATGGCTCTGTAGTAACTGTAGTAACTTTAAATGAACACATCTGTTACATTTTGGGAAATAATCTTATTTACTTTCTTGGCAAGAATTACATGACAAGATGGATATCACTCTCATATCTGTGCATTAATTATGGAACTTATGCCAGAAGGTGATTCACTTAACATTAACATTTCAAATGGAATCCATTGCTTGTTTTGGAAGTCTTACCCAAGGACAAGCAGTAAAATCATACAATTTATACTACTATCAAAAACCAATTTATTTGATCAACTAGATTAATTAATTTTACAAAGATACAATGTAGTGAGGCAAATATTCAACACCCAGGAGCTTTAAATATTGCGTGTGCCTGTGTATGTGACTGTACGATGCTGTGTTAGTGTATGCAGTTTGTGAATGCAACTTTACCGTACGCGTAGAGGGATCCATTAGACAGACAGAGGAGGTGTCACAGGAAACAACCTGCGATGATACCGGGATGGAGGGGAGGAAGAGAGCATCCGGGGCCAGCAGGGCGTGCTGGAGAAGGAGGAGGAAGCAGGTTGTGCAGAGAGTTGTCAGGATCAGGAGGAGAAGATGAGCATCATCTCAGCAACAGCACCCAAGTGAGGTGTCAATCACACACTGGCACCAAGCTGCCCTTCATTCCACAGCCATCCACTATTGATTCACTCATCCTTGCTCCCTCTTTATCCCTCCCCATCTCTGCCTCACACTCTTTCAGTCCTGTACCAGTTCCCCCTGCCCTTTTGTTGGGTTTAACATCCCCCGTCACCCCCATCTACCCATTCATACTGTGCTCTCTCTCACTCTTGTTGTCTCTGGCTGTCTTGCTCTCACTGTGACTGGGAAATCCATGCAGAAGTCAAGCTTAAATCCTCTCTTTTTTATCTGCTTAGCCCTGAGTCTTCTGCTGTCATAATTTTACCATAAGCCTGGTGCAGGCCGACACAAAAATTGACATATTGACTTATACCTTTTCTCTGATGGCAACACACACACACACACACACACACACACACACACACACACACACACACACACACACACACACACACACACACACACACGTAGAAGCATAGAAGCACACACAGTGTGCCAGACTAATGAGGAGAGGAGAAGAAAGAGTGGGAGAAAGAGTTAGAGAAAGAAAGGGCTAAACATCCTGAATTTGTTTCCCTTCAGCACAAGGCCTCCGAAGCACTGCTAGCAGACATGCTACGGATGGGGAGATGAGTGGAGGGGGTATGGGAGCAGTGAACCTTAAATGTATCAAATTGATTCCCTCCATCCCCCAGTGGGGTTAACATTCACAACCTAAAGACCCAAAAAACAAAAAGCTATAAGGATCAGAAATGGGTAACACATCGCTGCTTTTTCAGTACTTGTTTTGTTTAAGTGTTTTAAAAAGATATATGAAGGTTTTAAAATACTTTTGCCATGACCAAATCTTGTTAAATTTCATATTAAAATGCCTTCAACTTTTCTTGGACAATGTTCTTAGAAGTTAGACACCCTCATTTTCTTCATTTGAGGTAAATTTGAAGAAAAAAAAAAATTCAGAATGATGTCCTCCGCTCTTTTTCATTACATATGGGATAGATAAAATCCATCTCCTAGCTCTTAATCGTATTAAAACTCTTCTCAGTGGGTTCTCTGACCTCCTTACATGGTTTCTTTTTGTGCATGCAGCGAGACGAGCTGCTGTGCGAACAAGACTTGCAGGCATGTCCATGATATCCGATGGCAGGGGGTAAATCGGTGTGCTATATCAACGTCCCTGTGCACCAAGTCCCCCTACCAGCCCTAACTCCTCATTAATTAAATAAACGCATATGAGGGTTGGTTTTTGAGGACTTTATGCAGGAAAACATGACAGTTGACAGACTGGCTGAAGTAGGTGTATGTGTGTGTGTCAGGTCTTAAAATCCTGTTATTTAGCAGGTGAGAGGTGGTATAACTGGCTGTTCTGGTTGTGTGCAATGTTTCGATTTATTTTCTTGAGACAAAGATCAACAAGACACAATAATAATCAAATCACTCCTCTAGTATCAATAAAGTAACTTCTGATTTTTCAGAACTTCGCTTGTTTGTGTCAAGAAATTAAACCTGCAAAATTATTTTTTTGGTCAATTGGGGACAGCTCAACAAGCTGTAAGCATAACACTGACATAGTAGATATGATGGTTGTGTTAGCAAACAGTTTCCTATTTACATAGCCAGCAGACATGGAGTAACAGTAGCATTGGTTTGGAGTCGTGCTTCTGGCCAACTGACAAATGTAAGCCACTCACCTTTTATCTCTGTTTTGGTCTCCACCAAATACTTAAGGAGATATCTGGCTCTTTAATTCCTAAATGCTCCACTATGTTTACCAGCTAATTGCTACCTTTCTCTTTCTGCGGTTTGGTGTTGGGCAGGTAGTGGACACTGGGTCTATTATAGCTTTTTTTTTGCTGAAAACAGCTGCTTGCTCCATGTGGATGAAAATAGGGTTGACGACAGCGTTGAAACTGAACCAAAACAATAAAGTTGCAAGTCGTAAAATAAAAATAATTAGGTAAACAATATTAAAGTGCACTGTAGAGTTGGTTTGTCTCTGTTGCTTTGTCACAAGGGACCCATTCACATTATACATAGTTCTTGACCCATTATTACTATAAAAATATTAATTAGTAAAATTTTAAATAAGAAGACCGATACAACTGTATTTAAATCTCTGTGTTTTCAGTAAAGAGATTAGTCCAGGATTGTTTTTAGTCTAACTATAAGGCTAAAAAAAAAGTAATTGTTTTAAGGTTAACTTAAGTTTTACTTTTATTGATTCATATGTGAGTGAACATTGTATTTAATCTGTCATTAGATTGCGTAAATATTAATTTACACTTCTGTCATTTCTGTATATGACTCCAAATGTAGAACATACACATGTGAATGTTGTGTAGGGGTTGAAAACTTTTTCTATGTGGTCTTGTCATTTTTTTAGTTTTCAGGTTTTATATCACCTTCACTTTTAGCAGAGAGCAAAGAGGGGGGATGGAAGGGAATGGATGCTCATTGATTTGCATTTATTTGATTTGAATTGATATAGTTCATTGTCCCCATTGGGAATCTTGTATTGGCTTCACACTACAAGTCATTCTTTTACTACTGTATTTTGTACTATAGATTATTTATTTTCGATGATACACAGTTTACTCGGTTGTTCTTATTATTAGTGAGGTGCTGGGAACCCTGAACAACTAGCTCAGACACTTCTAGACAAACTTCTTGTTACACATCCTGCACGCTAAACACAAGCGTGCCCTATCACCTGGCCCGTTATACGCTTGCTTCTCCTGTTTGTCGCATGCTGTGAGGAAAACCCAGCTGTGTTTGTGCTTGTATATTTGTGTGTGTGTGTGTGTGTGTGTGTGTGTGTGTGTGTGTGCACGTACTGGGATGTAAAGGGTTGTTCACTTTACATGTGCTGCAGTAGACGGTTCATTGCGTCTTCTGGCTGAGCTGGACTAAAGGCTGCTGCTCACTGACCTGAGGCTGCATGTCTGTACAGGACTCCGGCTGGTGCAATGACCTCAGACTGTGGCCTGGCTGGAGGAGAGGAAAAGAAGGCATGAATATAGCCGAGTTTGTCCTGAGGTCTGCTCACACTGGGCTGCATTAAGTCTAGATCCTGGATTTAGAATTCCTGAGCTTCAGGCCCTGTATTGGCGTTCAGTGTTTATCCTTCAGGCATTGTGCAATGGCAGACTGGTTTATCAGCTGTATGGTATTTCACTGGTATGAATTTGCTATTATTATTATTATTGTTCTTAAACATGCTAGAGTTAGCGTAATATGACATGCTGACCCAAAGGCCATGAGCGATTGCAGACTAATTTCTAAGCCCCTTGTGCTATCTCGGGTTTTAGAGAAGATGCTACACACTCTTTTGCCTGTTTTCTGAAAGCTTAACTAAGCAAAGTTTTGTTATTAATGTTCAATTAAAGAAATCCCTGTAATAGGAAAGGTACACTTGTAGTGTTGATCCCACTGAGAATCAAACATTGTCTCCTTTGGCTACAGGACAAAGGGTCATCAGCAGCACCTGCAGTCTTCCATTACAATCTATTTCCTTAATTTCAGGGGCCTGGTATCGTGCATCTTGACTCGCTGCCACACTGTCATGCCTTACAGGGAAACTAGAATAGAACCGACTAGCTGTCAGTCTTTTTAGTAACACCTGTGCTTTTCAGACTATTACAAGTCAAAATGTCTGCTGTGAAAAAGGACTATCGTACAATACCTGCCCAGCCTGAAAAGGTGGTCAGATTGGGTAAAGTGGAGCCCTGTATAACTACTCAGAAGTTCGTGGAGTAAAATAAAATAAAAGGCAAGTCAAACTTCCTCACCTATCTGTTTACTGGTCCCAGGGAGTACTACTGCGAATGTGTAAAAAATTGTAAATAGCCTTTTGCGGCTCCAGAGGGCGCTGTGCGAAATCTGACACATTTCTTCAAGTGAATGACCTTCATTGTGGGTAATGTAGGAACCAGGTTTTAACAAGGAAAAAGAATGCACACACACACACACACACACACACACACACACACACTCATCTCTCTCTATAAGCGCCCAAATTTTTGACCCCCCATTTGTATCTGGCCGTTCCGAGCAGATATTAACACTTCTGCCCTCGGACGTGATCGAACCAAACATCATACTAACTAGTTCTTTTCAAGCATAACCTGAACCTTAGACTTACATTCAGTTTGCTTATTCATTTTAGCTGTAAGCGGGTAGTATACCGTATCAGGGCGCTGTGGGTACAGGTTTGAGTTGAAGGCATTATAAGTTGTTTTAAATGAGCACTCAGTTGAACCCTGAAAATAACATCAATAACATCATTGCCGTTTTGTCAGAGGTCTCTTTCATGTAGTATCTCTGTAGTATCTGTATCTCTCTTGGTGGGTGTCACGTAATTCAACTCTTTCAGCCTGAGCCTTTGTGGTGAGAACAGGTGGCTTGCTTCTGAGCATTTTGAAAAGCATTCTTTGTTGCACAAAAACGTCATTATATATAAGAAGCAGACTTAACATACATAATATTCCATATCAAATCACAGAGTTTGAATAACGAAGGCGGAAAGAAGGAAGAATATTGCTTTACCGAGAAGGCGACAAATTGCAAGATGGCAGCTTCTACTTTGAAGTTAATAATAAAACTTACGGGTCGAGTAAGAACTTTTCTTGGAGGCGTTCAGAGTAAAAACGCAGCAAATCAAAACAACATAATGAGATAGCACATCAACTTTAAATTCAATTATCACATTTCTCTCATTTAGAGAAGCACATAACACAAAATGCTGAGGGGTTTTGGCAAGATGAATATATTTTCTCGCAGTGACACATTATCATTTTGTGTTTTGCTTAAATAAATGAGTGAAATGTGAAAATTGTACAAAATCACCTTTTGATGAAATTTTAGATGCTACAGAATTCCTTTTTTGAGTAGTTTGAGTAAATGTCCACATACTGTACTGTAGTTGTTTGTGACTATGTATTGTTAATGTCTAATGTCTGTTTTTAAGCTGGGGGCTGAATATGAAAAACTATACCTGGTACCTAATTTTGGCAAGAACTCCATCTCCTTGCTTTCCAATAAAAAACAGCTTGCTTTTGTTTTTTCCCCCAGAAAGTGCTATTAGAAGGCACAAAACCCAGGCACAACAACCGCAGTAATCTCATTTCGAATGTTTTGTCATAACCCACGTAAAAAATATTACCTGTTTAGCTAATGAATGGTTAGACTGATTATCCAACTCTCCCGTGGTGACAGGTTTGCCTCCACTTGGTTCTGCAACAGTAGCTCATCACTACAGCAGCAGCAAACCATGAAGTCATCCAGACGAACACGGTGCCAAATGTTCAGCCGCATGCCAACATTACAAAGTGTGACAGTGAAGTTGTTTCACCAAGTGTTTCTCTCTGTAATAACAATCCATAGCTTTAAATTTGACTGTGAATGAGGTAGAATGGTCCTCAACAGTAAGAGAATCGTTGAGTCTGCTTCTCGGTTAGTTACCAGGATATCTCCCTAGCTACCAAACAGACTTGAAAGTTAGGCCACTGACAAAAGAATAACTAGGATTAATGAGAACTAGGGTTTTGTGAGGATAGGGCCACCATGTGGCTATTTATTACGCACTTTATATTTTTACTTCTAACTCCTGAACAATGAGATGTAGAAAATATTTTTCCCCTGGGCTGCATGGTCACAACTCAAAATATTTCCACCCACAGAATTTCTGGGGATTTAAATTTGTTCAAGTTTTCCTCATACAAATATTTACCCCAGTCTTTACCAAATCTGGTACATAATAGATTTTGACCCTGAAAAAGTTTGTTTTTTTGCCTATAAATGTAAAAGTCACGACATAAATTGCCACAATTCTTGAATGACCTGTGCAATTAAAACATAATATATATGATTCATAAACATATCCATTAACAGCAATACTACAAAACTACATGGCAGTTTGTCTATTGGCAGCACATGATAAATCTTGATAAATTGAAATTTCCATGATTCAGTTGTCATGAGTCCGATTTCCTTGAAAATTGGAAAAATTTGTATGTTCCAAATCCAACATATTTCAACTTCATTTAGGGGTGTAATTAATTATCTTCCATATTGATTCACCCATAGATACATTTTTTGATTAGTTGATTCATGTCACAAATGTCAAAAAATCACGAAAATAGCCATCACAGTTTGTCATAGTCCAAGATGATGTCTTCAGATGTCTCATTTTGTCCGACTAACAGTCCAAAACCTAAACATATTCAATTTACAATGATATAACACAAACAAATCCGCAAGTTATCACATTTGAGTTGCTGGAACCAGAGAATTTTTGTCTTTTTTTTATCTTTATCAAAATAGCTAGCGATTAATGTTCTGTCAATCAACTAATCCATTCAGTCGATGGCCGCCCCTCTGGGGAGCGGAGGATGAAGTGGAAGAATGAGTGGAAGATGACAGGTTCCAGTCTGGTGTTCACCAGTCTCTAATGTCTCTGTCCGGTCATCTGGAAGAAAAACCACCATGCGGCAGGTCCTGCTGTACAGTGACAGCAGAAGCGACAGGGACAGGGACAGGGACAGAGAGGGGTGATAGAGGAGGGAGGAAGGAACTGGAGGGAGTTCTATTCCCTGTCTGGTTTCCTGTCAGTGCATCTCACATGTGAATGCACACCTGACATATTTCAGAGTCTGTATTTCCTTGGTTTTCTCTTCCTTGCCTTTGTGTAACTACTGTAAAGAAGTGGTGATTCATTCAATGACCCTGCCTTATATTACTCGCTATACAAGTGATATTTTGTATTTTTGCTATCTTAGCTACTCTCCCACATTATTCTTCTACCAGTCTTCATCTGTCCTTGCCTGCCTCTCCCCATAGGATGCGTTTGAAGTTTTGGCAGAGAGCTATGAATTCAGTGAGATTGAGGGTCCATGCCTGGCCTTCAGGAGAGCCGCGTCTGTCCTGAAGAGTCTGCCCTGTGAGGTGCGGTGTCTGGAAGACACTCAGGATCTGCCCTGCCTGGGGGAACATACTAAGGCAGTCATAGAGGTAAGACCTAAAGTCTGCGTGCCGAGTCCACTCAGAGTCCAGCTGACAGCCAATCCATCTTTATTATGTGGCGAGAGTAATGTTGTCGTGAAATCGTCCCATCATTTCAAGACATCCATGACTACTCTTTTTTGGTCTTCTGGGTTTGATTTTCTGACAACATATCTTGTGACTGTAAAGTTTTCATACACTGACTCTCAAATTTTCAAACATGGAGAGTTTTCACATCAGTCCCTGCTTGCATACAATAAGAGACGCAGTATTTACTGTGATGGATTACCTCTCTCACCATGTGACTTTCAGGTCTCTTAAACTTGATTTTCATACAGTTGTGAAATGATCTAAACTCAGTGCCTGACTTGAAGGTAGGAAGTCAACCTAAAAACTCTGGAAAATGCATTGGAAAAATGGTCAGCAGTAATGCTAAATATAGGTGATGTGATTAATGAGCTAAAACAGTAAAAACCTTTATGGGTTTTTATTACTGAGTGATATGAAATGCAACAACACTGAGAGAACTCACTAACTCCAGTATAAAATAGTAATACTGACCACTTTAATGGTAGATCAAAGTCACTTGTATGCAGCACTTACATTTAATATTGCTGCCATACCATAGAACAACTTAACTGTCTCACAATATATTAACACACGTGATTAGATTAGTTTGATTGTGGCTGTGGTGGTTTTTAGGTCCTAAACGTTCGAACTGTCAAATTCTGTAGTTCTGTAAAGCTAATATACCTATCCATATTAAAATGCAGCAATTTGTTGAGGCGGCTTTAGTGCTGCATTATATAAATGACTAATATGTGAGAAGAATGCCAGATGACCCCTGTAAATTCAAGTCTATGATGTAAGTCAAAGATAAAATGAATACAGAGTAACAGCGGTTCTACTTCCATTTTCAGTGAAATTGTTTCAGAGTGAGAAAATCACTTAAAAAAAAAAAATCTAAACGGCAAAAGAACACATACAATTACAAATGACTACTTTAGATCAGCAGTTGTATTTTGTCTCTGACAGTCAGTCCCTGCTCTAATCTGTATTTCCTGAAAATGAAAACATACCAGGGATAATTTCATGAACCAAAGTAAAAGGGGTCATGCAGATGTATCTGTATTGCAAACATTTTTCGCACAACTTTTCTTTGATGCCCTTTAGCCTTTAATAATTGATTATATTTGAAAAATAATTTATTATTATCCACTTACTGATTGTTGCCACATATAATTTTATTTTATGACCTACAATGACAAAAAAAAACAACGTTTCGTATCAAATGAATGTGCTGTCTGTTGGTTCGTGGATTATAAAGTAATGCCACAGCGTTTTATTGTGTTCCCTGTTCACGTGCAGCTGAGTGACCATAACGCATCACGTGTGTTTTGAAAATGAAAGCACTTTAGTAACTTTTCCTCAGGATGCACCGTGGACAGTAAAGTCTGTTCTCAGTAATTAGAAACATCAGTTGTATAGAACTGACAGCAAGCACGACAAAAGTAGTTATAAAAAATGAACAGCAGGTGTCGCACTGTGTGAACCTCCTCATCACTCAGTGTACTCACCAAATAAATAAAAATGTGGATATGTTAACAGGTACATAAGAGAATAAAAATAATAACAGAAAACAGATAGGCGTCTGTAGATCAGAACTTATGCAGTGCATACTCTACAGAGACAGTGAGCATCATATGAAGTGTCAAGTATTGTGCAGTAAATCTGTTTGGGACTTCTCATCCAGGCAGTATCGGTTAAACTCCAGCTCTCACTGGACTGTGGCGTCCATCAGCTGTGATCCCGTGGAGCCACTTGATAACAGTCAAAACACTCGAAACACACTCAGTGTTATTCTGCAGACTGGTGAGAGATTCATGCTCCGTGATATGATCTATTGAAAAGAACCTCCTGGTTTTCGTGCCTACTCAAGCAGACTGCCTACACTTGCACAAATCCAGGAGTAAGACAAAAAGGGGCATTGGACCTTTGTAGCCCATATATTATCATTTAGCACAATAATATCTATAGCTGCTATCTATCCGTACCTTACCTGATGTGATTTTGGATTTTCAATAATATCTGAGTATCTGTACGTTTACTTGTGTTTAAACATGTATTTAAATATATATTTGACATACATATTCAAACAGTATTTTCAATTTATTCAAAAGTGAGCATCAAACACAGAATACTTAGCATCAAACTAGTTTAAAAAAAAAAAAGACGTGAAACTGGGAAATCTGTTGAGAATTACTGTTTGAGACCAGAGCAAACTCCCTGATTGATTGTTAACAGCACTGTCAAAGAATTCAGAACTGTCCGAATAGAGCTGTGCAAATTCTTGTTCAGTTGCTGTCTTGTGCTCCACTGAGGAAAATGGGTTTCTGCCAAACAGTGACACTTGCGTTACATCCCTAATTTTTAATCTATCTATACATATATATACAAACAAACAAACACACACACACACACACACACACACACACACACACACACACACACACACACACACACACACACACACACACACACACACACACACACACACACACACACACACACACACACACACACACACACATATATACATATATATCCACCTTGATGGATTTGAAACCAAGCCATCAAAATGTGACTGAAGTGTAGACTTTCAGCTTTAATTCAAGGTGTATTTAGGAATTATAGCCATTTTTATACATAGTCTCTCATTTTCAGATGCTCAAAAGTAATTGGACAATTGACAGTTGAACAGTTTCATGGCCAGGTTTGGTCGTTCCCTCGTTATTTCATGCCAAATTAAACAGATAAAAAGTCTGGAGTTGATTCCAGGTGTTGTATTTGCATTAGGAAGCTGTTCATGGGAACTCTCAATATGCAGTCCAAAGACGTGTTGATGCAAATGAAGGAGGCCATCATTAGGCTGAGAAAACAATCTGCTATCAGACAGATGGCAGGAAACTTTAGGAGTTGCCAAATCAATAAGTTGGTACATTCTTAAAAAGGAATGAACGGGCGGGCTCAGCAACAACAAGAGACCTGGAAGACCACGGGATCTCAGAATTCTTTCATTGGTGAAGAAAAAACCTTCACAACATCTAGGCAGGTCTGGAACACTCTGGGGGAGGTAGGCGCATCATTGTCCAAGTCTATAATCAAGAGACGCCTTATGAATGTAAATACAGAGGGTTTATTAATGATGTGACTGAAGAGTACAGGGCTATACTATCTGCTCAGATTCAGTACATATGGATAATGGATAATGACGCAAAACATACTGCGAAAGCAACCCAAGAGTTTCTCAAAGCAAAGAAACAGAATCCTCTTCAATCGCCCAAGTCAGTAACTTGAACGCAACCCAACAGAGCATGCTTTTCACTTCCCGAAGACAAAAGTGAGGGCTGAAAGACCAAGAAACGAACAGCACCCGACAAAGCATCTCAAGTGAGGAAACTCAGCTTTTGGTGATGTCCATGGGTTCCAGAGTTAAGGCAGTCATTGGCTGTAAAGGACTTTCATCCAAGTATTAAAAATAATCCTTATATTAATAATTATGTTGGTTTGTCCAATTACGGTTGAGCATCTGATAATGGAGGGACTATGTTTACAATAAAATATGTAAATGCAATATTTTTGTTAACACCGCCCCCACAAACACACACAACATTGTTTTCATGCATATCAATGGGCTTCAAGAAGTGTGCAATCCTGGGCTGGGAAATGTGGACAAAATCCCATCTCACAACATCTTTACCAAATATTAGGTAGTGTGTTGCTGTTTCTAATAACAAAAGGGTTTGATAAAGAGGCACTAGCAACGTCAATGGGATTACCAAACATGTGGGGCCAAATACAACTGTTGGAACAATCTAACAAGTTTTTAAAATGTATCAGATTAAGGCAATGCAAGCTCTACCAGAATTGCCATAATGTGAAGCATGACAGCACAACACATATTCCTAGGATATATATTGAGTGTCACATCAAGACAACAATACGATGAAAATAACGACATCCCGGCCTTGCAAGCTCAGACAATAATTGAATTCTGGAGCCATCTACAATAGCATACCACATTTCAGCATTTCCATCTACCCTGTGTTAAAAAGGGGATAAAATGAAAAACTGAATAAAGGATTACAGGCATAACTTAAAAAAAAAAAATTCAATGCATATAGAGATACATCCTTAGGGGGCTTTATGGGAAATTATTTTAAAACTGGTATGCAAACCTTATATTCTGTGTGCAATCCAGGACCTCGGCAACCAGTCAAATCCAATCTGAGGAACCTGACTGGTAAGTGTGGACAACTCTGGCCACATCCTTTCTACTGTATGATTCTGTCATTTCAAAAGAGTAAACAAAAAGGACAAATGTTGAATTTTAATTTCAGTAACAGATCACCAGAACCGCACACTGTAATTAAGCATAATAAGCATAACAAATGAGCCCTTTCCTTCCTGAGTTTTGGCTTTGTATTTTCACATCTACTGTTGCATCAGGTTGAATCTCTGCCGGCAGGAGAGGAAATAGCTAGCGGTCTTCCAGAGAAGATTAGTGAGCAACATAATGCCATGACACAGACAACTGTATCAACAGCAGATAGTTGAGTGATTAAGGGCAAAGGACAATAAATCCACCCCCAATGCGTGACTGTGTTTGCATGTATGTCTGCCTTTCTGTGGTATCCCTGTAGCCTGCCAGTTTCTCCTGCATGAAGGGTTAAGTAAAACTTTTTTCCATGGTCCAGCACTTCTGGAAAACAGCGATGCAATCTGTTTTTACCATGTAAAGCATTACATTTATGACCACAATTCCTTCAGAATTTATGTCGCCACATAAACATTGTTAAAGCCACTTTTCACCATCAGTTAACGAGGTGATTTACTTAGTTATGCACATCATAGTTGAACTGTTTAATCTAATTTTAGAGTGATTTTCTGAGATAAGGGGTGGTAGAGCTACAGCTACAATCAGCCAGTGTGTTTTACTTTTACGTCATAAATGGGTAACATCATTAGTTGATTAGTAAAACAATGTCTGCTGTTTGCTCTCCACCATATTACAAGGAGCACAGAGCACTGAAAGTGGCCTGGGTCACCCCAAACGCCACCAGTTTCTCATTTTGGTCAATGTGCAATTTATGACCCATGTACTCTGCACTTTATGGCACTGGATTTAAGTTCCTTGATCTCTGAGGAATTAATACACACAAACAGTTACTGTTCTCAGAGTATTGTCACTGTAATCTACAGCACAAATCTATTAGCCTTTAATAACACTTACATGATACCAATCTGCAAGATACGGCTGGTTGATATGTATGAGGACACGTCCAACGCGCCCCTCTGATGATCGGATTCCTTTTGTGGCCAGGTAGTCAGTCATTATCATGTTCTTCCATGCAGGGCCAGTCTAAAATTGAAAAAAATAAGAGAAAACCTAATCAGTAGGTGTCTACTCAACTGTATTGATTTTTGGTACAAATCAATTATCGCATACCACAGACAGTCTGTCCAAAGCTATTTTGAAGCATTTCAGTCACAAATCTCTGATCT
The DNA here is from genome assembly GCF_016859285.1 of Xiphias gladius. Taxonomy (NCBI): domain Eukaryota; kingdom Metazoa; phylum Chordata; class Actinopteri; order Istiophoriformes; family Xiphiidae; genus Xiphias; species Xiphias gladius. The sequence continues at coordinate 21,702,771 of NC_053410.1, forward strand.
GTAAGTCTCCTAAGTGTGAACCCTTCAATAAAAGCATAATCCAGTGCTCATTACATTTTTTTCTTACGGTTTTAAATTTGTATTTTGTTCTCTTGTACTATGGGAAGCCAGACCAATTTAACTTAAAAAAAAAAAAAAAAAAATCACGAAGCCTACATAAAATAATAGTTTAAATGAAATGAATGAAATGATCTGTTCAGTTTCTACCGCTGAATCTGCTCAGTGACTTGGTAAGCTTTAATGATGGTTTCAATTTTTATATTCTGTATCCACAGTAAACTGCGGTATCAATCATAAAAATATAATCTGTTATATTGTGGCTTACCTAATGATTTGCTTTTGCAAACTTGACTTCCAGTTGAGAATCCGATTCATTTTGGGTGCAAAATTGACAAATGTTTGTTTAGCAGAACCCGTTAGTCAATCCACATTCAAAGTGGAAATGATTGGATATTTCTTTATCAATAGCCATGTTTTATCACACTTTGTAATACTTCTCGGTAGGGTAACAAACTGGACTCTGTTTTCATCAAGGACGGGGCTTTTCTGCTGCGAACTTTCAAATCCTTTTCCATGCCCAACAGCAATCTGCCTTTGATCAATCATTTGTGCCAGATCAATTACCTTGATTGGCTTTGTGCACCTACCCTCCTCTTTTCCTCCATTTCCCCCTGCAAGATTGATGTTTCAGAGCGGTGTGCAGATAAGAGCAAACTGTTGTTTAAGAAACTCTTACTCGCAAAAAATGGAGACATTTGTTCATTTCATAGGAGGCAAAAGAGTTACTCTTAAAAATAGATAGTATGTGACAGAGTCGCCCACATTTTCCAGGTTTGTTTCAAACTGAGTTGCTAGCTTAATTGTTCAGATGTCTGTAGGTTCATCTCAATCATCCAGGTATCCTGTATGGTGAAGTAGCAAACCTCTCGCTGGACTGTAGAAGTAAACTTAAGACGTTTCCGCCACTCATCCAAGTAGCTTCATCAGCTGTGTTAGTTGGTGAGGGAACGTGTGAATTTAAACCCTGACAGGTATGTTAGGGCCCTGTTCAGACCTGGCAGTAATATGTGTCTTGGGTGAGCCCATCACAAGCAGACAGCTCAAAGAAGAGGTGTGAATGCACCCAAGATGTATAGAGGATGCATTGAGATCCCTTACAGACACTCTTGGGAATTAAACTGTGGAGTTTGAAGGGTCAACTGGTAAATAAAATATATTTTTTTTTAATTTTCATTTGTGCCAAATACATGCTGTATGGATTAATGCTAAATGTCAATCAGGGCAAATATATAACTTAACCTTGGGGCATGCCGTAGTAATACGAATGTAATTGCAGTTGTACTGTAGTAATTTTCTGGGCCATAAATGTTTACAGTAACATTACTCATTACTCATCACATTTCTGGATTACAAAAGTGCAATACGATTTTAAAAGATGTCATGTGAAATTGTAAAGCAGGTGTGGCGTTATGCCAAAAAAATATTCAGATTTAGAAAATTGTGCACTTGTACGCATTCACGCAATGTTCCATTTACAAGTGGAAGTCAACCGTAAAATGGGGCACATGCCAATTTTTCCCATATCTTGCCCTTGACAATCCCACTTTTAACCATTAATAGTCATTGCAAAGCTGCTCATTTATATGCAGATAAACCTGACGATCGGTTGTTCTCCATGGAGAATCACCGAAAAATCCAGGCAAGAGACCAAGAAAAAGAATTGTACAGAAACAGAACTTGTGATGCTTGCTGGTGAAGTGGAGGGCAGGATAAAGAGATGATTTGAAGGGGACAGCAGATGTGTCAAAAGCAAGAGGCAACGTTTCCACTGGGGTGAGTGCAGCATGAGTTCCACAAACTGGACAACGCCAGGGATTTAAAAAAAAGGTCAGATTTTAAAGTGCAAGCCAAAAAATGACGGAGAGAGAGGAGTGCCAAACCGCTGTGCTACACTAACAAAGCACAAGCTCTGAAAGTTTGGCAGACTGTGTTGTAGGGCGGCATGAGTCCGCCATCTGAGGCGTCCAGTCCCACCCGCGTTTAAGGAGCCTGATGACGCGCTCTGCAACTGAGCATGCGCGAGCATGGCCTTCACTGTAGCGAACCGCCTCTGTGTTCTGCAGGTTGGCATATTGGTTTGAGGAGCCACCGTCACCTTCAGTTGTATTATCAGTCAATTAGGGATCATCTTTAAACAATGTCATTTGAAATGTAATTTGGATAAATAAATATAATTTGATCCCGTGTTATGATCAGGATTTATAATGATGGTAGTGAGACGATGGACTGAGGGGCCCCATGGAGGACCTGCTGGAGGCAGAGTGGCCTGGGTGACGTCACTAAGAAGATCACTGACGTAGCGGCTGCCAGCCCTGCAGTAGGCCAGAAGTCAAACAGGCATCTTACCTGTTTGAGCTGCAGAGGCTTTGTTTCCCTTCTGCATCTGTTTGAATATTGCTCAGTGTAATACAGAAATAACCAAATGTAGTATTAGAATTAGCGTTGGAACAATTATCTTGAAAATAATTGGATGTGACAGTTTATACGATGACTGTATAACAATTTAACTTTAAGTCAAAATTATGGCTTTAGAAAGAAAATGACAAACAATTGAAAACAGACTTGTGTTTGCAGGCAATAATTTAATGAGATTCAAAACATTTTTTTGAATAAATATTGCTTTAGAGGACATTAGTCCATGTTCACCCAGATTCCTGGGGCATTTCCTGTTGGAACATAATGACTTTTGTGCCCTTTTCCAACTGGATTGTCATCAGTAATAACACGGACTACTGTGTGTTGGCTTTCTAACTCTTTATCTATCACGGGATGTAGGATCTGTGTTGAGGAGCGGGGGAACACATCTTCCCAGTGCCTCAAGTGGAGGGACGAACAGGATGCGTACACAGAGGTGGCGGGACTGTCTGCAGCACTGGGCTTTTGTAGGGGCCCTAGCCAAAAGAGGACAGGAGTTCAGTTTAGTGTGTTCTCTGTGTTCAAGCTCTACGCTCAGGTTCTGTGTTGAACTAGATCTCAGGTGATGTGTCTCTGCGCCTGGAGGGGGCTGCCATGTCATTGGCTGCAGATGTAACACTCCAGAAAAATTTTGGAATTTGACTTGAAAACTTGTTCTGTACTAAAATCGATTTCCACTCACCAAAAAAATCCCACATTTCTCAGGCTCCAGATGAGCATGCATGAGGCATTCTGACTTTTGCATGGACTCATACCTTGGTCTGTTTGCTCTGGTCTCAAACAGTAATTTTCAACACACATACCAGATATTATTTCTTCACTGAATTTCAAAATCCCATCGGGTAAGGTACAGAGAGATAGCAGCTATAGATATTATTGTGCTAAATGATAATATATGGGCTACAAAGGTCCAATGCCCCTTTTTGTCTTACTCCTGGATTAGTGCAAGTGTAGGCAGTCTGCTTGAGTAGACACGAAAACCAGGAGGTTCTTTTCACTAGATCATATCACGGAGCATGAATCTCTCACCAGTCTGCAGAATAACACTGAGTGTGTTTCGAGTGTTTTGCCAGTTATCAAGTGGCTCCACGGGATCACAGCTGATGGACGCCACAGTCCAGTGAGAGCTGGAGTTTAACCGATACTGCCTGGATGAGAAGTCCCAAACAGATTTACTGCACAATACTTGACACTTCATATGATGCTCACTGTCTCTGTAGAGTATGCACTGCATAAGTTCTGATCTACAGAAATTATTATTTCATTTTCAAAACACACGTGATGCGTTATGGTCACTCAGCTGCACATGAACAGGGAAAACAATAAAACGCTGTTGCATTACTTTATAATCCACGAATCAACACACAGCACATTCATTTGATACGAAACTTTTTTTTTGTCATTGTAGGTCATAAAATAAAATTATATGTGGCAACAATCAGTAAGAGGATAATAATTATTATGTATATATTTATATAAAATATATATAATTATGATAATTATTAAAGGCTAAAGGGCATCATAGCTGCCAATACAAGTATGGTCTGTGATCGTAACGTTGCCTTGTCTGTCTGGTGTCTGTCTGCCTGTGTTTTGCAGTATATATATTTTGTATTAACACTGCACTGTATAAAGGCGAAACCTGTGTTAACAACTACAGTGCCCTGCTGTTTCCTGTCCCCCTGGAAATTACTGAGCCTTTTAACAAACCCATAGCTGGTTTTATTTTTAATGGTACTTGTTGACAGTAAGAAAAGCATAGACTAACGCCTCCTTTTAATAATGTACATCCGGTGGACGTCAGAGCTATAAGGAGGCAATAATGTGACACAGGGGTAATACATTTGGCTATGCTGGGGGATGGGTGTTTGGAACATATTCACCATTTACTGATGGTAAATGGTAAATGGACAGCACTTATATAGCGCTTTTCTAGTCTTACCGACCACTCAAAGCGCTTTGCACTACTGCCACATTCACCCATTCACGCACACATTCATACACGCACCCTTTTCTATACATACATTGCTTTCTATACACACACACACACACACACACACACACACACACACACACAGCGCATCGGTGTGTGAGTTTTGATTTTTTTGACACATTTTTTTCTGATAGAGAGACATGGGTTATTTCATACTGAAAAGAAAGGTTATTGGTGAAGTATTCCTTTAAATTTGGCTCTGATTGTTTCAGTGGACTTTCAAAAAGAATGTAGCTGAATCTTTCTTCTTCTAACCATAACAATCATCACAAAAATGCTTTCTGGACTCTGAAAAGGGCTTTCATCTTGCAACACATTTGCTGTGAAGTATCGAAGGTTAAAAAAAATTCAATGTTGAGTTCAATCTTTCAAATAGATACAGAGAATAGTTTTGAAAATTTGAAATTGAAAGTGAAAGTCCCAGACAGGCAAGCCAACAAAACTTGCCACACAGATGCTCACACAAGAGCAAACACACTGACAGGCACCACACAAATTTACCTCGTCTTTTGAGAAAAATAAAATTCTTATTGGGTCACTTGGCAATCATCCCATCACCCACAGTCGTGCCCCTGGCACAAATCGTGGCAGGTTGTCAGGGAAAGTGTCAAAAAATGTTTGCTTGGAGAGAATGCCGTATCCCTGTAGGAGAACAAGGTGAGCTCTGCAGTCCAACTCACTGACACATTAAACCTAACATATTCACAGCGAGTCTCAGAGCAAGTTTCAAAATCTGTCAAATCTCTCAGCACTGAAGCTGATTCCTTCGACAAAATAACATATATTTATCAAAGAGGCCAAATTAGACTGCTTATGAATGACCTCTCTCTGTTGTTGTTGTTCTTACATGATTCAGACGTACGCCCAGTGGTGAGTTTGTTTTTTTTATTTTTTTATTAGGATGTCTGGTTGAACGGATCACGGCTCAAACCAAGAAAATGGCATGACACGAAAAACAAAGTGAAACCAAACAGAGTAAAAACAAAATGCTTGATGTGCCTTTGAACATCGGAGTGACACTCAGTCAGCAGCGACTGAACCGCTCGCTGCTGACTGAACATCCAAAGTGGGCAAAAGATATAAACCTACTGACGTGAAAGTCTGGGAGCACTGAGGCAGAGTTGGGGATGAATAGTCAGTATGTGTTTTCTGTGTGTGTGTGTGTGTGTGTGTGTGTGTGTGTGTGTGTGTGTGTGTGTGTGTGTGTGTGTGTGTGTGTGTGTGTGTATGAGAGAGAGATAGAGAGAGAGAGAGAGAGGGAGAGAGAGAGGTGGGCGTTGTGCATATGAAGAAGTTTGTCTTCCCCGGAGCTGGGAGTGTGTTGAAGCATTATCCTTGCGTTTGAGGTTGGACTTAGCTTGAGGGTTAAAAAGCAGAGGTGGACGGGTGGATGCATCGCTGAGCAGTGAAGGCAGCTTTAAACTGCACTGTACTCACACTCTGGATGTTCACTGGCTCATTGAAACTAGATGTCATCCCTTCATGCACGAGCTCAAAATGCAAATGGATGCTTATTTTAAAACACAAACATGCAGGCTCATTGTCAATACTAACAACTTTTACAAATTCACCATGGAAGATGGTCGATATTAACCGGATACCTGCTGTCCGATTTAACGCCTTCACATAATGAAGACAGTGGAAATGTGACCAGCGAATTACTCGTGCTCCGCTGAGAACAGCAGACAATTAAATGCGGAACAAAGTTGTTGCAGAGCAAACAATAGAAGCTGGGAAAAACCTTACCTTGGGCTTTTTATAAAAGCCATAAAATCGGTATTAATCCCAGGTTTCACAACAATAAAGTCATTATTTCTTGAAAAGAAATGGAAATGAGGACACCTGATTTAAGTGGAAACTGTTTTCAAATGCGCAGCAATTTGGGCCATTTGTTAATTGCTGATGGAACAGAAACCGAGTGGAAAACATGCTGATGCTGACACCGACAGCATTTTCCTTAAAAATATCATCTACTTTTATGTTTTGCAGGAAATCCTTCAATATGGCCGTTCGTTTGAAGTTGAGAAAATGCTCTCGGATGAAAGGTATCAAACACTGAAGGTCAGTAGATGAAAAACAGCTCCCATCGTTCGTTTGCTTTCTCCATTCTGGTGTTTTGAAATTGCTGTGAAAATGATTTACATTTGCTATCTCTGAAGCACACAGAGCTCTTCAAAACTTTGAATGCTAACCCCTTCTGAGAAGAGCCTGTCATTTCAGAGCATGCCTTCTTGATTACATCCTTACCTCGTTTCCTGCCAGCTGTTCACAAGTGTGTTTGGGGTTGGACCTAAGACGGCTGAGAGGTGGTACCGCAGAGGGCTGCGCTCATTCAGCGACATTCTGTCAGAGCCCAGCATTCAACTAAACCAGATGCAACAAACTGGTACATCAACATCTCACCATCTCCACTCCGCCACTCCACAAATTAAAGGCTGAAAAATACAGCTCGAGTTTGCTTCCAAGAAAGACCTTATCGTTAAATTTCTCCAGGGGAGGCCCTGCATATGGTTTGGGGCTTTTCTTTTTTTTTTTTTGTCCTTTTTGGTCCCATCCTTAAGTTAGGCTCTGGCTGTAATGTGTTTTCTCTAAAGTGAGATGAGATGTGACCAGCAGGGAGTTTACAGTGAAAACACAACGCAAAAAGCAGCAGAGGTATTTTTTAATAAAAATCAGTGAACAGTGACTGTGTAGGGGAATGCTTGCTGTGGCATTAGCTCTCATCAATCAGCTGGGCAGAGAGGGCCATGAAAGCAAAAACAACATGCGAGGCTGCTGCTTTCAGTGGGAGAGTTATGATTTGTTTAGCATGTTAGCGGTACTTGTAAAGGAAGATTTGATTCATATTTCAGTGGGAGAACGCCATTCATTACTTTTGTAATATTTTAATTTCATTTAATTACAGATTGAGCTTGGATGAAGGTTTCGAGAGCAGGTGTAAATTATTTGATGCTAAAAAAATTAAAAAGGTAAAAATTGAGGTCCAATTGTTTTTGATCTTTTGCAGTTTGTAATATTTGTAATATTTTGGCAATCATGGTGAAGTAAATGCAATAACTATCCAGAGCGTAGTTTCAGAATAAAGGCCTTTGGCAACCTTAATCAGAAGGGTTTTTCGTGTTGTGAAAATGATAGAGTTATGTGCTGCGCATTGCAGTATCACTTAGTTTATGTGAGGATGGTGTAAGCAAAGAGGTCATCATGTTGACTTGCTTTTGAGATTTTGCGATTTTATTTAGAGAGTTGGATGAGCAAATGTTTTACTTTTTTAATTTTTTTAATGTATGTTTATCATTTTTAACAGCATGGCTCAAGGGATGGCAATGTCGGTCATTCGGTCAGTTGACCACTATGGTCCAGACTGAAATATCTGAACAACTATTGTATGTAACAACTTTTCCTGTAGCGCCATTAGTAGGTCAAAGTTTTTACTCATCCTGGTAAATATCTGAACTTCTAGAGGGTGGATTGGCAGGAAACTTTGTACAGACATTCATGATCCCCAGAGGATGCATTCTGCTATCTGTGGTGACCTCCCAACCTTTCCTCTAGCGTACCCAGGGGGTTAACATTTGTGGTTTTCAGTGAAATGTCTCAACAACAATTGCGTGGATTGCCATGAAATTTGGTAAACACCTACAGTAGCCTACATGTCCCCCTCAGGATGAATTTTAATAGTTTGGAGATCCCTTAACTTTTCATCTAACACCATCAATAGGTCAGAATATAAATTTGTCCAATAATTAATAAATAAAATAATTGCTTATTACCAAATACCAGAAAAACTAATGACATTCCTATCAGCCTCAGCTGTACAGCTGTGCTGAGTGCTATTTAGCAATAGTTAGCATTTAGCTCAACGCACTGCTGTGCTGAGCAGTATAGCCTCACATAGCTGCAATCATGGCTGTTGACTCTTATTTCCTAACATTTAAGCATATCATAATGGTACTGGTTGTCATTTCTGTGCAATTTAAACATCCATCCATGTTTTCATCATTGTTTACCACTGTTACCATCCATGTTCCACGTTGTACATGCTAACATTTAGTAATTAGTGCAAAGTACAGCTAAGGCTGGTGAGAATGTCATTAATTTTGAAAGTATTTGGCAATAACCAAAGTGTTAGTTACTTATAACAATAACCTGATGATGGCACTAGATGAAAAGTGAGGGGATCACCAAAGTCTGAATGTCTGCACCGAATTGCATCAGTCCAATAGCTTTTGAGACATTTCACTCTGAACCACAAACTTCAATTTGCTAGTGGCGCAGGAGGAAAAGTCAGGGGATCACCAGAGTCATTAGGCTTCATCTTCTGGAAACCATGAATGTCTGTACAAAATGTAATAGTAATTCATGAGATGGGTGTTGAGATATTTTAGCCTGGAGCAGATTGGTGGACAGGCCGTCAGACCGATGCAATCCCTGGAGCCATGCCACTAGCATGACTAATGATAAACAAATAATGAATTGGCTCAAAAAAAATGGATGGAAACTGAAGGAAGTGCTGAAGAAAAAGTTATAGGGTAGAGCATATTTGCAGGGATTATTCTCTGAGGTGATGCAACGTTCAAATCTGAAAGGAACAGCTGAGTGAGCAAAAATACAGCAATGCAGGAGCAGCGAGATATGCAGATAAAATCAGCTTCAATTGTTGTCAGTGATAGAAATCCCACAGAGCATTTAACATACGTGGTGAAATGTCTCAAACGGAAATACTGATATGCAGCTTTTCATTTGTCTGCATAATTTCTCTGCTTCTTCTGCTGCTCAGGATGTTACTGGATGCGTATACTGTACAGTAGCACTGCAAGAGGTGGCAATTCAAAACGATATACTACACTGCTCGCAGGTTCCCATTCAGTTTGAAACTCCATCCGATAATGTATTATGCTGACAGACATCTTCATCAAACTGGTCATAATCCATCATTCAGAACACTGCGGTCTCCGCTTCATGCAGAGAAATAATGCAAGTTTTTGACATGGAAAATGTGCTTGAACCCGGATCGCACCACTGTACTCTGTAAATCTTAAAAGAGCAGAAACACAACATGTATTTTACTGCAGTACAGAAAAATATTATTACAGATTTTGTAATTCATTGGTGGTGCAGCTCCGTGTGTTCTAAGGGAAAGACTAGGGAATCCAGGTTTTTTTATTTAGCACAGAAAAAATTTGAAAATACAAAGTGAGATGCATAAAATCAACAAGATACCCATCAATCCATCAATCATAATTTAGTTCAGTCTGTACAGTGGCTGTAATTCTCTTGTGCCTGTAGCAGGCGTGCACTGGTAGCCGCTTCTCTCAGCCGGCACGTCACATTTTACCTTACTTTTAATTCACCCTGACTCTCCCCTTCCCCAGAGCAAATGGCTATGATTGATGGCTGACTGCCAGACTAATAACAACGTGGTCTTTTCCCTGCAGGTTTTCTGCATTATGAAGACATCTCCAGGGCTGTCAGTAAAGCAGAGGCCCGAGCCCTGGGGAACATTATTGACGAAGCTGTCCATACGATCACATCGGACGCCATACTAGCACTGACAGGTGGCTTTCGCAGGTACAAGACTTGTCTCATCCTTTCAGTGTTGATATGATGGTTGAAACAGAACAGCACTTCCTTTTCCACTATTGTTAAGCTCATATTGTTATGCACAGGGAAATGCAAAGATATTACAAAAGTCTCAGGAGGTCTGCTTGAATCCCATGTGGCTATCCCTTACAAGTCACAATGTGTGTGTGTGTGTGCGGGTAGATGCACACTGTCGGTGCCTAAATGCATCCTCCTCTAGTTAATAATTAGTAGATAAAATGGATTAATAATAGACCACTGCAGGTTATCACAATCTCTTTGTTCTCAATCATAAAAGATAGAAACTTGACTGCGCAGGTCATTCATGTTTTGCATTTACATGAAGATGCAAAAATGCGTTACATTGTCAATCTCAGCGCATGGTGAGCACTCTTGTAAAGCTACCTACTGAGTGTGGCTATTTGTTCACAGCCGGCGCCTCCCTCTGTCACCACCTCTTTGTGCTGCTTTTTTTTTTTTTTTTTTTTATATGTATGGTGCTTTGTGCCTGAGTAAGTGTGGAGCACTCTGCTCTGTGGTGTTGTAAAAATCCCGCCGTAACGGGTGGCGTGTGTGGTAAATAATTCAAAAGCAGTCTGGCAGTAAGGACAGGCGCTTGCCTCTCAGCAGGGGTGACAGAGCTGCCACAGCTTAGCTGGTGGTCTTTAATAGTGCCTGGGCTACAAGCTTTACATGTTGCTGGGGAGAGATCTGTTTTCTTCTATAAACCTTATGAAAGTTCCACTTTTCTGTTTTTGTTGTATTCTAACATATTCAAGTTTTCCCAACAAAGACTGATTTTTAAAGTAACTTTTGTGAAATAACATGCATTGCGGCCACATGAGATAATGTGAAATGCTAAACAACAATTTAGCAAAAGCTAAAATTCTAAGCTATTGTAACAGTTACTCAAATGGAGAAGTTTCATATGCTTTGCCCTAATTCCATACTCATTTTAGAATGGAATAGCAGTGTACTAACACTAGACACTAAAATGCATAGTACTGTATATTGTTTTTGCAGTTAGTTTTTGCAGTTGGGCACGGATCAGAACGAGCGACTCGAGTGGTTAAGGCCTGAAAGTTTAGCGTTAATTTGATCCCAAGTGGAAGTACTCTTAGACCACAAACCAATCCAGCTAAACACCACTGATAGTTCCGGCAGACAAAGGATGAGTGTCGACAAAGATGTCCCCCAGATTACAAATGTATTAAATACTCTTAGAACTACAACAACATAGGTTTTTACAAAGGCAAACTGAAACAAACAACAGTTTATTATTTTAACAAGACCTGAAAATGGAGCAAGCAATAAGAAACCTTAAGTAAATAAAAAGGGTGATGTTAACTGTACTGGAAGCTGCTAGTGGGAGAGGGGATGGTTACAGGAGGGAGCGAGCAGCCCCACCACACATCAGCAAATCTGAAAGAGGGACTGAAACAAAATAAACACAGGGAAATATCAGAGCACTGAGCAGGTACATAATGCCAGCATACAGAGATAATCCCGCCCACAAACCAAAACCTCCACGCTGTTTCTTGGGGGAAAGGGTTGGTGAGGCCTAACTGTAGGCAGCGGGCCCAAATGGCCAGTGCCAATATCAAGGTTCTGTCTCATGGATAAGTATGCAGCGGGTTCCACACACTGGAACAATGGCTGGCTTGGAAACACGGCCTAAAAGATTGGTGTGAGGGTAGGGTAAAACACTGAGCAGATTAGACTAGGTCAAAACCTAGCATGTGGCTGTACCGCCCTATATGTGTTCGCTTCTCTCCTACTGTCTGTGCTCACATATTCAGTAATCTAATACAGCCAATTCCCAATGAAGCTGTTCTCATTTACATGTTTTACTGTTTCTGTTGTCACACAACGGAACAAGTATGAAATAGTGACTGAAACTCGGCCCATTAAAACCACATGTTAACCAGCAGTCACTTACAAGCCTTTTCCCAGCTGCTGCTCTGCACTGCTAGAAATCCTGATTTTATAACCACAGCGTCGTCTGACTAAATCACCACACACATAAGTTAAAGTCAACGGCTGTGTGTCCAGGCTGCCCTGAAGAAGTTGTGCAGCTCAGACGGTGTATTCTGACCTCTCCTATTTTAAACGCAATGATGGCTGAAACCATGTTCGGCGGCAGAAACTTAAAAGTAGCCCCTTTAAAAATCAGACAGTCTACATTTGTACACCAATCCTCAAACTCTGAACAAAATCAGTGGATTCCAGACATTAGGGGTTACCAGTGGGTAACAATAGCAAGCCAGATAAGAACATAAAAAATTAATCAGACAATTGTGGAGTTTCCAGGAGTTACATTTCTCCTTTTTGGTAGAAGCAATCTACCTTTACTCACCTGGTCATACCAGACCAAGTAAAGCTATAGTAGTAAAACCCCTGAGTTCATTGAATTGAGCTTTACTGCTTATGAATTCAACTTTTCAATTGTAAGAGGAAGATTGTGTTATTTTTCTTCTCAACAGTTACATAGTCTTTCTTTAATGTCTGGATCGTGGAGTATATTTAATTAGTCTTGTGGTTATACGTAGGTCCAAAATTTTACCAAGTAAAGATGGTATCAAACAGCACAAGAAAAAAAATCCAATATCAGTAATCTTCAAAAGGATAAATGACAGCTGGAATGATATCTTATTATGTAAATAACCACTCCTCAGGGGAAAATGCTGTAAAAGAGATGAGGAGAGAGATTAGAGCATCATGGATAGTTAACATCAAGAATGAAGGGGAGGAACAGCGCAAGATTTATGGGCCGGGAGTCTGCTGCAAAGCGTGAAGGGCCTGTGAGAGAGCTTTTATGGCAAACTCAGGGAGACAAAGCACACATTTACTTCGTCTCATATTTGGTGCAGGCATGGGGAGTATTACGTGAGACCTAATTGGAATCATGCGGAGCTATAATTGAAGAATGATGACTTGTACATTATCAGTCAGTAAGTAAGTAATTTACCTTTATCTCGCTGAAAAGCTGATTCTCCAGACATGGTTTAAACACAGCAGGGGGCATTATGAGAGCCATTCCACAAAAATAGTGCATATGCTCTCTTAGATGCCAGCAGCACAACTAATAACCCACTAATTCTCTTCAGTGTGACATATTTGAAAATGTTCCTTTCTGAAGTCCTGTCAAAGCTCGATTTAATTACCTGTAATTGTCAGCGTTATGAGAATATCTTATTAGCGTCATCATATCAGCCAATAGCCCTTCAATTCACATATACTATATACCTCTTTAAATAGATGTACTCGGCTCTGTCAAATCTTTCATCTCTGGGTAACATACACAAAGAAATAACTCCCGAAAGTTTCATGAAATAAGTGCCATGCTCCAGTAAACTCAAGCTGTCATCCACTTCAGAGGGAAACAACATGGCGAGGATTTGTTGATGCCACTGACATTAGCCTTATTGAAAGGACAGCTGTGGAAGGCGGGTGACAAGTCTTAAAGCGGTTTTGTTGGGGGGAGGACTAAAAATAGATTAGGCTTGAAAATACAGCTTCTATCAGCGCTGTGTGTGAGAGGCTCATGCGGTGTCAGCGGAGCACTGTATTTATTTCAGTGTGAAGCCGGCAAGTCCCCGTTGTGGATCTTATTTAACATCAGATTGTCTGGAATATGACTCAAAGTGACACTGATGAGGTGATGGTGTCTGCTTTCAAATCCTCAAACAAGGGCTGACTTCTGCTGCATTGTTTCCCTTGAACAGCAACTGAGATAAATAATCCTCGTCAGTTTAGTTCAGGGTGTCATGATTTTTTAAACTAACTCTATTATCAGCTTGCAGGGGAAAAAGCAAAACAAGCTGACTGGTAATGAAGGATAGTCCATGTACACTTCGCACTTACCGCATTGTCCTCTTTTCATGTTATATCTTCCTGATTATCACTTTGTTTTTCTGTGCATTTCACCCTCTATCTGCCTTTGATAGCAAGGCAGATAGAGGGTGAAATACATCGCTACAAACGCAGCTTTCTCTTTTTCCCATCCAGCCACTTCTAACTGCTGCTGAACTCTGTCCTTCCTGCAGATGAATGAGTTCTGTAAAATTTCCAGTCGCAGCAACACTTCTCACATCTGTATTATTCATACATGTTTCACTGTCGTCCACACAAATTTGTAAATAACCATGTATATTTTATGGGCTTTGTGCAGAAACTTTTAATAATTTAACATTTTCTCTCACGGAATAAAAGTGAAGACTGGATAAATTCAAACCTGGAGTTTATAGATGTACCGCTCTGCTCTGTGCTGCACTTAAATTCAAGAAACACTGCCAGTGTTTCTGTGGACAGTCTGTCAAAGCTAATATTTTCAGCCAAATCTTCCTAGCCATATCACCCGCTGACCAGGAGTGGATGCCTAATGCTAAATAAAAACATTATTCTGAAGGTGCCCCATTAGAGGCAGAGAAGAAGGAGAAGAAGAAAAACACCATCTTCGCTGGAGAGAATGCGCCTGACATGGCGTCGTCTACTTTCCGCTGACTGGGGTTGAATTAGAGGAGGTATCTGCACAGATCCGACACATACTAATGCTCTGGTGCAATCAGTAAGGAGCAAAAAAAGTGTAATGCCACGGCAGTCTTCACCTCAAACAACCACCAATTCCCATGTTAGCCCATCATGCGCAACCATGCTTGGATAAAATCAGGTTGTTTTTAATTCTGTTTGGAGGTAACTGCATTTATGCTGAGGATCAGTCTCTCTCCCGCTATGGTTTTTTGCTATCCCTGGCACAAATTTATGCAGTGCACTCGTGAGAGTTTTGCCAGCACAGCAGAGGCTATCAGTGAGATTCACTCAACAACTTGAATGCACTGTAGAAGCTGGAGGTTTTTTAGAACTTCAGCTTTGCCAGTTAAGAGTGTTGGAGGAAAGCTGCTCATTCAGCAGATGGAAATCTGGGATACATTCTCAAAGAGCTGTGTCTTACCGGTCAACTCATTAAAGAAGTGTAAACTCTTCACATAAAGGTCGACATAAATACCATTGACTATTAACACAAGTGTAAAAGTGAGTATTCCCACATCTTGTATTATTTTGGAAAGAGAATAAATTATATACAGTCACACTGCAAATTGACTGTGACTAAAGCAGCATCTGCTGAGTGAACCTGTATCCCAGGCACTCGGTCCGTTAATGCCACAGGGGTACATGCTCTCTGCCACTAACACTAACCATTAACATTATCATGCCTTGTGGAGCTCTAATGGCTGTTTTTTGAATATTTCCTTGCTCCCTGAATTAGCCACAGTGACCTTTGAAGCTTTCCCACAAGCCATCCAAGCGTCTCTCCATTCTTTTAATGTTCCTCTCTGTCACTGCCATCACTCATTTGTTAGAGGCGGCAAGGAGAGATCAAACACGGAGCCACGCAGCTGTCGAGCCTTCTTTGGGGCCACATCATCCCCAACATTTGTTGTCATTTCGCTTTGTTGTTAGCTGTGACAAAAGCGCTTATGTCTGTACGATTTTGCCTATGGTTTATCAAATGGTTTGTGAATGTCTGCATGCGTGTGTGAGTGGGTGTGGGTAATGATCAACTTGAAATGTTGCCTGGCCTTTTGGCAGGTAGCGTCGGCATAGGCCAGGCCTGGCAGGGGGAAGCTTCTGATATTTGAAGGGCAACTTCAGCCCTGGTTGTTTGTGTCTTTGTGCTAGCATTGCTCTCACTTCCAGGACTGAGGAAATACCTGCCATATGCGGCTGTGTTATTGGGTTATTATAATCACGAACCAATAATCAGGAACCCACTGTTACTTTTCAACATTCCATCTGACTGCTGTTTGATTTAACCTGGAGCCTGTCTTAGCATGCACTAATTGAAAGGCAGGAGAACACCTTCAACAGGTAGCCAGTGTGTCACAGGGCTTACACACACAGACATATTCACTGTCATATTTACACTTTGGAGTGGTTTCCTATTTCCCTGAGTTGCATGTGCTTGTCCCCCACATGTGTTTGTTTTTTTAAGCCATAATTTTCTTGACGACTTGCTCAAATGCCAAGGAGCACACCAAACTACAAATAAAGCCAGTCAATCCCCATAACTGGTAGGTACATGTTTTTGAGTGTTGAGTGGTTCTTCAATCACTTGAATTACTGAGACCTCATAGGAAACTCAAACTACTGAAGTCTTTACTATATTTTCGTGAACCTGGGTGTAAGCTGAAATGCACACACGAGCTCACTGTGCAGCCAGCTGTGTGTGTGGGTGTGGCCAACAAGCTTTTGTAATTGTGTTGACTGGAGGTGCATGTGCAATCCTGGCAATGCGTGGACCAATCTGGGGAACTGCAAAGGGGGGTTCCTACTTGGGGTACATTTTGGAAAATGAACGCCCTCTCCTCTTGCCAAACACAGTAAAACTGGTGTCCGCAGCACCTCCTCCTCACACAAAGACAGGAATGCGCTCTTCACAACTACTACTTATTGCAATAGACACTGTCCTTCAAGCTGTCACACCAAACTCTGCACCTGACTCTGTTCAGTGGACTGGACTTATGCGGCGGTATTCAGAGACTTGAGGGCTGCTCTCACTTCTGCGCCAGCCTATGGCTTGCCAGGCTATAAGTTTTCACCTTTATGTACACAATTAGGTTGGCTTCACCCCAGGGATTTTGGTTCAGAAACATGGCTGTCATTAGCACCCTGTGGCTTTCTATCCTTCTAAGCTGCCTCCTGTAGTGCAGGAGATGCCAGCTTGTTTGCAAGCTGTTGCTGCCACAGGTGTCTTAGCTGAAAAGTAAGTCCCCATTGTGATGGGCTCCACATGTAAGGCTTTGTTCATTATGTTGTTGTGCATATTCTAAACCATTCTGACCAGCTCTAATATTTCTATTCATAGGGTTCCACCTTAAACCCATCGACACTGGTTCCATTGGTTGAATCAGGTGATAGCTAGTTACACATGACTGTCAAACATTGGTTGGTACAATTTCACCACTTAGGCCTGATTTGTTGCAAACTCACAGTATCTTTCAGGTGATGCTGTAACAACTGAAACAGGTGATTTTTGGCTTGTACAGCCAGACATGTGCCTGTATTTTGGCTGAGGGTCTGCCACCATTTATGCTGATTCAGGATATGCATGTATGCCCGACATTGGTACGCTGTGGAAACACAGCAAGGTTCATGACATCATCAGCTGGATTTATATACCTGATGATGTCATGACCAGATGATGTCATGAACTCCTAAGGTACCACGTTACTAGATACTGCTGCTAAACAAGCCCCGCTTACCCCATCCTCTATGGTACTACAATGTTCGTCTTTACAACCTCGCGTTCTTTTGACAGTTGTCTCACTTGATAATGTCGTAGGTGCCCAATTCCACGCTCATGGTTGTGAAATGGACGTGTTTTGTGGAAAAACAAAGGTTTTACCTAATCTGAGTCAGGCTTGTGGCCCCGCCCTTAAGGTAGGGCAGTTTACCCTAAATCTGTTTTCCATGTGTTGGCTCAAGTTGCATACAAACCCACACATGTAGGAAAATGGGGAATGAATCCAAACCCAATGGCTCGCTCCAGGTATAATTGCCTGGTATAACAATATTATCAATTATAAGAAGCAGTTAAAGGCGTTAAGCCTGTCATTGGTTCTTTTCTTGAACAGGTTGTTTCAGCTCCAGCGTCAAGTCCCTTTTACATGTCAGGCACTTTTTAACAACAAGGCAACTTAAAGTGCTTTCCATAAAACACAAAAGTTATTGAGAAAAGAAAAACATGACATTATAAAAGAGAAATTTAAACAGGATTTAAAAGGAGAGAAAAAAATTAAGAATTAAATTAGGCTAAAATAGAGTAAAACAGATAAAAGGAAAAGAAAAATTACAGTGCAGTGACCGTGCAGTTCGAGATATGACTAAATTACATTAATAAGTCTAACTTAATAAAACGCAGAGGCAAATAGAAAAGTCTTGAGCTCTAGTGCACCTATTTTACCAATCCTGCCGACAATGAAAGGTCGATGAATAAAAAAAACACAATCTCTGATCAGTCTCCATTGACTTAAATTAATGACTTGATTTTGTAATTATTCATATATATTTCAAAGAATTCTACCACACTTACTGTAACAAAACAAATTCTAACCCTGAAATTATAAACCTGCTTTAACCAAGTCATATTTCTACTCCACTGTGTGTGAAATGGTTAATGAAATAATAATAATCACTTGAAAATCACTTACAGTGGTGAAACACCCATTGCCTGCAGTCTAGAAAATGCACTGTGTAGGCCCAGTCAGGCTCCATATGGGTCCGCTTTATGACACTGATCCAAGTAGAAAATGATGACTCTCGTAAAAGTTAAGCTCTGACAGCTGAGGCAACAAAAAGGCAGCATTTACACTTAACAACTTAGGAGAAATTACTTGTTTAAATAATGAAAAAAGTCAGTTTCATTAGAGTGGCCTGTGCTTTTATTAGCTCCGTCTGCTGCCATCCCGCTTCATCTGTTAAGGACTGTGACTAAAAGATATTTCTTTTCATTTTTTCCTGGACACAGTGACCGTGTAACGGTGCTATGTTTTTCATCTCCAGGGGGAAGGAGTTTGGTCATGATGTAGACTTTATCGTGACCACACCAGAGCTGGGCAGGGAGAAGAGTCTATTACCGGACATTATTGATGAACTGAAAGAGCAAGTAAGTATGTTCTTTGGTTTTTTTTTTTGCACTTAAGAGAAGTAATGAGGATATTGAACTATCTTTTGTGAATCAAGTTTAGTGTTTTCCCTACAACTTATAGCATTCCGGTGCAGTATTGGTTTAAATCCAAATCACTGCATTTAAATATATGTTGGAAAAACAACTTGTGGAAGAAGAAATAGAAATAGAATAAACAGGGCACTGCAGAATACCTTCTCGAAACCCCCTCAAATGCATGACTGTTTCATTACAATAAGTAGAAGTTGTTTGAGCGCTGCTTTGCATTTGAAGTTGAAATACTGAAACTGGTTCAGAGTTTCAGAAACCCAAAACTTTGGGGTCCATCTGACCATTTGTTTTTTCATATCATCTCCTATGAGTCCCTTGTTGGGTAAACCTACACTACCTAGTACACAATACAGTTCCTCTTTTAATAAGTAACTTAATGCTAGATCCACTTTTTTGTTTTGTTTTTTAAATATACAGTACATTACACTATTGATCATGAAGCTATAATTGAGTTTTAATTTGCTCTTTAAAGAAGTGAAGAAGATATGTACAGAATCCAGGATTTGGACACAATAACATGAACATCAGTGTAAAACATAATAACCACAAACTCCAGCCTCTAGAATTACCATAGAGTTGAATTGATACCTCTTGACATGGTCTCGATACTGTAAGGTAGTATTTATTGCAGGGCTAAGATATTTGATTGCATTACATTGCACAGGAGTAAACCTGCGAATCAGTTTGCATTCATCTATAAATGACTATTAGTGATTCTTCCTGTATCTAATGTCCACAGTGCTTTATGCTGTATGTGAAAAGCTTCTCCTCCAGTTCATCAGATCTCTGCAGCTGTCTGCAGGCAACAGGACACATGTTGATAAATTTGCACTACCAGAGTGCAGTGCCAATATGCACAGCCGTCCACCTCTACACACATCAGACTGGTCGGTCATAACTTGTTATTGTGCTGCTGATGCAGGAGACGTCGGATTACAGCAGCTCAGCATTCCTCTTAGTGGTTTCCTCCTTTCCACTTATTTTTTTTCAAACCAAAAGTGGCGTTTCATGTTTTATTCTAGAGCTGCATAGAACTGTAAATGCTGTTCTGTCACATTTTACAATATGACGTGACCATTTATGATATGAGATACAGTAGAGTTAAAACTGAAATAGCAGCTTCCTCAGCATTTTTCAAAAATGATTTATTTCTATCATCATTGTACATGCCGCGAAGTGATTGGCACAGCTGTTTAAGGGCGATGAGACCAGCGATGAGGGTGTGTTTATGTATCACCAAGCCAGTCTTTTTGCACTTTTCACTGCTGCACCCATGAGTTTGATTTGTGTCTTTGCAGGTACATTAAACCAAAACCAGTTTTGAACTACTCCTGAAAACACTTATCGAAGCTTAACTGGACACTTTCGCATCCATGCTATACTATCTCTTTTTTTTTTTTACTTTATGAATAAAAGAGAAAAAATGGAAAAAGTTGTTGTCATACCATCCTGGTGATCACTGTATATTATGTGATTTGGAATTGATATACGATAAGAACCTCATAAATCTGAAAGTCAATCTTCCATTCATTGTCAGTGTAGGATACTGGAGGGTTTTCTAGATAAATATATGAAGGATTTACAATACTTCTTGCCCTAAGGACATACTGTATAACTGACTGCAGCGCACACTGTATGTTTCGCTAATAAGGCATTAAATGGAGTTTGTTACTTTTCCATCATTCAGAATTGTGCCCTGGGACACTTACAGCAGCCTTTTCATAAAACTTAGACAGAAAAGCTGGTCTGGGTTCTAGTGATTTAGCCGCCTGCAATGGAAAGAGATTGGGAAAAGGCGAGTGAATCAGGTGAAACAGAAATACTACAATTTAGCAGGTTACTTAAAGAAATTTTGGCAGGGCTGTCAAGGACCATGGGCAGCACTGGAGACCCCTTAATGGAAAATGGATCCTTTAATGGAAAATGGGCAAAAAAGAGAGGTGGGTGAAAGGGGAGAAAAGGGAGAGGATGAATGTGGAAGAGAGACAGATAGCGACTGATTGATGCAGAAAGAAAGCAGGTAGACAGTGAGAACTGTGAGGAAATGTGTGAGCGGAAGATAAAACACAGAAACAGACAGTGTTAATGGCTGGCTATGTTTACATACTTACATACACTTGATGGTTTAATTATTGCCTGTACTCAAATGATGACAATTATTTGCTGCTAATATCACAGTAATGTGACAAATATTCGTGTGCTACAGAAGTTTCCAATTAAAACCCAGCGCATGTAGACACACTTATCTAATTACATTAAACTGAGGTCTTAATCACAACTGTGCAAACAGATGTCCAGTGTGTTTGTATTTACACATACATGGAAGCATGGGAATTTCAATAACAGTACCTTTTGCATTTAAATGACAGTGAAAATCAGAGTTAGTGTAAAAATGTTTGTTGTGTGATTGCATAGATTCAGCCCCTGAGAGGAGGAAATTGCAAGTTCTCCAAGTTCAGTTAGACAACTGGCAAACATATATCAGAAGTAAAGTAGTAACATTTTGTCAAGAAAATTGCAAGAAATGCTGGAAAAAAAAATCCTGAAAAGAAAGTTATTTTGGAAGAGACCTAGTTGATTTTGCTAACTCAGACTGCTGAAATTCAACTTTACAATGCATTTTCATAAGGATAAGTACTGTGGATTTTGTCCCTGGTAGTGTTGTTACACTATCAAAGACTATGTTAGGCCAGTATGAAGAGGAGGAATGTTTACATGTACAACAATCAGTCATTTTAATTTCCATCTGGCATGCAAGTATTGCGTTAAGATAAACCTAAAAAAATCCAACCAAAACAATTGCTACAGCCTGCAAGGCAAGACTGACATGATAAATGGAAAGTTGACAGTAGGCAAACAAAGTTTTCGTAGCCTTGCTAGCTTGTCTAACAAGGTAAATAGGCGAAAACACATAACAAACTCTCCTTGAAAAATTGGTAAAAGACAGCAAAGGCAACAAGGGGTAAAGCTTGTTAACCAACCTGCTGCATTTCTTTATTATTTCACCCCTATGTAGCTGCGACAAGGCTCTAACTTATAAATGTGAAATACGTCATGGTGCTGTTCATATTATATTAAGGCAACCAAAATGTATAGAATCTAACGGTCCCCTCAGTGTAAGTTACATTTCAGTTTCTGTTTCACAGTTTTATTATCACATAATTCTGCCTCAAATTCTATAATGTGGGAGTCTGACGACAAGCAGAAGACTTCCACTAGCTCTGCTCAGAATGTCTGAAGAGCAAAATCAGATATTGCTGTGATGATAAAGTTAATTAAAACTTTTTTCAGTAATTAATTCCTAATAAAATGCATCCGTTGTAACATTTTATTAAAGTAAACACTCATAAAGCATCGTCAAACCTACACCCAATGTGGTCCGTAAGATAATATTGTGATGTTTGGTTGCACAGCCTTGTGGCTCTTAGTAGTCTCCTGTGATTCTGGGCGGTGGGTCTGGGATTATATCTACTTGTTTGCACAAATAAAATACCTTATATCATGCAGACAGTTCAGTTTCCGCTGAACATAATGACACAGCATGTTACAGCAAAACTGGATCTCCAAAGCCAAATGAAAATACATAATGGACAATATCAATTACAGAAAATGTACAGTACATGACATTTTGTGAAAAAACACCAGGTAAGATGTGGAAGGACTTTTCTTTGTCAGATAAATGTGTTGTTGGAGGGGGCCATGAGAGGAGACGGATGTTTGATGAAGACGAGGACCCTGCTGTCTAGTCTAGCTGCTGGCTGCTTTTTGTCATCACTGGTTTTAAAAATAAACCCTTCCATCCTCCGCACCTCCTCCAGCTCCACCTCCACATGCCTCCACTCCTTCAGAGGTCCATCCCGATGATTATTACCATCTACTTACTGTATGTTACCGTGGGAGGCTCTCACCTTTTGCAGCCACTTAGATTCACTATAGGTTGAGGGAACGAGGTGAGGGTGTGAAAGTATGTGTGAATGTGAAGGAGGGAGAATGGATGTGAGACAGTGAATTAGGCGGGTAGGGCAGTTGTTAAAAAAGGCTTTAGGAGTCTAAGAAGGGACAGCGTGATAAGACCAGAAGCTTTCTTCTCAGCAGGCTGGATGGAATAGGGACAGAGAGGGGACTGGTCTGCAGGGATGAGGACACAAGAGACAATGATTAAGTGGAGGTAGCAGAGGTTGACTCTAAGTCGTGTAACCTTGTCATCTGCAATCAAGCCCCTGGGGAACCACGTGTCTTCACTCAGGCCTGATATCATGCCCCCCCTCCCAACACAAACACACACACACACACACACACACACACACACACACACACACACACACACACACACACACACCCGCGCGTGCACTCAAACACACACCCATTCAGCACCCCTCTTCAGCCTGCAGGGAGTTAAAAATACATCTATCTAGAAACGTCCTTG
The DNA here is from genome assembly GCF_016859285.1 of Xiphias gladius. NCBI lineage: Eukaryota > Metazoa > Chordata > Actinopteri > Istiophoriformes > Xiphiidae > Xiphias > Xiphias gladius. The sequence continues at coordinate 21,725,982 of NC_053410.1, forward strand.
TAAAAACGGGTTCATCATCCCCCCCCCCGCCCTCCTGCTGATATACTGAAAGCATAACTTGGGGGCAGAGGCAAGGTCAGTCACCAGCTTCTGTGGCAGACAGATGAGATTCAGCTTGGCCCTGGTAATAGCAACGCAGAGACTGAGAGGGCCATGTTTCATCCTCCATCCATCTGTCATCTCTGTCTCTAAATACTATATTAGTGCTGCTTTCTGAAGGCTGAGCTGTTTATGCACTGCTGCCATTATAATGCCATTCAGCTCAGGCTTTATTGTTCTGCATTTGATCTGAGTCAATTTGGTTAGGGATCAGAGAGTTTTCCCTTTGGTTGAATAAGGGATTCAGACAGAGCGGCCCATACAGCTGAGGTTATTTTGCAGTCACACAGAGTTAGTCACTTTGAGATCTAAATAAAATCTGAGCAGTAACAGCTACTTTGACTGACATTGAGAGGACATCCAAACAGACAGACACACAAACTGCTGCATTTTAATTTCAGCAATCAGTCTCTTTCATTCTGGCGAAGCTGCAAATCTGAGTCAGAGTTCAGATGGTCCTGGCTAACACACGCTAATCTGCGACTTGAAGGCAGGTTTTGAAGTCTCTTTCTGTTAGTCAGAGGGAATGTGAGATGAGATCAGAGCGCCGCGCGCTCGTCCTCTGGATGCAGGTGGCTGTGATGGCCACGGCCACCACTCTTCACATTCTCTCAATAAAAAAACCCAAGTAAGTAATCAAAGCTCAGCTTTTAGATCACAGTTTCAAAAGTCGTGTTCACACTTGACTCTTTTTTTTTTCAGTGCTCCTAGGCGAAGCTTTGGGGGAAAGATTATCTTCCCGCTGTCCTCCTCTGTAATTCCCTCTGTAAACAGTTCTGGTGGAATAAGCTTACTCTCTCAGATGCTCGCTGACATTACCTGCTGTGTGGGAGATGATTACAGAGTGCTATTGGGCTAAACAGCCCCTGGCAGTGCTCAGATGGGGAACTCATGACATCCTGTTTTTATGGTGGATTTGTGAGTGTATGTGTGTTAGACAGAACGAGACTGAGAGAGAGCAGTGTGACTGTACTGTATGTGCGTAGGCAGGAGGGCCGAAAACCTCATCGAACGAAGGGCATCCATATTCAGGTACTTAATGGTCTGTGCAACTGTCACCATAGCGCATTAATACTTTTCTCTGAAGGCATCAGTAAGATTCAAGGCTGAAAAGATATGCACTGCCAGGAGGGACCAAAATATCTGCTGGAATGCTGGAATAAGTAGTGACCCACATTTGCGGCTTTATGTATGAGATGGGCTGCAGACCTTCTCCCACAACTTGTCTGAAGTGTGGCTCGAGGGGATTTTAATTTCAGATTACTCAGTGTTTAAGTACTTTAATGCTGTCATTCCGGCCTCATTATCTAAGTGGGAGCTGTCACTGCCTTTAGCTAAGCTATTACAGAATGTAAAGGGAACTTTAAGGATCCCTCTCCCTACCTATTATTGGAAGGTGAATGGTTATCTGTAATTGCAGAGGGAGAGCGGTCCAGGGGTGCAGCAGAGGGTGACATCAAGAATTTTTGCCCGCAACTGCACTACAAACCGAGTCCATCCCTGAAGATAATTAGAGGAGGGAAATTGAGGAAGGGGCTGGCGATTTCTTTGAGATCTGCTCCCTCTGTGTGTCACTCAGGGGTTTCAACATCACCACCTTGGATTTCTGACTAACTCCTTTCCTCTCTGCCCTCCTGGAAACGCTGTCCTTGTCTGATAACTTGTGCGGTCCGAAGGTTAGGCAGGACTGTCTACTGGTGGCTACTCAGGCTATGCTGACAAAGTGTTTAATGTTTTGTGATTAACCTAAGTCATCAGCTGGACAGGCAGAGTGGCTGCTCACTGCACTCGCTTCTCCAATTATTGCTCTTTAAGGAGTGTGCGGCAGATTTATGGCCAGTAAGAGGAGAGTGGTATCCCAACAATTACGCTGGGCACTGGAATTAAATTGACAATTTGTAATCTTAATTGCCTTAACACTCCGGCATCCAGGGAGAAGCATAATCAGCCAGGGTGAGGCCTGAAGGAAATCAATTCTCAGACTCTGTCTTTTACCTCTCTCTCCTTCTCTGTCTTTCCCACTATCTACCCATCCACCTGTTTCTTACTTTCTCTTGCAAGCTGAACACTAGGTTCTCCAACTCTCTTGCACTTACTCCATTTCACCTTTCTCTATAGCTTTGTTTCTCGTCAGTGGCCCTCTCTCCTTCAACACATTGACATCTTACTTGACAGAGATTTCTATTATCTAAGGAGTGGAGCCATTTATCAGGGAATGGGCTTTAGCCATCTAACTTGTCTGACTGGAGGCTCATCTGTCTATTGGATCTTACACTCAACCACCCCTTTTGTTCACCACTCGGGGCTCAAATCAGACCGATGACAAGTCTAAGGAGATGTTCACACAGTAGTCCAAGTCCTTTTACTGGCATCCATAGCCCTGTGGTTACCTTTGTTGTTTTGTCATGACAAAAGTCACAGTTTGAGCTTAATTTCCTCTCAAGTTGACTTTGCTCTTAATTTAATCAACGAGCAGATTTCATTCATGTAAGCATTTTACAAGTATCAACATGATTTACTCATCATCTCAAAGATGGCTCTTTTTGATTGCAACATCACTTACATGATCATACGGTGTGAGTTTTAAAACTTATGAAAATACACCATCAATGGCGTGAAGTGTGCTAAAACAGCAGTAATGAGATTTTCCCAAAAGCAGTGACAAGTCTGGCAGAGACAAATTTGAAACAAGACTCAAGAGTCTACATCAGGGGTTCAACTGTGGGCTTGTTTTTTTCAGCATTGTTGGGTGACCAACATAGTTTTACAGGCTTGGTGGAGATGCAGTATTTTTAGTTTTTAGTCATCTATTTCTCCTAGCAATAAAAACGACTCATAAATCTTTTTGCTTTACGATTTTATCTGATGGCAGGTAATTTTACCCATTAGTAAGTAATGTTGTGCAAATGTTCCTACTCTTTTGGCCAAAAACACTAAAAACGCAAATGTTGTAAGGATTTGGCCCATAAGCCACACTTTGCCCACCACCGTCCGTAGAGCGGGGAAGCTATCAGCTCTGTAGGCTGTACTTAGGCACAGTGGTGTTGAAGCTGGATGCTAATATCCGCATGCTAATATGCTCACATGGTAATGTTTGGCAGGTGTAATGTTACCATGTTCACAATGTTAGGTTAGTGTGTTCAACAAAAAGTACATCTGAGGCTGATGGGAATTCCCTTAGTTTTGCATGCATTTGTTCATTACCCAAAGTATTGGACAAATTTACATTTTGACCTGATGGCAGGACTGGAAAAAAGTCAGGGGCTCAACCCAATTACAATTGCAATTTATCCTGAGGAGGATATGAATGTGTGTACCAAATTTCCCATAGTTGTTGTGAAATCTCACTCAAAACCAAAGATGTCACCTCATGGTGGTTAACCTCATGGTTAACCAAAGTCATTAGAATTCATGGTCTGGGGACCATGAATATGTGTACCAAATTTCATGGCACAGTAGTTATTGAAATACTTGAGTCTGGGCTGCCTGAAAGACCACCAATCAATCAATCAAGAAAGTCACGTAACCCATTCACTTAAAACAAAACAAAAAAATCGCAAATGTACTATAAATCGGACCATCCACTAATCCAGTAGACATCATCCTTAGAAATTCCTCTCTTCCCTCCACTTATTTTAAGATGGCAAATATCCAACCCTGTTTACAGAAACATAACCTTGAGTTAACCATTTTTCAACGTCTCAAGGCTTGTATCTAGGTTGCCTTTTATCCCCAAGAAGAAGAAGAAGAACCTGATTTTAAATAAAGCCCTCTTGCTCATGGAAAGCAATAACATTTTGTAAGAACTGCAATCAGGTTTCTTTCAGCACCACCACAGCACTGAAACTGTGAGATTTTGAATGATCTTAGCCACAACATTAAAACTGATCACGGGTTTTAATGTTGTGGCTGATCACTGTATAATGAATCAAGAAAGTTGATTGTATTCTGTGATAGGGCTCTTGCAGTTAGGTACAGAATTTGGCCACAAATGATCCCAAATTTTTTTTTTAGGATTCAAATAAAGGTCTTTTTTTTGAGTGGTTCTCATCCTACTTTTTGTGTACCTAAAAGGCTCAATTCTAGGTCAGACAGGGGGATCAATATATATAGCAATATTGTCATATAATATATGTAGGCAAGACTTTGAAGGAATTTAATAAAAGGCATTAAGTGTAATTTGTCATAATAAGCATATGAATTCTTGATTTATCAAAGGTTAGGTTGACCTTTTGACCACCAAAATCTAATCAGTTCAGTCAGTTGAGTCCAAGTGTATGTTTGTGCCAAATTTGTGCCAAATTTGAACAAAAACCCTCAAGGCATTCCTGAGACATTGCGTTCACGAGAATGGGATGGACAGACAAGCTGAAAACATAATGCCTCCGGCCACGGCTGTCGCTGGTGCCTCTGTCAACTCTTTAATTTGAAGAAATTAAATAGTTCCTGCCAGTCAGTGTTAGTCAGTGACAGACATTAAAATACTGTAATGCTAGTAAAACATGACTCAGGTCTGGCAAAATCCTCAGTGCTTTTGACCACATCACTTCAGATGTGGTATCCTTACTGTAGTTTCAGTTTTGGAACTGATGAAGGACTTAATTGGTCAGATTTCAGTCTGATCAACACCTTGTTTACAGATTATACTCCAGCACCTTTAACCTTTTCTGATCCAGTGTGCAGACTGTGATCCTCATATAGGGCTGGCTGCTCTTAAGTCTGGGCTGAAGATGAATGGGTTTTTGCTCGCAGGGTCCCTGGGTGCTTGCTTGAGCTCAACAGAGTGGCTTTACACCTAAAAGTCACTCACCAAGACCCCTGAAAGCTTTTTCATAATTTTACTTGCATGACTTATTCTGAATATTTATATTTATCCTACAAGTTTTCCAAACATTACTGTGTATTAATTGTTTTAGAGGATATCTTGGTGTGTGTCTTCTGTTTCAAGCAGAAAAGCTGATATGTAGTAGAAGCAAGGATTTTATGAAGACAAAGATGTAAATCTATAAACCCTGTAAACATAAATTATTAATTTATACAGATATCCATGCTAAAATGATAACTATTTTTCTCTCTTTACCAGGGCATTTTGCTCTATTGTGACTACCAGGCTTCGACCTTTGATATCGCCAAGCTTCCCGGCTACAGGTTTGAGGCTATGGACCACTTTGCAAAGTGCTTCCTGATCCTGAGACTTGAGGGAAGCAAAGTAGAGGGAGGTCTCAACAGTGCCGAGGAGGACAACAGGAGCTGGAGGGCAGTGCGCGTGGACTTGGTGTCACCACCCATGGATCGTTACGCTTTCGCTCTCCTTGGCTGGACCGGCTCCAGGGTATGAAGGATTATAGAGAATGAATGACAGTGAGGTAGCTGCAGGTGGAATCCACAAGTAGAAAAAAGAATAATGTAGAAGTTACTGTGTTTCATGATTAATAACTCATAGTGTGCCAACAACATGTAATAAAATGTTGCCTGGGTGCAAGAACAACATCAAGGTCAAGGTCTAGGTAGACTTTATTTTGCCAAAAAGTGGTTTAATTTGCAGTATGTTTCTAAGGAGACATGCATTTTACAGAACTAAATCACCTTGAAAGAAAATGAAAGATATTGCAAGTGTATAACATTATAAAAATAAAAATATCTCTTTTTTCTGTATGTCTGATATCCAAAAACCGTCTGACTAATGACATAAAAAGGTAAAAAGTCCTCTAGAAAGACAAAATGCATTCACAATTTCCTTTCAATGCCATAAAAACAGACAAAAAAACAAAAATTTGATTTCGGACTATTGATCCTTGTCTTCCACAGCAGTTTGAGAGAGACCTGAGGAGGTATGCTCGATTAGAACGGCGGATGCTTTTGGACAACCATACCCTGTACGACAAAACCAAGGTACTCAGTGCATCATTAAATACACAACAAGTGGAACACACTTCTTTTTCGGTGACTTACTTATTTGCGAAAAAGATTTACTCTATAACATTTATACTAGTGGTGTGGCTTAAACAGGAGCCACAAAATTGTATGTGAATATGGGTCAAAGGGATGAGAAAGGCCCACACTTGTTTGGTAAGGTACTGCAGATTGCAATTCTCTTTTATTATTAAATTTCCACTTCCTTTAAGTGTGAGATGTTTTCCTGTCAGTGACTTTAGACAAAAAAAGTGACATTTCAGTTTGTGGGGATGGGACATTTTTTTGTTGCATCCTTACTTTATGATTCAGACTGGTAAGAAAATTGTATTTTTAAAGAAAAGTCCTGCCCAGGCGATTTTGAAGTATTGGGCTGGATGCCTCAGCATTACAGTGATTTACAGTCTTGGTCACATTGTGCTGCTGAGCATGTATCTGTCCTACTGACACCAATTTCAGTCATCATTGAAGCTGTGGTAGCTGTTGCTAGGAGCAGATGTTTTTTATGTTGATCAAAGGAATATGGACATTAAAGAGTTGTTGTTTTCTGTAAGTCAACTTACAACAACTTCTAAAGCTGCGTCCATCTCATCCACATTTGTCGTAAGTTTTCTATTGTTATTTTTAATTAATGTAGCTAGGTAGATAGCTAGCTATGTAGCGAAGGAAGATGATGTCACTGGTAGACTATTAAAGGACTATCAGAGAACCACTACAAAATGCAAGGTGTGGGTCACGTGACAGACAAACAAAGTCTAAGGTGCCAGCAGGCTAGTTTTTGGTAGTCTTGCTAGTTTGTCTAAAGGTACTGTAACTCAAGGGTCCTTGAAACATTAATTACAGCATAGGCATAAATGTGGCAAAGCTTGTTAAATAATCATTATCTAATGTTGAAAAACATCAGACAATGAAGAGAACACAGCTCAGTGCCATTATAATAGAAAGACAGAAAGAAAACTTTTACCAATTCTTTCTCAGATATATCCATTGTAACCTAAAGGGCATAAAAATAGCCTTGTCAAATCCAAGGCATAGTGTGATCTATGTAAGATAACATTTTATTATACCACGGCCACTGAAAATTCTGGATTCTGATTGGTTGGAAGGTGTGGATTTACTTTTAGTAACTTTGACCAGGCAACTATGATGTAGGTGTTTGCTGTTTGCTAAATTAATGCGCCAGTATTAAACTGTAGGTAAAGACAGCAGCAGCTGAGCCTCAGCTAAAGAGCTTGGAACTAGGGTTATTTGCATAATCACCACCACCAACTGAAGAAAAGGATAAATACCTTTTCAGTGAGAACCATGCAAGTTTAATTTTAAATGTGTATCATATATGCAAGAATCAGGAAATCCAACTGGAAATCAACTAATGGTAGGGTGAGGGAAGAGGACTTATATAGACGACCTAATGTTGGTCGAGGTGAAGCTGGTAGCCTGAGTCAGGGGGACAGCTGAAAGGGGAAAGGAGAGAAGACCAAAACCCCACAGAAAATAAAAAGATGAGGAGAAGCCACAGGTAAGAGTGAAGGAGGGGGCAGAGAGAGGCAGCTTGTGTAAGAAAAAGAGAGCGCAATGTAATGCACCTGTAACATCATGTCCAGTGGACAGACAGTTTTGATAATATCGTTTAGCACAACTCATTGCTGTTGTCTGTTCTTGAGATTGACAGCAATCGGTGAATTCCTCTTTCCTTTCTGTTTTAAAACTTGTCAGGAATTGAAAAAACCTGGCCGATCCTGTTTAGCTAGATGTTGCCCAGCAAGGCAAACAACAGAAATTCTGAGACTCAGGAACTATATTTTATGAAATTTAAAATAGGAAAGCGAGATCAAAATTACTTATATGTGTAAATTAATGACTGATATTTTTGTTTGATTATGGCATTTCGTTGGTAATGGCATAATCAAACCACCATGCTCTACGCATTGGGTGGTTCTCAGACAGGAATCATGGCGCATAGAACTTTTTTTTCCTATGCCCTCACGTAACAGCTTGGCAGCCTAGCAAAATCTCAGTTTTCCTTTATTCACACATCCTAGCGGTAATTCTGGCTCAGTTACCCCTGGCAGTCACTTAACTGTTGCCTTGCAAGTCTTAGCTGTGCTGCCTACAAAGCTCACAAAACCAGACCTACAGTATTTGAATCACTGAACAAACTCAATTGGTGGCAATTCAGAGGTCTCGAATCAGCATGGTCTCAGAGAGGACACAAGCAAAATGCTTTCCTCTGTAAAGTATACATTAAAATATACTGCTATCTATATATATAAAAAAAATAGATAGACATTGTTTTCCACAGAGTTCACACTATCGGGTGGGATTTGCCACGTCTCCCCTCTGAGTGCGTGCTTCTAAATCTGCAGTGAATTACTGCCAAAGCACTAGTTCTCAAAAGTTATGGGCCTGCATGTCCGGAGGCCTCAGCATGAGAAAAACGTTGACAAATTATCTCAAATTATTCCGTGCAATAAACTGTGTGTTTCCACCCGAGCGAGAACAACATTTTTAATTATAGCACAGTGCTTAGTAGGAGGTGGGCAGGGTTTTACAGGCCAGATGCACTGCAATGCTCCATCTCTCTCTTTTTCTCTCTCACACGCACACGCACACACACACACACACACACAGGCACACACCAAACACACACACACACACACACACACACACACACACACACACACACACACACACACACACACACACACACACACACACACAAGTGCACAGTGTACACGACTACATCACAGCAAGTTGAGTGAACAAAACATATCTTAATGTTTCAATATGTGAAAGCACAAGCTTGCTAATGTAAAGGTAACTGCATTGGGGAGTTCATTTACGCATTCACAAATTCAATAAACCACATCTTACCTTACATAGTGGTATAAAGGCACAGAGTAAAGGAGAGTAAATGTATTTACAGCATACCTGATGCAATTTAATAACCATTTAACTCTTTGCCTACCTACAATGCTAGAGCAAATTAGGTTTTGTTTAGGAACACCTTGCCTTTGTTGGCATCATGTAGTTAACTGGCTTCAGAAGAGAAAAAACTGTGGATAGGCGTGTTTTCATTCAGGGGAGGAGATGGGCTTTCATAAAAAAGTAACATATGGCAAAGTCAGGCCTTCAGTCGTGGCACATGATGTATTTTTAACCAAGCGGAGCAGTAATTTTTCACATGTGAAAATCAGTTTTGACAACAGGTGTGATGAGCTCGGAGGCAGGCGTGACTGTCCACGCAGAGTGCAACAAGTAGGGGAGTTTGAATGGCATGTAATATAATTAAGATACATGGTAGCTAACTGCAGAAGCAACAAATGCAGGTTGGGCTGGAATTGCACATCAGCTCTTTTTTTAATCCACACAACTCTCTGACTAACAGCTACGAGACAGTGAGGTACACTCCTTACCAAACCTGTACCACCTTTTCCATCAGTTGAAACCCACACTGACCCTAAACTCAGAAACTACAGGGACTCAAAGTCTCGTTTGGCCATTTGTGTTTGTGTTTCCACCACATCTGAAGAACAGTGAAAATTAGGTAAATTACAGCGATAAAACATTAAAAAGCGACGGCTTTTTTTTGAGAGGCAATGTTTACACAGTGATTTTGTTGTTCTTTTGTAGTTTACTGATGTTCGATTGTGACATACAGATTTGGAGCGAGACTGAGAGCTCTGCTGTTTTATGGTTATTTATTTTCTTTTCACTATGTCAGTAAACACTACACACAATCACTACAGAGTGACAACTATGTGATTAGTCTGATGACAATTCCCAATAATTTTGATAATCAGTTAATCATTTAAGTCATTTATTAAGCAAAAATCCACATTCTTACGTCTCAAATTTGAAGACTTGTTGCTTTTCTCTGTTTTACATATGCAGTATATTTGTATATAAACTTTATTTATTTATTCATTTTTTTACAGTTTTTTTTAAAATCAGTTTTTACAACAGGTGTGATGAGCTCAGAGGCAGGGGTGACAGATGACAATGATTTTCGCAGTTTTCCTGCGGAGTTCAACAAGTTAGGGGGTTTGAATATCTTGCAACATAATTAGGATATACACTGATCAGCCACAACATTAAAACCAGTTACTAGTTTTAATGTTGTGGCTGAATGGTGTATAGAATATATATATATACACACACACACACACACACACACACAAACACACATATACATATATAATATATATTTATTGGTGTGTCTAATTGCAGACCAAACAAACGCAAGATTGTTTGACATTTTTTTGATCAATGAAGCCACATGCAGTCTTTGTATTAAAGCTAAGCCGTACATCAGCTGGAATTGCACGGCCTCAGCTTTCTTTTACCCCCCTGACTATGATAGTGAGGAGTTGTGAGGCGTGAGATATGCACTCCTGAAAGTGCCTGAGTGTAAACCTAAAAAAGATTGACATGACTCTGCAGCTGAAGAACTCAATTATTCAGCGGGGATACGTTTATAGTACTGGCAAGACGACAACAGAGTTTCCGGGGAACCATCAATCTTTGTGACAGGCATCTCCAAAGCTCGAGTTTATCCTATCCTTGTGACTATTCATTGCATCCTGTAAGGCAGCCCCATCTCATTTCCAATGCATAGGGCAGAGCGGCAAGCCGTTTGAGTTGCGAGCGGAGCGGGATAAGGGTGTAAGGCATATCATTGCACAGATCGACAGGGGAGACACCCTGTCACCGTGATGTCCCGTCAGCGGCTCCCGAGGGACAGAGGTCAGAGTCCCCGGGATCACTTGGTGGCAGCTTCCTGACAGATATTATACACAAGCAGCCAACTCAGATGGTGTTTATTCAAATGCAAGGGCAGAGCCTGGCTTGCTGACAGTGCAGCCATCCGTGCACTGGAGTGGACAGGGGGACATAACGCACAAACACACACACTCATTTTTATAGAAATGTTGCATGTGTTTATCTGGGTTTGATGAGGTAAGAAAGTACGTCAAGCGTTAGATTCTATAAAGTGTGAAGAGGGAGGAAATGTGAGCAACAGGAGATTAAAGCAGATAAATATCTGCTTTTGAAGATGTGACAATTGAAAAGTGCAGTAAAAAAGCCCAGACTATTTATGCACACACACACACTCGCTCGCTTAAGCTGTGCCTTCACTTCCCAGGCTAGTTTCAAGGTCAGCAGACGGCTTAATGTGGTACATTCAGACAGATTCACATAACGGCGTGACCCGTTTTTCATTCCTCGCTCCATATCACAGCCTTAATTAACATAATGAAGATCAATTAACTGTCCCGGTGCCTGTCCTGTCACTGCCTTCACACAAAGCTGACTGTTCGCCTTGGACAGCAGCGGAGTCCCCTCCTTTTTGTCCGCACTCTTCGCAGTAATGGGTTCGATGTATGGCTTAGGACAGAACGATAATGGCACTTTCATTTTTTCGTGTCCCTAATAATTGGCCGGTGGTTTTGGAGAGCTTCGGCGCTGCTCGTGTGACTGGTGTCAGAGAAACAGGCGAGACGATGAGGACTGATGTCTGTTTAAAGGGGAGACATCTCAGCTAAGGACCAAAGGCGGTCATTTAGAGGACTTTAATCTTGTGGGTTTTAGACAGACTCTCAACGGATACAAGCTGGTTTCCGTCTTATTATAAAATGCTTAAAAAAAGATTAGAGGGCTCTACTCAAGTTAATGATCTCCTCCCAATTAAGAACAGACTCAGGAGAAATCCTTGAATTGCTGTGGGAGGGTGCTTGACAACCATCACACAGAGAAACAACGACTTAAGGTTCGGGCACACCAGACATGTTTCCACTTTGAAGCATTTGCTGTGATTCAGTTCGCTTGCACAGGTGAAAAATTATGTAATTTGAACACGGGTGCCACCAAAAAACAGCAGTGAAATAGCTGAAGGCTCAGGTTCTGGTCCATAGTGGGGACATATAATACAAACCAATTACAGGGAATGTCCCCAAAATGCAGGGCTTTATGGGTATCAGGAGATGGGTGGTGACAGCTGGAGTTCCCCATGCTCATAAAGCCTTGCATAAAAAAAAAAGTAACAGACTATAACCTGTGTTGAGACTATATATGTGCTTAGGAGCCCCGATCCCAACTCTTTGAAAGAAAACACAGCTATATTGTGACACTAAGCCAAGTTTGTTTTCCCTCCACCGTTTTCCCCTTGCAAATCCTCCAACCTGGCAGGATGACAACTTACCAAAACCTTAGCCCCCTTTTTACCAGACAGGAACCAACTCAGAAACTGAGAGTCTGTATGTGTTTTCATTTTATCTCTCAGAGAGGCAGTTTTCACACATAGCTACAACTGAGCCATAGTGGCGTTTGTAGTTTTCTCTTATCCACTTGTGGCATAGATAGTTGGAGAGAACACCAGAACAACAATCTCCAAAAACAGCAAAAAACCAGGGTGTGCTTTGAACACTTCCACTTAATTTAGTGGTGTTTGCAGTTTTCTCTTATCCACTTGTGGCATAGATAGTTGGAGAGAACACCAGAACACCAATCTCCAAAAACAGCAAAAACCCAGGGTGTGCTTTGAACACTTCCACTTAATTTATTTTATTATATATATATATATATATTATATTATGATAATTTGTCTCTATCAATTTGGATTATTTAAGCCATATATCAAGAAAAATGATAAACATGCCAAACATTCTTTGGTTACAGCTTGTGAGATGTGAAGTCTTCGGAAGTGCAATTTGAGTCCTCTTGGGCTTTGGGAAATTATGCGAGTCAAAGTGTAAGTCTGAGGGAATGGTGTCAGTCGGGGGAGTTGGCCAAGGGAGAGAGGGATTTGGGAGGGTCTGTGTGTATGTGTCTGTGTGTCCTCTGCTGTAAGTCTGAAGGTTTGTGATAATTAATATGTGTAGTGGGCTTGATGAATGAGGACAGGTGGAGGATTTCATCATGCCTAGACAGACTGACTCCCTCCCTGGGCAGGACAGATCCATGACCTGGCCAACACCTCGAAAAAAACACAACCCTCTATGTGTGGCAGGATCTACCCTTGAAACTCACTCTGTGTGCGCGCGCGCGTGCGTGTGTGTGTGAATATTCAGTGCATAATTTCAAATACTGTGCGTTTTATACTGTGAGGGCTTATGTGTGTAGCGGTATGTGTCTTGTTTCAGAGGGCAATTACTCTGTGTCATGTGTAGGAGTTTGATTAATGAGGTTCTGGTCAAAAGGCTGTTAGCATAGATGTCCTGGCTTTAGTCGTGAAGCAGTGTTACAGATATGAGAAGACCTTTCATATTCTCTCTGTACCTGACACCTCTCCGGCTCTACACCACACTTCAGCGTGGGTTTCAACTAACCCAGTGTTAACCAATATAAAGCAATAACTATAAGAAACGTATACTGTAGGGAATTTGAGATCTACTGTAGAATAAAATTGACTTTGTTTCTTTTTCTTTTTCCCATTCTTTTATTACACTCAAAAATTAGTACCATTATACAGTATACTGTACACATACCGAAGAAACCACAGCCTGTATTTACCACACTTCTACGACTTACAAAGAGCCAACTTTTAAGTGAAAAAAAAATTCAAAAAACAAGCAATTTACAGCAGCTGTTAAGAGCAGCTCTCAAGTAATCACATGATTAATCACATGTATGCTCACAGCAAGACTAGCAGGTCAAAGAGAAGGGCCCCCAAATTTTATGCAGTGATTATGTTCTGTTCTGAAAAAGCATACTGTACGTGATTTCAATGTTTAAAACGTTGGTTGAGATCCCCAATATCTTCAGTATCAATAACATGGAAAATGATTAACAATCTCATATATTTATAATATATAAATATGGATGAAATAATGGGATATTGGCTGAAGTTAAAAAAAAGAAACTGTACTGACGCACGAAAATTAACCTAAAGCTAGTAGACGAGGTACAGTTGAGAAAACATATAATAAGGAGAATTTAGTATCCTGATGACAAATGCAGACAGTGGTGATGCATAGAAAGTGACTGCAAACAATATCAACGCCAGCTTTATTCTTGTTGTCTCCACCCCTGCTTCATGCAAACAATAAGGAAATGTGCTGTAACATCTCATCGAGGGTTAAAATCAAATGGAAATGACCGGCCACAAAACTACTATTCTGAATCATACATATCGCTTCAGCTAACATATACTCATCACGGGCAATTATATTTTATAGAAAAACTCCAAACTCTGTACTCTCAACCAATGTAGGAGGCCTCTGGAGCTCTTAAATTTAAGAGCATTTTTAAGTCATGAGAAATTGGATAAATAGCTTTTATCCTTACAGCTGTGAGTCAGAGTGAAAATGAAAGGATGTTCCCCAGTCATTTAGCAGATTGATAAATACAGTCCTAGACCAAAACTGATTTAATGTAATATTTATCTAAATTTTTGATATTTTATTCAATATTATTGTCATCTAAAGCCAGAAAATGCTATAAAATACTAATACTCTACTATAGTTTTCTAAACCCACAAACTGTGAAGAGAAATTCCATGATTTTTCCATCATAAGTAATAGGTTTCTGGATGTATCGAGGAATTTAATGACATATGTAGCAGTTAAAGCCACTATATGTGGAATATCTGGGCTGAAAGTAGCACACAAACTATATTGTGTATTTTTATTTTACAAAAAGAAAGAAAAAACACACACAAAAAAAAACGGTTAAAAAAAGTGGCTTTAAAGTAAGCCCACGAAGAACTTCTTTCGAGCAGTGATGTGGCTGAAAATAAGCATTAATGGTGACCTGTAGGAAAGCTCTAATTCTTAAAAAGACCTCAAGGAGACATTCAAAATTCAAATAGTTTTTTTTGGTCGTACCAATATTAGATTCCTGCAGGACTTCTTTTGATATGTAAAAGAAAGTCTCATCTGTAGAGCTTTTGTGCACAAATTTGAGCACAAGCGGTAGTACGGAGGTGCAGAGGAGATTCCTTTTAAAATTTTTAAAATAACAAAATTAACATCATTCTGCAGATTGCACCCCTAATTTTCTCTGAAAAGCATGAAATGTTTAATTTAAAAGTGATCACAAATTAAAGATAGGTCTGTTATCCACAATGTGTTCCACCACCACTTCATCTCTCTGTCTCTCCCAGCAGAATTGAATACAAAGCTCACTGTCAAATTACAATATCTTGGATATAGAGTGCTCACAGCTCTTTTGACCACCCCCACCCCCCCACACACACCCCCACCCTCCTTCAGCCTCTGAGCAGTGGATGAGTGGACAATAACAGGGCAATTGCACTGGGCTTTGGGGAACAGCGGTTTCGAATGCTCCCCCGGCTGGCACTCACACAAGCAGCGTGAGGATGGGAGCCGCCTGGAAGGAGTGCAGGAAGGGGAGAAGTTTAATTTAGCGGAGGGTGGCACAGAGACCCTCTGGGCGTCACATACTGCAGTTCACACACACACACACACACCTGAGCGCAAGCTGTGAGAGACAAGCGAGCTGAGGAAGGTGCGGTCTCTGTCCTCCAAACGTCCTGGTGGCAGGGGCTGGGAGAACTGGAAAACTTGGCGTGTATATATGGAATGATGTAGGGAGTAGAAGTGGGACGGGTGGATTGTTTACTAACCATTCACATTTGCAAATGTTTCCTCTTGACCTTGGCTGCACGTCTGTTCTTATGGATTTTAATTAACAGAGGTAGATAAATAGACTTGGCATAGCTGAAGGAGGAGGAATACATTGTGATGTGATTCAGTGCCAGTGTATGACTATTAGCGTTCAACCCGAGTTATTTGATTTGTATTTATCGAACAGCGAAAGTATCTGTTTACTGGTGATGATAGGAAGAAAGGATTCACTGTACAGGAACATCAAAAAATGAAACTCCTGGGAAAGGACAGGAAATTCACTTCACCAAGTGCACGCATACGGCCACTAAACCACACACTCACACACTAATTTGTACACCTACAGTTATCTTTGTCAGCCTGAAGAAGGACATACTGTAGAGGCACCATTCCCCAGAGTAAATGAGAATTATAGATTCACACTGAAGGTAGCATTCAAACCTTTTCAAATTTACTTTATCATCATTTCTATTTCCATTATAGACCTTTAGCTGACAGTTTTAATCCAATGCTGTTTATAATAAGCATTAAAAAAAATGTTAATTGCCCACATTTTAAGCAACCACTTGGAAGGAGTGCAAGAGGAAAATTGCTAAAATGAGACATGCACCCAATTCTTTTCTGTGTCCTCGTGTGTAGTTAAGGAGGTAGAAGCCGGAGGGAAATTTTATTTTTTCCCTTGTCCTACACAGATACAAACAATATGTAGCATTTTATTAAGCCCACTAAGTGGATTACAAGTTGAACCATCGTCACTGTTTATTATTGTTGTGGACGTAGCGTATTCAAGGAACATTACACTGGTAATTGCTACACTGGGTGTTCTATTTTCAGGAACAGAAATTCATTTAAAAGTTTTTTTTTCTTTCCTCCCTTCCTCTAGGGTTCTTCCTGGTTTATGACTGGTCTGTTTCATTACAGGCTCTCTGCGGTTTGTTAGTGGATGATTTTGCAGTAGTCAGTATTGTATTGCTCTCTCTCTTGCTTTTAGCCACATAGATTTTGGCCAAGAACTAATGAAATGCATTATGAAGTATAAAAGAAATGCAGGTGGGTGCCACAGCTTCAGTCTCAATCTCATTTACACCTTGAAAGGAATTTAAATGACCTGGATAAGAATAAGAATGTTTAAGGTGTAAATGCACACTGTGATGAGAATATGTTGAGGCATGTTGTCACGTTTAGTCATGGTCAGGACTGGTATGAATAAAGAGAGGTTGCTACTTCTTTATCTTCTCATGTGGGACTGAGGGCAGACTGGACGCTACAGTGACTTGCTATCGGTAAGTGGCAAGATGGGCAGAACAGGCCGGGGCTAGCTGTTTAGCATGCTAACTTCAGTAGAAAAAAAAAGTGATGGAAATAGAAGCAAAACAAGAGTTAACATTGGTGTTGCTTTCAAACCACTGGAGACAGCTCTCAGCGAAAAAGGAATTAAGTTTGATTCTGAACTTGCAACGTTTTCGTCTAGACTGGTAAGTAGACAGCTGTTAATGCTAATGTTGGCAAGTTAGCGATGGCAAAAACTTACATATAACCCCTTTAAAGTAAAGTGTTAAAAGTGCAGGACACAGACATTCTTAAACGTGAAGACTTGGTTTCAGCTCTCAAGTGATTTCGGAGAGCTCCAGCGGTCTCCCAGTCAGCAGAGGTAGCAGTTGCATACTTTCCAGATCTTTGGAAATAAATTTATAAAACATAAAAGGTTCCAACACCCGCACTACCTATACAACCCCATAAAGAGATGGTTACAGTCAAATGTTCACATTAGGGTCATTCTTCATAATGTTTACATCAAACACAAATTATATATTTTATTTTTAGTTGTTCTGAGACATGTTTTGTAGTATCTCACGCAAAGTTTAAGATATATCAAAGTTTATGACCATTCTTAGTACCATTTCTTATACGTTTTATACGTACCAGTCCTGATTATAGTCAGAAACAGCCGCAGCAAGAAGCGATTCATTGTTTGTTTCAGTAAGTGAGTATCCATCACTGTTGCAAGTTACATTGTCATCCATGTTTGAAATAAAACACTTCATTGCCATGGGAATGTAATGTAGATAAGTCATCATCGTCTCTAGAAACATCCTCACCGTGGGTAGAATAGTTATCACAGTAGGTGCAAATATTATCACTGCAGATAGAAATGTCATCACCATGGGTATCAATGTCATCACTGCGGGTAGAAACGTCATCTCAGGTAATAACACACTCACTATGTCCCCTACTCCTCGTCACATATCATAAATGGGCGATTATCATCCCTGGAGCCAACAAGAAACTCACAGAAACATCACCCTGTGATGTGACAGCACTGTCCAGGAAGAAGTGGGCAGTTATAAAAATAGACCAATATACTGCATGAAGACATCTTGGAGCAGAGCAGAGCTTTATGAGGAGCTTCTTAAGCTGGGATCAGGCTGCAGGATATAAAGAATCTCAACATATCTCACATTTACAGGCTGTCCACTCTAGGTTTCTCTCATAAAACCTTGTCTGACAATCCAGGAGAAGCTCCTGCCTAGCTGTGAGATAAGGACAGGAAATTGCAGATTACAAGATTCATTTGGATTTGTAAATAGGATTTGGAAAATTGAACCATCTCGAATGTTGCAAACATGCGCATACTTGGAATGTGTGGTGACAAACCCAAAACAAGGATGGAGCTAAGCCAGCAGTAAATTCCTGCTGCAGTCATAATTTGTGGAAGGGAAGTAAAGTGAGAAACATGTTGATGACAGCAGGGCAGTGTAGGTATGGTTTTATAGAAAGAGCTGGAAGCATTCTTAGTATTTACTCTTGAGGGGCGCTGGTCGAGGAACAGGGTAACACCCCGGACAGGTCACCAGTCTATCACAGGGCTGACACACAGAGACCATTTGTGCTCACATTCACACCTACAGGCAATTTGGATTTGCCAATTAATCTAGCTTGCATGTCTTTGGACTGTGGGAGGAAGGCCGAGTACCCGAAGCCAGAGGAAATCCACGCAAGCACAGGGAGAACATGCACACCCCACACAGAGAGGCCAGGAAAGGAAAACCAGCTGAAACCAGTTGGTAACTTGCTAGGTACAATCTTAATCATTTTTACATCCAAGAAACAGCCTTTTCATCATAATTCAATAACGTAGTTGCCTGGAAGAGTTTCATCAACTCAAAGACATTGCACTCAAGCTCACTTTGGCTTGGATTTTGCATTAGCTAACACCTTCTAGTTTATTGAGAAAATAGTCATTATGAAATAGTCAGACAGTTTGCTGTTAGTTTAAACTTCTGCCTTTTGTCTTTCAGTAAAAGGATTTTTGTGTGAGCCAACATTAGCATTAACAGCTGTTTATTTACCAGTCTAGAAGAAATTAGTTTAGCATTGAACTTTATTCCTTTACTCACCAAGAGCTGTCTCCAGTGGTGCAAAGCAACGGCAATATTAACTCTTGTTTTGCCTCAATTTCTATCACTTCTTTTCTTCTACTGAAGTTAGCGAGTAAGCAAACCAGCTAGTCCCAGCCTGGCTGGCCCGTTTCTTTGCTTGCCGATAGTAAGCGACTTCAGTGTCCAGTCAGCCCTCAATCCAAAAAGAGAGGATTAAGAGGGCGTATTCTAACCTCTTGTCTTGTAAACACAACGATGGCTGAAGCTCTTGGCAGGCGAACATCACCACCACCTGCTACTGGCAAGAAACCATGTTTGATGCAAGAGAAAATTTACATATAGCCCCTTTAAATGTTTGATGGTGATTTGACACTTGTTGATTACCAGTAGTATAACGGAGCAATACTAAAGACTCACTCAAAAGCTTTATTCAAAGACATTTTTGCTCTATGTGGTAAAGTACAGCAGCCATATGAATATAATATTTAAACTAAGACCCTGAAATTTGATGTTGAAACATCTTGCATAATGCTTTATATAAAGAAGAATGAAATTGTACTGGGTTCTCTGTAACACTACACACCGAAATACTGTCAGTTAACTTGAATTAATATCAGAATTTGAACAGATATTGCATGTGCGAAGAACGTATCACTTTTCTCAATGTTTAGATTTTGTTAACTGTGTATGTTTGAATTAATGACACTACTAGTTACAAAGAGGTGAAAAAAATGACGGTGCTTGAATTGGACTCACCAGGTTAAAACTAAGGACAGTTTGGATTTTGTTCCATCTGTATTCAGTTACAGTATACTGTATCATTTTTCTGCCAACCATATCGGGAGTAAAGTCAAATGTGCTGCTGCTGTCTAAGGTTCAAATGCAGCTCAGCTCTGCACAGTAAGGTGGAGAACAGCTGAGCCTTTTTCCCTCCAATATCCCATAGCTACTCTGAGTGTACTGAGACCAATACAAAGAAGAAGATCCCTAAGAATGTCTGTAAGAACAGCTGACTGCAGCATCAGGTCGGTTTACAATGCTCTCAGTGAATCACAAATGAAAATGTGAATGAATCAGTGTCTTCTCTCAGAAACTGCTTGGCTCACTCCGCTCCTCCAGCACATCTAACCACATTTTGACAGGACCTATCAATCATAGCTGTCAATCATGCTGAGACACACCCCTTTGTATATCGTCAAAGAATTATAAAAAAGTGATTAAAAAATAAATAAAGTAGAAAGACAAGCAACCTAAAAAACTCAGAGATTAACTTTAAAATACAAGGACGTCACTCCGGACAGGATTTAAATTACAAGAGGACCAGGAACTTTGCCGAAATAAACTAGGTAATTGTGGCTGTAATTATAACTGGGGTAAGGTTGAAAGACTACTCACATATGTGAAATTCGTAAAATCAACGATCTGTGCAGGTAATGTTAAAATCAAATATATAAATCCAGTCCGAATGAAGCTAAAGTCATGTTTTAGATGCATACCGTGTGAGCAGAAAAAAGAAACTCAACCCCTTTACCATTTGCGAATGTGGTCCCACACTAAAAGCTTCATACAACAACATGTGCAATTTCCATACTCTACTAAAGGTAGGATTGCTCTGACTAGGTTTAGAGCCTGATCTGGCAGATAAAAATTTGTGTGTCAGAAAGGTGAGTCTGAGTATCGCAACACTGTAGAGCTTCTTGGCTTTTTGGAGGTGGAAATCTCAAAGTGTTGTTTATAAGGGTGGCCGCCACTGGAAGACGAACATGATACATGATAGATGGCTCAGGTGACAAGAAGTATGATGATATCACAATACGTTGTGGCATATAACAACCAATTTGCCCTGGTCACCACAATCTCCTGTTGTCAGTCCCTTGGATTGAACACCTGGGGATGAACTTGAATGAAGCATCTGTAGGAATTAGCGTCCACCCATCAACTCTGATGACTGCATAATTGGTTCAAACAATGTGACACTGTAGGTCCCCTTCTGAGTCACTGCCATTATGTCTCTTGTTTAATGTTCAAAACCTCCTCCACTTTTCACCTGCCTTGCATAGTGCACATTCAAAATAGAATCTAATCAATAAAGACTACAGAGTACAGTGCTACAGAGGACACAGATAACAGCAAATACTTTCAGCTTGTTCATTATCTGGATCCTGATCTAGATTTTATTATCAGGTGAGAAGTCCTTATAAACTTGCCAAGAAAGTAGTTCCATCGGAACAACATGATTTCTATGAGAAGTAAGACAACCTTTTTGCCTGCACACATGCCCATGCAATCCTTAAACACATCAGAAACCTCCTGGTTTGACCATTTATCACTGCATTTTCTGCTGCATGTTATCTTTGATTTGCTTTCAATCTTTGTGCAGGGTCTATAATCAGAATCTCCTATACATGGCTGCAATGTCTTTGTCAAGTTCTCTGTCCATGTTAATGCTGTAGCCACGCAACAGGTCTGAGTGCCTTCTTGCATTTATTCTGATTAAAAACCCTGTTCTCCTCTAACGGAGCTGCCACTCAGCATTAAAAAGACAGGAGTTTGCTGGTTCAACATAAAAACCTGCACATATTTCCTTTTTTTTCCCCCTGCCAGTCAAAAAAGGTTCAAGGAATTTTCAATTTCAGGGATATGCTTTGATCATGCCAGTTTGGACGTTTTCTCTGCTAAGTCCCAGAGTTGGTCTTGAAAGGCTCTGACTGTAAGATGGAAGCCAAGTGAAATGATTGCAGACAGGTAAATCAGCATGGATCCATAATGGATTATACAGCAACAGCATTCATTGGGTGTACTGTGCAGGTGTTTGCTGTAGTGACGTCTAATTCCAATCCTAAGGTTTTCTGACCAATCCTTTGTAATAATTTGTGCTGTACTGTCGCTTTGAGAAAATACCACGCTAAAATCAGTGCCAGCTGCTGACAATTTCCTTTACTTTTACTTATTTTACTAGAAGTACATATTTACATATAATATAATTCTGTTTTCTGGATTGGTAGGATTTTTTTTCTTTCTTTTTAGCAAATCTCAATTAGTAGTTGTACTTGGACACCAGAAGAGCTGGAAAATTAAAATCAGTCATCCACATGTCTTTCCACTTGATGCCATAGTCATTAAAAAATCCAGATAATTATGTGCACAAATGTATGAGAACCCTTTGTTTTCCCTTCCTCATCTGGAACAAGACGCCTGCTTGTTCCAACCACCCAAGTAATGGTTTCCACATGACAGGTGAATAGTTCAAATATGGACATTATTTTCAAGATACACTTGCCACGTGACTGGGCCATTCCACATAGAGGTCAGAGAAACAATTAAGGGACTTTAATGGGAATCATTGGGGAGTGTGAAGTGGAGGGGCTGCTGCAATAATGGTGCACAGTACTGGAGTAAGCCTAGTGCCGCAGAGCCAGTTAATAAATGGTCCAACAGGTTTTGGTTTTACACAGATTCACTGGCATGATGATAGTCTTTCTAATTTTTTTTCTCTTTTTTTTGTTGTTACATTTTTATTACAGGTTACAGTAAAATTTGGCATTTAATTGGAGTTGTGATCAAAAAGGTTCCAGAACCATTGCTTTCTATCAGGCTTTTCAATCCTACTGTTCACAACCATTGTACATGTTACACAACATACAAGGAACAGATGCGTAGTAAAGAAACAAGAATATTCTCCAGCTGTGCTAGCAGCTCTGTGAGGCTGTACTCTGACACAGCAGTGCTTTGAGCTAAACACTATCATGTCTATGTCAGAATGCTAACACATTCACCATGACAATGCTAACGTTTTTAGCATACAAAATGTTTACCATGTTCCAGCTACTGTACATGCTGGTTTCAAACTGATGCTGTTTGAGTTTCATGTGAAAGCATCAGTGAACTGGAAGCATGCGATTATTCATACCAAATGATAGCAAAGGGATTTAACAGGCTAAAAAACAGTGCTGACTTCCACAGTTCTAATGTTTCAATTCATCACTTTCTGTAGGTGGAGAAGATTTTGTTCATGCCTGACACCACAGTTTTTCTGGGGCAAATAGGTCAAATCTACAGCATCACAGGGAAGGGGACACATTAAAAAAAAATCCACTGCAATTAGTAATTTATGTTGACAGGGAGCATATTTTTCCATGAAATAGTTGCCCAGTGAAGCTTCAAGAGGCTGATGTGGGATGCGACGCTTGATATGGGAATGTGCTATGGGAAGGCAAACAGTCGTGACATTAAAACAATGGAGAAAGAAAAACAGAGCGACACATGAAGAGAGGGAAAGAGACAGGATGGTTCTGTTGCCTTTCCCACAGACTGTTATCCCTGATGAGGCTGTATCAGCAGGATGGTCATCTAATCAGCCTTCACTGTGGGACAACTACATCAGTTAGCATCAGTGATAAATCATATTGACAGCTATTTCCTGACAGAAGGGTAATGATAGAGGAGGGAATGTGGAACTGTTGAAAAATAGAATGCTATTAAGGGGAATTAAGAGGGAAAGAAACTAATGGACACATTTAGGGGAAGGAGCATTTCGAAAAGAGGCACATTCGGTATAATTGCATGAATATTATCTGTTCACGCACTGTACTTGAATTCTACCACCCCCTCTTTCCCCCTTTCACCCGGTTCACCACTGCCACCACTGTACCTCTGCCTCTACTTTTCCAGCCTCCCATCCACCCACACAGTGCCTTTTACTAGCGCTTAATGGGTGGAAAAAAATGGATGGGAAGTATTTATAGATTCTATTGAGCCTGTGTTTTGCATGACTAAAAAAATGTAATTCAATAGCAGGCTATTATCCCCCCTCCCCCTGAACCCTGCAACCTGCAATCTATTTTTCTAGAATTACAGTGTAAAGAGAAGAAATTAGTTGACTCTTTTAACTTGGAATATGGAAGGAGTGGCCAAAAAAAGGGAACATAATGAGAAAGAAGGGGATGTTGGAGGCAGGGGGCTGGGGATTAGGCTGAACCAGGGTGTCAGCTCGCTCAGGAGACAGATCCTGCGCCATTATTGATGAAAGTGAAGGGCAGACGGTTTCAGGAAGGCCTGGTATTGGGCCATTTCCGCTTGTCGCGTAACATTAATTGACACAGCCCTTGTGGTGGCACAGGCACCTGTCTGTCCGAAGTGCCCGTTTCATTTTGCCCCATGATTTTATTAACAGGGACAGTCAACTGAATGGGCTTACCTTGTGGTCTCTGTGCTGTCAGGCCTATTAAAATGCATGGGTGGTTTCACTGTAGAATACCAGGAAAAGTAAGCTAACATTGTAATTAGAGTTGTTTAGTAAATGTATTAACAAATCTTGAACACTGAATCTTTAAAGTGAAATGACTGCACTGAATTACCATTGTCACTGACCAAAGCAGTAGCTTTAGCATTGTCGCTCCCCTCACTGGTGACTGAAGCCACGGTTGTCTACTTAAATTTTATTTAACATCACCTGATTTCCTCCTTTGCTCCCATCATTCTTCAGAGGTGAGAGAGCTAGTCAGGTTTGCATTTGCCAAAACAGATTAGTCTTCATCCTTGAAGACGTTTCCCTTGAAACAACAAAAAAATGTTGTTAAAAATCCTTCTTATTAAGCATAAAGTTAACCTTTGTGTGGCTGGCCCAAGGAAGTTTTTGAGTGTCTGATAGTCTGGTGTGCCTTGCTATAATGGGCTCATGCCCGCATCCTGTGGCTGGAGAGCAGAAGACAGTCATGGTTGATGAGAACAGCAATTGTGGTAGGTGTCTTTTTCCACCATCTGCCACATGAGGCAGCAATGACCCAATTTCACACTAAAAAACAAACTAGGACAAACTGTAAAAAGATGGGATTTAAGCTTTATTGGAAGTGTTTTACGACTTGAATGTTTGCAAGAGAAAAAAGACTAAGTGATTGGCTTTGCAAATGCATGTCTGGTTAACTTTCCCACCTCTGATATAGAGGAGCACACAGCCATTTCCCTAAGCTTTTTTACTGGAAAAAATTGCATTTGTGAAACCTACCAGTTCTTATCCTTGAAGCCTTTATCCGCTGTTTCTCAGGTAGTGGATGACACAGTCCCACACAGTGCTAGTTTTGTACTGAACTGAACATAAGAGGTGGAATCAGCAACTGACTTGAATGGGAACTCCAGTGATTTTACACATCAAAGTATGTTTCCAGGTGTTCGGGCTGAAGACTACAATTTTGGAAATGAAAAAAGTCTGCTTACCAGACCTCTGTAGGCTGCTCCTCATCTCTGCTAGAGGCTAGTGGCTCCTTTCTATGTTATTGACTACTAGCATAACAAACCCGAAACTCGGACTGAACTGTCGGCTGTTGAGTTTAACTGTTCTTAAACTGTCCATGGTGAGTTCAACAATGTTACTAGATTGCAATGCTAAATCTATGGAGTACTCTTTGAGTGTACTACTAAACTGATGACTGCGAGATTCAGCGCTGAATGTCAAAGCACTATGACTGGTGTTGCGTTCACGCTCTGATCTATACCTTAAGCGATCACTTTGCTTTGAAAAAAGCGCACACGCTACCCACTCAGTGATTAAAAATCTTTGAACTGGACTGAACAAAACTGTTTGAATCAGCAAAATGATTCAAATTCACCCCTCTATTAGTATTCATGGTCTATTTAAATGTATAAATGCGATATATACACTCATGTAAGACCTAACTCTTATTTAACCATGATTGATTACCAGAGAGCACATGAGGAGCTGCACCAGGGCTTAGTAGAGCAAGCTGACAGTATTTTTTAACTAAATGTTTCATATACAAACATCTCTTTAGCAACCCTCTTGTCAGTTGATGTCATACAGGGATGATTCACCCTGTACCCAGTTCATGAAAGGTTGTACACAAGCTATTCTGAACACTGTTTACCGATAGGAGCCAACCTGCGCAGAGGTGATTTTCTGTTTGCAGAACCAACAACTGTGGTTTGTTTGGATGAAATATGAGAGGGCAAAGCAAACATAAGAAGCTGCAGTTCATCCCGGGCTCTATTTTTGTAATGGTGCAGGCATGTAGGATGTGGAAACTGATTTTTTTTCCACCTTATGGCTACAGTGACACTGTGTACAGGGTATGATTAGGAGGAATGCATTAATCAGCCAGTGTAGGCTCTGACATGAGTCACGACGAATCAGATCACTTCTTTTAATTTTCTTTAAAAGCAGACGGCTCTGACCGACCGTGCTCTGACTATTTTGTAATAGAGAGAACAGTTCAGAGCAAAAATCCAGCACAAAAGACTCTCTGCCACAAAGGCCTCTCCTGATGGCACTCTTCAGTAAATATACGGTGGCTTAAATTAAATTGGCGATAAAGGAGATATCGCATATGTCTACATGTTTCCTGATCCTAAGAGAACCATTTCACAATGTAGGAAATTGTTCAGTGATATTGAAGAAGGATGATATTGCCAGCCTTTTCACTCTGTGCATCATGACACATATTGGCAGTTCTGTGTTGGGTGATAATCATTAAAAAAACAACCATCAAGGATAAGGCAGTTAGAATGAAAAATGTTTATTTTTAAGTTTTAGGATCTCTTGATATGCTTTCTAAAGCCATGAAAATAACACAGAAAATGACTGCTTTCTCTGACTGAGTCTGTCTGTGAGCACACATTCCAGGGCCCCGACACAAACATTACCCTTCACTGCTTGATCATTACTGACAAACACTATATTGCACCTTTGGCTCCCCAGTGGCACATTCACCATCACAGTGAGTTACCAAAATACAAAATGAGTGCCATCAAGAAAATAAATCTACAGAATGTGCATCTGGCAAAAATGCCTCCACGAAGCCCACCAATACTGTCACAGGAATAGAACCCTGAGTGCCCTAATCAAAACAAATCTGCTAGTTGATTTATGTGCTCTGCTTTCCCCCTCCAATACCGTGGCTGCAAAATCAAACTGAATGAATTCACTGTGGAGGCACAGATATTTGGGTTGATTACAGTCAGCAATCACCCCCTCCGACGGTGTAATTTTCCCATATATATGTGGAAGTTTCACTTCCAAAAGCCTGATGTGCAGGTTCTGTAATTTAACCGTGCGGTCATTACCTGCTGGTTTATGAATATAAATCCGCAAACATGCAATTCATAGGACAATGAAGCCAATATACAGTTAGGTCTGTACATATTTGGACATTGACACAATTTTCGTAATTTTGCCTTTGTACACCACCTCAATGGATTTGAAACAAAGCCACCAAGATGTAACTGAAGTGCGGACTTTCAGCTTTAATTCAGGGGGTTTAACAAAAATATCTGGCCATCTTGTATCATTCTGGTACAAGTTTATCTTGGTTTCATCTGTCCAAAGAATCTTGGTCAAGGACTGGGCAGGCCTCTTTAGATGTTTTCTGGCAAAGTCTAATCTGGCCTTTTTGTTCTTGAGTGTTACCAGTGGTTTGCACCTTGTGATAAACCCTCTGTATTTACATTCATTAAGGTGTCTCATGATTATAGACTTTGACAATGATGCGCCTACCTCCTCGAGAGTATTCTTGACCTCGCTAGCTGTTGTGAAGGGGTTTTTATTCACCAAGGAAAGCTTTCTGCGATCATCCACTTTGGTTGTCTTCCATGATCTTCCAGGTCTCTTGTTGTTACTGAGCTCGCCAGTGCATTCCTTCTTTTTAAGAATGCACCAAATTGTTGATATGGGCACTGCTAAAGTTGGTGCTATCTTTTGATAGGTTTGGGGTTTTTTCTCCAGCCTAATGGTGGCCTCCTTCATTTGCATTGACATCTCTTTGGGCCGCATACTGAGAGTTCCCAAGAACAGCTACCAAATGCAAATTCAACACTTGGAATCAACTCCAGACCTCTTATCTGCTTATTTTGGGAAGGGAATAGAACAGTCCACACCTGGTCATGAAACTGATTGTGTAGGAATGCAGTATCTTTATTAGACCCCCTGAATTAAAGCTGAAAATCTACACTTCCATCACATCTTGATTGCTTCATTTCAAATCCATTCTTGTGGTGTAAAGAGGCAAAATTATGGAAATTGTGAAAGAAAGGGGAAAAAAAGTTGTGTATTTCTCTAGATATACACAAGTTTTTTATGTATGTCTATAGACATTTATATTTTTTCACCCTTTCTTTTTTAACTTCTCAATTTCTCTCATCAATGTTCAAAGGGATGGCGTTGTTAAAATGGCCAGGAAATATACAAAATCTACTCCACCCAGACAAATGGCGAGAGATCTTCAGGCACCTCAGCCATACTTAAGTTAACTGAGTAAAAATTTCTGGCCTTTCAGTATCATAAGCTTAATTTCAATGGCATTTTGATGACTATATTTTCTACATGTAAAAGGTTCTACAGGATCTTACAGTCATATTTATAGCCAAAAGCAGTAAAAAAGTAAAATTGTTGAATCCATTACAGTGTTGTTGCAAAAAGTTAAAAAGTCAGGGGTATACCACAGTGATTGCAGCTTGCTTATTTCCAACTTCCACATGAATTTGTCTATTACTATAGTATGATAAGTAATGACGGCTTACCTTGTTATCAAATGTGTCTCCGAAACTGGTAAAACAACTTACTTAAACTTTTACTCTTTGTATGTTGTTTTTTTTAAACGTTTTTTTACAAGTCACAACATGCATGTCCAACCATCGGGTATAGCATGATTTGCTGCCCCTCCTGTGGTGTGACTTAAGAAACGACTCAAAAGACCCTGGCTCATGTCAGCAAGAAAACGTGGTAATAAAATTCCCAAACAAAGCTCATATTTTGCCAATGTGCTGTTTTAATTGAGCAGAATGAAAGGAGTGCTGAGGCAGCAGCATCTGATCACACTGTCTGGAGCAGGAAACAAATTGGTCATGCAAAACCAGGTCTTCTTTAACAAACCAGTTAATTATTTATGGGCTTCAGTGGAGCAAAGGAAGTTAATTTATTGTTATCTTTAGAAAAGTGTTCTGTTTGGGTCCATACGAAGAAGAGTCAAACTACAATTACAGGCTCTGCAGATTAGAGCAAACTTCATACAACCATGGAAGACAGCCAGTCTCAGACGTCAAAAGCTCACAAGATGCCTCTGAGCTTCAGTGATGTATTTCAGGAAAATGGCGGGCTAAAAACTGCATATTAAAAGGATAGCAACAAATAAACATCTTGTCAGGACGTTTTTCGAAGTTGGCATGTTGTATTTCAGGGGAAATATGAATACTCATTTTTTTAATATATTAACTTAAAAAAGTTTTTCTTTTTTTTTACTACTTTGTAACCACACCCAACAGTGATGTAATGGTGTACTGACACACCCTGGAGTACACTTCTACATTAACGCACCTAGGTGAGAAGTTCAAGCACTTGAGGTCAGTACAAAAAAGATTTTCAGTTGCCAAATTGCTTTTTAAGCTGAAGATATCTGTAATAAATAATTTTTTGAATTAAGCTAACTAACAACTTAATTGTTCTCATGAGCTTTAAAGCAAGACTATGACACTGTGGCATATCTTCTGCTGCCGTAGGGTCACTAATTCAGGAAGCACTCCTAAGGGTCGTATCAGAGGGTTGGGACAAACAACCTATATAGTCGTTTAGGTTGGAGAACTTTTGAAGGTTGTTATTAAAGTAATAAAACAACTGATGTGATATACATATATATTCTACTTTGACAACATCATAAGGACACTGAAAAATGGTAGAACTTTTATTACACTTCTCTCAGACTTGTTGCCGTATCTGTTCATTACTTTGGGGAGCCTAATCAAGTAAGTTACTCTGATTTCTAAATGTTTACTCCTCCATGGGAGCAAAGAGCCATAACACCAGGGAAATCGAGTGAGGATTCCATTGTTTCTGATTAGGAATTCATTATTTGCTACCTGTCTACCTCTCTGCCCAGTGGATGGGCTGATTAGCAAGCCGAGGAAGGATAGGTAATGACGATAACACTAAACTCAATAGCTGTTTTATAGGCAGCGGTGCTTTATGATGCTTGCACTAATTGCTGGTGTGATTAGTGAGGTGTCTGTGCCCTCTCTGGTTGCTCAGGCTGTCCTGTGAACTGAGCTCCAGCAGACCGGTGCACAGGGGAAGTGTGGGTGTGCGGCAGATCGTTACAGGAAGAATACACGGGGGCATAATCGACTTCCCACTTTTTCTGCGCCTGTCAGCCCTTTCCTGTGTGCTGCAATAAAGACAAATTAACTTAGAGGCAATCAAAGGATTTTTTTCTTGATCTCTTTGCAATAAAGTGATCTATTTCTAACTGTCAGTGAGAGGAAGAGAGACCAAATGAAAAAAGGAAACTGAGAACATAAGCTGATTTGATAACTTAACTTAACTTAAAAAAACAAACATCACATTCCTTTCTGCCTTGAGTGTGCCTTCTCTGATGGATGTGCACACTGGGCTCCTTACATAAAGGTGGATGTCCTCAAACATAAAATGCTTTAGTCTGAATGTGTTCCTCCCGCTGTTAGACCCATGAAAATAGAGCATGTTGAAACCATGGCTTTTGAAAGCTTTATGCGCATCTGTCATTCAGTTTGACCTCAACACTTGAGTTCTTTATACAGGGCCATTTCTAGGGTGGCCAAGCAGAGAGCCAGAACTGAAAGTGACATGGCAGCACTCTTACTGAGGTTTTTACTCAGATACATTTTCCTACCAGTGAGTTTGTGTATGTGAATTTGCATGGATTTCAGGTTGTGTTTGCATATTTCTCTCTGTGACCTTTATCTTGGCTCTCTTAGCCGACTTCTGTTTTCTTTTTGACTCACTGTGTTTCTAAAAATTTCTCTCTCTGCCTAATATTTAAAATGCAGTGTTTATATAAGCTAATTCATCACATATTATTTCTTTACCTCTTGTTTAATCTTTGAATTGTACACACTAACAGTTAACTTGTACCAAGCCAATACTGACATTAAGTGCTTTAATTGTGGATATGCAGTGTACAACAAATCCTTGTAAATATCAACATGATAGTTAAATCCCTATTTGTGTTTATCCATGGGCGCTCTGCTTTCTGAATTATAATCTGAACTGTCAAATATTTTAAGCATCTGCAGTAACTGATTTTTGCACCGTTTTAGCTCAGCAATCTTTAAAGGATTTACATAATTCCATCTTATAATGTAGTTATGTGAAAGTGTTAGCAAACAGCTGCCCTTAACACATCCAGCCGACATGGACCAACATTAGCATTCATTTGGAGTCATGATTTGATGATGGTTGTTAAATCTAATGATAGTTAAATCTGAAAACACATCTATCCCTCCATCCATGCTAAAATGGCGTTTTTCTCCTCTCAAAACACAGCTTTTCCAAAACAGCCTCCAGAAATCTGTAAATCTTAAAACACTGACTTGGTGTTTCATGGTGTACGGGGAAAACAGAGCTTTTCCAAAACGATGACATGAGCCAGCCTGCTGAGGGTCAGGGGCTGTGTGCCACTTAAATTAAGTAGGCAACTAGTCGTCTCCAAATTACTCCCTGATCATGCACTTTAAACTTGATATAGCCGACCATACAGCACAGCTGTTGTCATTAACTTGCAGTTATGCTGATTTTGTCAGACTTTTTTGTGACCATTAAATAATGATTTGGTAAGCTGGGCTGTCTGCCCCACTCTGTACCAGATGTTTGCTGTTTACCAAATGAAAACAAAAACATGCTGAAAGAGGCTAAAATGCTCTGTAGAGGTGAGGGAACTGCAGAGATGGGTAATGATCCCCTTTGGGTTCATCACTAATCTGATTCAATGTTAAAATATAAAACAATATTGTTTAGAGCACCTTTACAGAAAGTTAGTTTAACTTAAAAACGAGCTCCATTGCTGATCTGAACTTTACTTATTTGTTCAATGAATGCAGGATCAGTTTTTCATTTGCAACATAGCCACGTAGTTCTAATGGCTGTGGCTGTAGGACTATGTGACAACTCCAGAGCTTGCCAGTTGTGAAAGATCCATATTGAGTTGCACAGTGGGAGACATTCATTTTCAACATCCAGGTTTTGGGAATGTAAGTGCTCTCCATTGACAATTCGAAGTGACTGACATCTGGAGCTCTTTGATGGCTTTGGATGGGCATGAAACTCTCTGTTGTATTAGGAGTACAAAGGATGAGCAGCTGTCTTATAAAATATCTGGTTTATTGATAAAAAGTCAAACGTAAAACTGTGTGTCCGTAAAAAACATGAGAATTCAACTGCAACTCCTGAGGTGCATTTCACTCAGAAACATCCAATCACTGAGCTTAAAACTCTGTTGCACACGCCACTAACATTTGGCAGTTTAAATCGGTCCACTCTGGCACAGTGTATTAATGTGTCCAAATGAAGAAGTAAAATATTCAGAATTTGCTACAGTTCTGATTCACATACTCTGGCTTTTTCTGCCCAGCAAATGCGGCCCAGGCTCATGGGTATCGTAGTATTTAAGGGGAGTATGACTTACACTGCAAGTTTCCTTCATTTAACTTTCTTATCATTTAACTTTTCTTACAGCTACGTGGGAAGAAAGAAAACTTTGTGTTGAGTTTTAACCCACCTACCATGCATTCTGGGAAATATGATAGGAAATTTGCGTACCATGTTTCTGTAGAAACTGAATTTTATGAGTTAAGTAAACACTCAGCAGGACATTAATTCAACTCGTTATAATTCAAAAGACCTCATTTTTGATTTTCCATTCCTAAACGGGAGTACAAATGATTTAAAGTTGACAGCTTGATATATATTAATTATAGGAGATCTGTGGATTTTACTAAATTCCATTATGATGTTTTATAGTGTACAGTTTCAGTCATCACGCCAGTGGTGAAAATGATTGATATTGAGCTTCCACCATGTTTCCGTCCTTCAAATGCTTGCCGGCAGGGGGGCTGGTAGGGTTGAACAGATTTCCAGGTTGTCCCTTTGTCTCTCTGTCTCTCTGTCTCCCTCTCTCTCTTTGATGTGTCAGAGGAGTTGCTTTGCAGTCAGGCAGGCAGCGATGTCCATCAGCTCCATCCATCAAGCAGTGGGCCGGGTGGCAGAGAGAGGATGACGGGCAGCAGAGAAGGGGCAGATGTTTCGCAGGCCCTGATATGTGTGTAGTTCACGAGGGATGTCATTACGCAGCAGACAGGGAAACGTGTAGCTGATTAGCAGCTTATTAAGTCAAGGACACTGGCTCACAGTAGAACACACCTCCTCCATTCTGGCTTGTGGTGCTGACGGCTTGCCAGTCAGTGAGAACCTGAGTGGATCAGACAGATAACCTCTCTTTCTGATTATTTCCTGGTCTGTTCCTAAACTCTATGGTCCTTTTGATAAAACAAAAAGCTCTGAAATAAAAGCTGCTTTTATCATTTCAACTGTATATTCCCTGTGAATGCCTAAAGGGGACAACTCAGAGGTACATAAGGTTTGTGGATTTATCTCTCAGAAAGCTCACAACGTGTTGTGCTAAGTAAATAAAGCAGCATCTCCCTGAGGGCATGATTGCAGGAACTGAGGAAAGTGGACAGTGCAGCGGAAAGAGGGCTTTAGCCCTGATCCGAGACAATGGCTAAATTGGTAATGCTGAGAATCTCATCTGTGCCCTGTGTTTTCCCCTTTAGTTGGATCTCCTGAGTTTCCACTGAACAGTAAGCCCTGCCATGTGTTGTTAGAAATGTGGATTTACCACAAATCACATCAGCCTTGTCCAGTGCTCTCCTTTCTTTCCTGTTTTCTTCCATTCCTCCTCTACCCCTGCCACCTATATTTATCACTATATATTTTTTTATTTATGTTTAATAGAGTATAGCTTACCGCACCATAAACTGCAGCAATGTTTGTCTGCATTTCATGTGTTTTGAGTGGTAAGAGCAATAAATGGGCTGAGGGTTAGGAGAACAGTGAAAAAAGGCAGTGGTGGACCACTTAATGGGCCACAGGAGGGTTTCACTCAAATGTTATACTGTTTCATCAAGAATAAACTGTTTTTTGTGAAAGAGAGATAATGTTTCTCAGGAAGGCACTGATAAATGTTTTTGTGTGCGGGAGAAAATGAGGGACGGAAACAGAACCGGTCTCAGATATTCGTCTCTCGTATCGTCTCTCACAGTCCACAGATTTACAGAATTGAACGTTGAGGGATAATTTTGCTTTATTAAAACTTTGGTCTTATTTTTGTACTTCTGGCCATCATTTCTAGGATCCCCAAGTTATTTCAACATGTCCAAGGTAAGGCAGTCAGATGATAATACAAGTTTTACCCTTTCTAACCTAAACTGGTGCCACGCTGTTTCATACCCGAGTAAACCTCCAATGCCCGGTAGCAATAAGCGCCCATAATCCACTTGTAAATCATAAACAAGACACTTCTTATAACTTTAGATCTTGTCTAATGATCATCATGTTTACATGTTTTCTGAAGAATCCAAAGTAATCTTGTGATAGTTGTCCATGGGTACAGTCAGTGCGTTTAGGTGCACTTAAGTAACCAGGTTACTCAGAGAAAGTGGGTTACCAGGTCATCGTAAAACGTGTTCACATCCCCTGTAGTAGCCTGGTTACTGTAAATCCATGTATACATGCAACCGGTCTGTCATCAGATTTCTCTCCTTCTCCCAACCTTTTTTGAAGTATATCTCTCTTATTTTAACTGTATTACCAATAGAAAATGCTGTTTCCTGACTTTTTTCCCCGTGTGTGTGTCGGAGCAGACTGACAACGCAGTGAGGGAAGCACAGGACACAGTTTTCCTGTGCAACGGGGGGTTTTTACAGACCTTTTGAATACGCTCACATTCACTTTTACTTGCAAGTAAAGTGATTAAGATGATTTGTCTAAACTGTCGGCTTTTTTCGTGCCCTCATTTCTTGGCCTGTCAGACTTTGCTGTACCAATGTTTTACACGTTTCCAGATCTCAGCAATTACTTTGTTCAGCGTTGCCATAACTGAGAAAATACAGCCAAAGCTTCAAGTAACACCCAAGTTGTTTAACCCAAAATATGCTTTAACTTTAACCAAAATTAGACTTAAAAGAGATGAAAAGAGCTCCATGCAATGTTCACCCAAACCTCCCTGCCGCATGGCTAACCTGTCATTTGCATTTAAAAAAAACAAGCCAGTACAGAGGGAGACGTGCCTTGTAGTGTTTTTCCCTCTCTTGGCTGCCTACTAGTTGCTCTCAGTTATCTCTGCCGTCAGCTGGCAGTGGGGGCTGACATGCTCTTGGCTTCTCTGCCATCTCTTTGCAACGTGTCAGGTCCAGTTTAGCACTTGAAGACAGGATGTGTCAGAATCACAGCCCTCTCTGTCTCCAGGCTATCTCTCTCCCAAGGTGAGTCAGGCCTCGTCACCACTCCTATAGAGACATAACCCATCACATGGCGTTGGTCGACAGCCAGCAGTTAATAGCCTCGTCATGATTTGTCAGGGAAAATACTCATCTGCTGAAGAGTGCGATCACTTAGAGCAAGGTTAGAGTGTTTATGGGTCGGAAGGGAGGTGGACGATCAAATGTAAATCTGTACAGTCATGGCATGTTGGGCCTTGGCAGAAAGTGAGCAAATAAAATCCTAAATTGAAATTGACAGCTTGCCGTGGAGATAGGAGTCCAAATACAAACACAGTTAATACTGTGAGTACAAGACATGAACATTGTCAGGAATATTGAAACTTAGAGTTGAGAATCTGTGGATCTGCTCTGGTGTCACTAAGACAAATTCCCATTTCTGCACAAGTCAATGACTTTCTGTTTGTTTGTCCTCTCTCTAGAAAGAGTTCCTGGCAGCTACGACTGAAAGGGACATCTTTGCCCATCTGGGGCTCGAGTACATTGAGCCTTGGCAAAGAAATGCGTAGGCCTCCGCTACCCCCTGGCTGGATGACACCCTCTGCGTACATCAGTGTTTATCCCATCTGCTTGTCGTTCGCTCTCCTGTGATTCACATTCAAACAGCTTTTGATTACCTTACACTTTTGTGTTGATGTTGCCATTATTGTTGTTGTTGTTGTTGTCTGGATTACATACTGCTGTATGATTCATAATACTACGTATTCACTATTGTCTGTTAGCAAGTAAACACCCTCCTTAACCATTCACGGTTTGCCTGTCTGTAAATGTTGTAATCATAGGCAGGACACAAAGACAAATCAGTCAGAGTACGCATTGCATGAGGGTGCTTGCGAGGTGCAGGAGAGAGAGTGAGAGTCTGAAAGAAACACAGAGGGAAGCAAAAGAGGGAAGGGGGTGACCACAGAGAGAGAGGGAGGGCGAGGGAGAAGACAGGAAGCAATGAGAAAAGCGAGGGGGAGGGGAGCTTTTGTTGAGCAAAATGTTGTAATCACCCTCCTCCTGGCAGGAAAGTGCTCGGCGTGAAGCTGAGCCAGGTCTCCGGGGAATTGAGAGGCGGGTAATGAGCTTCAGATAGAGGAGCGTTTGGCGTCGTCATTTAGCCTCCATTTAAACCTACGTCCACTGGAGATCATTTAGCTGGCATTCTGCTATCCAAAGAGCCGTAGCCTCCGCTCTTGTTCCAAAATGAATCCCCTTCCCCAGATGCACGGCTGAAATTAGAGGCAATCAGCTGCACCGGGAAATCATGAAGAATTCAGACGGAAGGTAAATGAGTTCACTAACCACATGGATGGATCTTGGCATTCAAAGCGACTCTGGCTCCAATGCATAAAACATCCATTATCTTATTGCTTTGACTTTGGTTTATGTTTTATGTATGATGGTTGTTTGTCAAGATTTGTGTCTTTATTTTTCAAATGTACGGTTGCTCTGTAGGACAAGGATGCACTTATGAAGAAAATGTATTGATCCCTGTGGGCAATTTGGTTAGGTCTGACTTGTTTCTCCAGTGTTGACATGTCCTGCCCTGCTGTCCACACCCCAACACACTTTCCCATGATGCTCAGCCTCTGGTTTATCCCATGCTGCCTCAGTGAGAACAGAGACAGACGAGAGCAAGGCAGTCTAGTGAATCACCCTATTTAAAGATCTTTAAGTAGAACAGTCCGGCACTATGAGGACTTGACCCGAGCCTCCTCCTTCCACACTTTCTTCTTTCCCCCTTTTGGTCTCTGTCTTTCTTTCTGTGACACAAAACAAACTTCAAAGGCCCCGAGTTGTAGTGTTAACCATATGGAGCAAGCACCGGCACCCTTCTCTCCTGGGTTATCTTATGTTTCCACTTTAAAAACAGGGATGAACTTTTTTTTAAAACAAATAATAGGAGATCTCTCCAGAGTCAAAAGGAATTTAATCTGACCTCAATAAATTTACATTTCTCCTGATCTCTTTTTCCTAATTGTTTTTCAAGTGCAAATGGGATTTCTTTCTACTCTCACATGAAATATTCACTAGTGTAAAGGGATTTAAAGGCTGCAGCACTCAATCTAAGAATTCACACATTGTTGTTGGGGTCTCAGAGAGCCTTAAACTGTTTGTAAAGATTAAAAAAACTAAGAATTAAGTGCATTATGGCAAAGCTATCTGCTCCAGTGTCCTCAGCTGCATTCCCTATGGAGCAGTACATTTGCATGGCATCACAGATTATTAGGTGAGTCCATCTTTTCTCTTAGTTACTTTATCTGGCTATACTGCAGGAGGTAGCTGTGAATACCCAACAATAAAACTGATTATGCTGAATACCTCAACACCTAACCTCAGTGAACTCCGGTAATTACCAATTGTAATACAGAAAATTATTTTTGAAATGCACCTTAATAAACTTTATAGACATTTTTAGTCTTATCACACACTTTCACTGTATAGGACGAATAAATAGAGCATAGAATTTGGTATGGCTGGAAGGGACACGTTCCTACATATGCTAAGGTGTTGCTGCATTTTCTCTACCAATATTAATGATTTTGTCTTTGTAACTCATCTTGTTGTTATATTAATGTTAAGGTGTATGCAGAGTTGCCACGTTTGTGCAACAACTAGGTCATTTGGATTGAGATTAAAGGTGCAAGATATAGGGGATGCTTGACCAGATGATGACCGTCAAGATCAGTGTTGGCCAGCTGCAGCACTGCCAGTAGCGTCTGTGGGAGATTCATCATCTCACAGACGCCACTGGCAGCACAGGAGAACTAGTCAGGCTGTTCAGTAAAGGAAAAATACTGATCCCACAATGTCAAAATATGGGATTACGAGTAACGGCCCTGCATTCAAAATGTTACTCAAGTACAACTACAGAAGTATTATAGACTATATTATTTGACTGTTAATATTTATGCACGGTTGAGATAGTGTTAATATCTTTATACTACTAGCGTTGGGTAATTTAATCAATAAAAATACATAATATTTTATAGGCTTGTCATTACTGTTTTGTGTGTAAAATCGTAATATGCAACGTAAGCAGGAACTATAGTTATCGAATAAATGTAGTGGAGTTGAGGTATAAACCACTGATGAACTGTGCTGAAGCAGATGGTGTTGATTGACTGTTTAAACATAACAGAATAACATAATTTCATTGCTGTATATAACTAACTTAAGTCACTTCATATTACTGTATATTTAAATATGAGGCTATTGGTGATTTTTGCTCTAATATATGTAACATCTGACAAAAAGATGGAGGACATCAGATCGTTTTTTCAGAAGAACCAAAATATAACAGGTTAACCACGCGTTAAGGATAACCATGCGCTTATCATCTCTGACATCAATATACCGTATGGTGAGCTCTGATGTCACACTGAAATTGCTGGCCATAAGTTCATGAGATCATTAAAATGAAATAAAAAAGCTCAAATTAACACACTGAAACAAGGACAGAGCTACAGAATCTTTGGCAGGGGTTTGAAGATGGCTAACAGCATACAGTCAAACTTTTTGTGTTTGTATGTGTGTAGGTATTAAAGAGAAAAATAAATAAAGAGCAAGTGCACACATACACAACAGTGTGTTTTGGGGGTCTGACAAAAAATGTCCCTGCCAAAGTTAAAAACAAACCTACTCCCTTGGAACAGACAATCTACTTTGCCTCTATTTTTTCATCCTCTCCCTTTAAAAAACTCCATTGACTTTTATTAGAATACATATATGCTTAAAACTCAAACAAACAAAGTTACACAAGAGTATTTACCAGTCCTCATTGGTCTACAAAGACTAAATATTTGGTGGATAAAGAGTTTAAAAATTTCTATTAACTCATTACTGTCCAAATTTCAGTTGTTTTTACTCAGGTCCAACTCTAAACCCTCAGATCTAACTCATTTGTTTAGTCATGACTTTCAGCCAATCACATGTGGCCATTTTCTATGCAAATAATTCCCTTTGGCTCCTTGTGGTCTGGCAAACACTCCCTTTTTTTGCATGCTTGATGTCTGAGGTCTGACTGAGATGACAGATGTGTGAATATATGAAAAATTGCTTGCAGGAATTTGCATAAAAGTGCTCGATTTGCTAACAAAAAATGTATTTTGCCATCCAATCAGTTTTCATTTCTACCTATGCAATCATTTCCAATCCCCGGTTTTCTCTCAATGACATTCCAGTGCCAAAAGCCTTCAATCATCGCCGTCTGACAGCCATTCTTTAACTCAGCCAGATCCATCATGGCACATGAGCTTTATATTGATACCTTGATGGTGTACAGTTAGCCAGCCAGGTCTCGCTCATTTTGTGCGTCGCAGAACTGCAATCTCACTCTGACCTTTTAACAAGCATGTGCACAGGGATACATTTATGGATGGATTACCGAATAGGTCTGCCGCGGCCTCTGGCCTCTGGACCTGTGCCTGGCAGACCTATTCAGTAATCCATCCATAAATGTATGGAGAGCCTCTGTTTAAAGTGACTGTTTCCATTTCTTATTGGAGAGTCAACAAAATGATCCTGAAGAGATGCAAAAACGACGGCAAAGAGACACAAAAAGGCCACAGAGAGACACAAAACGACTGTAAAGAGATGCAAATGACCAGAGAGAGACAGTAAACAACCAGAAAGTATAGTAAACGACCACAAAGAGATGTAAAACGACGGCAGAGATGTAAAAGATACATAAAATGACTGCAAGGAGAGACGAAACGACCACAAAGTTTTGCAAAATGATCATAAAGAGACCCCAACAAGACGCAAAATGATGCACCCGCTTTGTAGTCGCTTCGCATCTCTTTCAGTCTGGATGTCTTGCTCCTATGAACAAGGAGGTGGAAGGAATTTTACATTTCTGTGCCCAGGGGCACATCGTCTCACAACCCGTCCATGGATACACTGCAATGTAAAAAGGCGTAAGGTCATTCTGCAGCTCTGACAATTTGTCATTGCAGATATTATGGGGTCTATTGAGAGAGTTGATGGTATGGGGATGTTTGCATAGATAGGAAGTGCTCAGAGATTAATGGGTGGCTCTTTGAGGAGGACACATGTACCTGGGGGAACATGCATCAGCCATAAAACTTCCCTGGAGATGGTCTGAAGATAGAACATGATTTGTCATTTTGCTCTCAAAGTTATGTTACAAAAAGGTCATGATGAACAATGAGTAATTCTGTAATTTGAATAATTGTGTGGACACATTCCTCGGAGGTGACAGCAAGCATCTGTGAATGAAATGCCAAAAAGAAGCAGAGCAGACGCACAAAACTAGATCAGTTTGATTATTTTCCAAACCATCAATGCGGCGAAGAACATCACAGTCTTCATCACAGTTTGAGCCACTGGCATATCTATCCTTTCATGTCAGACATCCTGCGACTGAAAAGGAGAGGACCAAAATAGATTGGGACCAAACACCGATAACGTCTGAGCCGAGCTCCTTGAGCAAACTTTTTGTGGTATTGTATCAGAAGACAGTGATTTATTGGCTGTGCTGTAGGGGCTTGAATGCATTTGCTGGGGCCAGTCAAAGTCAATGGGGGAAGGTGACAGAATAAGGACATTGTGTACCCATGCTTCTCAAGGCCTGTCACAACGTCAAATCAGCTGGAGAGTAGTGAAGCCGATGCATGGCTGTGGCTGGCTCTGAAGCGCAAAAACAGAGAGTGAGGAGAAGACTGTGAGCTGTGGGACGTCTGCATTAAGTAGAAATAAACACTTTTAAAAGATTTTTCATCATGACCCTGTCACCACCTATGAGTTCTGCACAGATCTGTTTTTGTTCATGACACATTAAGTCTTACTAAAGAGAGATACAAAATTTCTCACATAG
This sequence comes from Xiphias gladius, assembly GCF_016859285.1. Taxonomy (NCBI): domain Eukaryota; kingdom Metazoa; phylum Chordata; class Actinopteri; order Istiophoriformes; family Xiphiidae; genus Xiphias; species Xiphias gladius. The sequence continues at coordinate 21,767,096 of NC_053410.1, forward strand.
TATATACTCAGATACAGTACATAAACAGGTCAATATTGAATAGATAGCAGGACAAAATAAAAAGGTTCAAACTGGAGTTTAATTTCCTTTGAGATTCTGCAAAGCACGAGCTCTTTTAATTTGCCTAAAAAAAAAAAGAAGAAGATTTGTGTGAGTAGAAATGTTTAATATGGAAGCTAGAGATAATTTGCTCACAAAAACCAACTCCCATCGGTGACTTTCAGCACCATTCAGTCTGACAAGTATGGAGCGATGTGCAGAATCCGTGTGAGCGTGAGAAAAATCATAAACTCGCACAATAAACTTTAATTTGAGGTGACCTGCTCCATTCATGATAAATGACCTGCATCCTTGATTTTGGGGAGGGCGGACGGTTTCAGAGAGCGTGGCAGAGGAATGAGAGGAAGAGAGGAAGAGAGGAGGAGGATGAGGAGATGCGCCATCTGCTGCAACATGTCTGCACACTCCACTCCTCCCTCTGCTCTCTGCATTTCTGGCAAACAGACAGGGGGAGAGAGTCTGATCTGTTTGTCTTTGTATGAATGTGTGTGAATCCTTCCAGGGCACATTTAGTGTGGCCACTAGTGATGTTGTCTGTCACCAGCTGTAGTCAGACACTCTGTGACCTGTCTGTCAACTCTCACGTGGCTGCTTTTGTCTTAAATTTATCCATGTGTCCATTTATGGAGAAGCAGATATTTCTATGAAGAGGAATTCCAGTGCTTTTACATTTAAAGGTCATTTTACGGGTAATGGGGAGAACTATTCAGCCTGTGAAAAAAGTTGTATTACTTCTTCTGTGGCTCTGGAGGAGCTTTGTCAAATCTCAAAAAAATAACCTCAGTGACGTCATCGAGGTAATCTCATTTTGGCTTTTGAGATTACATTTTTTTTTAACAGAAAGCTTGTGATACAAACTTGGGGCATGGAGTTCTAAAAATGTGGGTATTTACCAGGCAGGGAGAGTCTAATGAAAAAATGCTATTGGCTGCCTTGTGTGAAATGTAAGATCCAGGGTTTTTAACCCAGAGGGACTTGAAGTCAGGATATTTCTGCCTCTGCTGTATCAATTTTAACCATTCTTTTTAAAATCTGTCTCTTATGAATCCCCCCAACCTCATGACAGTGTACATACATAAGTACTTTTTAGCAAGGCATATCCAATGCAAATGTGACCACTTAGTAACACTAAGAGAGAAAGATATGTAGTAGTCATATTTGCTGTATCAACCTATAGGGATTTAAAATACAATATATATATTGACAATAACCCTGAGTAAAGCAGAAACACACTTGGTCGTTTTCCTTGAGAAGACCCACTCGCTAAATTATATACTGGATTTCACTTCTACATCATGAATGAACTGTAAAAATATGGTCAAATACTGCTACTAAGATCCGACTCGCACTCTTGTCGGATTTGGATAATCTGCTCCAGAGTCTATACGTCTCACTCGACTTTGGTTCACAAACTACATAATCTGCAGGACCCCGCAGACACCATTCAGACATTCTGAGTAGTTTAATGCAGCTTGTAATCTCAAACAACTATACAGCAGTTGGTAAAGTAAACTAATTTGAATTTTCAGACTTAAAATGAAGTAGATCTGACAATATCTACGTACAGTCTGTGAGTATGTGTGAGTCTGTGATGGTGTAGACGCGACTGAATATGTCTGCCCCTGCATCTCTTTCTTTGCGTCTCCATGCTGTGTGTTTCTAGGTGTGTATGTTTCGTCTGAGTTTGACATTGTATCTGACTTGAACAGCATCTCTGTGTGCTTCTCTGTATCACATTCTTTGTCCACTTGCTTCTGTAATTGTGCGTCTGCGTGTTTGTGTGCGTGTGTATCCTGCGGTCACTCTGTTCATCTTTCAGCTATTTCTGACCCCCCCCTCCTGCATCCAAGTCTCTTCAGTTGCTTTGCCTGCTATTCCAGATGGACCTGCTTCCGTATCAGGCTGCTAATGAGGCAGCGCTGTTCATTCTGTGGCTCTTTGAATGGAGGGCCAACCATTTAACCCCGTCCAACTCCCCCCTCGACCCCCATGTATTTTTAGGCTTCACCTCATTTCATGCTGAATAAACACCTATGTCTGGCCACCCTCGAGGGCCGAGCCACATGCCATCCTGATGGATTGCAGAAAAAATGAAAACATAAAGCGCTTAGCAACAGTCAGTCTTATGTACTGGTCGACAATATTCCAGTTAAGTACTACCTTTGTCCTCTCTGGATAAGAACACACTTTTCAGGAAAATGAAGCTGTCCCACGTCTCGAGTGTTATTTCACTGTTTTCTCACTTTGTAATACACCTTGCATTTCTCTAAGGCGTTGCCGCGGAGTTTTAGCGGTAAATCATCATTTTTAGGGTGATTACTGTAAACTGAGATGATTGTCAAGATGACTGGCAGCCTCTCTGCAGTTAATTTTACATTTTTCTCCATGAAGGGGGAGTTGGAGTGAAGTCTGCTGGATTACTTTAGTGCAAAAAATGGCAACAGCTTTGATTTTTTTTTTTTTTTTGGGAATATAAAATTCTTTTTCATTCAACTGTTATCATTGCATCATTTCGACTTCACATGAACTTAAAATGGCTTGTTGATCATTGTGAAGAGCTGCTGCGAACTCCTCTCTCCTCTTCATAACAAATAGAAAGACTGAGACTGTCCTCACCAGACAAAATGCAGTATTGGTCCTTTGGTCTAACACTTAAAAGAAGCCTATATTTACTTGAACTTGAAGGTTCATTCTTGTCCTTTGAAACAAGAGTTTGATAAAAAGGACTGCTTACTAGATTTCTCTCAGAGCTTGTAGCGACAGCAGTGGAGAACCTTACATAGCCATAACAGCAAGAACCCTGGTCAAGAGACTGAATGAACACTGAAAACACACTTCATAAGCTGCCAGTGAACACCAGTCCAAAACCAGCTACAGCACAGCAGCGACTGGTTAAGTGTTCAAGCCATCTACCAGGGGACAGTGGACAGCCGGAGATAAATCAAGGAGGTGATTCACATCTGATACCGAAAGGCCATGCTTGAACAGAGACAGCGGTTACGAGGCCACAAGATGTGTGCGAAGGTGGAAGTAGCATGATGCTAGAGGCTGCAAAACCTCAGGCCAGAGAGGGCATTTTAATGTAAAAAGCAGCCAGCTGTGACATACGAGGCCAGTGTTTCCATCCCTACCAACAGTCTGCAATTTTTTTTTTTAACCACGACCATGGTCTGTCCCTAACCTTAGACGCCAAACCAGGGTATCATTGCCTTCCAAAACAACCCAGAAAAGCATTTTCTGATCCACTGCCCCCATCAACAGGAAAACATCACCGCCTTCCAAAATGCATCTGACCATTACAAAAATTATTAATATGGTTTGTTTCATTTCAGGCAACTAAGACTCCTTCTTTTATTCTTCTGTAAAATATTTGCATATGCTTTGTATTTGCCCTATGATAGTTGAGTCATAGGACAGCTGAATGACTGGAAGGTTAATTGAACAAGGCCTACTTTACATAAGATCTATGTGCAGTGTCATTTCATGAACCCTAATGAAGCCAACCTGTCTGCATCAAACCCTTGTGCGTAATGGTGGTTTTTGACTTTTGTAGGGAAGGGAAGACAAACAGAAACATTTGTGTATTTGGTTTCTTGCTGAGAGTTAGATGCCCTTACAGTATGAAGCTTCAGCCAGCAGGGGGTCAGCTTAGCATAGCAAGACTTAACATTGGGAGCTTGCCTTGCACTTTCTAAGGCAATGGTCATGATAAAACTGCAGGAAGTCACTGCTCCCGGCCAAAAAACAGTCCCTTATTTAACCCTGGCAAATCTCAATTTCTCATCTCTACACACCTCTCTCTTTTTTTGGTACAGGTTAAACAAATGAGATATAACATGTTAATTACAGATCTTTAAATAGCGCTGGTATATACATATATTTTTATCTCTAGCTGTTTCTGTCTGTTTCCGGTTTTTATGCTAAATTAAGCTAACTGACTGCTAGGTGCAGCTTCAAATCGAATGGACAGATATAAAACCCCTCATCTAACTCTCAGCTATAGATGGACTTAGCGTATTTCCCAAAATGTCAAACTATTCCTTTAAAGGAGACAATCGCAACTAGATTATTGAACATTATTGGGGTGTTACTGAACAGTCAAGTAGACATGTCACGTGATCTCCTTTTTTCCTAAGCACTCATTGTGTCAATCTGGATGATTGCTTCTGTTTAATGGATTTAATAGAGGAGATGGATCACTGGGTGAATCCCAAGGCATCTTTAATTGTCAGTCTGGCACAAAATGAGTCCCTGTCCTAATTTATTTGACTTAATTTATCAACACGCTGCCCCTCCACTCACATGAGAGCTCACTGCAGTAACAGTTGTTGTATCGGTTTCTGCCTACACACTACTTTTAATGCTAATGCTTCCTGAGGTTTGACAAGACGACTCTACTTGCTACTTTTTCTGCATTTAAATAACGATCTCAGGGTAAACCATTATATCAGCCATAGACTACAAAAAAGCAGGTCTAAGGCACGTTAACAAGGCTGCAATCAAACAGGGGGACTGATACGGATCGGACAACCTTCCTGAGGTTTGACAAGACGACTCTACTTGCTACTTTTTCTGCATTTAAATAACGATCTCAGGGTAAACCATTATATCAGCCATAGACTACAAAAAAGCAGGTCTAAGGCACGTTAACAAGGCTGCAATCAAACAGGGGGACTGATACGGATCGGACAGCCGGCGTCAATCAGTCTCTTCACACTTCCCTTTTCCTTCTATCTCAGTTTCCTTCTTCATGTCTGGCTCTCTTCTCATCTCATTGCTGCTACTGATTAGCATAGCAGCAAGAGCTGATGATATTTTGTTTGATGATGAGCCCTAATGTTATCTCTGAAGAATTGCAAAATCCTTGGCTTTGCATTTCCTAATGACAGTTTTTATAATCCATCTCATTCTCTGCAGTGTTTCTACCCCACCAAACAAAGTGTAACCTGGAATCAGCAAGAGAACTGATGAGGGATGGAATTAATAGAGTAAATGTCTTTTTTCTGCATATGGACAACAGCTCAACACACAACAGGAGACACGAGACACAGACATCTCAGTGTGATGAAAGGGATTTTAATTTACACTTTCCCGCACACCTCCTTACAGTCTTATTGTTATTTGGTGTCAACATGGCTAGATACCACTACAGGTAAATAAGGGAAAGAAATGTTTTATAATTCGGGAGTACTGCACCTTTAACCTTACCGGCAATGTCAAGGCAGGGCAATTTGATTTACAGCGTATAAAACATTACAGGTAAACTCATTTAGCTTTACATTAAAATTCATACAGTGACAAGTAACGTACAGAAAAAACAATAAATGATATAATTAAAAGACAAATACACCAACCCACAGACACACCACAAACAGAGGCAAAACACAGAGTGACTAATCACAGGCCAGAAAAAATAGAAAGGTTACTTCTGCATATGGAAACACTACATTATCAGGTCATCTGACAGTTTGTTTCAGACTCAAAGCAGCCGTACCTAGATCTGGATCTTTAGCTACGGTTAAAAGAACTCCACTCAATGACCTGAGTTCAATCAAATCAAAGGGAATAAAAATCAGTGTGCTATCATACCTGTCCTGTCATCATTATGCTGTATTTACTGTTAATATTTTGTGAAATGAGTGTTAAATTTCCCCCTAAGCAGCCATAATAATTTCATAAACAAGCACAGACTCTTACACTATTTGTATTGATTAACACATTAGCCTACAAACTGCTGTTGACCATTTGTAAGAAGATATTGAGCACTCTTTATAACAACATAATGGAATGGAAAAGATTATGCTATTTGAGTCATTTGAAGGCTTTTAATGTGAAACATCTCTGCAGGGGGTTTGAGTTTTATTGACGGCAGCTCAACAGCGACCAAAAAAGGCAAAATGGAAGTGAATGGAAAACATGGAAGAAAACATTGTTTTCACTGAGAGCAGAGCGTTGAGTGTGACGTGACTGTGTTTTTGTGAATTTACCTAAAGTCATGCAGGACTACAACTAAACCTTTGATGTCCCGAGCAAGTTTAACTCTGGGTAATTCAGTGATAAACCTTTACCTCATGATCCAATACTGAAGCCTGACACTGTGTGTGCCTTGACGGACGACAGGAAAATGAGGAGCGGACGGTAGGGATCGTCTCAAAGGTCCATGCAAATGGCCATAGGTGTGTTTGAAAATTTTTCCAATACCTTTCTCATTCTTCATCATAGGCACATTAATCTGGACCTCGTCCCACTAAACACCAGTTTTGAAAGAAAATCATGCATTGCTGTCAGTGGATTTGTAGTTTTCCACTAACCCCCTTTTCTATTTTCACTAGCTACTAGTTGATTTTTCTTGAAGGTCCTTTAAAAGCATATCATGCTTTATTATTTAATGAATTCAGCTACATGGTTAAAATATCACATTATTTTGTTGACAGCTAAACTTATGGGTACTTATGGGTCTAGCCAGTATTAGAGAACCTACAGTACAATATAAAGCTTTTCAGCGCTGGAGTAGGTGGTTACATGTATTCAATGTCAAGATGTTTGCACACTTTATACAGTAACAATTAAAGCTTTTATGGTATTTTCTCTGTGTCAGAAACTTTTCACCACCATAAAAGTCTTTCCTGCACAAAGGCCCAATGCGCTTTTCTTGACTTCTATCTGTCATTATAAGCGTCAACAATACTTTGAACATTACAGGTCCTTGACTCCGGGTCTGTAGGCTACACGGTGACAGCTGGAGGTAATTCACTTTGCTTCATTTTGCTCACCGCTAATGGCTCATGGGATGATAACGGCAGCACAAAAGCTTTAATCATATTCCTCTGCCTTCAAGAGAGATATTGCTTTTTCTCTCAGTTTATTGAGTGGGTAGGGGAGGGGTGTGTGCGTGTGTATGTGACAGGGTAAAAAGGAAGGAACGCAGGGCAGGGTGGAGGGATGTGTGTGTGGCTGGTAGGTGTCATGGGTGGCCGGAGGACATGTATCATCGATCTGCTACTCGGGGCTTCCTGTACATGAGGTGGCATTAAAATGATCCATGGCCTCTTTCCTGGGCTAATACCAGTGATATTGAGATATCAGTTTGCTGTTTTCTGTTCCTGGCAGCGGGGGGCACACGCCCACACCAGCAGAGCTTACACACACAAGACAGGAGGAGAGAGTTCTTCCACAGGGGCTGAGGTGATAATCTAATAGGGACATTTGTTTTTGTTTCCCTCGCACGCCTCGCTCCTCGCCTACTCTCTCCTCTTCAAGCTGCAAAACAAAAGCTTTCGTCTAGGGGGCCCGCTGCTGCTGCCTCTGTGACGTATAAATAACAGTCACACGACAGCAAAACAAGTGTAACACACACCATCTGGCCCTCCAACGGTGTCTGCCTCAGTCACAGAGATAGGCAGGATCGGAGGCTAGAACGGGAGAAGGAGGGGGATTAGGTGATCAGAATGGCATCTTATCCTCACCTCAAGAGTGATGCCACATGGATGCCAAAAAAGAATCTTACTGGGTTTTTTTCCACTTAAAAATAACAATTTAATAATAAATAGCAATTTCTTGTTTGAACGCAGCCAAACATGCTTCACTTAGCTGAATTAAATGTGTAGCAGAGGGTTTATATGAAGGTACAGCATGCATTATCTGCCATATGTATAATCACTTCTGGCTAAAAATCAAATGAGTCAAGCAGGATGTGGGCTGGAAGCAAGCTGCCCACATACAGTAGATTTTTGCACATCAAGCTCCACAGAGGGTTTGGTTGTGTAGATTTACTGCAGCTTTGGCAGAAAATACCAACTGTTAATGAAGAAGTTTTGGTTATTTTTATCTGCCCTGTTATCTCCGTTTCAGCTCCATCAATTTAAGATGTCTGGAAAAGGCAGGAGCACATTGCCCCCCTGTGATTGTCCTCTAATTCATTTCTCTGATAATAGCAAGACAGTTTTTCATCACTTCCATGAACCCTGATCGATTCTTTGAGCAATGCATGTTCCATTACCAAGAATTACTCATCCATCGATGGGCATGGGCGAGAAGGGATATTAATCAATGTAACCTTTGTAACTAACAACCTTGTTATTCTTTCAGAGCCAAACAAACTGAGGATCTGGCTTTGTTTGAGGCTCATTATTAAGAGCGGTGGAGAGCAGACATTATACATTGCTATTAATCATGTGAAAAGACAGGCCTACAAAGCCAATACCCACAGCCAATGAAAAATGGTCTCTTTTTATGACTGCATCCTGCAGAGAAAAACAGTCTTTCTTTGCAGTCTGTCCTCTTTGGGAAAGCTGCTCCAGTTTACCCCTTTATCAGATGTACATAGTTTGGGGAACATTTGGTGAGAGGTGGAGAATAACAACACAAAAGTTGTTATTTACTCAAGTACAGTTTGAGTTGCTTCTATACTTTTATTTTGGCCTACATTTCTTATTGTATTGTCATGCGATACTTGTATCTGATGCTTCTAAATGGACTGCATTAAACGTACTTTTATCCAAAGTACTTTACAATACGCTTCTCTTTTTTTCCTCACCATCCTGACTACCCAAGGACACTTCAACATATTGACAGGAGGAGCTGGGAATCAAACCACCAAGTTGATATGATCAGTGGACAACCTGCTCTAACTCCCCAGCCACAGCTGCTCTTCTCCCCATACAACAAAGAAATTTAGCACATTATATTACAGTGTCTAATATCACTGTCGATTTTTTTTTTACAGTTTTCACTGTTTAACGTTTAGAATATTTCTCACTGAAAACTGTTTGTGTTTGTAGATAGTGAGGCCACTGGAGAAAACACAGAAGAGAAATTGCTAAAAATTAAAAAGTATAGAAAGCATGTTTTTATCACCACACTTTTTCCAAGTTAAAGGACAGAATTTATTTCTAAACAAGATTCTCCAGATATGAAATTGTCTGTTACATTAATATAACTACTTCTCAAAAGACTGAAGTGTAGCATGATGCACAAACTTATGTTTTATGATATTTGCAAAGCTATTTTGAAAATGCTTCTTTCATCAGGCTTTTAAAAATTAGGGTCCAAATTAGGGTTTAAAGGTCCAATACTGTAGAAAGTGAAATTTCCATATCTTTTTTTTTTTTATCACAAAGCCTCTAGATATAAATACTGTGAAGGTATCAAAGTACTCAATCCGCGGAAAAATGGGCACAGCCCGTATTCAGAAACCGTGTCTATAAATGAGCCGTCAGGATTTCTGTAAGGTTGTGTTGTCACAACTATACAGTCACCGCCCACAGCAATGCCCCCAGCATGCCGGCCTGGAACCACCGCCGACCTTTTCTTTTTGTTGTGTCAACTTTATTAACAACACGACACCAAGTGATCATTCTGTCGCTGAGCTACAAAGCTACAAGTCAGAAAATTGTCGAGGCAACGCTGCACAGTCGTTGGATGTCATGAGGCCAATATATCATTGCGCAGCCTTCACCTATCATCTTTTTTACAAAACAAACAAGTAAATAAGAGTTAGTTAACAGACCATATTGATTGCAGCTGCACACATCATTCATATAACATTAGCGTTACTCTGTTACGTTATTCTCTTACAATAACATGCAAAAAAAATCTGAAAAAAAAAAAAGATGATATCCTGTTGTTAGTGTGTTTAAGGAAGTGGTTGGTTGTCTGCTGCTGTCTCCGATTTCGGGTCCAGCTCCGGCTCAAACACGTAAGGTCAGATAAAATTCTGCAATGGCAGTCTTCATTTCCATTTACCAGTGAATTTTACCAAGCTACAGTTGGCTACAATCCATTACCTGTAGATGGCCTGGCCGTGTGTCACTCAGAAAACAGTGAGCCAATCAGAAGAGAGGCTCATTAATTTTAATGAGACAGACACAAAACGCCCTGTTTTTGCTAGAGCTCGAGAGAGAGCATGAGAGAGGATATGTAAAACTATATTGAGATGGTTTTTGGTACTTAAAACCACAGATATTCTGTATCCTCTTATGGGTATCAAAACTTCAAATAAAACACCAGAAAAGTGTAAAATATGGGACCTTGAAATATTGTATTCTCCACAGTCATGGAGCCTTACTTTAGGGCCCTATTTTCTTGAAATTGCATTATGTTTGTCAACCACAGACCTACACTATTCACTAAATGTCTTTAATGACCATGTGGTAAAGTATTCGGAATTATTTAATCAACCAAATCAAATCAATCAATCAAAATTTTGCAAAAGTGGCCCCACTTTTGCAAAATGAGTGGTCTGGGCTGATGACATTACAACCATGTTTGTCACTGTTTTCATTACCCGAGCTGTCAGTAGTTTCTGGTGTTTCAAAATTTAAATGTTAATCTCTTTGACAGCCTCAGAATATTTGGACTCCATGTAAAAAGTGTGGACAAATTTCTCTTTATATTAGACATATAATATAATATAATGCATTTCAGCACCTAATTTCCAATATATTCTCATGAGAGACATTTTGACAGGAGCTACACACTGAGCAATTGAAACTTAACAACACCCAGGGCAAGGGGGAATTGCCTTTTTGTGGTAATGTAACTATCACTGTAACTAAAACTATTAACCTGTGACCACTGCTATTATTCTTCCAGTTACTTCCAGATATCTCATGTATTCAGTTCAGTAAATGTCTAAATTTAATTTTGATATAAATTTAACATATAAAATGATGAATTACATGCAAAATGAAATGGTAAATCATTACTTGGAATCATTCCGCGACATCTACACAGCACCCTAAACATCCTCCCTAAGACTCTTCTGATCCTTTCCAGCGGCCATCTTCGATTGCTTGACGAGCCCTTGGCTGAGACTCCATCCGAGCCGATGTTAACGTCGGTGGAATCAGCCGTTTGAGGAGTGGAAGAAGCTTCACTAGTAGAGGCAGTGAAGTTATAGTATATTCATTCATTCTGAATCAGTAGAAGCCTCATGAGTTGCAGATGGAGTGACTGTACCTTTGTCAGCTGAAGCAGCGTCAGTTAGTCAGTCATTACAGGTGTGGATGAGGCTTCCTCAGTAGAAGCAGTGGTGACTAGAGCTTAAGCATCATCAGCTGAACCAGTGGCAGAATCTATGGCTTAATAACAAGCTTTCAACACCGGGACAACTGAGAGCTGAATCTTCCTCCCGTGGACCAGCGTCATTTGTTACAACGCTGAAGCTTCATCTGCAGCTGCAGCTTCATCAGTTAATATAACTCTGCCATCTGAGACTTCATTGTGTAGAAGTTCATCACCTGAGCAACTGGCAGCTGAATCTTTGTTACTTGATTCAGTGGCAAAAGAGGCTACATCCATTGAGCTCACAATGGCTGAAGCTCTGTTGGCTCAAGCCTCAGCAGCTAATAGACCACTGCTGAAATAGAGCAGGGTGTTGGTGCTGTCACATAACAGCTGGTCCTTCGGCTGACCCAATTGTTTTCATCTGGACAGAGAATGTATACAATTACGTCAAGTGCCCACTGTATGTTTGGACATGAAGATGTACAATGAACCCCAAGTGTATTAGATGATATAGCAGGTAATTCTTTCACCTCTGAGGGATCGGCAGGCTGCTGAGGTACAGGGTTGCAACAAAACAACCCCCAGAGGCCGCATATCCGCTGTCTCTGAGATGGCAAACTGAACTAAAAGATAATGAGTCATTTCTGCTGGTAATGCTTAAGCTGAGTAAAAATATAGCCTCATTTTTTAGCTTGAAATTGGGACCCTTTACTAGGAGCGACCTTCCCTTCTTGTGAAAAAATGTGTTACCTATTTCCTATTAACATTTTCAAGTGATACAAAGGAACATCAGCAATATTTGTTTGGGGTGAACAAAAACTCCAAAATGGTAATATTTGACTCTCTTGTTGCTAAAGGCAAAACTGCGTTCACCAGCTAGTCGCTAACTTTGTCTGTCTGCCGTTTAGTGCCAGGCAGGTTACTATGCAGGTTAATATGAAAATATGTATTGGCCTATTTGCAAGCTCTTTAATTCCATTCTTTAAGCTTGTAGGACACAAATTATATTATTTTATTTATTTAATACGTTTTAGGATATGGTGATATGACCCTTTAAAAGGTCATCCTGCTTGGTGGTTGGGTTTTTAATCTTATGAAATAAACGATGTTTAATGACCTATGAGTAGGGTCAGAAGTTAATGGGCAGTGAGGGCAAGTTCACAAAATGCCTATAAAATTAAAATGATGCAAGAAATGCCTCGGTAATTAAGAGTAACTATTTTTGCATTTCACCCCTGTTGAGTTTTTTTTTTTTTTTTAATTGAGTTTTCGACTATTCACACATGAATGCGACTCCTGACCTCTTTGGGGCAGCTTATGACTGAGTTTTTAGTTTGCATTGAGCCTGCAAATATGAATGAAGTAGAAAAAAACTGCATGAATGTAGACACTATCAATTTAACCTCTATCTATGATATTTTCTAAATACAACATAAATTCTAGCAGTGAAAATGTAATGTTCATTTTCCAATATACAAACAATAATGTTTAATTTTATATTTATTTTATTAGAAAAATACATTGATTCATAAAACACAAATATGGAAACAGAAGGTGAAAAAATAACGTTCTTACCTTGACTTTGTCACTTTGGCTGTGAGAGATCTTTAACAGATGATATTGGCAATATGAGTGATAATAGTGATAGTGATAATCATGTGAATAATATACGTTGAATATAAGTGACACAGATGAAGTGCACCCATTACTTGGGGGATTAAGACATGCAAAGATTTATTTTCAACAGTGTGAAAATGAAATCACATCCGATGAGCTTCTGCAGTCTGATTCCTTTGAGATTGCATGTATCCAATTAATACAGCTCTAGAGTCTGTGCTAATGAACGACAAATTTCTGCTCCTCAAGTGTTAATCAAACCACTCCCACATCACTGTCTTAGCCACACACACACGCATGCTGCTGCAGACACCCACTTTGAAAATACACTAGGTCCTACAGAGTGAATATGACAACTCAGGAAACCTATTTATGGAACAGGAGAGCCCACTGAGAGGCCGAGTAATGGACTGGCAGGAAAAATGATGGATAGGCAGGTCAGGAGGGTGGAGATAGACAAGACCTTGCACATGGACTGTTTGGTTTTCTAAACTCATAATCTTCAACAAACAGTACAAATGCAGAAAGTCAAATATTTATCCTTTATACCCTCACGCCTCTGCTCCCCCAGGTGTGCACGCTGCTGTGGATAAATACGCTCTTATATTACCAGGGAGAACTGTCGATAAAGTTTAATAACATGAAGGTCATAACTGGATCTAATAATAATCAGCCCTAAAAAACAAGATGGAGTTACACTGTGGAATAACCTTTTTTTTTTTTTTTTTACCCAATATCTCAGTTTAACTATTATAGTCCTGTAGTTTAGAGTTGTATAGCTCAGTGGGGATTGGGCTCTAATTTGGTTCATCTGCTGATCTGATCATGATTTGTCTTGTCCTGTGTGATGAGAAGCCTGGTGCCTCGTGTGACCCATTAGGTGGATATTTGCTTGCAAAATCTCTGTTCCCCTCAAGCACTTTACTTTGATAATCCAAAGACTGTGTTACTTGCTGTTTTGGCCAGTTCATAGCCATAGTGTCCAATAAGCCAATTATCAGTTGATAAATACATGACATTGAATACATAGCATGCCCATTTAACTTATATAAAATCAAAATCCTACTGCAGCAGTCATGATCTGAAAACACAGGGACGATCCAAAACAGTAGGACACAGACATTACCACTGTGTTGACTTTGTCACATGATTTAGAGGTGAAATACATTAATCCTGGCCTGCAGGTGGAGTGTATACTTGGGCAGATTTCATATTTTGAGAACGCATTTGGCACAGTGATATGAAAAGTGGCACAGGATAGCTCAGCGTATAGTAGTCTCGTAGTGCTACAAATCAAACCCGACTTTTATTTGCAATACTGTAAAAGAAGTGGGGGGTTTGCACCATGCAGGACTCTAGTCTTCATTTCTTCAGTCCCACATGTGGTTAGGTTTAGGCAAAAAAAAACAAAACAAAAGACATTAAGATTAGAGAGAAGTCATTGTTTGGTTAAATATTGAAAAAGTAATCATATTCTGTCTCATGCTTAAAGTCACTTTTGTCACAGTTTTTCAATGTTTAATCAAGACCACTATTATTCTCTAACCTTAACCAAGTGCTGTGAGTGCTTAAACATAACCATGAAAAAGTTAAACCAGGATTAGGTGCTAGGAACAGATATTCAGGGGAAACCAAATGACGTACGTTGGGTTTTTTGGACATACATTCTGTATGAAGAACTTACAACTTTCAGCCATTACACAAACTACAACAAGTTTCCTCATTATGTTGATAAAAAACCATAACTCATGCAGCATTAATTATTATATATAATACTTGAAGTATACTCAAAGTTCTCATGGCCATGAAGTGAGACCATAGCTAATGTAATCTCCTGCCGGTGGTATTTTTAATGCCACCTTTGCAACAACAACACCATGGCTTCCTGTCCCAAAGAGGACACTGCCACAGGCTCCCTTTTTTCTGTTTTGGTCTTTTCAGAAAATGAGATACAGCGAGCACTGTGGTAAAGTATGTGGTGGACGTGGTAGTCCACCACATACTTTACCACAGTGAGAAACTCTGACAGCTTAGGCTTTGTTATTCAAAGAGAGTGTTTCTTACTGTTTCCTGTCGTGCTGTTAAGCAGTGTAGTAGATTTCCTGCAAATATCAACCTGATGAAAATTTTAGAAAATGTCAGATTTGTTTATTGGAATCTTATTAGTATGCTCAATGCATTATCAACACTCACATGCATGTATTGATGATGCATAAAGCACTCACCAAAATATCACATTGTACATACAGGGCAGAGGAAATTATGCAGTTAACGATGAGGTCCACACAAATAATTGAAACCTTACTGTAAATATTCCTGCATGTGTGTAATTTTAATGATTTTTTGATTAGGTTGATTACTGATGAACTATATTATATTGGCTGAGATCAGGAGAAAGATTGTAATTCTATAGCTGCTGACACAAGGTCTCCCAGGCGAGATGCTGATGAACAACGCTAGCCTTTTCTGCGCTGTCTCTCACTGTATTTATCTGATCTTAATGTGTGGCAGGAAGGCCTCTCCAGTAGCAGTTGTCTGTCATAACTTTATTTCAACTGCAATATGCTATTTAACTGGAATAATTACACCTTTGGCTCTCAGCTTGAAAGGCATTAAGATGTCCACAGCCATTTGTTAGGCCTCTTCAGGGCCTTTCGATGACAGCTCAAATGAAGGCGAGAAGATGGCAAGTAATGGTATTTTTTGATAACAAGCGTATCTGTTTACTGAACATTCAGTACATCATGTAGAAAGCAGTGTGTGGTTAAATAGCTTCAGACCTCTTAAAAGTTCCCTGCTTGCTTTGAATTAAACTTGTTCAAATTGGTGGCTAGAGTCATTGAAACCCCTACAGTAATTCTGTTTCTTCTGGGAGTCTTCTTCCGAGTGTAACACAAGGCAAATGGGTGCATGAACAGCTCAAACTGAAAAAATAATAGCACTCTGAAATATTAAATTCCACTTTAACTTGCTTTATCACACGAACTCACAGTAGAGTGCTATGTAGTCTTCACATGCAACTTCAGATGTGCAGTTTTTGTCAGCTGTTTATAGGCATTACAGCCTTAAAACCTGTTCAGAGTTTGCAGGACAATAGCTGATAATCCAGGGCATCGAATATCCAGTTTGCATAGGACGACATACAGTGAGTTGTCACTGCCAGACCAGAGTTGAGACTTTGGTTCAGCTCTCTCCTTTTGGGCTGAACCCTACTGCCAACAGCAATTTGAGCAGGTGGTCCACTACCATACAGAAGGAGTGCTTTCCCAAAGGAAACGACCCAATACTCGACAATAATCTCAGAGATGTCAGTTTGAACTGGACTCAGGTTATTTTCACTGGATATCATAGGTGGTAAAAGGGGACAGAACCGTTACTGGTGCGGGCATGAGCAGCCCATAAAAATGACTGCTCTGGTAACGATTACACCACCCCACTTCTACCTGTTTAACCGATCCTGTCTGAATAGAGCTGTAAGAAGCTAGGGCTCCTGGGGAATTACAAAGTAGTTAGTTATAGTGTAAGTCATACAACTTAGAATTGAAAACACTCTTGATTTTCATTAGCAGAAACAGATGGCATGTAATGATGTAATTATTAAACATTAACTTAACATTGCACACAGTGAATAAAGATAAGTACATCTCTGGATCTCATTAGTTTCCATTACCTTCAGTCAGTGGTTAAGATTAGTTTAATCTGTCAGTTTCGAAGTCTGTCTAAAGAACTGATTCCATTAATCAAGCAGTAATTTCAGCTCCATTCCCAGCAGCTCAATTTCCATGTTGACTGTCCTCCTGATGAAGAAAGAACAGCTGTGGCCAGTGACAGAATAAAAAGTAGAGCTACAGAACAATTGTGACCAAAACACACGAGCACACACAGACACACAACAAAACAGATGCACACAGTGCACAGGTAAATAATCCTGTCACTCAGGTGTTATATTGCCACATAATTACTCATTTGGAGTTGAATAATAATAATAAGGTTCATTTCTAGGTTTCTTTTTGCAAAAGATTTGTCCTGGGGTATGTGTATGCTGTAGGTGTCAATTAATTTTCCGGAATTTTTGGTACCTATTAAGTTCAAAGGCTGAGTTTCTGACTCCTAAGGATCCAGCCATACATCCTTACCTGTATTAGTAGCCTTTGAACCAGGGTGGAATTCCAGAGATTTGACTGGTATTTACTCCTATTTCTTGCAAAGCCATCTCACAAGGATCTTTTTTCTTTTTTTTTAGCATTTTTTTTGCTTGTGTTTCAGTGTGAACTCTTGTGTCGGAGTTTTGTTCAAATACAGAGGACTATCATGCTTATTTAAACAAAGAATCCTTCTTTAAACCTCACAGACACTACCATAGAACCGTTGTACACTTCAGTCCGACCTTGAAATGATGTTATTATGGTAATACCTGAATCAACTTTTCAGCTGCAGCAGGTTCTTTTAGTTACTTGCCATGCATAATTGGCAGTTTACTGTGTGGCAAAATAGTTCTTAGAATATGTATGAACAAATTAAAACCAAAACCCAAAAATAGGCAGTTAAACAAGGGGCTTGAAACAGCATATTTTTTTACAATTTACTGTAATTTGCAATTTAAATTGCAATTTATTAGACTTCCATAAATTTTCAGCCTATGTGAGAAAAAGATTAAAAAAGAGTGGGGAAACCTGATGCAGCAGAGGCTAACTTGACTTTTAGTCTCTAATACTGTAGAAACTCCAAATACACTGGATCCTAAATTTCCCATAACACCATCTTTCATTGAACTCTCCCTAACCTGGTAAACATTCTGGTCTTTCAAACACCACACATCCAGGTTGTAAGGCAGGCTTTTGTAGTTTCCAAGCCAAAGCCAAGTTAACCCTGATGACATCATCAGGGTTATTTTCTCAAACTTTAGAAAGCTACGCTCTGGGCCACAAAAGTCTCGAAAAAAAAAATGTTCATTGTAGGAATAGTATTTCCTGTGACGGCACTGGACCGGTAAAATGACCAAAATAGAGCAGTTACTGAATATATGGGTTGAGGAATTGTTGTTCTACCAAAGCTAACAAGTATGAAAACAGATCATCAAAAATGACAATGAACACAATTTTATCATGAAATATTTTTAGTTTAAACCCTATGTTAGTAACCAGTGCCATTGTACTTTCACTGGTTAGTTTCCAAGAGTCAGAGTGTTTAAATCAGAATGTTAGTGAAAAAGAACATGTCTGCTCAGCAAAGTCTCCCTAAAGGTAATAAAGAAGATTTCTCAAGGGTAATGGCTGAAATTAGCTCATCACTGTAGTAAAAGAAGGGGCTCACATTATTAGGTCTATCTCGACTTTCTGCCTAATGTAGTGTGGAAAAGGCTCATGCAAATGCAGTGTAAATCCAGTTATAGGTACAGCGGCTTCAGCCTTTGCACTCCCTCCTTACTGCTGCCTGTATAGAGAGTGAATAAGCATTTAAAGTATATTCTGCTGCTGCAAAGACTGCAGAGCTTTAAATAAACAGGTGAAAAAAATTACCTAATATCTCAAACATTTGAACATGGTTTACTTCTCTGCAGGATTTAACCTTGTACCATTTTTACTAAGCTTGTCGGGGACAACCACAAGTTTAACCTGTAGGAAATTAGTCTCAGTGAGGATTTATTGATGCCGCTTTGATGTAAACACTCTTCTCTGAGGGTGTTAAAGATTGTTTTCAGGATTTACCGAGAGCTATTTCCTCAGTGCATCAACTGAAATCGAGTGTAATTATTGCCGAGGTTTTCTGCATCATACAGACTTTTGCACTTCTAACAGGAGGAAAGATAAACAACGTTGAAATTAAAGATGAATTTTGCTTGCGGCCTTCACCCTGTGATCTTAGGACCACTCGATAGCGTACCACACACAGACACACACACACACACACTTGCACAAACACACACATTCATAAAAATACTGGTATCCTCGGACTGCCAGTCATGTTAGGCATTCTGCTGCAGTTCTGATGCAGGCAGGGCTTGACTGACCAGGAATGCTCCATCCACAACGATACACACATCATTAAATCTTCAAAATACATGAATAATTCAAAGCTACTACTACCCATCTTGCGATGGGATCACACGAGCCGATGCCCCTCGGCATGTTGATGTTCCGACCCAAGAGTACTCAGTAGTCATTACTACATTATTATATGAGTATTCAGTAGTCATGGGTCGGACCGCACCCATCTTCGAACAGACAGGCAGACGGACATATAGACACCTGCCAAAGTACTCAAAACTGCCTCTGTGGTAGTTCCCACTACAGTAGGTAATGTGGTCCACATTTTTTACATATTCCATTCTCTTTACTCCCTCCTGCCCCCCCCATCTCTCTCTCTTTTTCTCTCTCAACCCAGCAGGTCAAGGCAGACGGCCGCCCACCATGAGCCGGGTTCTGTTCACCATTTCTACTTGTTAGAAGGGAGTTTTTCTTTACGCTTTTGCCAAGTGCTTACTCATGGGGGTATGTTGGTTCTCCGTAAATATAACTATAAAGGGGACGGTCTATATGAAAAGTGCCCTGAGATATCCCCTGTTATGATTTGGCGCTATATGAATACAATTGGATTGAATTTAATTGAATTTTGCCATGATGACACACACACACATATGTTAAATATGCCTTAACAGAATGTCATTGTCATTTATATGCACCTATATGCTGTGTATGTGTCTGTGTTTGTGATGTTCATGGTATATAGAACATGAACATGTAATCATCATTCATTCTCAATAATAGAGGCTATTTGAGAGGGCAGTAATGGAGGGGTGAATGTATAGTGTTTTTATTTTTTCTCCGCATCATAAAAAATCATATATTTGAATTTGAATGCATGTGGCGGAGACTACCTAGCTGAGACGGTCCGCACCAGAAAAACACCAGATGACATTACATATTCATGACTAAATAATCAGCCATCAAGGTTACAGTTTTGATAAAAAGAAAAAAAACAAAAAACATCTTTGAGCATTATTTATTAAGATTTTAACGCTGAAAAAATCTGCTGCTATTGCTTCATCAGGAGTGTGTGGGTGCGGTTTCATCACATTTGATTGACAACGGCCTGACAAGATAAGCAAATATGTTCAGATTTTGATTGAAATGTTGCTAAGTCTTGACTGGTGCAGAGAAGTATGTGACATCACATGTTCCAAGGCGAGAAAAAACATTTAAAACAGAAATCTTTAACGTGAGATAACCGAAACTGTTCCAATTTTGGCAGATTACTTTTTTGTTTATGGTTTGTGACCCCTTGTGGTCATGCAAATAATGACTGTTCTTTCACAGAAGCAAAAGGTGGAAGAAGACTGATGTTGTTATAGCGCCATTAAACATCTTAGAGAGGAGGTCAAGTCAGCATATGGTTGTCTGACTTTGACATAAGAGACAGCAGTTCACATGCTCTCTCCTACCAACAGTCATTGTATTTTTCCTCTGACCCCAGTTTTAGAGAACAACGTGTACTTGGTCTTATCTGCATTTTAAACAAGTGTCTGTGTGTCTGTGTGTAAGAAGTGATATCTGGAAAGCATCAAAGCTGGACTAGCGATGTCCAAGAGCCTGGGCTGGAGTGGAACCAGGGGCATATAAAATTCTGCATAGAAATGAATGTTTGAAATACTGATAAGGGAATACTTTTTTATTTATTACTAATACAAATAGTAATGGACCAAGAATAGATCCCTGTTGTACACCATCACTGATGGCAAGAGGGCCTGCATAAGCACCATCAGCCGCAATAGTCTCGGAGTTCTCCCTGTAAGGCGAGCGTGGAAATAATTGAGTGATGTCATCTAGACCTAAAGACTGTGGCTTGTTAAGTAAAATACTAATGATCCATGATATCAAATGCTTTTAAGATGTCAATAAAGAGACCATCACAAACACTGATATCACCACCCTTATGTTTACCTTTACCAACTAGTTTTAGTTGCCTAAACTTAACCAAACAGTAACCATAGAGGTGGCAGATCAGAATATGCTTATGAATTGTTTTTGTAACAGTCATATGAGTCATTTTTGGAGAGACTTTGGAAGACCAGTCAAGCACCATATTCTGTAAATCTCTGATTTGTATCATCTTTATGGAAGAAAATGAGACTGTCCACCAATGACAAATGACAGCGTCAGTCTTTTCAGTAAGTGTCCCAAAACAATGTTACACTTGACCTGTTTACATTCAATGGATGAAGCCCTCTAGCAAATGTACTGATTATGACCGGAGAAAAGGAGGATGTCAGATCACCTTATTATGGTCAGGGGGATTGCAGTCAGCTTCTCCCAGTTAGGATTACTTCAGTGATAATTGTTCAGGGGGTTTTTACCGGGACCTGAATTATCTCCTCCTCTCCAAAACTAACGGACCAGGTAAAAACACAGATAAATCCGTTTCAACTTAAAAATCGTCGAGGAGCTTTGAGCTGAGCTGCTGCTAACATATGCTCAGCTTGTTTCTCTGACAATTCATGATCCCAACGTCTGATGACTAAAATCCTTCATCCATCCATTGTTAAAATGTATAGTTCTAAAAATCCTTCATGACTAAAATCCTTCATCCATCCATTGTTAAAATGTATAGTTCTAAAAAGATCTAAAAAGTGTGTCATAAAATTATGGCTTAAAACTAAAAAATCCATTTGGACCTCTTGTGGCAGACAACAACAACACTGACACATGTGCAAGTCAACAAAATATACAGTATAACAAAGGTCTAGTTGTTTTTAGACATTTTAATGCAGAAAAGGTACATATTATACCCTTAACCAAGTGGTTTTTATTGTGACCATGAAGACCAAGGTCCCCCAAGTACTTATTATTATTATTATACCCAAACCATAATCTTACAAATGCTGTATTTTGTTGAAGAAAAGTACTTGCACACTGAATCTTTCACCCCGCGCCTTTTACTTGTGCTATCTTTCAAGCTACTGTAGGTTTAAATTCATGCTAAACCTGAAAAGGCCAACCAGACCAAAAGAAAAGAAACTCACTCATTAAAATCTGCTTGAAGCAAGTTTGTAGTTACTTTCAACCCACTCCTGCTCCCAGAAAACTTTAATATTGCACTATTTCAGCCCAGTTGATGTTCTCCAGGTGACACATCCCCAGAGTTCCACGGCCAAGTTGAAACATTGCCGAATAAGGCTTACAAGAGTGAGGTTTTAGTGTGTGGTATTCTGTGGTCGGCCTTTTCTCCCCTGCACCAGAGTGAAAACTCTGTTTGGAAGGAGTGTAAACTGTTTATTGTTTGTTATTTGTATTCTAGAACAAGGCATAATTAATCAGCACACAATGTTGTGACAATTCTCACTCTGATCTACTGGCTTGGCACTGACAATACAGAAATTAGCAATTCTTAGAGATCTTAATCTGAGTGCAGTTAAGTTAACTTGGCTCTGGGACATTTTTACCATTGGAAGAAGAACAAAGCAAGCAGCTGTAGTCTTCTCTGTTAAATCTCAGCCAAAGTCATCACTAAGCAACTAGATTTTTTAAACCTTTAACCAATGAGGGTTTGCTCAGTGCGTATGCACTTTTCCAGATTTGCCTGAAATAGAAAAGAAAGGGAGAGGTGTAGATATTTAACTTGGACCTGTTAAGGTCTAACTCTGCCAGTCTTCATCTCTTTTCACTGAATCAGTGGACCATTCATTTTTAATGGAGGACGTTCAAAAAGAAAAAAAAAAAACAGTTTTCATTCTCCCCTTTTCCTCTGTTTTCAATGCCAGGTCACAGAGAAATAGGAAGATATGAATAAATTAGCTGCAGGATTTGATTTTCTCGGGGTAGAGCAATAAGAAAACTGTTTATGCCGAGCTGAATGCATTGAACCCTTTTGTTTATTGGAACAGGACAGTCAGTTGCACAGAGATATGTGAAATTAGGTACAATAAAGGTTATTCCTGTTATTTTTACTGCACATTGGTAGTAGTGGTTTTGCTGTAGTGATACGTACAGGCATCGAGTATGTCACGAATGACCAGAGCTTTCTGATGTATTTATTTATGAACTTTCTATCTGTAATTCATATCTTTCAAGGTTGGAGGTTATTGGAACATTTTAAAGCTTTTGGGCAGAAGTTAGGGATGCAATCCAGACAGGTTTCTTTCAGCAACTAACACACATACGCAATCAATAAAGCCCCTTTCAGACGTGCGCGTTTTTATTATACATAAACGTTAGGTCAAGTTAACATGTTGGTCTCATATTTGAATATAAGTGCCACAGAGTTATGATGGCAATGTTTCGAGATAGGACCTAGAAACATTGCTGCAACACATTCAGCACGTCACAAATCTAATGAAGTGCATCTTGTTCCGCTTTCTTAGATCACGGTAATACATTCACAGATAGATGAATGCAGCAGAGCTACATATTCTTTGTCTGAAAAGGGCTTTAGATGAACTTTCATATGAAGCTGAACAAGTCTCCTTCTCACCTGAGTCAATTAGATATGGGACAAAACTGGAACACATGGAGTAAAGTTCCACAAGTGGGAGAAAAACATATTCACACTTTTTTTTTGTTTTCAAATACTGCTACTTGCAAGCAGAACAATATAAAGACTGCCTGACACCAGCAAAGCCTTAGTCTTCAGTCTTCCCCACAATTTAAACTCTACATAAACGTGTGATGCCCAGAATCTATGTTTATTCCAACAACTTGCAAACAGCATCTTTCTGCAGCAGTCTTTGAAAGAGGCCACCTCTCATACCTTATGACAAAAGCCTTCGCAATTCAAAGACAAATCAAATTTGTGATTGCAGAGGAAATGACAAAGGCTTCCTGTGTCACAGTAGCTGTTACACCCTCGACTCGTGCTGCCAAATGGCTGCAGAAACGTGATTTATCCTTGGCTATTCTTGCTTCTGTGGAAAGCCAGTACATGCATACATGCTTTTAGAGAGTACGTTGTCATTTAGACCTTCCTAGACATGAATAATTCAGGACTTCACTCTGATAACTCAAAAAAATAATTTCCCGTACTCAGCACTGCAAAAAACATTAGTCTAAAAATGTCTACATCCCAAAAAGCAAGAAGGATAATGTGACTCACAGTCAGAGTCTGACTGGACAAAACATGTTCTTATATAAGACACACATAGCAGGCACACATATTCATAGGCGAGTAAAAATAATTATTAAATCTATAATTTCAGAGAATATATAAGATAACAGTCAATATGGTAATAAGTCTATAATGTTAATAATACAGTAAATGTACAAGTAGAGTCTGCAGAGCACCATGGCATATAGCACATATGTAATATTGCATAGTATGAAGTAGATGCATTATATATGTTGTGGGTCTGGACTTGCTTATCTGTAACATTCCTGGGGGTCATACACAGTGTTAGGTTTTGTCAAACTGGGACCTCTATGTTGTCAGCATGAGATGCCTGTTTGCTAAATAAAAGACGAGCAATGTCCCTTTCCGCTTTTCCCAAATGCATTCATAGCGAATGGTGACTGCGATGTTCAGGGCAATTAAGCTGGTGTTCAAGCTTCAGTTACAACAGTGTGTACGTGCCGAGGGGGAAGAGCTGAAATATTCAAAGTTACCCTAAATGACATGAGACTGGGCGGAACTAAATTCTGCTTTAGCTTATTAATGAAATTAATATTTCACTTCTCAAAGCAGTGAAAAAAATTGATTCTACTGGATACTACATTCTTTAGCTTCGAGATCCCTTGTTGCTCACGAGGTAAGGAAAAAGAAACCCTAAAAGGTTTGTCATAATTTTAACATCAGTAATAAGAAAAAATTGAAAACCATATGGAAGTAGTAAAGTGGGAAAGCAAAGACTTCTGAGCTCTAGTGTAGTTCTAGCTAGTAGAAGTGTTTATTCCAAAATGATTTATGTTAATATTGGGCTAAATGGGGTGTGAATCCAACATTTTCCCCTAAGCTTTGGCTCATTGGAAGATCTATGTGTGAGACTGCTTTAGCCTACAGATGGCCCAGGCTGATCAGGCTTCCAGACAGGTGGATGAGTCACTCTCTAATTGATATCCCCATTGTTCCTACTTGGTCAAGCATTCATCAGTAATCTCAGTGGGGAAAAAGCCCCCGCAATGAATGCATTACAATTCACAGAGAATAAAAGCACCAGCACTTTACGTCTTCGTGATGTATACTCAGTGGAGATGGAACTGACAGTGATTATCGTCTACTTCGGAGTTATATCTCACTGGGCAACTAAATCTTTTGATAACTGTTCATCTCATGCATCAGTAATTTCTCCTTTGATTTTTTTGTCCACAGTTCCCTGCCATTATTGCTCTGTTATTCTCATGCAATAACATAAATAATTCAAAATCATTTATTGGCCAAGCACTTTGTATGTTTTAGAATTTGTCTTGGTGGCACTGATGCTGAGCACAAACTCTCTATTGCAGATTGCAACTTGTGGACAAAAACATTATGTGAACACAGCATGAATTTCATGCACCGCTCTACCTGGCCTTTACAATATTAGTGCAGCTTTAAGCTAATGCTATAATTAAAGCTGAACTAATCAATATATTTGTATTATAGGTTGATCAAATGACTGTGTGTAACGTGAAAGGAATTGCTTGTCGTGAAAAAACCGCTCTAGGGTTCCTCTCAGTTCTATTGGGCTTTTTAGCATCTTTCAGCTCTTTGTTTTGGTTTTACTGTTTTGGTTCACCTTACCACTCTCATCAACCTTGTTTCTAGCTGTTTTTGTTGAAAAAGCTCTGATAAAATAATCTCACTGTATGCTACCTGCCCAGCACCAAACAGGGTTCTGACAAAGTTAGTGACTAAAAGAGTTTGCCAGTTATTTGGTGGAAACCAAAACAGAGCCCAAATGAGAGTGACTATTGGACGCACATTTACTAAGGAGAAAGTAACACAACTCCAGATGAACGCTAATGATGCTCCAAAATGTGTAGAGGCAATTGTTCACTCACCACATGTTCACCACAACAGCTTATAATAGACATAAAAAAATGAAATGATTATAATAATTATTATTAAAGAAAAAAATTAATGCTACTTTTAGTTTTGGTAATTAAACAACTGTGAATGAGATTTGGGGGGAGGGCAGCAAAGACTTTCAGGCTAGAGAAAGTTGGTTAAATGAGAAATGAACTGCTTAAAATTCTAATTCTTACACTACAGATATTTTAGTCTTGAACAAGGAACATCCAACCATCATCCTGACCTCAACAACCTTGCTCGCCAGCAATTTGTGTGATTTCTGTGTCAAACCACTGCCTGTTTCTTATCATGTTTCTAATGGGTTTCTCTCTCTTCCACTGTGCATTAGTGTACATATTAAGATATTGTGTTTATGACACAAATATGTGAAACTGGGCTTGCATAGACAGTAAATAATATATCAGTAACTTACTTACTTGTTCTTTACAAAGAGCTGGAGCACAGTAATTTATAGTACTCTTCATATGCCTTCCTGTCAGTGGTAGCATGAGGAAATCATAAGTCTGTTGGCAGGTGTCCACGATACAGACGGGTGAAAGGAAAAACCTGCATAAATGAGTAGAGAAACAAAAGAAATGCAGATGCAACCATACAGGTGCCCTGCATGTTACAATTGAGCAGTTAACATCCCATCATGCTCTGAGGCATGTAAAACAATGCTGAGCAGGCCCAGTTGATTCTGATTTGTATCCAAGTGGCAATAGGAAAAAGATCTAAGTGACTTCGAAAGAGGGTTCATTGTTTGGGCAGGGATGGCTAACCTCTTCAGTCACAAAGACTGCTCAGTATGCTAGTGCTTCACTAGGAACAGTGTCTATTGACAACATCCATAGAGTGGCACATACATATTTGAAAAATCTGTTATGCAACCCCCACTTCGTGACCTTGTTTTTCTTTTCTAAAATGCATGAAATGTGGAGCAGTTGAGATTGCAGAGCAGAGTGCATTTCTGAAGGAGACCATTTAACCCAGTTCAGCCAGCATCCCAAAAATTATTCAGGGATGGGTGCTGAGGTACATTCACATGTTGGTGTCACAGAGAGTTCACGCCCCGGCTGCTCTGCTTAGATGGACTCCCCCGCGGATAGCCTGAGGATATACTGGCACCTGTTGATTTGAATGTGACTGCGTGGGTGTTTGCATGAGGACCATCAAATTGTTTGTGGTCAGTGTGCACAAGCTTTGGAGCTGGTATTGTTTGGAATGGCATTTCGTTAAAGTGCACCTCGGAAAATATGCAATGTTCTGCGGTATTTGCTTCCAATTACTTTTCTTTTAGAAATGAAGTATTAGTATTTTATGTCCTGAAACATATCTTTTTACACTGTTGAACAAAAGATGTTAAAGTTATGTATATTCCTTAAGATTTTCATGAAATCAAACCCTAACTTTGACACTATTTATGGTTTTTCAGCAATAGACATTTAATATATTTACATTTTGTAATTAGATCTTTATATACAGGAGAAGATGTCATTGTAAGTGACTCAGTCCACCATGAAGGATTCACACGCAATGATACATGTAATTAGCGTCAACGTTTGTAATTTTATCTTATTAATATCAGCCTCAATGTTTATTGTTTTTTCTCCTGATGCCATTTCAGAGCTACATTAAATTACTGCTAATGCAAACTGCACATTTCCTACAGCTGCTAGTTCACAATAAAAGCATTTAAGCGGTGAAACACTGAACGGCTTTTATTGTGAAGCAGTCACCAGAAAAACAATATATTTGCCACAGAGGTTAGCACTGACCCCGATCGTTCACCAAAAATGCATCTACCAAAAAAAAAAAAGAGAGACTTAGCATCACAGGTGATAGGCTGCACACCTCCTCAGCGAGGTAACCAACTTTACTGCGCCCTGCTGAGTGTGGAAAAGCACAAGAGCCCTGTGAAGCATGAAATCAGATCATGGTTGCTCATGCCATGCTGGAGAAAGTTATTTAATGACTGACTTCTTTATTACAACAGTAACCAGTTCTTTATACACCTGTTGCTCTTCTGTGGGATTTCTGACAAATTCCTGCTCAAGGAGTGTTCGCTTGCACCAGAATTCTGCAGCATTAACTGCACTTTCTCTCACCACTAATGACCACGGGTGTTGCCACATCAGCTAAGGACTGAAATCATAACGATTACATCAAATATCGACCTACATGTGATTTATTAAGTATTTTAAATGCCATTTTATAAAGGGGTTTTACTGTAGTCCTCCATGGAAGCAAGAGGGGAAGAAGGGTTTTTCATGCTATTCAGTGCCCTTATCGCCAAACTAAATTCAGTGGAGCCTGAGAACATGAAGTATTCAACATCAAAGCAGTATTAATACAGGATCCTCTTCCCCCCTTGTGAGCCACTTCCTAACACATGGACCTGTGGACGCAGTATTAAAATTCTGCTCCACACATCGATCGAACTCCACACCGGGAGTGGAGGCTACAACCAGGTTCTGCTTCAGGCAGAAGCCAAATGCATTTTTGATCTGGGCACCAAAACACCAGACGGAGTGAATGAGGAACTCAATCTGTCTTATTTTTTCCATCTCTCTTGCAACCTTTTGGTCCATTATCTGTTTTCGCAACTAGTTTGCCCTCCTACTATAGTAGATTCTCATGAATGGTTATTTTAAATACCATCATATTTCATGTCTTGCTTTATGCTCTATATTTGCTTTTATGTGGCTACATTAGAAGCTTGTTTTATTTATTTTCAAAAAAATTTTGTCTTTAAATTTGTTTTAGCTGGTTGTATTTACTGTATTTGGGCCATAATTTCCACATACACAGTGTTAAACTAACAAGAAAAATCCTAATAGATATACATGAATGAAGGCTTATGGAGGCTCTAATAATTTTCTCTAACTTTATTACTGCTCTTCTTTGTTAAGTTACCCATTAATTAATAAATTGATAGGCTCAGGGAAATTATATTGAACATGTTTTTTTTGCATTGATCAAGTTTTTATTAAGATTTTTATGGAATTCAGTGACTCAGCTGACTATACTGGAGCCTATTTTGGATCTTTTGAAAATACAGGTTGAAATGAACAAACTGCTGCATGTTATGTTTTCTGCATGGATGGACAATTGCATGATCAAAAGAGGAAAGACTATAAAGACGCAGAAAAACAGTTGACTAATTAAACTTTTTTGTTTGCACATGTTTGATTGAACTGAGTCAACATCACTTGTACAAGAAAGTGCCACTTCAGATTGTTTTGATTTGTTTTGTAGTTGAGGGAACAATCACCCTCTAATCAAGTGGATTATAATCTGTGGGAGTTGCTTTCATGTGAAATGAGATCTACATGACAATCAGTTTCTCAGCAGGCACAGATCAACTGCACATGTCTAGTCATCCTTTCAACTTGGTTTACCACAGCCCATGAATGCATTTGTAGTCAAGTCACTCATGTCAATTTTATTTATATAGCGCCAAAACATAACAGACGTTATCTCACTGTATTTTTGAAACAGAGCCGGTTTAGACCGTACTCATTTTTAGTTGTATGTACAGAGACCCAACATTCCCCCATAAGCAAGCATATGGTGTTAGTATCGAGGAAAAACTCCCTTTTAACTGGAAGAAACGTCGGGCAGAGCTAGGCTCCGGGTGAGTGGCCATCTGCCTCGACCGGTTGGGTTGAGAGAGACAGAGAGAAAGAGTGAAAGAGAGAGAGAGAGAGAGAGGGCAGGAAGAGGAAAGACTATATAGCAGAATGCACATTTCACATGGATATGTATAATAATCATAATAACTATAATAATAATACAGGGACATAAATGTGTAGGAGCTCAGTGCATCATGGGAAGTCCCCCGGCAGTCTAGGCCTATAGCGGCGTCACCAGGGGATGATTCGAGCCAAGCCTGAGCCAGTCCTGACTATCAGCTTTATCAAAAAGGAAGGTTTTAAACTAGAAGAAGGTTCCACAGTAGAGGAGCCCGATAACTGAAGCTGTGATAGAAATGAGAAAAGTAAGTGGGTTTATCATTTAAATATCATTTTTAAAGGAGAATTCAACTTAAACCCAGATTCAGCTCAAACAGATAGTCTCCTACACATATGAATGGGAATGTTTGTTTGGCAAATTGACCATTGGATGGAACATATATGTTGATATGTACTAACCAACCAGAATGAGTTTCTTTGTTCTCCTGAACGCTATAACAGATTAGGTTTGCTCTCTGTTAGGAGAGATGGGTGTTTTGCCAACTTGTGTAAATTGCTTTCTCCTATTATTAATCAATAATAATCACATTAATATTCAAATCCGTCAGCGTCTGTGCTTTATTTGTCTCGGTGTCCAGAGTGTTTACAGAATTTCCACCACAAAGGCTCTGCCTCCTGTTCTACTTTTGGAGAACCCTAGGAACCACAAGTAAGGCTGCAATCTGGGAGCGCAGTGTTCTATTGGGGTAATAGGTACTACGAGCTCTTTAAGAGATTATGGTGCCTGTATTAAGGGCTTTGTAGGTGAGGAGGAGGATTTTAAATTCTATTTTGGATTTTACAGCGGGGCCAGTGTAGTGAAGCTAACACTGGAAAAATATGATCTCTTTTCCTAGTTCTTGTGAGTACACATGCAGCAGCATTCGGGATCAGCTGGAGAGTCTTCAGAGACTTGTTGGGGCAACCTGATAATAAGGAATTACAATAATCCAGCCAAGAATTTACAAATGCATGGACTAGTTTTTCTGCATCATTTTGAGACGGGAGGTGCCTGATTTTAGCAATGTTGCATAGCTGAAAAAAGGCAGTCTTTGAAGTTTGTTTAATGTGAAAAAAAAATCATAACAAGTATAAATAGTGAAAATAAGGAATCTAACTTTATAAATGAATTGATTCGAATGAACTGCAATAGTTCAGTTACTATGATGAATGTTCCAACAGTTGTTTAGTTTGTAGGAATGCAAAACCTGCTCTGTGAATGCGTGTTGCTCCATACAATCAAGCCAGCAGCCTTGAATATCAGCACACCTGACAAATAGTGACAAAGCTGTGGCCCTGGCAGGCGTCATGACAATGTGACTGAATTGCACATGTCAGGCTATATGGCTCCATAGGAGTTCCAAATGAGATGGAATAAAAATACTAACCATACAGTTCCAGATGGCTTTCATCAAGCTCAGACAGTGTGCAGACTTGGCCACTCTCATGATATTATGAGGTGAGCAGACGACTTTATGCTTTTGAACACAAATAGGAAAAGAGAAAGTACTGAACATGGTCTCTGCCACCCTGCGAGTTTGAGTTTCAGTTACAGTATGCAAACCGATGCACACCGATCAGCCACAACATTATTTACTGTATAATATATATACATCCAGAGTCTCTTTCAGTCTGGATGTTTCAGCTTGCATGTCTTTGCAACCTTTTTCTGTCTCTTTTTGGTTTGGTGTCTCTATGTAGCTGTTTTGTGTCTCTTTGAACTCTTTTTTTGTCTCTTTGCAGTGTTTTTGCTTCTCTTTCAGTGAAATTTTTTGCAGGTGAACATATTCGAAGGTGCTGCTGTTGATCAAAACAAAACAAACAAACAAACAAACAAAAAAAAACTGCACCTGAACTTCAGCTTTGTTCACAATTTTGTTCACACTGGAGATGAAGAGAGGCTGTCCCACTCCTGCCCAGAGCTTCCTGCCACAATAGATCCACACTGACACTCCTCTTTACAGATATTAGACAAAATACTATAACACTCTACATAGAATATTATAGGAAATCATCAAAGAAAGCCTGACATGCAGGTTCTCATTTCTTAAGGTGATTTTGCTGTCCCGGTTTAAATTGCTTCACTAATGTCACTATATTTTAATGAAATGTTACTGTAGCGTCAGTATGCCATGCAGCTACAATATAAAAGGAAAAAATTAAAATAAACAAAATGTATTTGGATACTCTATATCAAAAACTCTGAAAAGGATCAGGATCAGGACCAAAAACAATCTTTTAATTGAGCTCTGTGACTTCCCAACAAGAAATGTTAATAGTCATTTTAAACAGAGGCTCTGGCCCAGGGTCTCCCTGTGTCCTTGGACCAATGGGCCTGTGCCCTGTAGGCCCATTCAATAATCCATCTATGCTTGGTTATTAGATGAAGGGGCTGGAGGAATGTGTAGGTTACTGGGTTTATCAAAGCAGATGTTTCAGTGAATTACATTGCACTTCTAGAAGTCATTCAAGAATCGTCCCCTTTACACCCACACTCAGGGCCAATCAGACCTAACCTCACCTTTGCTTAAAAGAGCATTCACACCAAGTAAATTTAGAAATTTTCATGCAAACTCACCCCCTGAATAGGTGAGAAAATGACATTGAACTTGGAGTGACAAAAGACCCACCTAGACACATAAAACCCATTTGAAGATAGGGAAAATAGCTGATCAAGCTACTGGAAAGAACCTGATTGCAAGGTTTGGGGGTTATGAAGGCCTTGATTGCTGTCTTAAGTTGTTAACACAGGAGGGACAGAAGTCAATTCATTGCAGATCATTCATCATGCTTAGCTAACAATAAACTGACCAAAACCGGATTTGTTATGAGTTCTCCAGTAGATGACAAGTTACCAACCAACAAGTAACCTTTCAATTTCTAAACACAAAGATGTGACTTAAAATGTAGAGTAAACATGTTCAAACCCTTAAATTACATCGACACTTACAAACCCCGACTTATACCCAGTACTTCTCAACCAATACTGTTCATCTGCCTGAACAATAGTCTCGGCTGGCCCATTATGAGAAATGGAGCAGTTCATACATGACACATAGTAGATGAGAAGTCTGTGGAAAATTACCTCTGATGTGCTGTCAACTTGTTTCCAAATCAGGTTCCCACTGGATATACATATGGACAATACTGCAGGACATCTGAAATGGATTTGAGAAATTCTTCAACCCTTTAAAAATGATACAACACCTGCACCTGCATATAAAATAAATCATAATTTCATCATTATAAGACACCATATAGATACAATGTAATGGTTCAGTTTATGAAAACTGCAAACATGAAAATGCGTCACCTTAACAGTTTTATTTTTAATACAACATTATATATCTTATAAAACGACAAGGTAACAACTGCACTGACCAAAGTTTATAAAATGGTCCACCATTTTGGTCTGGATCTAAACAACTACCTGATGGACTGCCATGAAATTTTGTATGTGAATATTCATGGTCTCCAGAAGAAGAGTCTTTGTGACTTCGGTGATCCCCTGACTTTGCTTCTAGCGTCACCATAAAGTTGACATTTTTGGTTTTTAGTAAAAATGTTTTGCCAACTATTGGATTAAATGCTATGAATTTTGGTTCAGATATCCATGGTGTCCAGATGATGAAGCCTAATGACTTTGGTGGTTTCCAGGACTTTTATCTAGGACCACCAGTAGGTTAAATTTTTCACTTATACAGTGAAATGTCTCAGCAGCACAAAATTAATTGTTCCCAGATGGTGAATGCAAATGACCGTTGTGACTCTTCCTCTAGCACCAAAGTTAGGATTTCAGTTTGTCAAATACTTTTCTGCTTGACCAAATGCCTGCAAAACTAATGGCACTCTGATCTGCCTCACCTGTACTTTTTGTCAGGGGAGGAGACGGTCTCAGGTTGGCTGTGGTCGGCCCTGCTACCGAGCAGGACCACAGCAACATGGCTTGGCACTATCCCCCGCTGTGTTGCTGTAGTGAAAACGCTTGTCAACACCGCTTGGCATGGCACAGCTGAAATGGACTAATGGAAAGACCCTATATGTTTGCATTGAGAGCATGTTAACATGATAATGTTAGCATTAGCATTTCAAAGCATTGCTTTGTCAAAGTACAGCCTCACAAAGCTGCCACCATGGCTGTTGACTCTCAGGATTGTTTTAAATCTTAACCTATCTTTTTAAACTTGAAAGTCATTTCCTTTCCCAACAGAAGTGCTATGTTTGTATTTTGTTGAGTAATATGGAATTTTAGTTACTACAGTTTGGCATGGCTCTATTGTCAAGTTACTGGCCATCAAACATAAATCAAAAGTTGAGACTATGGAGGCAAAACCTATAAACAAATAACTATGTCACCAGGACAGTCATGAAGATTTGCCATATTCCTGCAGCACTTTAGTATCTTTTCTGTTCATACAGTGTTATTTTGATCTCCACCGCTAGAACCGAGAGACCCTAACAAGTGCACTCTGCACGCAGACAAGCTGTAACTCCCTTAGGCTCAGCCGCCATCACTGTGTCTAAAATATGCTACAATGCATACAAAAAAGTCGAGAAAAGAAACAAAACAAAAACCAAATGTAACAGCGAATAAGAAGATATCACACTCAGTACTTTTGTTTTGCCTGAGGATACAAATAGCTTCAAAGATCTGTCAGAGAAAAGGCAAAGATGTAGAAAAAAAACATTTTCCCCTAAAAGTACTACCCTTTCCTCTTTTCTTCTTTTATTTCCAGGGATGAGGGCAGAGCTGAAGCTATTATATTTGGTGATTCCTCTACGGTTATGATTATAGAAGTGATCAAAGTTAGTCTGGACAGCTTCCAGCACCACCATGGTAACAATTTGACTGCAAAAGACAAGAAAAAAAGTCTGCCTAGGGCTATCTGCAACTGTACTATCAATACGAAAGCTCTGCATTTCCCTGGCAATCCTGGCCTTCCAGCAGCCAGAATAATTAGAGCGGTGCACGCATATTATAACACAAATCCATCAAAGGCCTCCGTTCTGTATGCTTGCATTTGCATTATGTGCTGTGCATTATGTTTTTAAATAATGGGCCACAGAGTGAATTATAGGCCCAGTGAAATGAGTGATAAATGTACAAGGAGTCCATTTGCAAAAGCCCATACTTTTCCATAATCATAACTTCATTGAATCCACTGTGAGCCATCAACACAGCTGTTTGCTGGGCCTTAAAAGCAAATAAATATGCAAACCAAGCATATCCAGAAAAAAAGCCTTTACATGCCATTAAATATTTAGATGCTCAGGATAATGTAGCTAAAGACTATGTAAACAATGGAGACCAACACACATATATATATATATATATACATGTACTTGAACTCTCATAAATACTTATGCATGACATCAAGTATCTTTCACTTGTAAATCAGGCTTGGTATTCTTCCACCTACTTTCTCATCATCTGTGCCATTTTTCATATGCAGAAGCGGACATCGTCATCATCATTATTAATGCAGCAAGGTTACATGGGTCTCTAAAAGACGCAAACTTCAAACTAGCTTCAAATCAAACAACAGCTACACTACTGTCATCACTATCACAGTGTGACAATGTTAGTTCTCTTTAATGATGATCTTGCCTTTAAAAATCTTATCTGATTCCTAGTGGTTGTCTCATACAATAAAGATACCACATATTGCAGGATCGACTCATTTATGATTAATTTGCTTATCCCAACATAGGATGTCCTACGTAAATTGACACTATTCATTTCTAAAGGGATATTGAACTTCTTTCCTAATTGCAATGATAACCGATTAAAAGTCATCATGCCATGATACAGATCTGAGCAATAAGGCCTGGTTGACTTTAAGATGGATTTATCTTGCCCTCCTGAGTGCTTGGCAACAACAATGGAAAACTGAGATTCATCCCCTGACTAAAGGGAATGAATGTTCTCAAAGGCTCTTACATGAATTAATTGGCAATTAGCTTGTAAGAAACCGTAGTGGGTTGAAAGCAGAGAAGATATAGTGCTAATGAGCAACGATTACTTATTTAAAGATGGCTCTGAAATGCCCCAACAACTTGTTTTTGTATCAAATTGTAATACTTAAATATTACACAACATTAGGGCCCCATGCATATTTTATTTTTTATCATTTTAAAATCAGTTTAATGGTGAGCAAAGTCCTACTACGATACAACATATGTATTTTTTAAATCCAGTATAATTTCAAGCTGTAATATTCCCAACAAAAAAATGTGTTTTTTTACACATGCATCTCCTCTCCTCCTTTGATTGACCTACTTTTCAGGATGCTAATAAGTCAGCGAGGAGACATTTGGTGTAGCCCTGTCGGATTTGCTCACCGTGGGCCTACATCACACTCCTGTCAGCCTCTTTATTGTTGATGAAGTCTTTTTTTTTTCCAGGGTGGTGAGGGTGTACGGGGGAGCTGAAGTTGTGTCAAACAGAAAGAGCCTGCAGGATGTATGTTTTAAAGAAGGGAAACAAAATGCTTTTCAAAAACCCTTCTTTTGTCGACTTAGGTGGTAAGTTCAGGAGCATGTGCAGCATTGTTTCATTCAGTTAGAAGGCCTGATCAATTCCAATCAAGATCGGCATTTCATGGTTAAAAAAAAAAAAGTTCCAGAGATTTGTAAGGGAAGCCATGCACTTCAGTCACTTCCAAATAGCATGTCTAAAAATACCCCCGCCTATCACACATTGTGGTTCGTGTGGAGAGGCTTCGTAGGCGAGTGAGAATGAGCAAGTTAAACTAAGGGATGTGTGGTCACTTGATTGCACAGCCAGCCATTGTGAGGGAAGTTCACGCTCATCTAAGTGGGGTCTGAAACCTGCTCAGAGGTTTGCTCTCTAACTGGCACCGGGCCAAGAGCAGGATAATGAACTCCAGCAGCCAGACCCCATTTTACACTCCTACACAGTCAAACCTCCAATTCAGATGCCAAATACCTTGCTTGAATTGACAGTATGGTAATGTATTAATATATTTGAATATGAAGTAATGCATAAATGTGCTGATTCGCTAGCCTTTAAATATGTTACTATTAGAGAAGATTATGTTCTGAATCCCTAGTGAGCTTTTTTGCAAAGCAGCTCTGAATTATTATGGAAGTAGATGTAATGTGTAACACAAATTCTGGGTGAAAACCACATGGCAAATACAGGCAGCATATTATCTGTGTGCGATTCACACAGTGGCAGGTGGTACATTGTCAGCTGTGAATGTGTGAACAAAAGCACAATTATAACTTTCCCACATCACCTGTTCCAAATTAGCTTGGCTGATCCTCGGATTCAGCTTCAGTGCTGGACACAAAGAGTAAAGCTTGGAAATACCTCCTGTCACACACTGAGTTACTCTTTTAAAACCAGAGATTTCCTCTTTTTCAATGGTTCAGCTGGTGATGATGATGAATGATATGATGATAAACCACCAAACTGAACAAGAAATTCCTCAGGACACCTTCATTTATTTCATATTATTGTGACCTGAATATTTAGACATTTTAGGAAATATGCTTTTATTCTTTCTTGTCAAGAGTTAGATAAGAAGAATGATACCACTCTCACATCTGTATGTTAAATACGAAGATACAGCCAAGCAGTCTTTAGCTTAGCTTAGCATAAGACTGGAAACAGGGGGAAACAGCTAGCCTGGATCCGTCCGATGGTAACAAAGTCTGCCTAGCAGCACCTCTAAAGCTCGCTATTTATAATCTCATTTCTTGAAGGTCAAAGTTGGACAAAACCTAAGTGTAAGAATGACAAGCTGTGGTTTTACGGGGCAGGGGTGGGGGTGGTTGACAGACTGTTTCCAGTCTTTATGCCAGGCTAAGTTAACCATCTGGCTGTAGCTTCATATTTAGCTTACAGTCATGAGGGAGCTATTGAATTTCTTATCTGCTTGTCATCAAAAACAATGTGTATTTCCCAAAACGTCAAACTATTCTTCTAAGGTGTACTACCTACTACTTAATATCCAATTAATTTGAAGTTGGATTCACAGCTCACTCATTTGCTCTGATGCTCCTTCAGCTCCTCCAGAGAGACAATGTTTCACAAGCCTCAAACATACCTCACAGGTATGACAATCCTCTGCGATTTGGCTTTGTTCACGGGATAATCAGAGCGCTGGGCATTTTGAACCACAATAGAGCAGTGAGTCACTTGAAAAAGTCCATTTCTGAGTTTTTTTAGATTGGAAAACATTCTAAGGACTCAGACTGAACCTGAAGTACATTTTAGAGATGGCGTTACTGAATAACAAGGCAATTGGCATAACATTCCCTCTAGGCTGCACAGATTGAAGATGCACTAATCAATGAATTAAATGGCTATATGTAATGTCGAAGGGGTTGCTCATAGTGACGAGCCCACAGAGAATTTTCACAGAATTTCAGTAGCCCTAGCGAGCGTTGCGACTTTAAGCTCATTGTTTTGGTTCTCCTGCCCCCTACATCACTCTCATTAATGTTGTTTTCAGATGCAGTAGGCAGCTGTTCTATTCAAAAACAAACTATGGTAATCCCATTGTACACTACTCTACTTATAGAGAATAGCAAATAGCTGGGGAACATAGGGGAGCATTTAGGCAGCCAGATCAGGAGTTACATTCATGGGCTAGAAACACGACTCCAAATGAATGCTAATGTTGCTATGTATCTGTTGATTTTTTTTGCTAAAATGTTCACCAAATCAACTTTATAAGGTGATAATTTGCCTGCTGCCCCCTAGGTGACCAACATTATTAATGTGGTTTTGAGGTGAAGATCCAGCTGAGTGACTTTAAAAGGTTCCAACCTGAGCAACAGAGGTTGTGTGGTTCCACCTTATAAATGTACATAGACAAGAGGTAAAAGGAGAGAAACTAGGGGAATATAAAAGAAAGAACTGGATTGATGAAAATGATTACGAGATCAGACAGTGGGAATGCTGTCACAGAAACACACAGTGCCACGCTTGGTCCGTGTGTACGTTGTTATCTAGGGACAGCTAACTTCTGTACAGCTGGCATATTGGCTGTTTGGGGCGAAGGACTGGATAAACATGAGCATAAATTTGCTTTGCATTGTTGGCACAAATCTGACCACTGGAACGCACCTTTAGATTGGAATGCATCAGTTTAAGCACTCATGAAATTATACTTTACATGCAACTAGTTAAAACGCACGATAAAACATGCCATCAGGTTAGAAAGTTTGAGTCCTGGAGCAAGAATCTTTTCCAGTGTAGAAATATTTTGGAGGAATAACAGTTTTGTTTTAATGCACATGAAATGCAATGGAAAATATCGGATTTGCCAAATGTTAACCAAGAGCCTCCTCTGATTTCCAAATGATGAAATAAACATGAAGCATATGCCGCAGTTGCAACATTTCGGCAAGCCACACTGTTCCAAAGGCAGTAGAAACAATTCAATCAAGTATCTGAATATGTTTGAAGCTATTTAAGATGTTTTAACTTTTCAGAAATACCGAAAAGGAAATATGGGAAATACTTTAGCTCCACCGGCAAGTGATGAT
This sequence comes from Xiphias gladius, assembly GCF_016859285.1. NCBI lineage: Eukaryota > Metazoa > Chordata > Actinopteri > Istiophoriformes > Xiphiidae > Xiphias > Xiphias gladius. The sequence goes on from NC_053410.1 coordinate 21,806,011, forward strand.
GCATTACTGAAAAAATCATTATCTCTGTCTTTGCTTGAGCCAAATAGGAATCTCAAGCATCTCTACATGCTTGAATCAGCATTAAATTTTAACCACACACCTCTGCAAGGATTTAACCTGTAAATATGCATCAAGAAGCAATGGGGATTCTCAAATCCCTGAAACAGTTATAGATGGATCCCACTATTACACTCTTTTAGAGACATCATTGGTGTTAAAATTGTTTTCTCTAGTTCACATAAGATATTCTACTGCCGAATCCCTTTTGGGGATTTCCTCAAAGTTGGTCATCCACTTGTTACTTCAACCAGAAAGCATCATTGTATTGACAGTTAAGGGACAATGAAATGCTCTGAAGGGAAAGCGCCACCTTTTCTCAAAACAACACTCATGGTGCAATACATGCACCACGAGTGAGATTGGGAGGGATAACCCTCGAACAGAATAGGTTCCCTCAGCTATCAAGACATCAAATCCGCTCTAAGTGAGTCTTGATAGAGCGATATCAGTGCAAGCTGATGCAACTCGCCGGGGAATTATGAAACTACGCTCAGCTTCATCTGCTCAATGAAAATTTCATCAGCAGGAGTCTTTTCCAGGTCAGGACGGGACAAGTCTGAAAAGCACCGGTACCGCTCTCTGGTCGTATCATGGTTTGCAGATTACACCACATAGAGCAATTACAAACACAGCACGCTCAAATTACATAAAAAAGACAGTTGTGGAGGAGCTGCTGGTGAGTGATTTAATGCTTGTAGGGGTCAGTGTCACATAAAATCCATCTTACGTTGATCCAGTGTGGGAAAAAAAGAACGGGCAGGGTAAAATAGCAGTGAAATTAATATGAAAGTCATATAACCCCTATTCTCTAGATAATAGCTTGCACTGCAGATTTGATCTTAGAGTCTCCCTTCAAAGTTAACATATTAAGGATATGATTTTGAATTATCCATCAAAATATTACTGAGACAGCATGAAAAGTTCATTTTGATCATGAGACCACGTGATCCAATGTATCCTGCGGGCTGTGGGCTCTAGGTTAGCACTGCTTCATGGAGAACAGGCGCCTGATAAATTATCTAATAAATCTGCATGCTGCAAAGTACAGCCTGCAACTATTCCCATCTCTTACATCCCAGTACTCCTAAAAGTAGGGTCAGAAACCCTTGGGGTCCTCGATTTCTCATATCCCAACATTTTTTTTTTATCTGGCACAGCACCATATTTTATTAAGAAGGACAGAATATTAGTTTCCACTCCCCAAACTGTTATCCCATCACTTGAAAGTGCTCTTTTTTTGCTCAATTAAAGCTAAAACTGGCTCTTTATTTCAGATTCGGATTCCCATGTCAGCTTCACTGGTGCTGACTAGGCTGCGACTTGTTCAGTGTCCCCATTTCTCAGCGTTAAGATCTACACACAGCTGCCATCTTTTGCCATACAAACACCATACATTTTTAAGCAATCAAATATGATCTTTGTCTTTCTCCCTTTCTCTTAAGGTGGACTGGGCTGTTAAAATATAAATGTGCCCCTTGCTTGCCCTCTTTATAGCTCTCATTTTAGGCATCTGGCTACCGCAGCCCAGATTCTGAGACAGTCTTCTGTAGGAAGTAGTCAGTGGGGATGTTAGACACACACAAACTGTACACTTCCATTATTAATGGGGATTTTGGATTCACATGTCGCTCCCAGGCATATCTGACAGTTTCTTTGTAAAAGAGCTTTGTCTTTTTCAGACATTATGTCCCACCTGTGAGGTGATGAGTCTGTTTTTAGACTTAAAAACTCAAGCAGATGTTAACAGCGGGTAAGAGAATGACTTAATTTTGGTAATGTGCTTATGTTAATGAGTGTGGGTTAAACTTAGAGACAACCTGCTTTAAACCGAGGTGGAGTTAAATGTTTCCTCTACATCCGTTGGAGAAAAAAAAACAGTAATTTCTGAGACAAGCATAACATGGAGATATCTGTATCAGGCAAAGAGTACCCCCTAACCTAACCAGTACCTTATAATGCAATGCAATAACATGCATTCTTACGCAAAATCTGCACACTAAGTGACTGGTGACGCATTAGAGGAAAAACTTGAATAAACGGTTGGAGGAACATAAAGGTAATGAATGCAGACGCTTCCAGATGTGGGGGATTTTCCTGGCACTTGTCCCCTGAGATGGAAGGCTCCCTGCAAACCAGTGCAAAGTTATTGTCAGTGATCGCCCTTATCTTATGATGAGACATTTCCCCATTCTCAGGGAATGCTATGGCCTTTACAGTCGCCAGGTCCCGACCAAGATGAACAGAAGGCAAAAGTGTTCCCAGCTGCACAAATGGCCACACTCGAAGAGCCTGCCGTCATGTGGAGGGGCGAGACCTGATCACCTTTCAAATACAGGGATAGTTGCGCACACTTTTATATTTGTAATGTTGTTCTCGCAAAACGTGACAGAAATCGGGGGGTAAGGGATGCAGAGGGTTTGAGGGAAAGGCTCAAACCCTGCTTACTCTGTCAGCTCAGGAGTGGAAAGGTGTGTGGACCACTTAAGGGGCCAGTGTACTCCTTCTGAGCTGCTTGTCAGAAAGATGCTCTCTTTTTTATTTATTTATTTAGTTATTTTTCATCTGTGGCACTTTTTGTGCAAGCAAACGAATGCAACACATCAAATGTCTTCCTGGAGAGACACCCCCTCCCCTGTTCAAACCCAGCTTCATGATTAAATTTTCCCATGGGTACCAGCGTACGCTGCTTACGCTGCTGTGGTATTTCCACTAGAACTTGTAGTAGTGATGTTATGATGGCCCCAGCATACTTCTCCTGCGAGCAGAGCAACATGCATTTTTTTGGAGCCGAGGTGTCTCCGCAGTTTACCGTGTGTCAGAGTTTCTCCACGGTGCTAATACACAGCCATAAAACACATTTTGGACGAGAGTTCGGCAGAAGATTTTTTACTCATTTGGATACAATCGTGTATTGCAGATTGTGCATGAGGCTGAAATCATAAATAAATATCACCTGGCCAGAGATGTCGCCTGCTCCATGCACAGGCAGAACTCCAATATACAAGCAAAATATGCCCGTAGATGTATAAGTGACAGTGTAAGCGGCATTTCCCGCTGAAAGTGGCCGATTAGAGAGGCCCATTGTGTTAAAGTCTGCACGGCAGCTCTGCTAAGGCTGGGGATTGCAGAGTATCAGTGAGGAGAGCACCTTGCCCCTTATCATCTGACGGCAGACGGCTCCTCCCCGCTCCCTCCAGTCTGCCACGCAAAAGCTACGGCTCGGGCACAACTCTACCGGCGTTGCAATGCACAGGCTCGTCTGCGCGAGCAGGAGACGGAGTCGAGTTATCCACTTTGAATAATCAAGGACTCCGTCCCCCCCCCCCCCCTTCCCCTCCACCCCCTACCCCCCCTCCCCCCGATGTCTCGTTTCAAATGAATCAGTGATGAGAGTGGCCAAGAGGAGAGACAGACGCTTTTCTTCTGTGTGGACCGGCGGTGCGCAGAAGTGCGCTCCTCGCTTAAGCATCATCATCAGCCTCCGCTCCTGAGATCAACCCAAACCCAAGAGGCGCGCTGAGATCCTCACCGAACCCCCCCCTCCGTGCGAGGTAAACCAGATTTTCTGTCAAGATTTCCCTTTACTTTGTCTGTGTGGATCACACCGCTCCTGGACAAGACGGCGACTCACACGCACGCTTTAATGCAACACTGGAATCTCCTGCGTGTGACAAAAGGATGTTTTAATGCTTTTGACTTCACGGGCGATTAATTTATCAATTATTAAGGAAGAATAAATCCAGTATCGTCCTGCAGCAAGCTGGATCTCTGGCATTTTGAAACATGATCATTCATTCATGTGAAATGAGTGCCTTGTCTTTTCCCTGCAGTTCACATTCAAATCCTCTGTAATAGAGTATTGATCAAACTAATTAAAATGCTACATCCAATAAATTAGCTCTATAAGCTCCCAAGGGAGCAATCTTTCGTAGATCCTATGTGTTGTGGCTTATCAAATCAACTTCACATTAACATTTTAAGGCAATAAAAGTTTGGGCTGAAATGTTTAAAGTTTAAAATAGATTCAAACACAGGCAAGCTTAAGTTCTGCTGTTAGTGCTGAAAGCTGGTGGATCACAACTGAAAAATGCCTGACTGCATCTTGATGTTACAGTATATGCTCAAGTCACAGGGTAGACTCAATCAAACAAGTGCAATTAATGATATTTGCCACTGCCCTTTGCTTGGTTGAATGTAGTCTTGATGTAGCATTGTTTTCCCCTCAATATCTCATCTCCTGTGTCTGGTATCAGACCTAGCAAGTGCAATTCAAGCAGGCACGTATAACCGACACAGCAAGCAAATTGCCCCAGGCTGTGCAATTCACCTTTAATTATGAGCATGTGGGTGTTGGCCTATGTGAGCTGGTGCTTCTAGCTGCAGGATTTCTCAAAGGCATAAGCTGGTGTTTGACTGGAATAAGTTCTCTGATGAAATTCAAATGTAACATACTGTTTTTCCAGCAGCAGCCCCATCCTGTCCCATGGCTAAAAAGTGGGCTTTAATTGGTGAGTATTTGAAAAAAGGTTCATTCTTTTGCAGTCTGTAGTCACAGGGCAGCACTTAGCAACCATGTTCCCGAAGGAGGGGTGGGGGTGTTAACATTGTCAGAATTACTATATGTGTGTATACTGCTTATTACTCTGAGAATAAGCTTTTTTCAAATCAGCACTCGGCAGACTTTAGGGCGATACTGGAAATTTACCTGAGTCAATTTGCTTCTTTTATTCATTCGAAAAAGGCCGCAAAAGAAGATAGATATGAAGAATTAAAGATCTGTGCTGAATTGAATGTGACATAAAATCTTAATACACTTTTAATCAAAGGGCGGTTGTGTGTTCAGAGCGGTAAAAAATAGTACATGTAACACGATGAGTGCAAACAAATCAAAACCGAAAGACGGTTCGTGTAGTGAGAAATTAGAGTGTGAAAACTGTAGTGAAATCCTGTTGTGAAAATTGGTCGGAAAAGTGGGATACAGACTGACAACGAAGGGCAAAAGGTCAATATGAAACAGGGTTCACCCTCGTTATTTTCATACCCGACTAATCAACAAGAATGGGGCCGCTGTTTATCTGCAGCTAAACGGGGACGGATATTTCTTTTTGGCTTCCACTTGTGTTTGAACCAAACGCGTGAGTAAAGGTGAGGTTGGAGACAGTAAGCATTGATGAGTTTGGTTGTAAAGGCGGTGGCGGGTCGGGGAGGTGTTATGATTTCTAAAACCCCAAGAAAAACTCAAGATATCTCAGTGATGTATGACTAGGCAAATATATGGGTCAGCAGATGTTACACCCTAATGTGTAGAGAGTTTCATGTGGGAACGATAGATAGAGGAGGAGGAGGTAGAGAGAGACGCCGTTTCGTGTGTGCAATTTCCTGTTATTATATTTTGTTTGATGGAGTTCATCCAGTTGGCTCCTCTTGAGCAAAGAGGGCGGTGGAAGAAAAGAACAAAAAAACAGAAGTGCAGTTTCTTTTCCTCGACTTTTCTTAATCAAGAGCAATAGAAAAAAAACAAGAGAACAGAATTAATATTTGATGAAGTTATGTTTGTTGAATTAAAGGAAGAAAACTATTAGCCGTGGCATATGGGAATGTTTGTTAAAAATGCTAATGAATTCCTTTTGTGATTGGGTGTTTTGGTTGATTCTCCCTTATTAGGAGACAAAAGAGCTCTTGAAAGAACCAGCGTTTTCTGTTGTAAAATTTGCTTGATGCAATCTCTAGGCCTTCACATCTGTGTTCAAGTTCAACTGAAATTGAAATTCAATTTTGCTACGAAATTTGAACCCATATATTCTCCGTCTTTGTTTCGACTTGTGTACTTATGTGGTCAAAATTGTAAATACCAAAAAGACTTTATTTTCCTACAGTGATAGTTCCCCCTACGTTTGATTTCTTCAGGTTGTGTGAATTTTTGGTTCCAACCGACACTGTCGGTGCTGCAATTTGAATGGAGTAATATTGTGTGGGCTGTCAACTAAATATTGTTTGTAATGAAAATTTAATTCCAACGGCCACATAGGCAGTCAGCCAGCTGGGGAATTGTTGTTGTTAGCTGTTGCTTAGTGCCACCTGTGATTTCAGAGCTCTGTCCGTTTCAATGTGCCTCCACATGTTAGTTATTTTTCATGTTTTGAATCCTTGAGTAACATGTGAAGAGCGGAGGTCACAGGACTCCTCATTTCTTTGAGTTTTGACACTATGTGGGCGTTCAGAAAAAGGGGGGGGGGGGGGGGGGGCATCTCGCATTAATGTCCATGGGCTATACAATGCTATGACGTGCTTCACTTAGAAGTGCACCACAGCTGACGGTGCCTCTCCTTGCAAAGCTGGCTGTCAAATGTCAGTCCAACACTGCCATGGAAAAGCCCACCCAGAGGCTTGAAGCTTAGACCCTGTATCCACAAAAACAGTATATATATGTGTATATATATATATATATATATATTCTCCTATCCAAACTAAGCAGGACTGGTGGGACAGTGTGAAGGAGTGGCTTCCTCTTGTTTCCATAGCGACTGGCTTCAGGAGGACCAGGTATCGTTATTCCCCATACACCCAGTTAAACAGAAGTCGTCAGCTGTCATGTGCCTGATGACTGACTTTGATCCGAGCTAATGATCGCTCTGTTCATCTCACAGCTGCAGGGCTTACTCATTATGCTCTTGGCCTGAGCAGAATATGTGCATGATTTCAAAACGGAGCCGTTTGACCTAGCAGGTTCTCAGTTCTGTTGGCTTCTTGATTTTGGATTTACACCGCTATGATTAGGTTGGCCGAGTACAATCACTCATCCAGCTTTGTGATGATAATGTCATACAGAGGCGGATTTTTGTGTGTGCCTGTAGAGTTGGCTGGATCCCCTGTCTGCCTCCCCCATGGACTGATTACTGATCAGACTAGCATTTCATATCAGCCTTGTGGGGGGAAATTAGAGGATTAGCAACAACTTCATGCTTATTCCCTGTGTATCTTTCAGGCTTCCAAATCCTGTGGAAGGCATTGTTATTTTAAGCAGCTTGGCAATTGAGGATGGAAGCAAACTCTAATTCTCCAAAGTCTACGGAGATGCGGAGCTGCAGAAAGCTAGTGTTGTGGAGCTACCTCCCCTGCTATTCGTACTCTTTCATGATGTGAAAGTGAGCAACTGAGGGCCATGAAGCTGGCTGCCAGGACCTCTTCACTCCAATCCTTGGTTCATACATAATAGATAAGTCACCGTAACTTACAGTACAGGGGCATAACTAGGCTAATGCCCAGATTTGCATATTTGTGCTGAATTCCATAATTCATGAGTGTGCAGCAGGCAGCGGCCCTTGGTGCAAAGAGCCACCTTGGTCCATATGCTGTATGCCATATCTCAGGGGTCGGTACTTACCATGTGTGCCAACAGCATACTATTAAAAAGCAGCATCGAAACTGTCATTGCCAGGCACTCGGGAGCTGCGTCTTCATCATCAGAAGCCTCGGAGTCTTAACTCAGCCTTTGGGAAAGCCTTATTAAAGGCATGCAGAATCTGATGACAGAATCAGACAACAGGCTTTTTCTTGCTTAATTTACTGCCATTCTGAAATAATAGGACAGGGTAGGAGTGGGTGAAAAAGGAACGAGCGGAGGGCGGTGACACCTTCTAGTGAGCACATTTCACGGGCCACTTTTTCATCAAGAGGTTCAAGAAAGCCTGACGCTGCCATCATTGCCAAGTGTTATGAAGTAGATTTATCATTCCACTTGATGACGGGCTAAGTTATTTATTCATTACCTTTGTTCTCTGCTTGTCTCAGATGAGTAGGCACATGCCAGCCACATCCCTCATTATTGTTGATTGTGTGTCATACATCCTTTTTTTTATATATATAACACCCATGTCTTGTCATATTTGTCAGATAAATAGTGTCTGCTGCTTTGGAGAGATCACGACCCCGTCATGTGGAGTGAGATTTGTTTTGATTCAGATGCCTCTGCTCTGCCATATGTATCAATTTATGTTGTGTGGGTGAGTGCGGTTTTGTGAGGCTGAGGAAGGGAGAGTAACAAACAGTGATATGGAATTTCTTTTCGTGAAATATGTTCCTCATCTGTCTGGTGGCCTGAATATTTAAGTAACAATTTAATGAAATGATTTCTCTCCCTGTACCATTACGTGAGTCTCTTTAAGATAATCAGGGGAGCTGGAGAGGGACATGATGTAAAGGTGGCTTTATGAATGTTTTGCATGTTGAAAAGAGTCAGATCAATTATTGGATCCCCGTCAAAAAAGATCAAGTAGTTTGTCAGTGATCTGGAAAAAAACACAGGTAGTGTGATGTTAGTTTAGCCTTACTTTGTGAGATAGCTAAAGCCATTTTCCTCGTTTGTCTGGTTTTCCTTTTCTTTACACATCACTGGTCGTAATTTTACAGGAGCAGATGAATACTCATGAGAACAAAATGTCAAGCTTTGGTTGGTCCTCCTGGTTCGTGCCCTTGCCACCACCAGAAGCAACATTTGACATTTGTTCTAAAGGCGCAGATCTGGGTTTGTCTAAATATGAAATTTGATCTTTAGAGACATTGATTTAGGTTTATTGTGGGAAGGTCAGACACCTAACCAAGGCAGCGCAGACAATCTGAGCTTTGATTTTCCAAGTTAAGCACACAGGAGATGAAAATAGCGACCTCACAGTGTCCTTAAGATCAGACCTTTTATTCCTTGTTAAGCTTTCATAAGAAAAGCTGACTGCCAAACGACGGTCCAACAGGGGTTTACCAGGAGATAATGTATACTGTTTGCAGTAAGAAAATATTTCACAAAGAATCATGGTAGTCTCCAGAGAAAGCTATCGGACCGGTGTTAATGATGTCTCAATCATGTTTACTGGCATGATTTACTGACACTTTTTCCAAAAAGTACGTTCGACCGAATTTGAAATGACACACAATTCCTTCGTATGAATGTGAATACGCAAAGTTGAGTGTGCCGAATAGTAGGCAGCCAGACGAGGCTGTACACTTGCCGTTGCTCTGCTCGTCTGTGGGCTGCCTCACTGGGGTGTCCAGCTAGAGGATGAGTCCGCAGATTTGTTGTCGTTGTAGTGTAAGACAGCTGCTTTGTGCAAACCCCACAAACAGTCTTATCTTTGTTAGTTGCCATCTACGTGGTAGAACTCAAAATTGCTCCTCAGATGCTATGGTGTCGCGATTGTCCGCTCGGGATGGCTTCGCTCGCTGGTGTCCTCCATTTTCGTAGCAAGCGACATAACCATTACCGATAGGTCAATAGGTAATGCCATAGGTAAAGCTGATAGTGACGTTTTAGAGCGCCCTCTGCTGGATCAGGAAAAGGCAAACTGCTTCAAACGGTCTGTAGCGCCTATAGACTTTACATCTGGAATTCAAACAGGTCGTTACAGTTCAAATATGAACTTTTCTCCTCCACGTTTGAACGAATGTTTGCATTTCGTATGAAAAGTGACAACCCTACTTCTCACTGATGAAGGGTTTAGCAGTGTGTTCGGTGTGCTGTGTGCTCTTGAGGCTGTGCAGGGAGCTGTCTGTTGTGCTGAATGAGGCAGTTGGTCTTGGGCTTTTGGAAGGGAGAATGCCCATATGAGCACATCTCTTTTCCCATCTCAAAGGGGAATACCTCTCAAACTTGAAATTGAACTTTGAAATATGATATTCCATGGCCTTAGATTTTCTTTTTTCTTTTTTTTCGCCTCAAAAGGCAGAGAGCGGGCACAGAGCGTCGTACCTGAACTATATGTATTTTAAACTCTGAACCTGAAACATCACATCAGCGCTCAACAGAGTACAATGATTGCGTATTTACAAACTATATAATTACCTCTGCCAAAAAAGTTGTGTTTTCACCTGTGTCTGTTTGTGGTTGCTTTGTTTATTTGTCACTATTTGCACCAAACTTGGTGGAGGGATGGGGCACGGGCCAGTAGAGAGCACATTAAATTTTGAGACAGATCCGGTTAAAGTAGCAGATCCAGGAATTTCTTTCCATCACATTCCTTAACCTTGCGGGAAAGTGCACATTTCGAAATTTTTCCCTCAGTTTCTCAGTTTTACTGTTATAATAGCTCGACAGACATGTGTAGGATTGTTTGGCCTTGGTGGAGGTATGCGCTCTACTGAGTGCCATTCCAGTCGTTTACTGTGATTGGTAGCTGTTGATCTAGGTAACATTATTAGTGACCACATTTCACGCACTAAATGTGGTTGCTTCCTTTTACAAAGAGAATATTGCCTCCTATCACTCCTTTCCTGCACCCCGGTGTCACCTTACTGCAGGAGAATAAAAGTGGTAAACCTTTCCGCCCTCTGCCATTACCAGAAACTCTGAACTTGAAGGAACAGTGGCCCCTTGTCCTGTTTTATGCTACAAAGCAGTTTTATTTTACATAAAGTGATTCAGCAGAGTTACACAAAGAGTGACCGGAAACACAGCACATTGTGATGCCATTTAAACTAAATTCCTGTCATACACACCATCCTTCACTTGTAAAAACTGACACCATGTCAGGGAGGTGTTAATTGAAGTCTGTGGTCATTGTCATGGCTTAAGTTATTATGCACTTATTAAAATATATTATATTAAAAGGCCTCATCTTGCGCATTTTTCACTATTTCCAGATTATTTTATACATCAAATGATTAATCATTTAATCAAGACGATAACAGATTCATCAACAATGAAAACGAGCATTTTAGCTCTACAATATTCTGCAATGCAAAACTAAAATCTTGTCATAGATACCATTCTACCTTTGCATAACTTGACACTGTGTCAGAGTGTTGTTCATTGGTTATTTTCAATGCTTAAGTATCTGATATTGCATTGGAATTCGATATACTGAAAGGTGTTTTGTCCACATCATTTATACATGTGGAAGGAAGCAAAGAACTAGAAACACACCTAAACCGGCGTGTCGACTGATCGAATAATCAGCAACTAATCAATAACCCTATGAGTGACTGATTTTCTGCTTTTCTGTGTCTTATATAATTGTAAATTGAATATTTGGCGGTTTGGGACTGTTGCTTGGACAAGGAGCAATTAGAAGATGTCGCTTTGGGCTCTGGGAAATTGTGACAGGAATTCTTCACTGTAATCTCACATTACATAGACTAAATGAGTAAATGATTATTTGGGAAAACAATCAATAGATTAATGGAGGATTCTATAAGGACTGTCAATTGCAGCCCTATTATATTGTTTCAGGTTGATTGTCCTCTTACTGTTCAGCCACCATAGTGTGGATGATGTGTTGATATTTTCACCTGAGTCCCCTTCAATTATTACCATATGCTGCAATGAGCTTAACAAGCAGGAGAGAGTGGTGCTGCCAGGGCTATGTAGTTTTTTTTTTCCCTGGGTTTTGCCTCTCAGGCTCAATACAGGCTGCCCAAGTCTGCAGCCTAAGGGGAACACCTGCAGACACTACTCAGTGCTGAAAAAGTATCCCCGTCCCCCCCTGCATGTTTTTCAGGTAATTGTTTTTTATGCACTCTGCATTTTTATTTATAGTTAATGGTCCTAGAAAGATGCTTGAACAAAACATCAATCAAAAGTAAGGAAGTGAAGAACAGAGTTCCTTGATCTAATTGTACCTGTTAAGTAACGAGCCCTTTTTCGTTTTTTTCACACTTATGTATCCTATTTGTAATGAGCTTGGTGGTGTGTTCTGTATTGATGCCTAGAGCCACAGCTTGGCCCAGCCCTAATCTGTGACATCACACCAAAATACAACTAGACAAAGATTAAAGAGAGAATAGAAAAAATGTTTGTGGATTGAAACATATAATCAGCTACCATAGTACTAAATAGCTGAATAGCTTTTAAGCTTATTTAGATATTCAAAATATTAAGATGATCTTTTCAATGTATTCATACCGTATTTGTATACTGATTCTAATCTTGTAATTACATCATTTGTTGTTTCCCAAATCTACAGTATTTGTGTAGCAGATGTTCAGCGTGTTTATCATTAAGTGTTTATTTTTTGATCAGTTAGTACGAATAATGAGAATTTGGGCATAAGAGGATAATGAGGATTATTTTCGTTTTTGCTCACAGTTTTTATCATCTAGGCGAAAGAAAAAAAGAAGTCACATTATCTAATAAATTGGATTCAAGCAAATGGCAGTAAGTAATACACAGCCTAAAATGATTTGATTTCTTTTTTATTCAGTGGATGATCCATTTGCAGTGCCTCTTGTCCAGTGTGTTTCAATATTCATGTATTACTGTTAATTAACCCACTTGTTAGTCTTCATTTTACTGTCAGGTAAATATTTCATGGCATGCATGCAAAACATATACTCAGTCTGCTGTATGTGGCTATCCATATTCCATCATCTGAATATGGGGCTTTGCTACATATTTGCACATATCTGAATATCGCAAAGGGAGTGGACAAACAGATTTGTCCAAAATGGTCTTCTACGGTATTTATATCATTCATACCATGTTTTTACATGGCTTTGAAAAAGTGTTAATACGAATTGTTTGGAGTTTATTTTTCACAATTTTTCATTATGGTTGATCAGATCTTTTAGATGGTTCGAAGAGTGAATGTGAGATAAAAACTGTTCCAGTTGACAGGATAACTCGGGGCTAGCTCAGCCCAATAAAAATCGTACAGAATTTCACCCTCATCTTTAGAACGAGTTTTCATCACACAGTTTCCTTTCTACATCATATCACGTTACTAAACCGCGGTAGGATTACAAGCTGTGGACAGACCTCTGGAGCACAGTCAATCGATGTCAGCTTCCAAGATTTCAAAGAATAATATACTTTCCTCATATACTTTTCATCCCTTTATGTAAAAGGACAGAGAAGCTGCTTTCGGCCATTGTCCCTGATAGCACTAAAAGTGAGCTCAGGTTTTCTGGTTTATAACTCTGAAGGGAAGTAGATGAGTGCGAGGGAAAGGTTAAATGTTGTCATATGAAATATACTGAGAGCAGAAACAATTGGTCAATTGATCAATTGACCAGACTGACAGAAAATTAATCAGCAGTAAGTTTAAGAGCTGATTAGTGGCTTAAGTCATTTTCAAGCAAAAATGCCAAAAGTTTTTATATATATCACTAAAAGCTTCCACCAAATTGAAATGTATTGCTTGAAAACTGTTCCCAGTTCCTGAGTTCCTGGGTGCAACAGGATGCGGATTGAAAATTTATTGCTGTGTTTATGTCAAATGCAAGAAATCAGTTGTTATTCCTACCTCGCTCTCTAAACCCCTGGTATGCTGCAAGGTTTGTTTCAGGTTTTGTCTTCAAATGGGTGAGGACACTAGAGAAGCACTCTGGTGTCTTCAAATGGGTGAAGACACTAGAGAAGCACTCTGAATTGTGTTCTGCTCAGAGAAAATTCTGCAGCTGTATCTGTGCATTGAGGATTTCCAGAGCAACAGAAGCAGTTGCACTGGCCTGTAATTTAATGCAAGGAGCACTCCACATGGGAAAACTCGTTGCCCAGCAAATTAAACCATTACCTCCCCAGTTGGAATTAAATATGGAGAAATGAGTCATTTAATGTTTGATTACTCCCTAATACAGCCATCTAAACAATGACAACCACTCATTCCCACAAGTCAATGCTGGTTCTTTGCAAGATAAGGGTGGCAGTTGCTTGTCAGGGTCACAGTGAAGTTTTATTAAAAGATGCATGCTAAGAACGCAAAAGAATTCATCAGTTTGGATTCATTATGAGATGGCTCTCTAGTCTGAAGATTTGTCTTCATTATCCAGCCAAGCACCAGGCGGATAACACTGCCTCATTTGCTTTCAGAGCCTCAATTTTCCCTGAACGATAACGCAGCTTCTCTTTTGTGTGGCTGTGCTAAAGACAAGCAAGCCATTTTCAATATGCACGAAGGATTACAAAGGTTAATCATCAATTTAAAGCTAATCTTTGTTAAATACCGATAGAAGCATGGTGTGTGCTCGAGACGGATATAATCAGGCAAACCCCAAAACAATCCTCTATCTAAGTGAAAGATGGTTAATCTAGGCTGCAGCAGGGTTTGATGAGCAAGGAAGGCGGAGGATTGCAACACACTTCTCGACTAATGTTCCATTGTATCACTCTTTGCCAAATTTAGTTGTCGATTCTATTGGGCTAACCTCAGAAACTGTACCACTTCTTGCCATGCTTTTAAGCAAAATTCCCAAACAAAACACACACAAGGTAAAGTCCCAGGCTGCTTCAGCAGGAGTATGCAGGAGAAAGTGTAACTCATGTACAGTGCAGTTCAGAAAGTATTCAGACCCCTTCACTTTTTTCACGCTTTGTTATGTTGCAGCCCTGTGCTAAAATAATTTAAATTCATTTTTTCCCCATCAATCCACATCCAACACCCCGTAATGACAAAGCAAAAACAGAATTTTAGAAATTTTTGCAAATTTACTAAAAAAGGAAAAACTAAAATATCACACTGACATAAATATTCAGACACTTAACTCAGTACTTAGTTGAAGCACCTTTGACACTGATTACAGCCTCAAGTCTTCTTGGGTATGACGCGACAAGCTTTGCACGCGTGCGGTTGGGGATTTTCTCCCATTCTCTGCAGATCCTCTCAAGCTCTGTCAAGTTGGACGGGGACCATCGGTGGACAGCCATTTTCATGTTTCTCCAGAGATATTTTGATGGGGTTCAAGTCAGGGCTCTGGCTGGGCCACTCACAGACATTCACAGAGTTTTCCCTAAGCCACTCCTGCATTGTCTTGGCTGTGTGCATAGGGTCATTGTCCTGTTGGAAGGTGAACCTTCAGCCCAGTCTTACGTCCAGAGCTCCCTGGACCAGGATTTCATTAATGATATCTCTGTACTTTACTCCGTTCAGCTTTTCTCAACCCTATCCAGTCTCCCTGTCCCTGCCGCTGAAAAATACCCCCACAGCACAATGCTGCCACCACCATGCTTCATCGTTGGGACGATATTGGGCAGGTGATGAGCGGTGCCTGGTTTCCTTCAGACATGACGCTTGGAATTGAGTTCAGTTCAACAGTTCAATCTCGGTTTCATCAAACCAGAGAATCTTGTTTTGCAAAGTCTGAGAGTCCTTTAGCTACTTTTTTGAAAACTCCAAACAACATTCATGTGTCTTTCCTTGAGTAGAGGCTTTGGTCTAGCCACTCTGCAATAAAGCCCAGATCGGCGGAGTGCTGCACTGATGGTTATCCTTCTGGAAGTTTCTCTGATCTCCCAGCAGGACCTTTGGACCACAGCCAGAGGGACGATAAGATTCTTGGTCACCCCTCCTACCAAGGTGCCCCCCCAATTGCTCAGTTTGGCGGCCAGCTCTAGGAGGAATCCTGCTTGTTCCAAACTTATTCCATTAAAGAATCATGTAGGCCACTGCGCTCTCAGGAACCTTTAATGCACCAGAAATGTTTCTGTAGCCTTCCCCAGATCTGTGCCTCCACACAATCCTGTCTCTGAGCTCTGCAGGCAGTTCCTTCGGCCTCATGGCTTGGTTTTTACTCTGATATGCATTGTCAGCTGTGAGAGCTTTTATAGACAGCTGTGTGCCTTTCCAAATAATGTTCAATCAGTTGAATTTGCCACAGATGGACTCCAGTCAAGGTTTAGAAATATCTCAAAGATAATCAAGAGAAATGGGAAGCAAATTGAATTTCAAGTGTCATAGCAAAGGGTCTAAATACTTATTTCACTGTGATATCACAGTTTTTCTTTTTTAATAAATTAGCAAAAAATTCTAAAACTCCGTTTGAAGCTTTGTCATTACGGGATATTGAGTGTAGAATGATGAGGAAGAAAATCAATTTTACATGTTTTTATCATAAGGCTGCAACATAACAAAATGGGAAAAGAGTGAAGGGGTCTGAATACTTTCTGA
Source organism: Xiphias gladius (assembly GCF_016859285.1). Lineage (NCBI taxonomy): Eukaryota > Metazoa > Chordata > Actinopteri > Istiophoriformes > Xiphiidae > Xiphias > Xiphias gladius. Next base: position 21,821,940 of record NC_053410.1, read on the forward strand.
ATGCACTGTATCTACCCTTGCTTCATTGTTGCTATGGAGTTGAGATAATTATGGAGTTTTAAAATTATGCAATCAAGGATGAGATCCCTTTTCCCCAGTCTGGGAAGAAGTGTAATTAATTTTCTCCTTTTTTCTCAGTTAATATGCAGGCGGCTGGGAACACAGGATTCACACAGGAAATTAAAATTTGAGCTATGGTTCCCAGCCTGATCATATTTGTCAAAGGTGACACTTGATATCAGAACAAAATGTCACAAAATTTTGGTGCTACAAAAATAATCATGCAGGTATCTAGAGTTAAAAATAGGAAAAAGACAGTGTCCAAACACTGGACTGCAGCTCCCAAAAAAGTTGTATTAGACTTAAAAAGGCAATATTAAATCTTTATTAGGTTAACACCAAAAGGATAAAGAACAAGGTATACTGTTTATGGTCACCACATCAGGCTGACATCATATATGTAAAATTCATGAGATGACTAAATATATAATCAAGGTTAAAATACATTATCAGCGCCTGAAAGAATCAGAAAAATAGGCCAATTTCTTATAAAAATATATATTACTAAAATAGAGAAGTACAGCATGACAAGAATATAAATAATTTAAAAGACCAAATTTAATAGGCAAAGTTTTTGTAGACAAAATTCAAATAGTAAATTTTCTTTACTTTTTTTTTTTTTTTTTTTTTTTTTTTAATATTCAGACTTTCTCAGGGCATCCTCTAACATTTTGTCCTTCTGAGGTATTGGTTTTAAAAAGTGCAGAAAATAAAAGTGTTATATAATTCTTGTCAAACTTTTTGACTAACAAGATAAGCCCAGGACAAAACATTGCTTTTCCTATTAACCTAAGCCATTTAAATCTCTTGGGCACGAATTTACAATAATGGGAAATAGAATCAGCTCAACTTAGTGGCTGAGGCAGTAATTCCATTGACAAGGTAGACTCCTTTAATAAAGATAAGCCCCCAAGAAAATCAATAACCTGAACTAATTTTGAAAGGACCCAGACTTGTCTAGACAGACATAGAATTCACACCTAACCAAACAAGCCACGCAAGCCCGTTTTTAAAAGGCCTTTTTCATTGATATTGCTTTGGGAACACAAGGCTGTTTTCTCATCTTTGCTACAAGACCAAGCATCAAAGGAGGCCAACAAGGAATCCTGCAGATGCCCTTTCTCTGATTCTTTTTATTCCCCCATTAGGCCTCTGATGCTGGGTCCACAAACTTCTCTAATTAAGAATTCGTCTTCAGCAAATTCCCCTATAAAATGGCCACTGCTGTATAACGTGGGGTGATAAAAGAAGTTATTGGGCCTGCGACCTCCTTTGCCTCTTATCTCCCATAAACACTTCAGTAGGTTTTACAGGGCCATGGAGGCGGCGGAACGAGCAATAAGCCAAAGGGGAATCGTGGGGGCATTGATGACTTATTCATGAAGAACGGCGCAACAAGAGGGCACAGACGAAATTGACAGTGAGAAGTCCTCATACTACAAGTTGTTATGTAGTGTTGATAAGACTTGTCTCATACTTGGAGTTGATTAATCTTTGGCCTGGGCTTCATTTCAGTATGCGGCATGGTGATTTTTAAAAGGATAAAATACAGAGTGCTTGTGCTCTTATTATAATCTGATTATTTCTCTGGGGAGAAATAAAAAAAAAAAATATATTACATATTCATTAGCTTTACCAGGGCTCTAACATTAGCTTGTGGATATACCATCACACCAGCAGACAAAGCTGTGCTCTGCTATGAAAGTCACCCCGCTGAAATGACATGATGTTTTACTCCTTCTATCTTCTTAACCTGATTCTGTCACATACCCAGAGCTGCACATGCATGGGTACTGTCATTAAGTTGCAGACAGGTCTTTTCAGCTGTTTAAATGAGTTTAAATTCTTTACATGTAGCTCACTTAACAACTCTGTTTTCCTTTTCATGTGCATTAAATTCAACTAAAGCCAAGAGTGTTTTTTTTATTTTTTTACCCGCACCTCATCTCAGCTTGTGCATGCTCTAGTGATTTGAATTGATGGCAAATTCCACCTCGCTATGCAGGCTGAACACAAGAAGTGTATAGTGTAGCATTGTGTAGCATTGCATTCAAACCGCTGCTGGTGTTATGTTCGCCGGAAAGAACAAGAAAGAGACAGTCTAAAGTAACGGATAGTGCCAATACTTGCGGTTAGCCTTCCTTGAAAATGTCTGTAAACAGAGGCATTCTGGGAACTCGACTTAAAAAAACGTGTAAAGCCCAGCTGGCACAAGAGTTTTCATCTCCTGTCAGGCAGAGTGGAAATTTCACACCGAGGTAAGGCCGACCAGCAGCGATGCTACGGAAGCAATGGTCTGGAGCAGTGCAAAGGCAAATGCTGTAAACAATGTAATGATAGAGAATACGGCAGCCACATGGAGCTATGATGGTTTACACCCTCCCCCATCTCTGCCCAGTCAGTCCTCTGAAGAACTCCCTGCCAGAGAGGCAGAGACTCGGCACGAGGAAATGAAGCTGGAGATTGTTATTATAGATAAACACTTCGCTTACAATCTACTTTGCCCTGCAAGTAAGAAATTAGAAGAATGTTGCTCAAAGTTGAGCAGAGAGGCTACTGATTTTATTTGCCTCCAACGTGCAAGTGTGAACAGTCACAGAATCCATGGTCATTTTTAGAATACATACAGGTACATTTATATATTTGAAGAGCTGAAACATGAATAATTGATTAGTCAATTGACAGAAAATAAATTGGAAACAATTCTGATAATTTTCAGTTTAATTAAACAAAAAACAAAAAACAACAAGCATTCCTTACTTCTGCTCACTGTGTATTCAGGGTAGCTACATAGGGTTCCCCCAGTTGTTTATTTACTGTATGTATGCCACTGTATGCAGCAGGAAGCACCTTAACCAGTACTGACACATCTAACTATATAATGCTTCGACCTCTGAGTAAACACAGGACACCCCAGTGGGAAACGGTTTTAAGTTGAATGCATTATTATCAGCTCACTAACTGCAGCCTGGTGTTGAATCACTTCAATGCTTGGCAGCCAACAGCACATCACAGAAGGTCCAAATACTAAACCTCAGGTTCTGCAGTGCTGAATACATATTTGTGATGGCGGGAAAACGCTGGCAGATCTGTGGTGTGCGCCTTCCAATAGGATGTTGTCGTGCCAGAACGAGAAAGGTTTTCCAAGTTATGCAGAACGGCACACACCAGCTGTGGTTTGGGGAAATAAGCACAAGATATCTAAGTTCACCCCCCCAAAGAAAATACCATGCCCCTAGTGTACATATACCTTAGTTTATATATATTATGTGCTTTGCCCTGGAGACAGCTTGCACAGTACATAACTCAAGATTTGGCTAGGGTAGGATTACTCTCGATGTGTTACTTAATGCTGTTTATGAGCTGTGAGATTGATGCTGTTTAATAAACAACACCACACGATCGTAAAAATTCTCAAAACATTGTGTATCTTTATGCATTTTGCTCCTCAAAGCACTCATATCTTTGTCAGCACCCAACAGGCCTTCCCATAGTTTTTTCCTCATTAAACTATTCATCAGATTGGCTTCATCAAAGATTAAGAGTATCCTCACAGTTCATTACAAGATGCTCTGCTTTTTATTTGATGAAGTAATTCATCCATAATGTATGTGTATATTGCAATGTGCAGGATGCCTGCGAGACTGGAGAACAGCATCGGCTTTCCAAAGGCTTAGACCCGAGAAGAGAAAATAAAGCTGGTGCATTTGTTTTGATTAAGTCGGCATTTCAGAGAGTTCCCTCTGCGATGAACTGTACAGCAATTACTTTACATGGGGAAGATCAAACTCATTTTGAGAACTAGGAAAGGTGTGATGGGAAAAGCATGCTAGGAATTACATCAACATTTAATTGGCTGAGCAGAATTAGCTTTATCTTAGTGTCGTGATGAGGAGGCTATTGCAGTGGGGGGATCTTGATGCTGTGTAAAGCATAGGTGCTTTATCAGAAGTGGCAGGCTGAATGAGGATCATCAGGCCACTCTCTGATTGAATTCCTTCTCATAGTCTGTTGTTGTTTCTGACTGACCGCAGGACACTTCCCTGAGTGAGTCAGCGTCGCTGGGATTGGTTGCCTCCACTCATCCAAGGGTGATGAGCAAGTCAGCCTATTTTATCTGCGAAAATGCCTCCTGGGAATCTAGACAATGTGAGTTGACGCTTGAAATAAATCTCAGAGCATTGACAAATGTCAAAGCAAAACTGGAGGAAGCCTGGGCCAGGGAATTCAGCGAGGTAACAGAGGCTGACAAAGCGACACTGTGTCAGTTGAACTATGGTATGTGAAGGCTGGGTAACTAGAGGGGTATTGCCGTGGTGAAATGACCGTTTGTGCATCATTGTTTGACCCCTGTAATTCCTCCGAAAAGCAGGAAAATCAGTGATGGTTCTTGTCTCAAAATGATTGTAAAATGGTGTGAGATGTTGTTGCTTGATACAGATCTTTTTGCAAATTTTGCCAAAGTAGCATTAACATATATTTCTTTATGAGGCACAGGCCTTCATGAAGTTGGGTGGCTCATATTCTACTTTGGCTGGGGAAGCAGCGGGCACAAGGTTTGGTAATTGGAAGAGACTATGTTGCAAACGGAACCACTTTGCAGAATAAAATGAGCTGAAAAGATTGCTATACTGTGAAGGTTTAAGTCCGTGTATAGAAGATAACAGTTAAAACACTGTAATTAGTGCCTGGGGCCACACGTGTCTGCGTGTACTAGCAAATGACAGATTACACCCTCTTCACGTCCATAATGAATGCCTGTGCTGACATGTGGGTGCCGATTAGGTCATTGTCTTACTCATTCGCTCCTGAAATAGCCAAATATTGCTTACCGTCAAAGCTGCAGTGTAATTTCTACTCAAAACAAAGAAATGTTGTCTTTCCATCCTCAGTGTCACTCTGTGAAATGCTGCGTGTCATATAGAACCATCTGTATCAATATTAATAAACACATGTCCTAATTATGGCATAGAGCTTTTCTCAGATGTCTTAGACTCAAGGTTTAAAGTCTATTCAAGGTTGCCATCATCCATCCAATGCATAACACATCCTATAGATCCTATATGATCTATCAGTACAATGTATAGTTCTATTGCAGGCATTGATATGGCCAGAAAGAATCCGATATTACTAGAAAACACGACATATTTTACCAATGAAGACCAAGCCATTTGGGTATAATGGTTGGATGAAATTTGGCGATTCAAGTACCAGGGGGTCAAATGGGGACCAATGATGGGCAAGGGTGTGTAACAGTGAGGAACCCAGGAAGTGAAACTCAGGGTGGGAGCACCTGTGGTTCCTGTAATGAGAGCGAGAGGGAGAGCTGAGACGAGGCACAAAACAAGTTTGGGTTGTGAGAGCTGAGATAAATGAAAGAGAATGGCATTAAACACAGCTCTACACGTAGGCACGGGAAACAGAGCTAGAACGCATCGTGATCTCTGTGCCTGAACCGGAGAAAGAGCGAAGAAAATGCAGATATGAACCTAAGAATACTTTTATAATCATTGTACAATGTGTTTATAAGATATATTAATTGGAAACGCTGAGGATGCCTGTATCAGTTCAGTCACACAAGTAATCGTTGATGATCTGCTAACGCTGATGTTTTGAACAAAGGAAGAGCTAAAATTACATGACTTTAGTTGGGAATGCTTATCCACCAGGTGGCCCCAGAGGAGAGTATTACTTTGATACAGGTTCCAGTAGGATTGCAGTGGCGCTCACTTGTCAGTTTATTAGGCACACTTAACTAAAACTAATGCAGTTAAATACAACAGTCCTGCAATAAATCCTACCTTCATGCCAGTTATAATATCCAGTTTTAGAGAGGTGTTGATTCAACTCTATGGTCATTCTGGAGGCTCCAGTTTGTAGTGCTGTTGGATTGTATTGTGTCACACTGACAAGTATTTCTACTATTTTGTCGACCCCATTTAAATCAATGAGGGTAGGCTGAATACCAGGAACACCTCTCTGCATCATCAAAACTACCAGAAACAAGGATTTATTGCAGGACTGATGATTTTATCTAGATGCATCTAATAAAGTGTGTTTTCATGAATTATGTGTGTAGCACCTTGAATCTCTCCGGTACGAGTCCAGTGTTGGAATGACATACAGTATTCTCCACTAGTTGCTAGGCATATTCCATTTATATTCGATTTAATAAGCTATTTAACTAGCTTCGGTTAGAAAGAGTAAGACACGTTCACATATTCAGAACAGCGGACTTACAAAGTCTTGTAAAAAATCCCGCACTTTTAACCTTTTTGGGTAATGCTAACCATTGCAGTAGCATTAGAACTGGCTCATGGTCTTGGGAGCCTCCAGCCATTTACCGCTGAACGGCTCCACAGGGCAGCTGGAGGGTAAATGCCTTGCTTTTGGGCACCTCAGCCAACAGGACCTCTACTTTAGTTTCTAGAGAAGGGAGAGCATTATTCATTCCCCAGCTGCATTTTCCTGATGAGTGTGGAGATCGAAAGTGGCAACTCTCTGTTCTCAAGCTACCACAGCCTTCAACCTATATACTCAGTAAGTAGCTGTAATATACAAGTAATCTAAATAAATGGGGACTACTCACTCATTATTTCTTAACATTATGGTCTACTTGGCTTTGTGAGTGGATTGAAATGCTCAGCAGTGTTCAAGGTGTCCCTTTAAAATCCCTTGCATGCCAATGCAGAGTGTATTTTTAGTGTTTTGAATACTTAACACATGGTTTGGAATTAAGGATTTTTCTGGTCTTTTTTTTTTTTTTGCCCCAGAAATGAATATGAACAGATTTTTCTTAATAACAGTGCTGTCTTCCAAGAAAAAGAAGCTGGGGAGAGTGTTGTATGAGGCATAATCATTGTATCTAAGGAAAAGGTCAACGAAGAAATCATACATCTCGATTCACTTTGAGTTGCTTAAGCCTAAAGTTGCTGTAACAGAAATTAATAAATTGAGCCAGGAATCCCACTGTGAACCAAAATGCATTCATAATTTAGCACACATCCTGCATGTGGGAGTACAGTTTCAGAGTTGCAGTTGGATGTGTGTGGGCGGGAGATACATTGTACTGGGTTTTGAGGGCCTGTTAAAGAGAATAGTTGAGAAAAAAGAAGTAGGAGCAGCAGGAGCAAGGGGAAAGTGCAGAAGAATATAGAATGAAGGTAAATGCGTTCCTGCGTCCCAAGTGATAGTTTTTGTGGGGAAGGGTCAGTTCAACTTACAAGAGATCATCTAACAACGCTTTGAGACAGTGAAACAGAGCCTGAGATGTAAAAGAGGCAAAGAAACAACCAGGAGATAAGGAGGTTTGTCTCTGCACTCGATTCTGCTTCAAATTACATTTTTTGTCCTTGGCTATGTTGAAAAACAATCTCCCACCCCTGTCGTAGCTGCACGTGTGTATTTACGTGTGCAAATTCTTTGAAATACGTGACCAAAAAAAAAGAAAAAAAGAAAATAGAATAGTAAAGTCATTGATACTTTAAACTTGCTCACTTGAAATCAATCCATTTAATAGCACAAAGCCACCCTTTGTAATCAAGCTTTATTGCAATAATAATTGTTTTGTACTAACGTCTCTAATGAGCACCAATTAAAAAAACAAAGCTGCCCTGTACAATACCTGCTGCCCACCAAAGTCAATGGTGGGGGGCCCTGCTGAATATGAATGAAGGTTTGCTCTGTAGATGTACAGAGGCGGCTGTTTGGGTTAATTAGTGGGAACCTGGTTTCCTGTGGCGCCGAGAATGTGTGGAGCCCTCCTCCTAGCATGGTGCGATATGATGAATAGTGCAGATCTGTTGGCTGTGCCGTCTGCTCAGGAAGAAGGCAGCACTTTTTTCTCTGGTTGCCAGACAAGTTTTAAAGCCTAAATAACAACTCCCGTTTGTGGAGGCTCTGTATTATGAGTTTAAGTGGAAATGCAGTATAGGTTTGATTTTGTTATCAGCGATTGTGGCTTTGACTGTACTGAGTTCAATTTCTATACCCACTTATGCATAATCAGGGTCAAAGAGGGGCTGGAGGATATCCTAGCACGCAAGGCTCACATCTTGAGCTCATTAGTGGCCATTAACAGAGTTAGTACACAAAAAAATGAATTCAGTCCCAGTTTGCTAAAACTGCAATTCATTTCTCCTTTATTTCAAGACAAGACCCCTTTGCTTCCTGTCCTATATTGTTCCCCCCTCATTTTCAATCTGACTGAACTTGAACTGCAAATATGAAAAATTACCAATGTAGAGTGGGTGGGAATTAACTCTACTTCAGGAGGTGTTAGTGGTTCATGTCATGGACGCACTGTTATAACCGTTTTTCCCCAGATACTGTTACCTCAAGAGGACAGGAATTGCTGTGGCACTAAAAACTGAGTCGGCGGCTCAATGTGACTGATCAAATACGACTAAAAAACACTGAATTCTATACTGACACTGATAAAGAAACTGGATCAGTCACATCACAGCCAATATCTGATTCCTCAATAAGGTTAATATCGGTGCGAGTACTGATTCTGAGTATCGGATTAGTGCATCCTTAGTTAGTAATCTAAATAATACAAGCAACAGATGAGGGGGATGCTCCGTAACTGCAATGAGCGCAAGGACATCAACAGAAGTTGATTACTCTTCAACTCGCTTTCAACCCTGTTCATAGTATCTCCATTTCCACTCGCATTTTGCCAGAGTGAAATTTCATCTTGCCAGTTTTGGTCCTAGCCTCACCTTCATGCTCACACCTGTGGAAAATCAAGATGGTGCACCTCCAGAGAGCCTGGGGGAAATGCACAGAAGCAAATCATGCAAACCCCTTAAGCAAAAAAGTGAGCAGAGCAGAGATTTGAATCTCGGCTCTCGAGTGCAGCGCTGAGACACCATTCACAGACGACATATACAGTACTTGTCCCAGGTCTCGCTGTGGTCGTAGTTCTTCCCTGCCAACATGTGTTGTGTTACATTCCACTGGCCCCACAGTGTTCAGTGGAAATAGTCTTGGTTAAGTGGTCTGCTTGATAGTGTGGCTGCCATGTGCCAAATGAAAAGCTGGAAAGATATTCATCAAGCACTGAATAAAGCAATAAGGCCCAGTGGAATGGGAAACAATGGCTCCTTCCAGGTGGTGGTGTGCTGTGAGAGGAGTGGGGGGAATTGGATGAGACAGAAAGCTCGTCTGGCTCCCTGGCTGTTAGCATTGGACTTGGCAGCTCTCTGCCAGGGACTCGCTGACAGGCAGGCGCGCCTGTCACAGCACATAAGTGCCTCCTTGCACAACCCAAGGCCCCGTAGAACAGGCGGGTCTCCGGCGTGCAGCTCGCAGGCCCAGTCTCACATTCAAGCCACAGATTGCAGTGTGAAGCAGGGGCTTGTGTCATAGCCTTTATATGGTTGAGAGAATCTGTAAGGTGAGAGAAAGGCCACTGGTGACATCGCAGAAATGTGCAATGCACACTGGTGGTTATATTCCTCATTAGAGAGACACCTTCTGTGATTAAACAGTGCTTGAGGTAGAGTATTTCTACAAGCAGTGACATAATAGTAAAAGCTGGTCACTAAAAACAACTCAAGTACACATATTTCAGCAAAGTTATTTTTATGCATGCCTAACAAATTGATTCCTTTTCAAGCATAATTTGATAGCTTCTAAATAAAATGTTAACATAACTCGTTACTTTCATCAGTTTATGATGAGTGTTTCTTACAGACTGGCTCCTATAATTCAGTTGTTTTATTTTTCATTTTTCATTTTATGATTTTAAATTTTAAAATTTTTATTTCATTTTATTTTTCACTTCGTTTAATTGTTAACTTGGTATTTTACTGTACCGTTCCTGTTTTTCACAGTAACTCAGACATTAGCAAGAAGAGTATGCTCACTGATGAAGTAATCCTTCACATTTTTGTGAGTGATCGCGCTGCGCGCCATACAAAATAACGTTGCTAAACAAGACTCATAGCGAATGTGTTTCAACTGCAATTTTCTCATCCTCCCATAGCCATCTGACGGTGTAACAGCGTTTGACAGCTTAAATTTTTGTTTGGACGTCTTTGGACAGCTCCTTTTCCTAGAAGCCACTAGTCTGCCGACTGAGATACTGTAGCGCGTCGATTCCTCTCTCGCTCTCATTCTTCTCGCATACTTATTTTCTCGGACAGGTAATATTTTTTCAGACATCAGTCTTTTTGAGCTCATCATATGTGGCGGACAGATTTTCTCCCTGGTTCATTTCTGCAGTAAAAACGTCAGGAGATGCTAAGAAATCGTTTTCACTTCTCATGTCTTTATTTACTCCGTGGCAGCAGAACATGATACACCAGCCTTCAGAAGTTGCTTCAGGTTAAACTGGACAACGAAACACTTTCAAGTCTGATTGACTTCAAAATACTCAAGACAGATGGACTTGAAAACACTCCCTAGCCTAGCAACATAATAAAACTACAAATAACCCATAATGCAACACTTTAAAAGATCGTAGTCGCACTGGTACTCTTTCTATGCAAAAAGAATATATCTGTTCTAATGAATGAACAGGTAATTGTCTAGTCCTGAAAGGCAGGACAACCCCCACTTTTTTAGTTTCAGAGAAAACTTACATTGAGGCCAATACGGAATCCCCTCTCTCCAGAACAGTAGAAAACTCTCATCATAGTTTTTTCTTTTCAATCGCTTTAGGCGCTGCACAAAATGCTCAGGTGCTACTCCCGAGTCTTATAACGGTAGGGAAAACCCCGGTAACCTAGAGTACAGCAGCGTGCAATGTAAGTAATAAGTAAAATGTGCTGAACACATAGTACTCTGATCTTCCATGTGTGTGTGTGGCAGTCTGTTTCCAGGCAGGGAATATCTTTGCTTGTTTAGATTACCTACTGTGCCCTTTGCTGTTGAAGCTTCATGTTTGCATAGCCCAGCCCGGTTGTTTTGACTAGCACAGTGTAAGCAACAGCTCTCGCGGCTTGTTTTCCTCACGAAAGTATCTGAAGACTTTTGTTTTATAAATTAATTCAATGACATTTAAAAAAAAAAAAAAAGTTGTTCTGCTATTTCAACTCATGGCTGCTTGCTACAGAGCAGAGCTTGGTTAAGTGAAGGTAAACCATTTGACAAGTGCCTACTGGAAAGCAAGTCAGATATTAAAATATTTACAGCCCTTGTTAAAAAAAAAAAAAAAAAAGATAAAATGTTAAAAAGAGGAGAGAGGTTTTCATTTTCCCATGGTTTTGAAGGGCTCTTCAGCAATATTATAAATCTAATTTAATGCCGTTAATCCTTCTCCTTGTGTTTGCTGAATTTCATATCAATCTTTCTTGGCACGTATAGGAAATCAAAGTCACCTAGAAGAAGGAACTCATCTGATTTTCTGCAATAAATTTGTGTTATGCATCTCCAAATACCTTGATTTCAATGCTGTGGGGTATATGTTAAGTATATTGATTCTGGTGTGGATTTTAACCTGGTAAAGTAAGACAAAGAACTCTGGCCTTGTCTTCTGGCCTTCAGCCACACTTGCATATCTCAGACACATTTTGTAACGAGCTGTCCGGCGAAATGTTTTTCAGCTGGAGAAATTATGGTATCAATTGGAAGTGACTTTATAAAGTGAGAGAAGAAAGTAGATGGGAAGAGGGAGGATGAAAAGAGATTCAAGGAAAGATGAATCGAGATTATCCTTTTGAGATAATACACTTATAACAGACATGGATTGTATTTATGGCTGGATTGCTTTTTCAGGGGAATGAGGAAAGTGCCATTTCAGTATAATACAGACATTCATTCTGTTTTATATGCCTGAAATCTGAAAGCCTTTTCTTCTTTTTTTGTATTTTTTCTCCCTTACAGATGTGCTGTGGACTACCGATGATTTCTCCTCCTCCTCCAGTTCAAATTCAATGGCAGACAAAGACTCCACTTCCCACTGCTCTTGTTACCCCTGAGCTCACAAAGACAGATCTGGTCCACACCTAAACCACTGTCTGCTTTTCTTGCTCCTGTCTCTGCCAATCTCCGTTCTTTTGTCCATCACCATGGCTTGTTTTCTGGCATCGGCCTTTCTTCTGGTTCTCCCGACATATGCTGCCCCACCTGAGCTTGTCCAGCCAGGATTTGGCATAACACTGGACAACATGGACCTTGATTCTGGACTATCAGCCAATGTTTCTGGAGATGTGACCTCATCTCCACCCCAGGGAACTAGTAAAAGAGCCCCACATAGTATCATTATTGGGGTACGCAAAGGGGGCACAAGAGCACTGTTGGAGATGTTAGACATACACCCTGAGGTTGCCGCTGCTGCCACTGAGGTGCACTTCTTTGACTGGGATGAGAACTATGCCAAGGGCTTTGACTGGTACCGTGAGTTGATGCCCTACTCTTATCCACACCAGATCACAGTGGAGAAAACTCCAGGTTACTTTACGTCAGCCCTTGCACCAGAACGCATCTGCGCCATGAACTCCTCCATAAAGCTGCTGTTGATCTTGCGAGACCCAGCTGAGCGGGTCATCTCTGATTACACCCAGGTGTATTTCAACCGGCTGGAGAACCACAAGCCGGTGCAAGCTATTGAGAACCTGCTAGTGCGCAACGGAGCCCTAAATATTCGGTACAAGGCCATTCAGAGGAGCCTCTATGACATCCATATGCGTAACTGGCTGCATCACTTTCCCCTGGAACAAATACACATCGTAGATGGGGATGCTCTGATCCGTGACCCCCTGCCAGAGCTTCAAAAGGTAGAGCGCTTCCTCGACTTGCCCCCCAGGATAGTGTCCTCCAACTTCTACTTCAACCAGACCAAGGGGTTTTACTGTATCCGAAGTGATGGTCGAGAGCGATGTCTGCATGAGTCTAAGGGACGTCCTCATCCCGCTGTCAACAGCACCGTCCTCCAACAGCTCCGCTCCTACCTACAGGAACACAACCGAACCTTCTTCAGGCTGGTGAAGCGCACCTTTGACTGGCAATAAGAAATCCAGATCACAAATCGGACTCAAAGGAGCCACTACCTTGTCTGTGGGGATGACAAAAAGGGGGCATAAAGCACTTTACAGAACTGACATTTAAAAAGCCCTTTGAATAACCTCTTTATAAGCACTGTTGTGATCTCTGGTTTCTGCAGAGCAGTTATATTTACATGATAAGGCAAAAAAATATGTAAAACTGGGAAACACTTTAGATTACAGCCTGCAACATACAGAGTGATTACTCCACAGTTATGGTGTAATCTTATGTACTAACGGTGCACCAGTACAGTACATACCAGTCAATGTCAATGTGTTTCCACCTTGCTGCATAACATCTTACATGCAACTGCTTAACATCTTAGATGCAACAGTTAACCGGTGTTATACATTAATAAAATATTAATAATTAGTTTAACCGACAGGTTATACAGTAGGCTATACATACAGGGTATGTATACCCTACAGACTTACAATCTGGATGTTGGGGAGGAACTGTAGTTATTATTTAGCTACTGGGTACTTACTCTGTTACTATTACAGTATATGACCATAACATAAATTACCATATATCTGAATCGCTTTGGAAACACTTCAGATTACAGCACACAAACCCTTCAGTTACCCTGTAGCTAAATCTAACACAGGGGGAACTATCACTAATAGTGGCATCGGTGGGCCTGCTGGGCCCCACCCCTACTCGGATAACTCCAGGGCTGAATTTCTCTACCAGTCCGCCCCTACAATGCTTCACATTCCAGTCTACATACCCTGAATCTACCCCGTAACTTAATGTGACACGGGAGGAACTACCACCGCATATACATCTAACTTACTCTGTAACTACAGAGAAAAATGTGAGAACAGTTTGTTTCGATTTTACTTGCTTCAAAAGATGGAAAACCATCTAAACTAACTCCACAGTTTGCTGTCAGAACATTATATTAACCATATGTATTTGTTGTGATTCATACCTTGTGTTTAATCTTGCTATATTTGTATTTGTTTCTTGGGATGAAAGGAGGCTGAGCACCGCGCTGAAAAAAGTTAATCACGCTGTACGTTGCAGGCTGTAATCTAAATCATTACTAAAAACTGTAACTAGGGGCGTAAAATTTAATGGAAGAATCTCCAAGCTTAATAAGTCATTCTCTGTGCTGGAAGCATTTAAGTGATCAAACTGCAGTGAAAACAAGTTTATGAAACTGATGAACTTTTCCTCTCTCTTGTTTGATATTCTTGTTCTTGATAATAAATTGTTTTGCTTTCAAATGTAACAGAAAAGTGGCATGTTTCTATTTCTCTTTATTTCGTTCTGACCATCAAAAGCCCCCGAGCCCTCTAACCTGTGTTATTTAGGGAGTTCACTAAAGTAGGCAGAGGCATTAGAATAAGCCTTTGATTTGCTGTGGTGGAAGTTAGACATTAATGCAAGGAAATGGGTACCCTGGAGCAGCGCTTTAGTAGTACAGGAATCACTAATGGCTTTGGACATTGAAGGTAGCCTGTGCCTGCAGCTAAATCAGTCAAATCTCCATAGTCAGCAAGTGCAAATCAACAGAGCTTCTCTTGCATTTTGCCGCTGCTCTGTTCAACAATTTGCTCAGGTGTTAAATGTAGTCATTAAATGATATGCCTAACAGTGCTGTAAATCATTCACAAACGATGTTGTATCTGTATCTGTGCGTTTTTTTCTACATATTATCCCTTTTCTGAATGACACTTAGCATGCAGTTTTCCCAGAAACATCTCGTCGTCCTATACACAACAGATAGACGTGGGTCATGTTTCTTTCATTGATTAGGCTTTAAACAGCAACCAAAGCTACAGCTCCTCTGGGAACCGATATTCATGTGATCTCGCCGCTCTGTCTGCTGGAATAAGCATTATAACTCTCCTGAGGAAAGTAGTCATTGATGCTACATTGGCTCTATATCCAGAACAGTACATGGGAGGGGGTAATATGTAGCTATGGGGCATACAAAAATATGACTATATTAATAATTAATGAATATTTATATTAATAGGGTAGTCCATGGGTGATCTGGGGTTTTAAATTATAATTAGGCTGTTATTTTCATGTGTGTAGGTTCTGTGTGATGACAAAGTCAGCGCTAAATGAAAACACCCATAGCTCATCGTGCTCAGGGACCTTTCTCCCTTCCGTTCGCCAGGGGGCACTTGGACCCCAGAGTAACTCACGAAGGAACAGAGTGAGGAAATGTGTGTACATGTGATCTTTCTAGGATCCTCTCTGTCGGTGCACACACAGGTGAAGGGCCCTTGACAGTTACCTCTTGACCCTGGCCAACGCCTGTCTGCTCTGGTACGTATCACCCAGCCGCTCATCTGGAAGAGAACGAACTGTCCTAGGGCACAAGCAGCCTCGCTCCACCACCACAACACACGCACGTTACCAATCATTCCCAAGGTGTTACATTGGCGCAGCACATTGTTTCCATTAAGCAGGTGGGCAGGAAGGACAAAAGGGCATGTTTTGCTTACAATATGAGAGTACACACTGAACAAATTCCCATTTAAAGCCCTTATTTATTTGAGGCAAAGTTGACTGACCATGCTTGCTGTTCACAGAAACACTGGGAGCTGCATAGTACATCTTTAGCTCACTAATGTTGAACTCCAAGGAGCTGCAGTCAAGCAGTGGGTTGTTTAAGGATAAGGATATTTTTATCAGCAAATCCCTTGAAATTGATATCATTGCAACAAATGCAACGATAGGATCTTTTATGGGTTCTGTAGGAATAAGCTTTTATACATCATGTCAAACTGTGACAACACTGGCTTTTTTTTGTGGGATAATCCAGTTTTGGTTTTAGTTTGTTTATGAGATTTGTTGATGATAATAAAAAGCTATAATGATACTGCCATGCCAAATGTATCCATGTGTTATTTTTAATGTTTACATATCAAGGCCACTGTGGAAAATCTGGTCTTTACTGTGTCATCCTTGAGCAAGAGTCTACAGCCATTCTAGCTACTCTTTGCCAGAGCTAAATGCTAATGTCAGCATGCTAACATGCTTACAATGACAATGCTAAAATTGTACTTTCTTAATCAGCAAATATAATAGTTAATATGTTCACGATTTTAGTTTAGCAAATGCATTAGTCTAACATGCATTAGTTTAGCTTAGTGTACTCACATTTCCTAATTAGCACAAAATACCATACATCTGAGGCTGATTGGAATGTCATTAGTTCTTATTGATTTTTTTCTCATAAACCAAAGTACTGGACAAATTTAAATTTTGACCTGATGATTGAGCTATATGGAAAGTTAAGGGATGACCAAAGCTGTTACAAGTAAGGAGAATCAAATTTTTGCAACAAATTTCATGGCAAGCATCCAACAGTTGTTGGAAAATTTCCTTAAGTCCTCCAAATGTCAACCTCATTGTGGTGCTTGAGGAAATGTCATGGGATTGCCAAAGTCAGTTGTCGCCATCCCCTGCAAACTATAACTGTCTTTACAAAATTTCGTGGCAATCCATCCAAAAGTTGTTGAGATATTTCAGTCTCAACCAATAGTAGTCCAGACTGAAAAAAACCCCTAGCGGCCACACAACATTTTGCTGATGCAATGACTGATGTGACTTATGTGGTGGACCGACCAGCCAATGGACATTGCCATCCTTAGAGCCACAGCGCTTTCATGGCTAAAACCAAGCTGAGATTCAAACTAAACTAAACTGAAGCCAGCATTATGTTCATAATCTTTTTTTAAGTACCATGCGTATATGCATGTTGACAGGGGATTCAGTCCAGCAACCATCTGGTTACAAAGTCTACCACTTAAATCTGAGGCGAACAAACAGCTGAATTAAAGCACAGTCATTAAAAACTGCAATGTGCTGTGCATGAATAGTTTGCTATTTTGAGTATTACTTCTTCGTTTGTACAGAAAAAGCACATGCACAAGCACATTTAAAACCCTTGACACAAACAAGTTGCTTAAACTAATGGCTACTATTGAGTGAATCACTTATCACTACATGTCTTTGATAACTGCCAACCCCAGGCATAATTGAAGGTTTGAGGGGTGGTCTGGAGCAATCTGCTGTAGATGTTTTGGCTGGTCTTGTCATCCTAGAAGCCTCTAATGATCTGTCTAGGATTGTGATTGATGAAGCACTTAGTATCGAATCAAAGCACAAGGAACGCTCATTGCTTGCTAAGCTGTTTGCAGACTAACAGCCACTGTATTTGCCTGATACAAGTCTATTACAGAGGTGTCCTTGATGTGAATCAATGACCTCTGTGTCGATATTAGAAACAGAACCTAATGCACATTAAGAGTCGGCTGACATGGCTCAGCAGGTATAAATAAGCTATATACGGCATGGATCAGTGAATTGTGCTACATTCAATAAGATGCAGGTGGAAGTTTCAACTTTTTTTTTTTTAATTCATGAACATTGCAGCATCTGCAGTGTCTCTACAAGTAATTAATTACAAACTGAACAGTTTACTCTTTCAGTGGTGATACAGTCCTTTTATGAGATTTGAAAAAAAAAACCTTATTGCCAACTAAATGAGTATCACCGTATTTATTTCTCTATTAAATACACATTTATTCCACAAAGCTGTCTACACAGGTGTGACCATCTGGACAATGCCTCTGAGCTATCACCACTATGAAGCTATTTCTAAAATATCCAGTCCTTTGAAGAATAAAAAAAAAACAACTTTCATTCAGCTCTTCCAGCCAAGACAGCCAGTAGCAATGGGGTGTTTTTAGTATTTTTTTGATGGCTCAAATGCAAGAAGCCTGTGGGGAGTGATGCATACTATATAGCCAACAATGCCACACACAAAATCAACCCACCGAAGCCTTTTACATCTTGCTTGATCAGAAAAAGAACATTGAACGTAAATCTAATGAGATCAGGGACCCGGAAACCGAGGTTTCCCAAAATACACGTTGGATTATCACAAACACAAAGGCTCGGGAATGTAAGAACTGTGCAGATACATGTAAATGTTTTTTTCGCACATATTTTAAAGGCTCTTTGCGTGTTTTTTTCCCTTTGTAATCACTTATTCATTTGTTTGCTGATTTATTTTTCATTGCCTCAGGTGCAGAGGGCATGTGTTTGATGTGCTCCCATGGCAGTCTTTACTAAAGGGGGGAGGAAGGCTGCTGCTGCTGCATTCAGGTCAAAGGGAGGAGAAAGAGACATGTCTACTTATTTGCGTCTGCATTATAAAAGCCTCTGATTAATCCTCAGAGGCGAGGGGAAAGAAAAAGATATAAAAAAAAACCTAAGGTGAGATCAGGGCTACAAATGCAGAGCTCATTGTAAATACGGTCTGTGTCAGCGTGTGCGAGTGGTGGTAAAATAAAGCACAGCTTCTACATGCTGATGCTCCTTCCAGCGCCCTGATAGTTGACCTCTTGCTGTTTGCAGGAGACAGAATGTCAATAGAAAATCACTGGTGCAGAGTTTCAGAGCTCCGCTTAACAAATACTTTTTACAACCAGTTTACTCGCTCTAACAGTCTCCATGCAAGCAAATGCTCATGCACACACTTAACATAACTGAAACTGTTCTGGGATCATATATACCACTGGTTTCCAACCTGTGGGTCAGGACGCCTCAGTGGGTTGCAAGAAAAATCTTAGCAGTCACAAGATGATGAACAACATATTTTCAAATATATATGAAATAGCATGAGTCTACAGTGCTGTTACATTACCCAGGAGAGTCCCAAGTTTCTATGTCATGTAACTGTGAGGATATCATTGAAGAAAAATATGAAATGGGAATACAGAGTGGGGGAAAGAACAACTAGAACCAGCTAGCCCTCCCACTTTGCAACTTCTGAGAGGGTCACAAGCCAAAAAGTTTTTTTGGGAACCACTTCTATATACTACCAAACACATAGAGGTGTGTATGAACTCCACCATCATTATATTTACGGTGGTAGTTTCTAGCTAAGACCTAACAAGACATATATCTTCCTTTTTAGTGTCACTTCACAGTCAGCACTTTGTTTCTCCATATTTCTGGATGCTGATACAGCATATAGACTTTGTGCCTGTTCTTGAGGCTCCAGTCACTTCTCTCCCTCAGCCTCTTTTATCCCTCAATCCTCCCCAGCAGCTCTTGTCTTTTCAAATCAAGGGCTGGTGGAACGGTGCCAGAAGGCATTTCACTCTGGAATATGAAATTTACGCTCCTTTGGGTGTACAGTAGAGCCCTGAGTCCCCACTCTGATTCCTCCACAGCCAAACAACAACAACAGTCTGAGTGCACAGCCATGGCAGAAAGCATTTCGATGCTGGCTTATAGCAGCCCGCGCCCACAGGAGCCAAGTGTGACACAGTTGCTTTTTCCAGCCATAGCAGAAAGGGGCAAGAGGGACCAGACAAAAACAAGGTCTCTCTGAGCTCCATTGTAGTCGATCAGTCTTTTTGCCTTGCTTTCTCCTTCAGCTGGGATCCCAGTTTTGGATGCTTACCATTTCGTTCATTTTCATTCGCTTTCGTTCATTCATCCTCCTCTTCTATACTTGTTTATGGTCACTTGGCTGGGCCACTTCAGGGGGGGAAAGTGACATTTTGACTAATTTTTCAATGTCGTCCCTCATCACTGTCTAGATTTCATTGTTGCAAGCTCTCTTTGAGCCCACTCAAGGGGTGGATGAGGTTCTTATTTTTAGAACATTAATTTATGTTATACAAATTAAGTATGCTTCACAAGTGACTCAGGCATCTTCCTATTGCTAATTCATTTCAAAGCTCCCCCTGTGTGTTGCTCCATTTGCAGGCGAGTACAGAGATTTGAAGATAAAGTGTGTTCAAAGGGATAGAACAGACTTCAGAGGAAACGATAACATCACCTCAGTACCCCTGAAGTCCTCCATAAAGTGAACAACCTACCCCTTGGGCTGGTTGCTAATCCATCAGCCTTGTGGCAGCTCAAACAGGTAAATAAACCAAACGGAAGGAGGAAGCAAAGCAAAAAGGAAATAAACAACCTCTCAGCATCACTTTCTAGAAAATGGTTCCCCAAAAATACATTTTTATTTTGAACACTGGCATTTGTTTCACACTTATTGAAAATATGATTCTTGTGTATTTAGCACTTGAACACTTGTGAAACGGTGTGTGTTTAATGCACAGGTGCAGTATGGTCAGAGGGTTTTACATTGGTGCGTCAAATACCTGGAATGTTTCCACAACCTAATCAAAATGCATTAAGAGAAAATCTTTTCCAAGAAGGACCCAGAGTGTTGTATGAAAGAAGAAATGACAAATTGAATCAGTCACTAAAATGACTTGCATGTTTAGTATTATAAAAGCTCGCAATTATTGGAATTTAGTACGTTGAACCTGCCGCTTAATGAAACCTGCATGGGGCAGGGTGGTTACCCCTGTCTTATTAGACTGCACCACAGAGTGCAATTGCAACAGAGAAGATTCTCCCATCACCCCTCTGTGATTGGTGTACATTTACGGTATTTGTCTAAATTAAGTTCTGGTGTCAGGTGTGGTGACTGGTATAAAATCTTCTCTCCCTGCTGGAAAGGAAGTACTAAAACTTCAGAGCGCAATGCAACCTGTCTCCTAAACGAGAGTTAGTGAGCAATCCATCTGCAGCAAGCTTCACTCACCAGAGGTGGACCTTTTGCCTCTTAGTCCCGTTGGTATCATTAAGTGTCACAGACCAGCCAGGTAGTGCTGGGTGCAGTTTACTGATGTTGCACTGCAGGATTTTGGGAGTACTGAAGGTCAAACAGTTTTCATACTTTAACCTGTCGGTACCCTTTGGAGCTGCTAATGTGTAAAGTTGCAGATTTTAGCTTTATGATATTGCAAATGGGGCAGTTTTTAGTATTGTGTATCATTTTGAGCACGCCAATTTATTATTGAAACGAATAAATAGCTCATTCACTCTGCAAATGAAAAGATTTCATCAGCACAGACATGTTTTCTTACTTAGTAGAATAAACTCAGGGGTTTCGCTGCTATAGCCTTACTTGGTCTGGTAGGACCAGGAGCTTATGGTGGCTAACTTAAGCTAATGTTAGCAAACTTTAGGTATTGCTGTATAACTGACATTACCGAATCAGTTTCCTCGCTTTACGACTCTTCTCTACTTGTGCTACTGTTATGGTACATTTTAACGTTTACCATTATCCCATAATTGCTACTATGTGACCACAGAGACCACTGTTCAGCAAAAGTTAGGCTCACATTTCTTTCAGCTAAAGATACCCAGAGAAGGTAGTATAATGTAGAAACAGTTCTTTTCTGTGAAGTTAAACTTTTATTGCTAAATCTAATCAAGTTCTTTCTGTCTATAATTTAGTTCTCAACCCTTAATATATAAACCAAAAAAATATACCTTTGAAGTAAGATTATTTCAAATAATTACCAATAGGAAATAGCAATTAGTTTGAAAAAATGAAGAAACAGTAATGCAAACTGCTGCACTACAAAAAAGACAAATTAAATGTGATTTTAGAAAATAGTTGAAACAAGTTTGACCAAGAGAAAAAAAAATCAATCTAAACTCAAGGTCCATTTACAAGCTTTTTCGATAGCTTTCAACCACATCTCATGGGCTTCCTCAGAGGAAGAAGTGACTTAAGGTGTCAGGGAAATATACACAGCTCAATTGTCATCACCATTGTCAATCCTAATTGTGGATTGACAATGGTGATGGCAACTGTCAAATTGTCATATTATTGTTCCAAGGCCAACAATTAACTTTCAAGCTCAAACTGAATAAAGCTGGCTTGCCTTAACGGAGGTTAAAATATATATTTACTGGTGGATTAATTCATTTTTTAAGAAAATATAACTTGATGAAGAGATGACAAAATTTTGACATGAGGGAGAAGTTTCTCATGTAGCCCTGAATGAGGGTAATTTGCAATGTACTTAATTTTTTCACCATGATAATTTACACGAACAATATGCTGAGTGTTCAGATGAATACCAATCAATTTAAAACTAATTATGTGAGGTATATGCAAGTGAAATGTCATAGTATATTCCACTGCCCATGTGATATGGTGAAGTAGCGATTCGATCTACACCCCATTAATGAAACCATTTCCATTTACTGTTCTAACCACCCAGTGTTTGGTAGATTGCCGCTCCAACTTACTCTCCTGGACAATGGCTTGAATAATTTGCTCCAGACCCAATAGGGTGTCTTCGGCTCAGTCAGAATACATTATTTAGTTTGACCTACCCTGACAATCAGGAGGGGTCAGCATTATCATGCATATAAACATGTTGCTCATTTAGGCTCCTTTGCACATAGCTCAGTGATTCCGAAATTGGGAGCATTTTGCAAACACATACACACACAGTTTTAATGAGTTTCCCACCTCAGCCAATAGCAGTATTGTATATGTGTGTGAGTGGTGGTCTTGAATGAAGGGGTGTAGCTGGTCGACTTGAGCGCAGCCTTGTTAAAAAGTCAATTAAAGAGAAACAAAGAAAGAAAAGGGGGAAAGAATTGTTTCTCCTCGCAGCTGTTTTCACTTGCAAGGCAGCGAGTAGCCTCAGCGAATGAGTGCAAGAATTATTTATAGGCAAAGCCCGGCTCTCTGAAGGGAAAGAAGTCGGAGTCCAAGAATATGACTTTCTTTTCTGTGGAATTTGACATCAAACCAGGTTGTCACATTTTACAATTTCATACTTGCTCGCCAATCTTCTCCAGTCCGCACAAGGAAGTGTCTCAAGATTAGTAAACTTTGCAGGTTTTTAAACTGTGTGGCTTAGATAATCTAAGCAAACATACACTTTAGTTCCTGAAGCAGTGTGTACCGCACTTTAAATTCAATTAACCAGTGGCAGCCACAGACACTTTCAGGGGCAGGGACTATAGCAGAAAGGGCAACTTGGACAGAACAAACAAACAGGCTACGAGTCTGTCAAGTGTCGCCCTCAGTCAGTATATACAAGTGATGTGTGAGGGGGAAAAAAATTGTTTTTGCCCCATGTGTAATCTTGATAAAAACATATATTTCTTATGATGCAGCAGTAATTCTCAGTTATATGCCAATAAGTTGGACTCGAAAGCCATTTCTTTCTCCAAAAAAAAAAAAAAATCAATATTTGAAATGTGCAGAAAACCCGTGTCCCGTGTGACCGAAACAAAAGTGAATTCCTCCCAACTCTGCTGCTGTTTCCTTCCGCCAGCTGTCCACTGCCTGTTCTTTCATCTCCAGTCCTCACAGACTTCTGCACTGACATGTCGATAGAGCAGAAAAAGAAGCAGCAACAGTCAGACTCAGCTGTAATTGCTGGCCTGTGGATGTGTACAGGGAGCCTTCTCATCTTTATGGGCATAGAGGGCACTGGCAAGACACTTCTGTTTATCACACAACTGCTCAGTTCCCTGTCCTCAATGAGAGCCTCTAACTTATTCTGCTTTGATGTTTGATTAGATGGGACAGACCGAGGCTGCTGATCTTAATGCTGACCCAATTTTAATTTAGAAGTCAGTACACAACTGCCGGTCAAGATGCAGTTGAACTTTTAAGCCAAGTTTTTTTTCTTGGTCTGAAAGAAGGTAATCTAAGGACACCCACAATTTCTTTGAAAATCCCATGGAATGGAACCCAAACAGCTACGCACATTCACACCTTGTATCGGGCCCTGTATAACCACAGTCTGACCCGTTGGCCACAGACCAGCTGGAGTTGAGTGGGTTAAGGGCTATTTTACTTTCCTCACCTAGGTTTACCATAGGTAAAACAGTAGAATTTATCCTGCTGGGATTGGGTTTACCAGTCACTAGCCAACCTCTGTATGCCACGTCCTTGTCATCCTTGCCCTTACCTATCACTTCAGGCTGAGTTACGGAAATGCTTTTCTGTCTTTTCTTCTTTAGCCTAGACAGGGTACATAAATGTGCTTTCTTTTTTAGCATTGTGGTTTAGCTTTGTTTTGCAGCAGGTGTGTAAGGCGTTCAGTGATTTTAAAGCTCAAAACATCTACAACAATAAAGCATTTAATACCTGTGACAACACACTTGGTGTGTACCTTTTCTCTTGATGGAGTTTGTTTGTTGTTGCAAACCTGTCTCTTAACAAGACTAAAAGTAAACTGCCATGCTAGGCCGCACTTAGGCACAGCAGCGCTTTGCTTTGCAAACATCAGCATGCTAGCATCACCATCTACACAAGGCTGAAAAACAGTGGTTTGAATATGTCTGTCACGTTGTACCTTTGGCCACACCCAACTGTGGTGTCAAAGTGTGCTGCTCATATGCTGCTTCATATAAGTGGTGTGATGAAAAGTTCAACCAATGGGAGTCAGCAAAAACAAGATTTTCAGCTGCTCTTTATTTGCTCTTTATTTTTTTTATTTTTTATTTTTTTAATGTTTTTATTTTTTGATCATGTGTGTATATATATTTTTTAATTATGATTTGGAGCCCTGCCTATATTTGAAAATCCGTTTAGAGAGACAGAAAACATGGGGAAAAAGAGGGGTACGACATGCAACAAAGGTGCATGCGGTCATGTGGTGTGTGCCTTAACCGTACCTTTTGCATTGTCTGAGTGAAGAACTGTAAACTAAAAACTTTTATGGCTTTTCCTCCATAACAGAAACCGGATGACATGTTAATCCTGCTTTATGAGTTGAGCCCCTGGTGGTCATACTTTGGAAAACTCACTTGTGTAATCAGTTATATCATCTGTTTTCTCTCTCAGGTGTTTGCAAGTGCTTTATTTATAAAAAAAATCTGACAATAATGAGGCTGTGTGTGCTGCCCGATATGAGCTGTAGCCTGATTTTTTTTAACCTTATTATGCCCAAATTGCTTTTGCATATGTGTTAAGTATTCTATCATAGCCACCACAAAAAAAGGCTATTTTTTTAGATTCAATTTAAAATTTTGCCTACTTGAATGTCCCCTCCAAAAAGCACGTTAACTTAAAATACTTCAGACAATACACTTTTTCCGCTCTTTTTAATTAGGAGGAGGTTGTGAAGTGGATTTACTTCAAAATTTCAATATTAAAAAGGCTTTTTGGCATGAGGAAGCGATATTCAATCTATTAACACATAAAAGATAATTAATGCCCTATAATTACAAACTCAGATTTTGGCCCACATTCGAATTAATTGAATAGATTAAGAATTAACCCTGACCTTCATCCGATATGACGTGAAAAGAAAGTTAATGAAGAGGGGTGACAAAAGGCCAAGAACACATTTATAGATTTGTATCAGTGCTGAAGATGTTTTAACTGAAATACTCATAATGGCACAGAGAGCCACTTCAATGTGAAGAGTGTGGCACTGCCTCTCCTAGTGTAAGATGTTTACTCCCCACTGGGACCACTGAAGATGTATAAACCCATCCTCCTGTGAAGGGGTTTGGAATAGATGCTAGCTGAAATGGCATACGAACCTCCGCTGTAGCAGGCTGGTTACTATGATCAAATCTTCTCCAGGGCTGTTACACTATTGATAAATCATAGAAACTCATCCACAATGTTTTCCACAGTGAAGAGCATCCCAGGGGGGGTCAGGGTTATGCAACACATTGCACATTCTGCCTGGAGACTGTCCTACCGAAAAAGACAACAACCCTATCGGTCGTCTGTGCAAGCAGCTTGTAAGAACCCCTAGTGGCCGTAGTAATTGCGACATAAGCAAAGAAGGAAGTCAGGTGATCTAGTATATAGAGTGACAAAGTCCGTGTCAGGAGGAGGAGATTGGGGGGGATGGATGGGTCAGCAAAACACAGGACTGCGAAACAGAAGACCGTTGTTCATTTCCCGGTTGAAGCCAATAGTCATCGTTTCTCCTTACATATGACAACTCCACAACCTTAACTGTTTGTTTACTATTGTTAACATGACAACGAAGGTCCAGTACACTTTGCATGTTTATTATTGTAACCATGACAACAAAGGTCTGGTACACTTGCCGCCGCAAGGGCGCTATATTAGGAGACGCTCCTCTGGTTCGTATCAGAGAGGAGGGACAAACAACCTATACGGTTGTTCAGGTTGGAGGACTTGTCTTCCTGAGTTTTACTCAAATATTAGTCCACGAGGCAATAAAAACAAACAACAACAAAAAAAAAACTACTTGTCCTCTTTTAAGTCAAATGGTAGAGGTGTAAAAAAATATAAATTAGCCAATATATTTTCATGTTTTTCACAATCTGCATATCAATTCACAGTTGTTTCCTTAGCTTAGGATCCTGCTTTCGTCTTTTGACAGCCAAAGTGCATTTGAAGGTGGTATCCTTCAGGTTTCAGTCCTGGTTGATTTGGCAGTGCCTGTGGTTACCATGGTAACAACGAGTACGATTTAATATTACACTCTAATACACACTCTGAGCATCTACTTTGTATACAAATTTCATTTCCAATGTAATTGCAACTGCTATACAAATGATAGAAAATTCACAAAATGAAATATTACAGGAAAGCATCTGGTCCATCTGTTTACAGTGCAGCCAAATTGCAACCATAATCTAAGTTAAGTTGGTTACGTCGTTGCTGGTTGTTACCTGCAGCTCTTCATCTAACGGCTCACCGTGACTGCTCCCTCTGATTCTATTAGTCCCTTGC
Organism: Xiphias gladius; assembly: GCF_016859285.1. Classification (NCBI taxonomy): domain Eukaryota; kingdom Metazoa; phylum Chordata; class Actinopteri; order Istiophoriformes; family Xiphiidae; genus Xiphias; species Xiphias gladius. The sequence goes on from NC_053410.1 coordinate 21,848,533, forward strand.
AAAATTTAAAAAATCTTCTTCAGACGAGGAAGTGGCAAAAACGACTATTTTTTTGATGAATGATCACAATCAACGGTAACAGTGACACATACATTGTTCCGCCAGTTGAACACTTTTAATATGAGGCAGCGGCAGTGAGAAGTCTCCTGTATGCATTAGCTCTAACTTAATACAGCTCTGACATGTGTGAAGAGAGCACAAAGCACACAGCGAGGCTGATATCAAAATTAAGCTGGGGTACATGCACGCATTGCTTCCTGTGGATCCTTAGTATTAAAGTGGGCAATGTGAATCTAGCGTGGGAGTGGCAGACTGCCACTACCAAAAAAAAAAAAAAGTACATAGAGTTAATTACTAAAGGTAAATACACTGAATGGATATCATAGAAAAATTACTGGCCATAAAGAATATCAAAAATGGGGTTTGTTTTCATAAAAATCTTTAGAATAACAATTTAAATTAATCCAAATATTATTCATCTACACCTTTCTTTTAATCTCTGAGGTCAGGAACACATTTTTTTTTTTTGGTAAAGGCATGAATATGAAATTTCATTGCCAAGAGGAATATCTCGAAGCTTTTGACACAGTCGGCCATTTTATGCTGCTGTCATTTGGACATATGCCTGTAAAATACCGAAATATCTAACCGCAAGAAGTCAAGCATGTGCCGTTGATGGGTCTCTTTTATTCTTAATGTTCACTGTATATGTGTGGTATGCCAACAACGCAGCGTTACTGGTATGTGGGAAAGATATCAGTGAGACTCAGGTCACTCATTAGTGTCAAGTGGTTCGCTGATAACGGCGCAAGAAGAGGACCCAAGTGCAGACACACGGGCAGACTGATGCAAAGAAGTTGCTCTCTTACATGAAAACAGGCTCACGTGCCGACGCAGGGCAAAAGCTGAAGTTCAGGCACACAGGCAAAACTCAGGAGATCCAGACTCAGGTTAGCCAGACACCTGGAAAACCTCAGGAACAAGCACAGGAAAGGGGGGAGGCTGAATACACAAGGAAGGCAAGGGTAACTGAACAGGTGAAACTTCACAGGGCGGGGCAGGCAATCAAAGAAGGAAAGAAAGTAAAACGACATTTTCAAAATAAAACAGGAAGCACAGAAAATATTGACAACAAAGCAAGATATAACTACAGAATAATAGGATATTTAAGAGAGTTTCCCATAGATAATAAGCTTCCAGTACATTTCGGTGAAACTGAGCCAACCCTTTTTGGAACTAAGAGAAAGTTGTCAAGATCAAACAGGTTAAAAATGCTGTGTAAAAGAACTGTAACTGTATCTTAGACATCTGTCAGATATTTAGCAATAATATTGCACCAATCACTTCTAATGTGAATCTGTTGTTGCTAGAAAACCGAAGAGAACCAGAATACTCATCATTGATACAGTTTCATTCTGACCATGCCTGTTTTGCTTGGTTTAGGGGGTTTGACAGGTAAACAAACTGCATGTGAAACAAAATGCTATTATTTAGTATTAACTGAACGCATCTCCTCAAACAACCGCTGCCTCTACAGGTCAGGGTAGAACAACACATACTGCGTCGTATTACAATAAATAGGCATGTTTCTGAATATTTGTGTTCAAAGGAAGCACTGGTCCATACTCAACATGGCAACACAACACCAGACATACATGTAAGAGGGACTTTTAGAGGTAATGTGACAGGTTATTAACAGGAGCTGTTAATCTGTTTTTGTTGTACTTTTGTGTATTGATGTGGAGATTTATTTTTTAGTGTAGTTTGAACTGATGCACTTCGGGTTTTAAAATTCTGTTTATCCAATTTTATCTAATATCTTGAGACCGTGTTTGTAATGAGTGTTTCCTTAACATGGTCTTTCTTGGGTTGGTGTGTTTTGTGGGTTCATAAATCAAATCTAATTAAATCAGTCCTGTTTGTACCATTTGATAGCTACAATGCATTTAATGTAATCTAATTTTATTTTTCATCTACCTGCTTCTATTATCCTACATCTCTTTGTTCTTGAGGGGAATATTAATTGAATTTCCACGAGGATTTTCTCTACGTTGCGAGGCTCTTTATAGCGCCGATGCCGGACCGTTGAACAGCCCCACACCCTCCCCATTACACCTGTCCTCATCATCTTGATATTTCACACAGGCTGGACGGCTATTAGCCGAAAAGTGGGTCCTGAAGTTCGTGTTCTACCACTCCAGACCACAATCTAACACCTCCTCTGTGTAGTGGTGATGGGCTGGTAAATATATCACATCTGTCCGCTCCCAAACCACCTTTATGTGTGTGGGGGTTTATATATAGATGAGAGTGTGCGTGCATGTCTGTGTCCGTGAGGCATCTTGATTTGTGGTGTATGTACAGTATGACAGCCCCAGCAACACCTGGCCTCCCCAGCAGGAAGCGATGTATCTAATAATGAGAGTGTCAGGGACACACAAGGTGCATCCAGCAGAGAGAGGTGTATAAAGACAACCACAGACTCCCTCCTCAAGCCCCTACCTAACCACACACACACACACACATCTTGTCTCCCCTTTCCCCCCTGTAAACCACACGAAGGGAAGAGAGATAATCACATTTTCTGTCAAACTGAAAAGGTGATGGCAGCTCGGAAAAAAACCCCGAAAAACAGAAAAGAAAAACAAACAAAAAATGCTAGGGCGATGCAAATATGCCTGCTTGTTTCTTTTTCCTGCAAGCATCAGCTGTCATCGCAGCCCAGGTTTCACTTGAGCAATATCTCTGTCATCCGTGGAAGCCACTCATGAATCAAACCCTGGTCATTTGATTGACAGTTCATTACCCTCCCCTTAACACAGACAACAACCTTGGAAAATAGAGGTAAAACTGGAGGAATCAAGGTGAGTTCTGTGTTCCAGCTGGGATGAGACAAGGAGGGACAAGGCCGCAGAGGTGGAAACTATCTGAACGTTTTCACTTCTCAGGTAATTGTGCCGACTTTTATGTTCTGTAACTTTAATGTTCATAAGGTAAGAAATAAGAATGATGAGTAGCCTCCCATGAAAGATATATATTTTTGTTAATTAGACCATGAAAGGGATCACTGCGAACTTTTTAGCTTCTAACAGCCAATCAGTTGTTCAAGGGTAAATTTTGAAGGAGGATTTTTTTTTTTTTTTAAATCACTTATACTGACTTGAGTAATTACTTCGACTGTTCCTAAAACTTGAGGAGGTGGTCTCCGACTTTGGACCCCGCTGTATATGAAGTAGCAGTTCTTTGTCTTCCTCCAAACATTTCAGTGCTTTAGATATTACGTCAAGGCCGAGCTATTTTGCTCCAAGCGGGGTCAACCTGACCTCTGTTTTGATGAACCTTCATCAGATATTAGGAGATGTTCTGCCACTACAGGATTCTCAGGGATGTGGCAGACTGTTCGAGGCTGATGGTATGTATAGTGTATATTTTGGGAGTTCTCATTTATTCGATGAAAACTTGAGCAAAGGTATTTTTTGGAATGGCTGTGACAAAGTTGCATGAGAAAAATGCCACATGCATTCAGGGGCGGAAGCTAATACAAATACAAATGCCATCCGCACACATGCAAATACACACCCTACATCTTTCATCCCTTCTGTACAACAGTATCAGAGGAGTCTGAGAACTCCCTGTTCCCTTGAGAGGGCAAACAGCCACCCTATTACCCACCTTATCTCAGAGTTCCCACCACCGACGGAAAGGAAGGTCTTTCATACAGTTCTTATCACTCGACTAGAAGGGAGAGAAGGAGGTGGGAGGAGGATAAGGGGGGAGGTAGAAGGTGTGAGCCCCTGCCGTGCAAGGCCACAGCCCCGCTTTCCCATGCCCATGTCTAATCATCAGTCCCGCCAGGGTGCAGCTTACAGAGAGAGAGAGAGAGAGAGAGAGAGAGAGAGAGAGAGAGAGAAAGAGAGATCTTAGCTCACTCAGGATGAGACATTCACAGAAAGGAAGAGAGAGACGAAACAGGGGAAATGTCAAAAACTAGAAACAACTTGACAACCCTCACATCTCCCCTCTGCAACTTTAGCACAAAATGGGCACCACATGATGTTAGCTATAGAAAGGCAGAGCCAGAGCTCCACATTTCCATTTCGATCAGCAGCTCTTATGTGCCACGAAATTCAAATTTAAATTCAAATTCAAAGGTGCTTTTTTTGGCATGAAAGTTCCAAAAACAATGTTACCAAAGCCTTAAAATACAATTCAGCCAAAATTGAACAGTAAGATCAAGATACATGTATATATGAATTATATATTTACAGTATATTATAAGCATGTGTCTCTGTTCGTATATGTGTGTGTGTGTGTGTGTGTTTGTGTGTGTGTGTGTGTCGGTGTATGTGTGTCTAGGTCACTCACTGTCCCTCAGGTATTTGTTTCACGATTGGCTCATGCTAATGTAAGCGTATTCTAATGCTGCTAATTTAGCAGCACTAGAAGGAATACTGTTTGTGTGTGTGTATGTGCATACAGCGCGTGTCAGCATGTAAGAGGACTTGAAATGGGCTTTGAATAAAGGGGGGCTGGGAGGGTCCAGGATCCTGTATTAAAGTTAAGTAAACCCCAAGAAAGAGATGATGTTGAATTTGAGTGTTCCAGGTATATTTCACTAAAGAAAATAAAATAATTTCTGTCGTAATGACAGTAATGATATGACATGATTTTGGCCTGTTGTCCCCCAGGCACATGACAGTACATCTGTGTCTCCATAGGTATGGATCACCATTTAAATGAGAACATACATTACTCGTCTGATTTAATTTTATGTATGGCAGGTAGTTTGCATAAAAATGTAAGCTCCTCTGAAATATGCATTTGAATAGAGCAAATGTCCTCATTCTTAATAAAATTATTCCACTGTTTAATATCTCCTCCAATATCCCTCCAAAAATAAAGACCTGCCCAAGGTTCTCAGACTCTTTGGCGCCACAAAGACCCCACGTTTGTATGGCATTTACATTGTGCCATTGTGCATTGTGCTACTGCAAATCTGTGTCGGATACAATATGCACCACTGAAGCATAATTGTATAGAAGGGTCCTCTGTCATAATGTAGTTTTAATACCTTTAATATTTCAGTTTGTTTTATGCTTATTATTATACACATTTGTGTTTAATCAAATCATTACAAACCATCTGACACATAGTATATGTGGTGCATGTAAAGTGTAGAAATATTGGTTGGTTTCTGGGCTCCTGGGCAAAATGCATTGGGGAAAAATGAGCGTGTAGGGTGGATCAATAAGGGCCCACAGCTCATTTTTGGCCCGGGGTCTCCTAACAAGTTAATCTGGCCCTGTTTGAAATCACATTTCGAAAAATTTGTTTTGTTACCGGATACATTTTTACACCGATCCTTTATGTTACAAAAAAATGAATGTCAAATTTCATACAGCTTTTCTTCGCAGTGTTCATTTCATTTCATTTATTTACAAGGACGTGACCTTTCTGTTACATTGCAGCTGGTTGTTATCTTTATATTTTGGTCTCCCCTCTCCTGAATGATCCTAGGGACCGCCCAAGAACACAGACACAGTTTGAGCACTGATTTCAAAGGAAAAGACCCGCAACACTCTGTGCAAGGGCCCAGAGAAACGACCCAAAGAGGCAGGGTTGAACGGGGTGCAAACACTAATTATTTCATTAAACAGCATTTGATCTTTAATTGCCATATTAATGCACCATTAGTCCTGATCAAACCAAACAGAGCTATTCAACAGCAGCACGCCACATTAAAGCGATGGTGATGCATGGCGATTCCGGGAGTGTCAGTCAACTCAAACAATAGCGTGCCTTCACTCTCTGTCAGCTCCATGCCAAGCTCTGTAATGTCTGCTTTACTCTCTGCAGAGCTTATTACAATCCCTCTAATAATAGGAGAGAAGCTGCACGCATGCTGAAAGAGGGATTGTCATCATTCATTTACCCAACAAAACAAAAACTTACACGGTGGAACAACCGAAGCATTACGCAAATTTCTGTTAACACAAATCAATCTTCTCACTGCATTAAGGAAGCTAGTTCTTCACTTCGTGTCTTTGTACTGCATTTAATACCTCAAGTCATTTATATTTCATGTCATATTTTAGGGTCATAGCTAATGTCTTTATCCACGGTGACTTACAACGAGCAAGCAGGTAGGATTTTACTGTCTTATACCTCATTCACACACGCAGTCTGAGAGTATTATTGCCTCTAGGCTCATCTTTAAGAGAGGCAATTCACACCAAGCCTCATACACCGACGTTTCACTGGACATGATGTTAATGATTCAGATTCATGATGGAGGACACTATGATGGCACTGACAGGAAGTAATGTTGTGAAATTGACTTCTATCGCACTTTCAACTCTTGATCTCTCATCTCAGAAAACAACAAGAAAATTACGTAACTGGCCCTGTTTACAGCGTGTCAAATGTCTCTTATACTGGCTTTACAAGATAAACACTTCATGAAAAAAGGCTTTGACTCCACAGTGTAAATGGCGAGCTGTATATGATAAATAACAAGTATTAACATGAAGCTGATCCATTGTGGGTGTTGTCAGATTTAACACCAGTTAATAGTTTTTGTCAGCTATAAAAGAGGTTTGACAATCACCAGTTTGGTATGTGAGTTTCCAAAGCAGAATGAGACAAGGAGAGGTCCAAAGAGACAAAACAGTCAGTGTCCAAATGACAGGTCCGTAAAATAGTTTTAATATGACAAGATAAAGTCATCAAAATTATGACAGATGACACAACCTGTACTGACAAAGAGACAAAGATCCATATCACAAATTCACAAACACATGTGTGACAATACGTCCAGGGTGCAAAAAATGCTTGTAATTTCCCTGCAACCTCGTTCAGTTCACTTTTGTAGCAGTTTTGGCTATTGTGATTTTTTTTACTTCTGAGTGATTGTATCTTTATTCCTATAGTCGGACATTTCGGGAACAATGATTATTTACTTTCTTGCCAAGAATTAAATGAGAAGCTTAATACCACTCTCATGTCTGTAGGCTAATTACAAAGCTAGAGCTGCAGCTAACACGATATCTTGTTTGTTAATCTGTACAAAAAATGTAAAATGAACTAGGCCTCTTCTTTCCCCCTTCTTCCTGGTTTTGCGCTAAGCTGACTAGCTGCTAGCTTTATATAGTGTACACTCGTAAGTGTAGTATCAATCTTTTTGTCTAGCTCTCTACAAGAAAGCATAGCGGTTAAATTATCCCTTTAAAGCTACTATAGAACTTAAAAATTCATGACTTTGCCAACTTCTAGTGATAGTATTAAAAAAAACACCATGACAAAAGACATGGACCATCCCCAGTTTAAATGGGATTGTTTCATTTTTACTTATACCATAAGGCTATGAAAAAGGTTCTTGGTCATCCAGTAATTTGTATTAGCTGCACCATAAAGTTACTTAATTAAAAGGATATATGATTAGTAACATCTTTCCCATTTACTCGTTTCCAGTGGTTAAAAAGCTGTGAACACATTCCACCTAACATGAATTAAAGACATTACACTATTCATGCTGATTAATAAAACATGCTCCCTATTCTACTGGAAAGAGTTTTCTTTCGAATGGAGGGGCAGGCGTGATCAAGGGGGCCCGGGCTCTCATCAGCATTGCTGAGCAGCAGGGTGAGAGAGAGAAAGGGGGGGTGGCAAGCGTACTTGGCCGACCCCAGAGGGAACGACCTGGGGACTGGCAGCCTTTGAAGTGGTAATTTGCCCGGACCCAGGGGAGGGTCAACAAATTGAAATGTCTTTTGACAACGACAGACAGCCACCGTTGTTGTCTGATTGAGCCACCTTCAGGGACAGAGAGCGAGAGGGAGACAGGATCCCCTTTTATACAGCCTGTTCAAGGGCGGGAATGTTACACCTGTATTCCCTCTCGCCGTTCTGTATAAAAGGTAAGAACATGGAATAAGGGCGGTATTTTTGTGGGGGCAGTAAGCCGAGAGTGGAGACAGTCACAGAGCCACATCGACATCTGTGTACAAGGGAGACCCGGCATGGCGGAACAAACACTGATGCAGTTGTGTTGCACATCACGACTCAGATGCCATCAAGCTGGAACGCAAACTATCTAAAATTACACACTGGAGCGGCATTGTGCCGGCTTTGTTTGGTTCAGTTTAAACAAGCAAAGCCGGCGCAATGGGGGGGGGGGGGTCTTCTTTAACAGCAATACAGATCTCTGTTTAAAAGAGCCTAGGGAGAAGAGAAAGAGACGCAGGGCGTTCACACCTGGCATTAACATGCGTCTTTGGGTGATCCAATCACAGGGGGTCAGGTTTTGGCCACATTCTTACATATATCTATATAGATATATATGCAGTATAGTACCTTGCCTGCAAATCATGGAACCAAACTCCTGCTACTGTTGTTCTCTTTTTCAGTAACTCTGTGTCAGATACAGTAAAACGCCCAGAGTTACAGAGAATAAGAAGAAAAAAAGAGATGATTGCAGAGAGTGTGGTCTACAGCCTTGAACGACATGAGCACATGAATTACAGTCATGAGAAAGCTTGAGGTCAAATACTGCCTGGTTTCCATTACAGCTGGCTCTGAACTACAAATAGATTCCAGAGAGCAGAGAAAGACAATTTGCAAACATACAAGCAGTAAAATTAAGCCTGAGACGTTAATTTAAATGTAAAATGAGTTTATGCAATCAAAAAGTTCACACTACACAAATGTGGTGAGGCAATATTGGCTTCTGTTGGTTTGCCTGTGTTCAGTTTTATGTAGCAGAAGCAGAGCCCGACAATGGGGTTCACAGCAGCTTTTTATCGTGCTCTATAAATCTCTTCCTCCCATCTCCATCCTCCTTTCTCTCAGACATACACACACATATAAAGAACAGTTGAATAGAGTCGTAATCGCTCAGAGATGAGGATAACTTTTTAGCCCCTTGATGCTTGAACTCACGAGCCTCCATTGGGAGCCAGGTGGCAGCATCGTGGCCTGACTCCCCGGAGGACCAGGCTGAGGTGCTTGTCTCACCACCCCATGGCCTTATTCTGTCAGCCCCCCTGCCTGATGCAGATTGGCCCCTACATGAGGGGCCTCGGGAGGCCTCCCCGTCTCCATCTGTTTAACTGCATCTCCAGCATCCTGCACCAAGGCACAACACAACAAGGGAAATGGAGGGAGGGGAAGTTAAAATTCACTAACTGCTGGGAGAAGGAAAGGAAGAGGGAGACACACAAATCCAGACTCACGGCCTCCCAGAGGTGTGCAACAAAGCAACGTTTTCAGACTGAAAAGAATGTTATGATAATAGCAATCACTAGCATGGGCTTAGCTATTGAAGGCATTCTTTCTATCTAAATGACCTTGGACCAGTGCATTTCATATAGGAGATAAAGACAGTTTTCCATTGTTCTGTAGATTACATTGTAGTGAATGCATTACTTTGTTTTCCTAATGTTAACAGAAGAAAATCAATATTTCATACTGTAACATTTTACAGCCATGCTAGGGGCTCGTGGTGACTGTAATGTAATGTAATGTAAAGAAAACCAAACTGCTAGAAAAAAGTTGAGGTACAAAGTTGGATTTAGATTTTTACAGGTAAGTATCCTTTTTCCACTTGCACATAAATAGTTTGCAAATAAACGCTTTGCTTCCCATAGAGCTTTCTCAGGTTGTTTGCTTCTGTTCTTGAATGAGTCGTGAAAGATATGTTCTTTTGTTACCTTAACATACAGTCGATCAGTAGATACAGTAGATCTTATAGTCGTTTCAGTATACACCCAAGCTAACTCTGAGCTTCGACCCGCCTTTCCATGGGAACACCCACTGACACCTGCTGACCAGTGGCACCAAATGACAAAAAGGAAAACATGACTCATAATATTGTGGAATGAGCAAGGAGAAGGGAAGTCATTTTTAGACAGCTCAGTAATCCCTTGGAAATATACAGCAGTCAGGACAACGCCTGTCACTTTCATTTATCCAAAGAAAGTATTATAAGCCTGACTGACAAGTTAGCAGAAGTACTGAGACTTGCCAAATTAAGAAGCCACAGCAGCTCAGCTCTGCTGCAGGTCTGCCCTGCACTGAGGTTTTATTTTGGCATTGTTACAGTCTTCACTGAATTTTCCCTGTAAAAGGTCCATTTAACTGTTGAATTTCTCTAGATGGCAAATCTAGCATTTTCTGCTTGAGTGAACGGGTGGTTTTTACACGGTTGGTTGGTCAGCCACGTTTTTTAGTTTGAAAAAAAAAGAAGCCGTAATTTACTCAGAATTCATAGAAAATTCATCATCTGGTGACCATGAATGTCTGTACAGGAAGATTGGCCCAATCCATCTTGTAGCTCTGAGATATTTCACTGGATAAGTGCACAGTTTGACCTGCTTGTGAGGCTAATTGAAAACTAAGGGGATCACCAAAGTCAGCAGGAATCATCCTCTGGGGACCAAAGATAGATGTAGTGAATTTCACGGCAATCCATCCATTAGTTGTTGAGGCATTTCACTAAGAAACAAAACGTCAAACTCATGGTAACATTAGAGGAGAGGCAGGAAAAGCAGGGGATTACCAGAGGCAGTTGTCTTTATCCTTTGGAAACCGTGAGTGTTTGTACAAACTTTCATGGCAGTCCATCCAATAATAACCATAACTAGAGACTACTAACTATAACTGGAGAAATTTTACCACAATGGTGGACCAAACTACAGAGTGACTAGAGCTAAGATGCCAGTATTGCTAATAATAACATCTTCTCACACTGAATTGCAAAACTAAATGTAGAAAGTCATTTTTTCCTACTCATTCCCTACTGCAAAACTGCACAGCAGCTTCCTTTGAGTCACACCAAACCTCGTTTGTTGCTAATGCGCATAACATATCCCCAGATTGTCAATTCAAGCCCAGGGACAACTTCAGGTATTTGTTGTGTTGCAGTTCACAAAATATCCTACCCCAATCCTGTCAAAGTGTCAAATTCTTAAACCTCATTTTGCCTCTGAAATGTTATGCTGTGTGAACTTGCTCCTGCTCCCTGGCAGATATGTTTAGATGAACAAGCAGCTTTTGTTGCCTTTTTTCGGTAGAGCGGGACATTTCTGCTTATTCTGCAAATTTGCCCCGCTCAAATGAAACACTGCAAAAAGAAAAAAAAAAAAACAAGAGTGGATTTTAAAGTGTACCCAATTAAAAGCAGGCCCACATGAGACATGGACGAAATGAGGCTGTCATTTTGCTGTGGCGGGAACTGCTGCACTGGAGTACACTTTACAATGGAGTTTTTGTTAGACATTTGTTTTTCAGATACTGTTTGTCTCCACAGAAGACAGAAGTACCTTGGATTTACTGTACAAGTACAGGAGGTATTAATAACAGAGGAAGAAGGGTGAACACTCTCCATGACTCCACCTTCATAGCAGAAGTATGAAAGAGCTCATCAGACCTTGATCAAATAGTTTTGTGTTTGTCCTACCAAAAGGGCACGGCTCAGATCCTGTCAGCATGGGTATTTGGTTTCACTGCAGTCATTGCTACCAGTCATTGCATTGTCATATACTGCGAAATTGAGCTAAATGTTATTCTGAGTACATTAGAACAAATATCTACTATTAGACTACATACAAATAGCGTTTGACCTGAGTCTGCTGCCAGTCAGGGCTTGAAACTGCTGCCACCGAGTGGTGGTGTACAGAACTTGTGTTCATGTGTGACTGCAGGGCAGGGAACACGCTAACTCAATAACATGTTACTGCTGCATAATAATTTAGTCTGCTTACTTCAAATACACCCACTGTCTAGATGTTAAAAAAGGAAACCCTTCTTATTGTAAATACAACTAAGATAGGAATGACTGATTCATTCTTTCCTATATTAGCTGAGTTTACTTCTGATTTCATTTTGGTGTCATGCATACAAAATGGGCATACATGACTAATGAATGAAAGCCAAAGCCAGATCTTGTATGTCCAAAAATATAGAGAACCAATTTTAATCATTTTCACACCTTCATGTCCGCAGAAAAATGCACAAATAACTATCAATACATGCACTGTGTAATTATAATAGCTTACTAGAGAAATCAGGATAAATGAAATAGTCTCGCCTTCTTTTCCAGCCATTTGAGACAAAGCTGGCAAAATGAAATGCGATGGTTTAATTTTGATGCATCTCTGCAGTATTATAATTACACATCATCTGTATCCCAGAATATTTCAGGGTTATGTTACGCTCTTTCGTGGAAAACTGAAATTCTAAATTCATCATAGTTTGTACAATATAAAAGAAAATTGGACTCAATTTTCACTTTGCCCAGTTCAGACAGCCCATACAAACTTTTTTTTTCCTCTTGAATATTTTTGGCTCTGTAATTCAACTGTGCAATTAAAGATCTTTGGCCCCCGGACAAGTGGGATTTTACCACAGGACTCAGGGCCATACTTACTATGCATGTATTTGCTTAAATTTGGTTTTGACAGGATATTTTAACTTTATTTCCCCCCTAAACTTGAATAAAAGCTTGCTGTAATGGGGCTAACATTTCAACACAAATGATTCCTGCAGATACAGAGCACATCAGCCTCCTCAAAGATTGAGTAAAGATGTAAATATTGAGCAAAACTCAACACCCTGATATAAAAAATGCTTGTAAAGATGTTAACACCTTTAAGTGCTCATCCTTAGCCTCTTTAGCCCAGAGATTCTCCTGCTACAGTGTGATGTGAGATGACCTCAACTGGGCCAACATGCTCATCTAAGACAGATCTTCCTTTACTAAACCCTGTGATATATGACTGCTGCTCTTAACTCAGGGGTCCAGAGAAAAGAAGTTTCCTCTTCGGCTTGTTGCACCGGCCTTGACATGCCATAACACTCCCCCCGCTACGCGATAATGCGGCCTGTGTGTGTGTGTGTGTGTCACTGTCTCACGTCAGCACACCCTGAGAGTCCTTGTCTAGAGACCTTGAGCGTTAGAAAGCATGGGGGCCCCCTCTTCTGGGAGAGGGAAAGAGAGAGAGAAAAAAAAACAACAAAAAAAAAAAAAAAAACCTGAACAGATAAGAAACTTTTCCACCAGCAGGAGCGAGCCGTCCTCAACGTTTCCCTTCTTCCATGCTCTGCTCCACGTCTGCGGCATGTGCCAAATAATTTTGTTAGATAACTTTTACAGAATATAATAGTAACAAGTTTACTGTTAACTGGGCGTAACAGATAGTGAACTTTGCATAGTCATCTGAGCAATCCGTATCACTGTAGTGTAGCGAGCTTTTTTTTTTTTTTTCTCCAGAGGCATCTGCCTCCGCAGGTGTTTTGCCGTGGCTTGAAAGCGAGGAGGGAGGATAAGTGCTGAGTGAGCACAGACAACAGCTACTCTGTCTTTCTCAAACATCTTCAAGGTCCCTGCGGAGGGATAAAGGGCCAACAGGAGGTGCTTTCCCAGGAGAGACTCATCTGGTGCTTTACGGGGTAAGTCCTCTTCACGCCTCATGCCTTTTTTAAAACCGATTCCTTTCATTTAAAGAAAAAAAAAAAACAACTTGTTGGAAACTATGGCATTCAAACGTTTAGTTCGGCATTGTTGTTTTTAAAAGACAGAATATGCATTTTGTTCATTTTGAAATTTTGAACCCGAGCTTTCTGCCTCTAGATCTCAAGCAATCTCGCCCAGTCAAAAGAATATGTGAGTTATTACTTTTGTTGTACATGCAGTCAAGTAACTGACTGGTTTTTTCGATCCCGGCCCTCCAGGCTCCCGTGTGCAGTTGACAGGGCGGCCGGGCTCTTTGCACTCGCTGTTCCTTTTTCCTATGCATATACCTCTTTGAGATATAACTTTAAAGAGGCATAGGGCATGGGAAAATGGGGCTGCAGGGGTATTCCACCGGGCAGACAGCCATTTCATCACCCTCTCCGCATGACAGCTGACCTCAAAGCACGCACGCACGCACCCCAGGCTCCAGCCTGCCACTCACTTATAGGGGAAGACTGCAAAGCGTAGACCCTGACACACTGGCCGCAGGGGATGTTTATATCTCTGTGATTCATTTTTATGTAATATCGCAACTCAAATTTCATCATATTTATTCATGATGGGATTGTGTAAGTGTGAAGTGAGACAATATTACATTTTTACTACTTTATTGTTCATTTTAAACATCTGTTTGAGTCTGACTATTTTCTTTGTTCTTGTTTTTGAATAAAGACTTCTTGGCATTAAATACTGGATTATGCATTCTGACTTTCTAAACTGTGTGGGATCTTTAACTTGAGGAGGCTGAATCATACAATAAAGACATTTCAATCATTTTTACGTTGTTACTTTTACCTCCACATAAAGCACTTAGGGCAGTGATACACTAGGCAATTTTTTGGGCAACTCTGATGGGCAACAGTGCCCAAGAAACTGCCTCAGTATTGCTGCTTTAACCCCATAAGAACAGGACATTTTTGGCAGATTTAACAATGGTCTTCACCTCTTTGTTTGCCGATAAAAGTGTTGTCGTTATACTGCAATTGCCAAAACTGCCCAGTGTGTCACCAACAAATAACTTATGGTCTTTTCATTTTGTATTTTTCTCGATCGGCACATACAATAATTTACAGAATTATCTGTTTAACTCCTTATGAAAACATCCAAACAAAAGGCGGTGGTGGAAGAAGTATTCAGATCATTTACTTAGGTAAAAAAAACATCAATAATCCTAAAATACTGCTGTACAAGTAAAAGTCCTGCATTTGAAATTCTACTCTATGTATTGTACTCTATGTATTTTATGTAAGTAAAGTGTTATCAGCACAACGTGCTCAAAGTATCAAAAGTAGAAGTACTTGTTCTGCAGGAAACGAGCCCTTGTGACAGATATATTATTGGATATTACATTATTATATTGTTGATGCATACGTGTATAAATAGCATTTTACTGAGGTAGCCGGTCAAGAAAGAGCTAGGGTAAAATACTCTACATACAGTTGGTTAGTGTAGTCCAGTGGTTCACAAAATAGGGGTCAGGCCCCCTCTAAGGGCCACAAGATAAGTCTGAGGGGTAAAGGGATGATTAATGGGGTAAAAAGGAGACAAAAAAAAGTTCTGCTGCGCAAATCTGTTTTCTTCTCTTTTTTTTGACTTTGGATTGAAGTGGAACTCATAAACATCTAAAACATGTCAAGGAGAACTGGACAATGCTTTTGAGGGTGACAAGCCAAAAAGGTTGAGAACCACTGTATTTTATATGCTGATCATGTTTTTTTAATATGTAAAGCTGTACCTGCAAAGTAACTAGTAACTATATCTGCATAGGTTTGGTGGATTAGAGGCACAAAGGAACAGAACATGGGAATACTCAAGTAAAGAACAAGTCCTCCCCACTCTCCCTAACCCTGGGGTCAGACTCACTCCAGAGGGTCACGAAATAAATCTGTGGTCTATGAGACGATTAACGGGACAGGAAGGAAGGTGAAACAAAGTTCTTTTAGTTGAACAGCAGTTTGGGATTTGTAGCTTTGCTTTTATTGTGAAATGCTGGATGATTTCGCCCTTTTTGGCCTTAAACAGTTATTTACTTCAAAATGTAGTTAAATGTAAATGCACTTTCCACCACTGACAAAGGGCATCTTAAGTTATTAGACTAAAATATGCGAGTTTTGCGTTGTTATTATTATTATTATTTTTTTTTTTTTTAACTAAAAACATTGTCGGAATTGACCACACAATTCTTGGGAAATTTCTATCAAACACCACAGGCAAATGGAAAGCCATATACTGTAGGTTTTGATTCCATCACTACGATCACGGTCAGGTGACGCTGCAGCTCGGATCCGCGGCGACCTCTGGCTTCCCCCCGACGTCCATCCTTAGCTCCAAGTCTGTCTGCTGCCATCCAGCTGCGGCTTTGGTCGGGCCGTCGGCACCTCCTCACCTAACCCACTCGCCTGATTCCAGTGGATCATTGAGACACTCATTGCCATTCAACTCCCCACCTCTTCTACCTCTCACGGTGGATCCTTTATTGATGCTCATGCTGCCAATAGCGCCAGGATCTATCCTGATTAATGCTGCAGACTGAGGCTTTGCACTGTCTGGGGGTTTGTATAAATGGATGTATGGTCTAGTAAGCCTTTACAAGAATAATACTCCTCTCGTTTATAGTAGTTACTAATGCATGGAATTCTAACAATCTCCTTTGATAATTGTGCCTCCTGGTGGGAGGTGTCAGTATTTATTTTCCTTTTAAATCCCCCCTGTACATGCAGGGTGAACAGTCCCCAACATCCTTTGAATCGGGCACGGGGCTGCTAAACACGGAACCGGCCAAAGTAGCCGGGTCTGAATGAACAGCGTGCGTCAGTGTCTGATGGCCTGCAGTCGACGCCATCGCTCCAGCAGCAGCTACGTCCTCCTCCGAGTCCCCATTTGCAAATCATACGCGGACAAGGCGCGGCCACTTGACGACGGAGTGACTCGATCGGCCGCCCATTCAGCCGGTGCCACCTAATGACCCCAGCGTGAGGCAATATACACCTGGGGCAGACACGAGGGCGCCGACCCTCCGCGTCTTTCAGGCAAGTGCGAACTGTTCAGTCGAGGGGACAATGGGGCCCGATGGACCCCGGTGATCTGGCGGGTCGCCGCCGCTTTGATGTCCCTTTGAAGATGCAAAGCCGCGACGAGCAGAGGGCGAGCCCCGCTTGGAGCAGTGCCACCGGACGCCACATGGGAAAAAAAAATGCGCCCGCAGCAGCGGCATCTTTCTGAGAGACAAGCTGGCCAGGGCCTGTTACTGCTCGAACTGTTCCTCTACTTTTTTTGATTGCATTTCTTTATTTATGTATTCATTTGCGTTGGCTGTGGGGGGACGGGTCACCCCTTTTGTCTGGGATTCTCCACGGACACTACGAAGTGTTGTCACAGAAAGAAGAGATACAGAGAGTTAAACCACACCATGGTCACAGCATTGGGGAAAAGAAGACCGCCGGCCAGATGCCAACACACTCGGTCTCCAGATTTAGTAAAGGCAATGATGGCCGCTCGTCGAGTGGTCACTTCTTCACGGGTTTTCACTGACATTTCCTCATATCAATTATTGGTGAATGAAACACGTCCCTTCGTGATTTAATATTTTATAGATACCCCTGAATAAAACCGAGTCCTAGGTGCTATGGTTGTTCAAGTATGCATTTTAGTAGGCTGACAATGTCAGTATAGCAGCTGGAGAAAATGTTGTGAATATTCCAAACAACTCTGACTGAAAGACAAAAACAGTAGAGAGGCAGTTTATGGTCTTCAACCCTGTTTTATTTGTGACACAAAACAGAACATTTGCAGCAAATGCATTTACATTATTTCCATAATACATACAAGTTACATCCATATATACTGTAGTGCTTCAGACATATTAAAGGCAATTCTATTCACAACCCCTCTTTTAGAGAGAGCAATGGCAAAATGTCTAGATTCTAGACAGGCATTCGGTGGGAAGATCCGACCGAGTTCAGTAGAAGTGTGGAGGCAGCAGGACGGGGCGCAGAGGAGCGGGGAGCGCCGCCCCGGGGAGCCGCTGCAGCCGCGGGTAGAAGCCGCCGCCGGCGCGGAGCTGTCCGCCCAGGGCGGGGTGCTGAAACAGCAGAGGCGGCAGCAGAGCCGCCGGGACCGACAGGAAGTCGGGGCGCAGATCCTGGACCTCCCGTTTCAACTTCATTCTCCTGTTCTGGAACCAGGTTTTCACCTAGAAAATGCACAAGGAGTCATCAGCTCGCGCTCTTTTGTGCACAGTTACGAGCTGCAATGGTTTTTACTGAGTTTAAAAGCACACAGCGGGAACCCCCCGCACTACAGGCCTCTGTGAAGTGGCTCTACGTGGAATCACAAAACTACTGCACGGTTGGCCACTAAACCAACAACCCCTCGTTTTGCCGTTGCTCCCTCGGGACCTGAGTAAGACCCGCTGTAGCCACTGCCTCCACACCTACCTGCGTTTCCGAGAGGTTCAGCCTCTCCGCAAACTTCCTCCTCTGTGTAGCCCCCAGGTATTTGTGCTTGCTGAAGGTAGTCTCCAGTTTGCTGATTTGCTCGGAGGTGAACTTGGTCCTCATCCTCCTCCGCTGGCTGGCCTCCTCCTCGCCCTCCTCGCCCGCGTCGCTCTCGGAGCCCGAAGTGTAGCCGCAGCTGTCTGGACGGAGAGAGCCGAGCGTTCAGTTCATTTTGTCAGAGTCACTACCCGCACAGAGGCCTGGCGACCTCGGCCCCCCCCCTCGAGACAAAGTGGATCGGTGAACTTACTGTTTGGCGAGGTCGGGGAGAACTGGCTTCTTGGCTCCCTCATCAATTCCTCCATTTCACTATGGACCTTTGAATGGAGCGCAGCGTCCTTAGCCTGCCGAGCCGTCTCCTCATAGTAACTTTTGGAAAGCCACTCTACCGTGAAGTTCGCCATGGTGCAGCCAAGCGGTGGTCTCAAGGTGTTGGGTCAGTCTCGCTGCCCCTTGGGTGACTCCCGGCCGCTATATAGGAGGGGCACACTTCGTTATTTGCATATGCAAAGGCTTCTCAGCGGAACGATAGAAACTTGATGGCGGTTGTAATTGGGGTTAATAGAGGCCGGGTTGTGGGTTTTCTCACGTCCATGGCTGGCTGAGATGCTCCGGCGCCAGTAAGTCTGAGTATCAGTTACCTGGCATCTCAGACTAAAGGATTAATGCATAAAGTGATTCAGGGCGATATCCGCCACTGAATACAAGACTGTTAACTGGAATGTCGGAGTTGTAGCCCAATTAAGGAACTGGTTATGGAAGGCTTCGGGTCCTACTGAGCCTTTCTTCTAAAAATATTCATAATGAGAATTTACTTTTCCCCTCAAATGACACAATTGATCAGATAACTACATTTATTGCCTAAGCAGCATTTGGCTGGTGGTTTAAGACACTGAAATTGGCAGCTCCTTTTAAAAAAAGAAAACAAAACATTGGACTAAAAAAAAGTCTCCCGGCTCCTGTTGCTCGTGTGGAGATGTTTCCAGGCTGCCAAGGCCGCGAGTGACTCCTGGAGCCGCAGACAGATGCGCCCAGCTGTCTGCGCTTCGAGCAGCCTGGTGGCGAAGTCTTTGTTATGATGGGACCGGGTGGGTGTGACCGCCGTCAGGAGAGCATTGACAGAAAGTGAGAAAGTCCCGTTTGATGTTCGCCGGCCCCCTTTGCACGAGCCATTTGCCGAATGGGGCCTCTGGGCACCTTCAAAAGCGAGAGGTAACCACGATGATGGTTATAATGTTTTCGACCAAACTCGATTCGAAAATATACCATTTACAGTAAAATTGTGTTAACTGGTCATCTATTGTTAAAACAATGTCTGTTATTAAAATAACGCCCTAGGTCAAATAATCTGGAAATAAAATGTAAACACTGGCCACACACTGTATTTATGACCCTTCCATTATCTTCTAAGTTGTTGTGAACCAAGTCTGCTATCTCCAAATCTCATCACATAATCAGCTTTTAACCTCAGGCCCCAGACTTCAGAGAGCAGAGTCGCTGAGCCACACAGAGCCCCAGACTCTCTGGAGCCTGGCCGGCGGGCTCCTGCGGTAGGTGTAAACTCATCAATGAGCGGCTTAATTAGGGGCCAATTGTTGACCATGATCTCCCCGTTAGTTGGCGTTTTAAGTGCAAAGATGGGGACAAACAGCGCATGTGAAAGCCGAGCATATGGTCGGTCTCTGTTGACAGGTGACCCGACACAATACCTGTGTGGGGCTCTGTCCGTCCATGCTACTGTCTTCAACATGGCAGTAAATGGCGCACTTATCCTTAGTGATTTAATTTATGATGATTTGCTTATGTGGCTTTCTTTGATTTGGCTTTAGCCCCATATCTTCTTGATGTTATGAGATAATGAAATCAGGAGATCCATACAGTGAGTTGCGATAAGAGCCTTCAGCCTAAATGGGCAGCCGCCATCTTTATCAGTTCTCTCTTACAGCCTCCTCCCTTCTAAAGACGAAGGACGGGATGATCCATTCATGTTGAACTAATCCCAAAATAAAGATAATATCAGCGGTATCTTTACGCTATCCAGCTGTGGCACCGGGCCAAAGAGCTTGAAGCCATGAAATACAGATTCCAGTGCTGCAGTGTAGAAGATAAACTTTATTTAATGATAAATAGACTTTTCTATGCATCATATACAATTTTTATATCAAATATATATCAAAATAAAAAACACACATCAAATAAAACAACTCTGGATTGCACTTTTTTTTGGATTCTAAGTGTTTCAGTCGAAAACGTCCCTAGCAGATAGTTTGTGGGTAGAAATGAGGTTTGTGGATCATGAGATGAGGGGGGTTGTTGGGGGGCATCGGTTGCTGGAGGACCATCTGCGGGACGGGGAGCGGGTAAAAGGCCGGGCCCGCCGCGGGGTAGTGGGGCCGCTGTCCTGTCATGCCGTGGTACTGAACTGGCGGCAGAGGCTGGAACATCACCGCTGGGACCTGGGGGGCGAGGTAGTCCTGCACCTCCCGTTTCAGCTTCATCCTCCGGTTCTGAAACCAGGTCCTCACCTGAGAGAGGCAGCAAACAGTCAGTCAGTAAAGTCAGCAGCCAGAGCAGTGCGCAGGGTAGACCCTCAGCTGTTAAATGGTATGTATGAAACGGATTGGTTTGCACCGAAAATGGCGTCTTACCTGCGTCTCGGTGAGGTTCAGCTTCTGTGCTGTCTTCACTCTCTCCCCGGCATCCAGGTACTTGTGCTTGCCGAAGATCTTTTCCAGTTTGCCGATCTGCTCGGGGGTGAACTTTGTGCGCACACGGCGCTGTGGTCCGTCCTTCTCCGCCTCGCTCCCTTCGTCCACCGAGTGGCACTCGGAGGACGCCGCTTCGCTCTCATACCCGGAGGAGTACCCGCCGATTTCTGAAACTGGAGCAAGGAAAAGTCGGGTTATAAGACATCAAGACCGAACAACTGGTTTAAAGTTAGGGGTTTTTATGCTGCTTACTTGGTGAGGCGCAGCTGGTCGAATGCGAGGGCGAGCACAGGCCGGAGTCCAGAGGCCCGCTCATCTCCACCGGCTCCATGTGCTCAACGGCCTTGGACAGCCTGGGTTTTGGCTGCAGGTAACCTTTGCCAAAGGTCGGGGGCCGCGGCTGCACCACGCAGGGAACGTGAGGTCTGCAGGCGGGCGCGGCCTCCGTGCCAGCGCCGTGGTCCTCAGCCGGAGAAGTGTTGTGATGACTCTGGGCCAGCCAGTCCACAGAAAAGTATTTCACCATGTTTGCAGTGCTGCCCTGTGACCCGTGAAGCCACCTGATGACCGGTGGGGAGTGTGTGATAACAGCTCCTGTCCGGGGTCGGCTTTTATAGGGGCCTGGCGCTCGCCGCAATTTGCATATGCAGAGGCCCCTGTTAACGCCTGATCGATCCCGATGATTAGGGGTTAATGGCTCGTTATTGAAGTCTTTACATATCCTGTGAGTGTGTGAAGACCTGGCGCCGCCGAGTCTGTGAGAATCCTCCTGAGCTCATGCATTTGTCAGGCCCCGACTGAAACCGCAGCGGGGACCGTATACTTTCATGTTGCTGCCGCCCTGCAGCAGCAGCGCCGTGGCCAGTCTTGCCAGGCTGGGCTCAGCCATTTTAAACGCTCTTCTTCCACATGAATGCCCGAGTTAACATGGATGCAGTTACTGAAACCCAGGGTCTGACGAAGAGAGAAATACTCATTAACAGCTTATGCTTTAACGCGGTGGTTCTTAAAGTGGGGTGCGGGGGTCCACCTAGGTCCCCAGGAAATGGTTTGGCCTTAATTAAGGTCTCCGGAGGTTAAAAACGTGCTTTGATTTGTTATAACTCCCCTCGCTGTTGGATCACTCCCCCATTACAGTTGGGGCCATTTTCTTTGACGGCGATCACCGACGATACCTCTGTGCTTCGGGTGCCGAAATGGGTCCCTCTGAGGTCTCTGACATGGCAATGTGTGAGCGAGAAAAGTATGTTCACAGGTCAGGCGCTGGGCTGAAGGTTGAGCAAAACCACAGAGGCGAGAGCCTGGAGCCACGCGGCGAAAGGAGAGAGGGGAGTCCCTCGACCGTCCCTTTCATTGAATCGGCTTTCACTGCTCTCCCTTTCCCCCTCTCCCTGGCTCATTTAAAAAAAAAAACAACATAAAAACAACAACCCTGAATGATTCTTTCACCGGTAGGACGCACTCGGAATCAGTCACCAGGTCTCAGTGGGTATTCAGTGGTGGAAAGCAACGAGGTGCATTAACTCAAGTAGTGTATTTAAATACAACTCTGAGACGCATGTACTTTACACATGATATTCCACTGGCTCCCTATGACTGTACTACCAAAACGTACTGTATATAAATATCAGTTAATATTGGTTCCACCAACGTCAGCATGAAAGTGCTGCTTACATATGAACGCATCACTAATCCAATAATGTAATATTATGTCCGTGACCAGGGCTGTTCTGCATGGTCAGTACTGGCGGTTGCGAAAGTACATTTTTTGCATATACTTCTGTACTTCACGTGGGTAAAAGTTGGAATTCAGGACTTGTACTTGTAATGGTGTACTTTTGTATTGCGGTTTCGCTTTGACATAAGTAAATGACAGGTATACTTCTACCACCGCCGGAAATCGTGTCTTATAGTTTAAGTAATTTAGTATTTAGGGAGCAGCTCCGAAATTCACTCCTTAATCCTCATAGTGATCCATGCATGAAAAGTGACTTCTGGGACCCGGTGTGTGGTGAAAGATATGCTTTCCGGGTCAGAGCAGATAATACATGGGGGCCAAACAAAAAGCCAGTCTGGTGTAGGCTCCCAAAATGATTCTTTCTAATCCAAATTTAGCTTCATTTTTTTTTTTTTTTTTCAAATTTGGGTTTCTGGTTATGGCTGATTCAGCGGGATCCCATTTTACAGTCACGGGCTTTCATTTTGAGCTGCAGGTTTAATTAACAGTCTATCATGACAGAGGTGTAAACAACGGGTCCATCACAGGCATTTAACAGTGGAT
Organism: Xiphias gladius; assembly: GCF_016859285.1. Taxonomy (NCBI): domain Eukaryota; kingdom Metazoa; phylum Chordata; class Actinopteri; order Istiophoriformes; family Xiphiidae; genus Xiphias; species Xiphias gladius. The sequence goes on from NC_053410.1 coordinate 21,871,528, forward strand.
GTAATAAAGGGAACTGATCGTGTGCGTAAAACCCAGCTTTAGGGCCATTTATAAAGCGACAGCAACATCCTCCGCACTGTGGCTCCACGAAACCCACCAGCACAGTTTTACCCGTGTTATCGGATGGGGGGGGGGCATAAGCAGTCCCCCGATGGTTTCGTATTGACGTGTCTTTGATACCCTGGTGAGCGCCGGCGCCAGCTACCCCAGAGCCAGCATTTGGCACAGGCGCTTCAAACATTACAGATCAAAGGTATTACAGTAGCAACACAATTACAGCCGATTGTCGGCCCCTTCAAATGTAAATATGCCAAAACAAGCTGCAAGGAAGCTGGGAAAAGCCCGGGGGCGCAAACGGGCCCGTGGAAAAGACCCAGGTAATCCTTGCATTCACGGCTTCACACACCAAAGGCTACAAATATTAGACATCACCTTTATAATATTTCATGTTTGGAAATATTATAAGATCGCTCTCAAGTCACTAGGATCATCCGGAGCCACATTCCCCAGACTTTTCATCAGGATGAATGCTCAGTCTTCTCCAGCATCTGTAAACAGTTAACGTGATGACTGACGGTTTTCTCATCATGTCTGTTACGGTGCCCAGTAAACCGGGACAACTTTCCAACTGGGTCAGACCTGTGGGATTTGCGCGCCCCCCCCCCACATGAGAACTCTCTGCACTCCGCAGCGCAGGGACAATGCCCATAAACTGATCGTTTAGTTATATGACAATGCAGATAAGAGGCTGGGCCCAGTCGTCTCCTTTATCGGCGACCTGTCGCTAAGGAGGCAGCAGTCCCTTTAGCCTTTCGGGGCTTTTTTATCTCGCGGGCTTTGAAGATGCGCCCTGATCCCGTCAGATAACAATAAAAAGCGCCCGGGACGTCGCCCTCACACTGCGCCGATTTCCTCAGCTCAGCCCGCATGGGCTCCGTGTGTCCCGGACGAAGGGCTGCACTCTTTGTATTGTAATTTTCCCGCGGCACACTGGCCCGGATAAAGCAAGTCGTCCACCAGGTAATATTACTGTGCCTGCCTGGAGGTGCCACAAGCCAAACAGTAAATAAATACACTCGACCTTGGAATTCCACGGTGCTCTGAGTGGAGCCCTTTTCAGGTCATTCATGAGAATATCTACGGTCCTGGAGGTCCACTGGTGCAAGAACTATTCAGATCCTTCACCCTAGTGAAAGTAGCAGTATCCCAATAGATAACACTCCATTACAAGTATAATTCCTGCATTCAAATTCTTTTCTAAGTAGAATTATAGAAGTATTATTAGCATAATGTGCTGGAAGTAAGTACTCATTAGGCATCACAATAGCCCCTGTCACTGTTACATGATATATTACAGTCTGTTACTGGGTTATTGTACTGATGCACAAACGTGTAAACGTGTAGTTTTAATGTTGCAGTGGAAAACGTGCAGTGCAATGCATCTGTTTTAAAATGATTACATTTTGTAACATAAACTCCTGATCGGCAAAGTGCCTAGGAACTGCAGCTGTTAGACAGATGTAGTGGAGTGGAAGTACAAAGTATGAAATGGAAATGCTCAGGTAAAGTACAAGTACCTCAAAATTATAGGCTACTTTAGTACAGTTCTTGAGTAAATGTACTTAGTTACATTCCGCCTCTGCCCCAGCCCCTTTTTAACAGCTAACAAAACGTATTTAACATTGTTTTATCACATTGATACCTCACGACTTTTGAACTGATGTCATGTTTCAGAGGGCTGCTATAGGAAAAGGCACATTATTTCTGGCTGGAGTCTCAGAGACCCCGGCTGTAAAACAAGGTTAAATAGAATGGGTTTTCATATGCTCTATATCTGGATTTGACAGTACTTTTTACGCAACGCTACCCCTCCCAAATCCCCAGGAGTCCATCTGGATTTATTTTACTGGAGTTTGTTATAGTCGTGATGTCTAACAGGCCGTAACTGACCCCAAACATAAGTCATATCATCATGCATAATGAGTTTTTTAATAGTGAAAAAAAGTTCACTATGATGTTGCTACCACACACTGTAAAGCCCCGTAGGAGGAGAGAAACCCACGCTTCAGCTCTCCCACCTCGTCCCACATTCCTTGACAGATGTAGCAGGGCTGTAACCTGCCGTGCAGCCATTCTATCAAGGATACTGTCTGACAATAATATGCTTTGGCAAGAGAGAGCTTATGAAATCTCATTTATTTGGCTAAATTAAGCAAATCTTCATAGCATGTCACATTCCATCTCCACGGTGTGTTTCAGGGCAGAAGAAAACCATGGAAGAAAGAGGGCGGGCACGAAAATAGAAAAATAGACACAGTCTGAACATCCTTCCTCAAATAACATTCTGCACACTGACATCTCATTATGTTCTATCATTTTCTCTGTAATGGTAAGGTATTGTCATGACAGTAAGCTTGTCTGGCTTTTACCATTCAAGACACACTATTAATAATAAATGCAATTATTTCACATTGTGCTGTTTAAATGGAATTCATATTAGATATTAATTCAGCAATCTAGTCATATAAATCTCATCTGGTAATCTCGTAATTGGTAAACAAACAGATCTACTTGTCGTAGGTTACGCAGAATATAAGATCAGTAAACTGTTCAGTAAATGAAAACATTCTGCATCATTTTGTGTTGTTTCCTACAAGTCACACACAATTCAGCAACATGATTTAGATTGTATTTGAATGTCTGACAAGGCTGGATTAACCTGCCAGGGGAGTTTGGGCAAAAGTGGCTGGGCCCCTATTTACCCCCCATTGAGTCCTCTTTCTGTGAATTGTGCACAGTATTCCTCTGCTGGAAAGACAAGTTTCCTAGTTTGCTGTGTGCTGAGTTAATTTAATTTAATCTAATTTAGGAATATGGACCTTGTACGTACAATATCAGATGAAATGATGAAGGTCTTAAAGTCATATCTTGACATAAGAACATTCTAAGACACGGCCTCCAGATAAGGTTACAAGGCGCCAGTACATTCCATCAGAACTGGCTGACAGATGGGTGAACAGCTTGGGAAACTGCCTCCCTCCACACCTTTCCAACGTCAGAATTGAGGGGGCTGTGCCTGACAATTTCTATAACTTTGCAAAACGGACAATCCAACATCCATGCCCACTTCTCACAGTTATTGGCCAGGCGTGTGGCGGTGAGAAAGGAACCAGGGTTTGAACTGAACCCCTTTTTTTCATTTGTTGCAGAACTACTTATGTCACTTGTATGTACAACAGAGTGCAACATTATGAATGTTGCACTCTGTTGTACCCCCCCCCCCCATTTTGAGGACTGTGTCTCGGCCCCTCTCTAAGCCTTATTTCCACTGCAGGAGCTTTTTTTTTTTTTCAACCCACAACTGCAAACGCACTGTTCGTGCTGGTAGTTCACTGAGCTGTGACCAACAGTTATGATACTGTAATGGAGCTGCAGAGGAGATTTCACAAACAATGACCCATGACAAAGTCAAGGCTTTGTTGAGCATTTTTGGTGAGGACACCGTCCAGAGGGAATTTGAGATGGCTACCGGCAATGACAAAGTTTGCCTGAAAATTTTGTCTCGGTTGAGCGAGCTAAACATTCATCACAATCCGACACAGTGCCGGGAGAAGCTGAAAAAAAAAAAAAATAGGACTGCAAAAAAAATACAGGACCACAACAGCAGACATGGCCGGCTTTCCGATCGCCTTCAGCGTTTCATGGAAATCCATTCAGTAGTTGTTAAGATATTTCGGTCTGGACCATTGTGGGGAACTGACTGACCAACAAACTGACAATGCCATTCTGCCTTAAGACCCTCATCATGTCAACTGATGCGCTTTAGTGGCGCAAATTCCCAAAACAAAGTTACAACTTATCATATTAGCACATTGCTACTCAGTGAACTTGTGGCTTTTGGGGGCTCCTGGGGTTGGAGACCATAACAGCTAAGTTACAGGGTCAGTTAACAAATAATGATAAGAAATGTCACTGTATCAGCTGAGGAAGAAATATTAAAAATTACTAACACCAGCCATTACTTTTGTGCCTTTGTGGAAGAAAAACTAATAACAAAATCAAAAAGATGTGTGACCAACAGCAGAACCTGTGCAATCTAAAAGGTGCTAGTTATAAATAAAGTTTGCCTTGGAGTCTAAGCTGATATTACTGACTGAAGTTAAGGGGCGTTTGACAAATATTCGTACGAAAGCAGAAAAGGTTTTCCAGTCTACAAGGTTCTGCTGACAGGATGACAGACGCATCTGAGGGTCGTGCCTGGGCCATGGAGCCTCAATCCGACTTGGACATGGGATGTTGACCTGTTGGTGGCGACTCACTCAGGGCTATGAGATTTGACTGGGCCAGGACTCACTGGAAGTTGGCCTTCACCCTCCTCAGCGTGTCCTGGATTCTCCGTGCTTGTCGCTCGCTGGACTGCTGGAAGTTGGCATCGCTGTTGCTGGCCAAGAGGTGGATGTCAGAGGTGGCGAGCCGGGCGATGCGGCGCCGAAGGTAGGCCTGCAGCTCCCGGTCCGGGCTGTAGGAGTAAACTGCCTCCTGGAAGGCGTGGACCTGACTCACAACCTTTGCTATGCTCCTAGAACCAAATACGAATGAATGGACGAGAGGATAAAGCAACATGTAATAAGGAAATAGAACAAAAGTTAAAGTGAAAACATTTAAAGAATATAAATCTAGGTGCACATTCAACCTGTTCTTTCCTCGTAGCATCGTCTTTAGCTTCGTCTGTGACCTGATTTGGAGAGAGCGGGGATGACCCAGGGTCCACACTCAACAGCTGTGTCTCTCCCTTTCCCACCTAGATCTCCTGACCCCAGCATCTGGCTACACCCAGTCTCCTCTCAGCATCTGGCCCAGAACCTCTTTTCCAATCAAACCCCATCCAATGGGCGCCATCTGGTGCAACACTGGCACCCTTACCATCAACCCAAATTCAGCAGCTGTGCCATTACCATCCAACCGCCACTTGCTGTGACCCCAGCATCTGGTCAGCCATATTGGACTGAAGGAGAAGGACACAGGAAAATGCGTCCTCGCAGCAAGTTGGCCGACTTTGTCATAGATAGATACTCCATATGTGGGGGGGACAGATAATTTTCAGTTAATGACACTGACTGTTCATATTTTGTGTCATTACAAGGATAGGTATCAGGCTAATTTCACTGCCTGTATGCATCTTTCACAAACACCCCACCTCTAACATAATCAGTGCAAATTCCAGCACGCAGTAAAATCATGGTTGTAATGATAGAGGAAGGGGGGACTTGGCACTTGGCTGCATGGATGTTTTGTTGAAACAGGGCTTCCATTCACTCTACGTTACTCACCAACCAGCAAGCACTCCGCTGACATATTTTGTCCTTTAACTTCCTGTCTGCACCATAAAGAGGAGTGTTTCGCATTGTGTAGGGGGACATCTGGTGCTTGTGAGATTGGATGTGGCCAGTTTTACAATGTAACGTACAGCATTAAGGACTGCCACATCAGGAAGAAACTGAGACTCTCTTTTCTGGCAGTTTTCTAAACATAAGTTGCTATTAAAAGATGTAACAGCACTAATTAGACCATTTCACCTGCACAGACCCCAGATCAACTAGACAAGTTGCACTATATTATTTATCTAGATAAGCTCTACTGAAAAACCACCGAACTCTCACATCTAAATCCAAATCCAAATCAAATCATAATGTCATGTCACAGGATTCTTTTTACTTTGTCTATAACACATGTTCAAACAGAACTTGGAGCAGAACGTTTTTGTGATCCAACCAAACCTTTTCCACACTTGTTTGAGGGAAGACTCATTTTCATGTGTCTGTACGAGGTTCAATGAATTGGATATAAACAAGCTTTCCATGACTTGGACTTATAATTATGTTCTGAGCTGATTATTCCAGCTTTTATCATTAATCGTTCCCCTCCACTCAAAAATGTGTTCTGCTTATTTTGACTTCATTTAAATGTTTGAGCGTCACTGTGGAGAATCATGTGTGCCTAGAATTTGACACTAGAAGGCTGGAAAGTTTCTCTGTGCCCAACTTACATCTCAGTTTAAGACGTGGACATAGGAGCGGGATTTTGTGATATCACAACTAGTTTGGAAGCCAATCACGCTGTGATGTGGAAATGAGAAACTTTCAGGACACACACACTGAAACTTTGCTTTGTGGTGAAATACAGACATCTTGTATCTAGTAACCTTTGTACTGAAAAATATTTGCACGTTCATAAACTGTAGGTTTTTCAGTGAGGGAGAAGAAGTTTATGTGCTTTTAAGAATTTGTAAGTAGTTTACTGAAGTAGTTAGTTGAAAAACCAAATCAGACAAATTTTTATTCACAGCAAAGCAGTTTTGTATGTCTTACAACATGTCTGCAGTGGATCGTTCATAAATTAATATCAATTAATAAATCTTTAAAATTAGTCTATTAATAATTATTATATTATCAATAATATAATTTGGAATTATCAGACCAACTAAGCAAAATGCATCTAGTATAGTGATACTTTGTGAGAACGGCTAATTCGGAATTCATGAATTTGATGTGTAAATTAAACAGTGAGCTGTCGGCATGCAAAGATGACTCATTTTTATTCGCTTAAAAAGTGTATGACCACTTGTCTTCTTACAGCCAGATCAGAGAGACTACAGTGAGAATACAAGTGCTTTTAACTGAGGACTGTTATCGTGCTGCTGCTTTTTTTCATGATAGACACATTGAAATGTTGCTACAAGACAATGTAAAGCAACTGAATCCTTGATAACTGCATCAAAGACTGTCTTTTTAATCTACTGTAGATGTGGTGGTGTCAGGTCTTCTGAACACATAAATGTGTTTCCAACTTTGTGGAATTTATTTAGCCTGCGTGAAACAATCAGGACCGAAACTTTTCAAAAGGATCCCTCTGCAGCTTGCAATACTCAGTGTTACGCCCACTTTGAGTGACCTCACGCCGTTGCTTTCTACGCATCGAATCAAACGGAGCCAGTTGAGGTGGTTAAGACGTCTGTGTAAGATGCCTCCCAGACGCGTCCTACGGGAGGTGTTTTGGGCATGTCCAACCAGGGGGAGACCTCAGAATCTTCCGAGCTGGAGGAGTTGGCCGGGGAGACGGTCACCTGGGCAGCCCTGCTTAGACCGCTGCCCCCGCGACCCGCACCCAATGGCAAATGGCAGTTGATCATATTAAATGGATGGATCTTATAATATTTTATGTGGAGTGGTGGAAATTATTCATCAAATCATTACTTTTATAATACTGTTCGCTATTTATTTGCAGTGGTGGCAAATATTAATGAAATCATTGAGAAACAGTGATTTTTGGCTTCTCGTTTTTGTCAGCTCACCAGATGCTTAAAGACATATGATGAGTGCGTATTGATTGATGTAAATCTAGCCGGGCTTTTTTTTTTTTTTTAAATCAAAATGTTAATTAATGTCATGTCACCAAATAGAGTAAGCTAGTGGTGACCTGAGGAGTCTGCACAACTGAAGTTCTTCTCAGCAGGTGCAAAACTGTGCAGAGCGCCGCCAACATCTGGTTGTGACATCTCGTGTAGTTCTGTGTGATTTGGACCACTTAAGAGTACGCCCCCCACTCGCAGTCTGCAGGCAGACCCCTCTCAAACTTTTGGCTTCTGTTTAGGAGCCAAATAACAGCAACCAGAGGTTAAGAGACAAAGGCGGCAATTGAACAGACAAAAAAAATGGCCGGCCACATCAGGTCAATAGCAGCTAATTACAGAGCGAAAAATGATGTGGATTTTCCCTCACCTGAGCTTGGTCCACTTGTAGGCTCCGGTGGTGAGCGTCAAGGCGCCAATCTCCAGCTGCTGGATGTGCATGGCCAGGATGCGCGCTGACGGCAGGGTGGGCCTCCTCCTCGAGTGTTCTGCCCCCATCAGACACAGGTCGTCACTCTTCAGAAACACCTGAGGAGAGAGAAGTTTATCTGCAGAGTAAATAAATTAGTTCTTACTGGAACAGAAAATGTAGAAAATTACCAATTAAGCCAAAGGTGCTTGATGCGGTAATAAGCCCGTCCAATGCGGCGGTGTAATATGAATGAAAGACTCTGTGATGATTTTCAACAAATTTAACCTCTTTACATCTCAGAACCAAGAGAGCACACAATTTGTTTTTATTACAGCTAAATAGGAAAGCTGCACAGCGAGTGATGTGTGTTGTTTGATGCATCAGGTTCTTTTGAGGATCACTTTCAGAAGCAGAGCCAGCTGTTAGCTCTCATCAGACAGGTGAGTTGCTTGAAGCTGTTTTTCTATTGATTTGTTTGCCCTGCAGCCCAGTTTCACAATATGTGACCAGCCTAGCCTTCAGTTACAAACACCGTAAGTGTGTGCTTTCTCAAACACACCCACGCACACACACCTGCACAGCTCGTAGCTCCTCCAGGATCTCAAACACTTTGGAAGACAGATGTTTCCAAGCCTGTTGGCAAGAGACGAGGAAGTTTTATTTAGTAGCTTCAAAATGAAGATGAATTATACCGTGGCTTCAATGCAACGCCAGAGTCAATGTATATAACCTGCCTTTAGATTAAAATAGGAAATTTCTTGCATTGTCTCAACACCGATGTCTTTTAATTTTTGAATTACTCTTTTTTGTGGACCACATTCCTCCTCACTTTCTACATCCTATTTGAATGCATTAATGCTAATTTCTCATTTGTGAAACTAATTAAACACCAACCAAGTTCTATCACCGCTGAAGAAAACATTTAGCTCGAGGGCATTTGACTCATTACACAAACTCAGAGTCTGTCTGAGGAGGATTTTATGAGATTCAGCCTTACTGGTAATTGCCTGACAATCACGTTCTCCAGACCTCCGAGGACCTGCATGGCTGTGGCAAAGTTCCTCGATTCATAGCAGTGTTTTCCTATCCACAGATACTTGGTCAGCAAGGCAACTTGTGTCTGCAAAAGAGCAGAGTTTGTGATTAAAAAAAAAAAACGGAGGAAAATGCTAAACAAGGCAAAATGCAAAAACCTAGGAGCTCTTTACACTGGTATGCTTTTCTTGGGACCACAGCAGACTGCATAATAAAGCAAATACACTGGAAAAATACTGTATATAGTCAATAGCCCATTTTATACAGCTGGTTCAAGGTGGGAACGTTGCCTCTTTATTCCGTCTCGCCATTCTGTGTAAAAGGTACAAACACGGAATGGGGGGACATTGTTGTTCTGGAAAAAGCCGGCAGCGGAGGTAGTCACGGAGCAAGATCGACGTCCGTGTAAAAGAAGAGAGCCGGCATAGCGGGACAGACGCTGACACAGTTATGTTAAACGTCACCACGCTGATTCCAGAACGCCGGCATGCTTTCTAAAATCACACAATCGGGCGGCGTAAGGCCGGCTTCGTTTGGTTCAATGTAAACGTGCAAAGGTGGCGTAATGAGGGGTCTTCTTAACAGCAATATTGCGAGATCTCTGTTTGAAAGGGGCTAATGTTAATAGTGCATTGTGGGCGGTTCTAAATTTGCACTATTGCCACTGACCCCTTTATTGTAGTTCCTAACTGTTTGTAACCCATTCAGGCAATGAGACCAGAGAGGAATCAGAAAGCACATATGGGGAGGTCTGTGACTGACATGAGAATCCATGTCTGACTAAGCCAAGGCTGTGACAGTAATGGATGCCTTTTTTTTCCTCCAGCTGACCCTGTTACTTTAATGAGTTATGTCTCCTCTCACCTTGGCAGACTCACAGATGACTATTTCAGAAGAGATCCAGGTAGTGACATTGTCAGCATATGTGAGGAGCCGCTGGAGGTGGCTGTCTGATGGCGTCCCCTCACATTCAAGCACACTGCTGCCATCTGCTGGCGGGATGTGCTGGGACACATTCCTAATGGGGGGGGGACAACAGAGATGTAGGGAAATCTACACTAGAAATTAGTACAGAAACCATAAGAACTTGATTATTTAATTGGCAGAAACTTTAATTAATCAATCCATTGTTTAGTCATTTATCAAGAGAAATGCCAAACATTTGCTGGTTGCAGATGCTAAAAGATTTTTGTTTATATGGGTGTTGAATCTTTGACCACACAAAACAAGCAATTTGAACATGTCACTTTGGGCTCCGTTAAACTGTAATGGAATTTTTCACTATTAACTGATATTGCTTATATAAATACATGACAGTCGTAGTGAAAATAATCATTAGCTGCACTCCTAGAAGAAACACCATTTTTTTTCTTCATACTAAGAGAATCACACTATCAGTGGAATACAATATCGGTTAGGTTTAGCCATGGGCCAGTTTTTTACAGCATCAGCGGTTTTACAGGCACAGAGGAAACACAGGCCTATGTGTTTTCAGCGTTTATTTATTTATTTCCTTTAATTCATTTCAGAATAAAACTGCTTTATAAAACTGTTTTAAGATAGTATGTCAGAGCAGATGTCTTTTTTCCCATTAGTAAGTTCAGGCTTCTAGGTTTACAAAAGCTTATGTGCAACTTGTTTATCAAAAACGACTAATACGTAAATGCTTATTCTGTGTTGTACTATGAGACTAGAGATGCAAATGATAGATTATCCAAACCCAAAACACAGTGGCCTGCTTAATTTATGGTAGAGTGAAAGGTACTGTTGCTGTTTGATACTGAGTGGATTAACCTGGCGAAATAAAGTACACAAAAAAAACCTAAAAAGTTGCTTTAGAAAAACATGTCATGCTTACATGTCATGTCAACACGCTGTTTCTGCTTAATTTCCACCACTATAGAACTATTGTTTCTGAATCACACATATCTGTTATGGTCAGACAAGCTAGAATTATGGAATTAAAATTGTTTGAATTCAATTGCACCACTTGTTGATTATACTATTTTTAATTTATCTGGTAAAGGCATTAGACTTCATTTCACCACCAGGCGCTAAAAGCCTGGCGCAGAACAAGGCAAAGCGTAGGCCTTTCTTCATGTAGGTAAGTATTATAAGATGTTACAAAACTATATTTACTGGGATTTACATGAGCCTTGTACTTACATTGTTATCTACAGGAAATTCATGAAAAATGCTGTAAAAAGTTTGATGGAAAGTACCAAAGGGGAAACTTGATCTTTCATAAGGTGGTAAATGTTTTTTTTTTTGGATGGCCAGATTTTGCCCACAGTTCACTGTTTGCTTTCCACCAACAATCATTATACTGTCTTGTAGATGCTGCTGCACATACATAATATATGACACTAATGTTACCAGGTCAACACAATCTCACATACTGTTCAGAAGGGGAGCACAAAGATGTGATGTACTATGAGAAGTAGACTCTCTACATACAGATGTGTGGATAATTTTGAATAAAGATGAATAAATTAGTGGACAAGCTTAAAAGGGATGTTAATAGTACTTCCATACAGGTCCTGAGGGGCCATTGAATGTGTGATGATTATTTAAAGGATGAGAATCATATGCTATGGCTTTCACTGTCACCAAATCTCAACCCAGCTGAAATACTCTGGGATATTTTTGGATCGAAATGTCAGAGAGCGCTCTCTACCACAAACATCAGAACACCAAATGAGGGAAGACATTTTTTAAAATAGAGTACCAGACACTTATAATGTATGCTAAGGAGCACTGAAGCTATTCTGGGGGCATGTGGTGGCTCAACAACATACTACACTATGTTGTTTTTTTTCTTTGATTTGTCACTCATCTGTATCTACCGTGAAGTCAGTAGACACTGATTAAAGCTAGAGCATTATACTTACTTGTTTGGGATTGAGACTTTGTCCCTGACTCCTTGTACTCTAGAGTTGAGGAAATTAATTGGATGACATCCTTGGAACATTTCCTGCAATACAAAAGTTAAACCATGAGTTGATTATTCAGATCCTTACCACGCATTCATAGAGACATGTCTCCCTCTAGTGGTTTAAAGAGACAACAGCAACATCAGTGCAAGACGGTGTGCTGAATGCATAGAGGATGTGTATACCTGCTGCAGGAGGGTGAGCTGTTGGGCTACTTGCTGTGCACTGTATTCATTCTGGCTGAACGGGAGTCGCTCCTCACTGTGCAGGCAGACGTTGGAGAGGTCATCCACCAGGGAGTCGTAGCAAGGCATAGGCAAAGCTGCAGCAATGGAGAAGGCATTCTCCTTAGACATGGATGCAGAGGGCTCCACCACTCTTGAGATCCTCCACTGAAAAGTTAAGAAAGAGACTTGGAAATTTGGGGAAACATGTTCTGAATTATGCAAACATGTTGATACTATGACAATACAGACTGCTGGTAAAGTGCTAATATGTATTTCATGAAGGTACTCTTGTTCATCAGCAGTGAGAAAGAAGACTCAGTAGAATCAGTTAAGATCTAAAATATACCCCAAAACACACAGAAACTGAACTTCTCTTAATTCCCTTCGAGCTAAATCCACACCAACTTGAACTCATCAATAAGAAACCAAACAAAATGGCATAACTTGTCATTACACTGCACTCACCTTTCTGCCGAGATCCTCAGTAGATGAATGCAAGCACGCAGAGTCATCATCCTCCTCAATGCTGGTTAGGCTTTCTCTTCCTTGGCTCCAAGTTGTACTTGGAGCCAAGGAAGCGAGAAGGGCCTCCCCCCGGCTGTCTACAGGAATTACCTGTGGAAAAACCAAATAAACCAAATACTGAATATAGACAATGTGCACTTGATAAAGAGACTTGCAAACACATGTACAAAACCATTGACCGCAATCTGATTTGGTCAATCCATCACATTTAAATAGCCTAAACTACATTTTAGAGTAAAAACACAAATTTTCATGGATGTCTGTTGTTATGCTCTGTCATCTAATAAGACACTTAAGTGACTTGAGTTGAACTGCTTATGATGATTTTATGTTTGCTGTCCAAACGCATAGTGTCTGATGGTCCTTTAACCTATAAAACCTCTGACAGTTCCAACAGCAGAAACAGGAGTTTCCATTCTGATAAAGAGAAAATGAACTGGGTAGTTAGCATGATTAGCCAACAGCCAACGAGACAAATATGACATTTCAGGAACTCTAGGGTAAATATACTGTATGTCACAATCCAGCCCTACTATTATAAGTGGTATTATTATAGTTCGTAGGAGGTTATGTACCTCAGTATTAAGGAAGTTTTCTAGAGTCTCCACAAGGCTGGACTTTGGTGTGAAGTCCACCTCTTTAAAGTCTGTTACCCAGAACTGGAGCAGGTCCAAACTGCGATGGAAGATCTTTTCACTGTCTCCCGACATGTCTGGACCTTCTCTGGAATGAAAAACAAATATAATCGTCAATAAATTGGTGGACAGGGTTTCATACTGTGTGCTATAAAGCCTTTTGTTTTATAGTTTAGAGGATAGACTGGACAGGAGACTCTCATGGGTTTTTTGGCATATTGTGGACTACTGCACTGCACTAAGCTGTTTCTCTATGTAATCAGGGGCTACCAGATATACTGTACCTTGCAGCACTGATGAATTTATCGATTATGAACTGCAGTAACTGCTCAGGAGTGCAGAAGAAACGATAGGTATACAGGAACTGCTGGATGTAGCCCTCTACGGCAGCGTTTCTGTGATGAAAATTAGCATAATGACAAGGAATTACGTTCAGAAACCAACACAGTGTAATAACACTGTTCAGTGAAAAGTATTACTAAATCTACCAAAAAAAGTAAGGAATATAACAACATATAGAAACATGTGATTTCACATGACTTGACATAATTTTTTCCTTCCAGTTCCTTATCCTGGTTAACCTAATTGTTCACAGCATATTCCTTCCGCTCCTCCTCGGGGACCCTTCAAGCATTCTCAGACCAAGTGGGAGATGTATTGTAGTCCCTCCATGTGTTTTATGTCTGGCCCAGGGTCTCCTCCCACTTAGCTATACCCAGAAGATTTCATAAAAGAGTTTCCAGGGGGCATCACTACGAGGTGCCCTGAATCACTTTAAATGCCTCTTTTCAGTGCGAGGGGGCAGTGGCGCCATGCCAAACTTCTCCCAAATCAAAACACTCTTAGTGGTGGTGGGTCTCATGTGAGCTGGCAGACAAATGGGAATCCATGAATGGATGACTTTTTCAGCCCTGATTCTGCAGTCTTCCCCACAAGCTATATACAGTGCGTTCAGAAAGTATTCAGACCCCTTCACTTTTTCACCTTTTTTTATGTTGCGGCCTCTGTTGCATCTTTTTTTCTCTCATCAATCTACACTCATTAGCGCATAATGACAAAGTGAAAACAGAACTTTATAGTTTTTTGCAAATTTATCAAAAAGGAAAAACTGAAATATCACATTGACATAAGTTTTCAGACCCTTTGCTATGAAACTTGAAATTTAGCTCAGGTACTTCCCATTTCTCTTGATTATCCTTGAGATGTTTCTAAACCTTGACTTGAGTTCACATGTGGCAAATTGAAATGATTGGACATGATTTGGAAAGGCACACATCTGTCTCACAGCTGACAATGCGCATCATAGCAAGAACCAAGCCATGAGGTCAAAGGAACTGACTGCAGAGCTCAGAGACAGGATTGTTTCGAGACACAGATCTGGGGAAGGCTACAAAAGTTTATGCTGCATTGACAGCTCCCAAGAGCACGGTGGCCTCCATAATTCTTAAATGGAAGAAGTTTGGAACAACCGGGACTCTAGAGCAAACTGGGCAATCGGGGGAGGAGGGGCTTGGTAAGTGAGGTGACCCAAAACCCAATGGTTACTCATGCCCTGTTCATACCTGGTCATGATCACAAGTGGACAGCTCTAAGTTCTTCAGTTCATTCCTGGCATTAGAATGCGTCTCCACATGTGTCTCGAGGTACCAACTGTTATTGAATCTCACTTCCCTGCTCTATATGCAAATAAACACGTACATCAATTCTGTTTGCCAAGAACAAATGCGTTGTTGTTTTTAACCAGTGGGAGGCAGTAATGCACTTCCAATGACTAACCTGCCAGAAATTAAAAGAAGAAGAAGAAATCAATACAATACAGACTGGGTCTATTTCTTGGCATGTTCCAAACGAACCAAATAGCTCAAGATGTTTGACGCACTCGCAATAGATCTCTATGGGCTTTTTGAAATTTTCTAATGTCGTGGGGAAAGCCAGTTTACATGACTTAAATTACTTATATTTGTTTGCAAATGAGTGCATAAAACCGCTTACGCAGAAGGGGTCAGTTGAGTAGGTGGTCCTTCAATTTGGCCCAGGACACATTTGCGTTCACACTCCTAAAAGAGTGTGGCCATATGTTGCCCAGACCATCTCCGAATGTGATCTGATTGAGCGGATCTCAAATGCATCCTCAATGCGTCTTGGATGCCTTCACACCTGTACATAGAGCTGTCCACTTGTGATCATATCACCCAAGGCGCATGTTAATGCCAGCTATGAACAGGGCCTCTTCTGGCTGAGCTCCAGAGGTCCTGTGTGGAGATGAGAGAAACTTCCAGAAGGACAGCCATCACTGCAACACTCCACTGATCTGGGCTTTATGGCAGAGTCGACAGATGGAAGACTCTCCTTGGAAAGACATGAAAGATCGCGCGGTGTTTGCAAAAAAGCACCTTAAGGACTCTCAACAGGATTCCCTGGACTGATGAAACCAAGATTGAACTGTTTGGCCTCAATTCTAAGCGTCATGTCTGAAGGAACTCAGGCACCGCTCATCACCTGCCCAATACCGTCCCAACGATGAAGCATGGTGGTGGCAGCATCGTGCGGTGGGGGTGTTTTTCAGAGGCAGGGACAGGGAGACTGGATAGGGTTGAGAGAAAGCTGAACGGAGTAAAGTACAGAGATATCATTAATGAAAACCTGGTCCAGGGAGCTCTGGACGTAAGACTGGGCTGAAGGTTCACCTTCCAACAGGACAATGACCCTGAGCACACAGCCAAGACAACGCAGGAGTGGCTTAGGGAAAACTCTGTGAATGTCTGTGAGTCGCCCAGCCAGTGCCCTGACTTGAACCCCATCAAAACATCTCTGGAGAAACATGAAAATGGTTGTCCACCAACGGTCCCCGTCCAACTTGACAGAGCTTGAGAGGATCTGCAGAGAATGGGAGAAAATCCCCAACCGCAAGCGTGCAAAGCTTGTCGGGTCATACCCAAGAAGACTTGAGGCTGTAACCGGTGTCAAAGGTTCGATTATAGCATAAGGCTGTAACATGAAACGTGAAAATAGTACAGGGGTCTGAATACTTTCTGAATACACTGTATAAAAACAAGAAAGGAAGGTAGCTTGTACATTGTCTGATGGCCAAAATCCGGGGCAAAAAGCTCTGTAAATCACTTGTTGATTTACAAAATACTGTGAGCACACGGTAATTACTGAACGCAACACAAATTATTTCATTTTCCTTTCAGTTTCATTTTGATCAACATAGAGCTTCTCTCATCAGGATTTAGTGAATGTACCCACCCCAAAAATTGGGAACAAAAATAGGATTTTGAAAAGTGACGGTGACATGTTCCCCTCCATCCATAGTGGAAATTACACCCTGGCCGAAATTTAATTCTTATTATAACTGGTTCTGTAGTTTGACTGAGATGCTCATATATATATACTAAGCTGTTTTAATAAGCCACCTTTTGAGGACATAAACTGAAAAAAAGTCTTATCAATGCCGTTAGAAGTGAAAAACAGCTTCAGTTTGAGGCAGTGGAAACTAAAAGTGGATAAAAAAAAATCTGGATTGTGACCTTGTTTTTCTAAATTTTGATGCCGTTTCCCAGAGCAACAGATACAAAGCAAATGCTGTAACGTCAAACTTCAGAGCAGCAGTGTTAACACCATTGTTTACAGATCAGCTTAGAAGTAGGGATGGCAATTTCTAATGTTACTAACCTTACTGACAAAATGTATGTAACCAACTACATGACTAATCGAAAAAGAGAGTGGGTGCAAGTGGGTGAGCACACATTGTCAACAAATCCTATGAAATGGCCAAAACCGTGAAGTGATCCTACTGTGATATATTGTCTACTAATATATCCAAAGCCTGATATATCTTATTCCTCTGTGCCATAGAGCTCCATTTTTGTTTGAAGCTATTAAAAACACATAAGTGAACCACACTACTGTACTGGGTGACATGTTCCGGAATTACCATAAATGCGGACACTAATCTAGTTTGAGTCACTCCCACATACAGTATATCGTCCTACTGCTGTAAAAAATCACTAGGGCAAATGTCTTTTAACCCGCAGGTGAAAATAGTCCCCAACAAATGCACCATTTACTCCTGTTTGATAAAAACTACAGACCCTAGCTGTTTTAGGAAATTACTGAGCCATTTTAAAAAATGAAAATATCTGTGACTAATTTTTAAAAATCCATGTCTTTAGTAGAAATGAGTGGGCCCAAGGGTAATGCTACAGCGGAATGGGAAGTCAGAAAGTACAGAGAGACGGACTAACATATTGGTGGTTTTTGCCTTTAATGGGATTTCTTGACAATGAGAAAAATATAGATTAATGCCAGCATTATTCTTTAACAGTTTATAAACACGACTATGAGTCTACAGCCAATTTCTCAGCTCTGAAAGGCTCCACTTTGGCAAAGCAGTGCTTTGAGCCAATTGCTAATGTCAGCATGCTAACATACTCACAATAACAATGTTAAAATGCTGAGGTGTAATGTCTACCATGTGCACCATCTTAGTTTGGCATGAGAGCATTCTAACATTTGTTAATTAGCACTGAACAAAGCACAGTTGAGGCTGATAGGAATGCCGCTGATTCTGCAGGCATATGATCATAAAACAAAGAACTGAACAAAGTGAAATGCTGGGATGGTTAAAAAAATTAAAAAAACAATTTACTGCTGTGAAACTAGCTGTAATGAAAGTCCTTATTTTAAGGAAAAATTGTCTGTTGTACAAACAGTAACATCAAGGATCTTCTTCTGTTTCTCACTGTAAGTTAGTAATTTTCTGACCCGAGTCCTTATAGAATCCCTTCTTTGGACACATCAAAAGTAACAGGAAGAGTAAATAATTGAGCACAGAATGGGGATCACAAGGGCTGTCAAACACTTTGAAACAGTATCACAAGTCATATGACTTTGTGACTTGACCAGAAAAAAGCAATGGCTTGCACATTTCAAATTTAAACCCTCATGAATATTACCTGGTGTAGAGGTAAGCCATGAGGCCCAGAGGAGACCCAGCCTGCAGAGTGCTCTTCCCTTTGCTGGTGCCAAAGTTAAGAACAGAAGGGTCCTCAGAGGACTGGAGGGCCAAAGAGCCAGGTCCACAGACTGCCAAAGAGGGTAATAAGGAAACCTCCAAACCCCACTGGTCCACACTCAGAATCTGCAGAAATATAGGAAATCATATAATAGGTTATAAGAGCCATTTCATTAAGAAATGCAAGAGAAAGAGCAGTGTTGGGAATTGTAGTACTTTGTCAGTACCTCAAGGTATTTCTTCACATAATCCAAGAAGACCACTTTAGATCTGAGTTCCTCAAGCTGGGACTTGAGTTTGGACAGCATCAGTTTGCTCTCAGAACCTTTGGGATACAGTACATACACAGTTTTATAGATCACACTGGAAGCTAAGTGTGCCGTTTTCGTACGCCAGCAGTGTTGTTAAATGGGCACCCAACCTTTATTTTTTCTCTCTTGTTGAATCAGCTTCTGGTAGAAATTTCTAGTTTTCTTTAGATTCCTCGTTTCAATTATCAGCTGCTGCTGCAGTTCCTGTTCAAAGGAAATCACACAAAATCAAACAAGAGCGCTAAAATAACACCACAAGCCGTTCACTGAAAGAGGCCTTCAGTTGTGTCCAGTGTGTATGGAGCAGAGTTTTTATTGTCTTTCTCCTCTCTCTTCACCGTGGCAACAGAACACAACAGCTCTTTTGAAGTGAAATGAGTGATAAGTCGCAGCAGCACGGTTCCTAAGGTGTGTTATTAGCTGTTATGCAAACCTTCTGAAGGAACAGTGGTGCCTTCAAAGTGTGTAAACACAAAGACTATTCATTAATATTCTTTTGCAAATGATAATAACTTCCTCTGCCAAGGGCTCAGTTCAACATATTAATATTCAGATCCAGTTTGGAGAGAATAATGTGCCAATTATCTTAAAGTCTCCCACATGTTCGTCCTACTTACCCCAAAGCCTGACCGTGCCCCACTTCATTACAGTTAAGAAAATAATTCCAACACTTGTTCATAAAACTCAACCTGGTGAAGGGCTGAATCAAACTAGGAAACTAAACTGCATGCAACAAGCACTTAGTTGTAACATAATACCTGGATAAAATGCATAAAGAATCAAAACTCTTCATTTTTCCCTGCTGAGTTGACCATACTGAAAACCTGTTGTCTTTCTGTTTAAAAAGCGTGGTAGATTATCGTCTTTTGCATTAATATACACAACTCTATACACAACCTAAAATTGCAACATGCAGTATGTGTAAAAGACATACTTTATGATATACATTTCAATGTGTTAGTGTAATAGAATCTAATAAATAAATCAGCCGCTTCATGCAGTCTGCTATTTGTTCAAACACATGGGTTTAAGGTCAAATATGACTCACTGGCAGTGGCCTTCACAGGTTTACCTACCTGTGTTTTCACATCTAGATGCGGCGATCCTGTGTGCTGTCCCAGATTCATTGCATACTGTATCACCTCCGAACTAAAACAATCTTCTCCAAAAAAGGCCAAGGCCCAGGCCGGGCCTAAGCCGAGGCCCAGTCCCTCTGCTTTGGATCCAGGCGAGAAGAGTCGCTCTGACACCAGGGAGTCACTGTCTTCCATGTCCTCTGAGCAGTCGGGGCTCGTCTGCTCGTTGTGGGCTCCTGCCAGCCCTTCCTCTCTCCCCAATATAAACTCAGCTTCAGAGGGGCTTTCATCGCTGCCCCCAACTGAATGATCTCCTCCCTCCATGACCCCTGCGTCTGAATCGTCCATGCTCACACCTCGACCAGTAAACAGGGACAGCAGAGAGAGAGGGGGAAGAGAAGACAAAGAGAGAGGGACTGGATCACACGGAGAAAAAAAAAATGGATTTGTGAAGAAAGAGAGAGATCCAAGGGTGGTGCTTGGGATATTTGTTGCTAACCCTGTCATGGCTGCACAATGAATCCACTGTTTAACAGATGAGCTTAAAGGCAATTCAAGCTCAACTTGCTCTATCACTATCTTTTTATCTCAGATATCTTGTAAAAGGCTGTTTGTCAAGACCTTATCGTCTAGCATATTTTAGTAGCAAAACAAATGCCGATGTAAGGGCTTCTGTGTGTTTTTATGAATGTCACTGGCCAGGAACGACATCCAAAGGAGAAAAAAATCTTCATCGTTTGCTAGCATGCCTTTGACTCCTCTGAATGGGCTACAATCTTCAGAACAACATCTAACAGCCACTCAAAGCTCTCGTGACTTCAGTCAGCAGCCAAATAAAGAGAAATATATCAAACACAACATAGTATGTTTTAATAGTATGTTTTCAAATTTGAAACCAGTATTGAATCTACTTATCAAACGCACATCCTCTAAATCCCCTTAATGCATCTATTTAGGTAGTTTACTTGTACTCAGCGCAGCAATGGTGTAATATAACTGAGCACTACAAATTTGAGGTACTTCTACTTTGCTTGAGTATTTCAATTTCTTGCTATTTTACACATCTCCTCTACTACAGTTCAGAGAATTATAGTACTTTTTAATTCTGTAAAAAGTACCAGATTTTCACTACCTGACAGCTTTGCTTACTTACTTAGTTTTGCCACATAATCACATATTTTGTATTTGGCTAAATGATTGCCTGCTCTACATTGCTGCTACGCTGCTTTTTGCTGGAGAAAGTTTAAAATAAGGAAATAAAAAGATTTGATAAGGCATTTGTTAGATTCTGACCATAACAAATCTGTGTGTTTTATAAACATGTACCTGCATCTGAAATTGAACAGGCTGTCAGAACCTAACCCCGTGAGCAAGCTCTTGGTCTAATCAAGGATAGAACTGAACGTGAAAGTCAGTCTCCTACCTTGACTGGTACAGTGTTGACTGCTCTGCGATCTTAGTTCAGAATCTTCAAGTGCAGTCCCGTTTTCTACATGACAGGACTGGGCCTCGGTTTCTTCCAAAGAATCCAGAGCAGCAGGACTGGAAGGGTGAATGTTTCCATTCACATCAAGATGGCTGTGTAGGAGAACTTCTCTTTTCCCTCTCCAGGCAGTTGCTATCAAGGGTGGGGTAAGGGCTGCCCTTTTCACAGCCTCTGATGGAGGCTGCTCGTTAGAGCCGCTGTATGGGGGCGCATTAGGAGGGAGAAAAAACACACTGAGTGTTCAAAGCTAGTGACAATTAGCACACATGCTGATGGCAAAAACAAAACAGTTGACATCAAATTGGACTTCCTGCAGATCAGATGCACTTGCAAATCACTCCAATTGATCCACAAAATTGAACCAGACAAAACACCGTCCACTCCAGTCCACATCAGAGTTAGAATGGACCATGTGTCAATAGAGAGGCTACACTCCTCCCTCTATCCCCTCACTTAAACTGGAACAGTGGAAAAAAGAACCTTCCACAGCTGAGCCTTGTGAATTAGCAGACAGACAGAGGAAATGAGTGTCTATCTCCCTGCATAGTTGTCATGTCTCCCTACAACAGCAGATTAAGGGGTACTCCCCACAAACTGCCCTGAGCATAAGAGCAAGGCTACGACTGGATAAAAAGACGTCGGGGAGAACTGACAATCCCGACCCTCTGCTCGTCTTTACCTGAAGAGAGAAGTGCGAAGCATGGAATTTGTTGATTTTCATTCATGTATTCATTCATACACTTCAGCCACCCCCCTCCCTACTTGTCAGCACATCAGTAACAATGCAGATGAGGCTTTACATGTATCTTCAATGTTGCCAGACGTTCTCCTCAGCACTAACAGACATACTGCAAAGATGTTACCATAGGAACTGTTTAAGCTGCTGGCTGAAATGCATATTGTATTAATGCTCATTTGAATTCTGTATACGGATGTACACATGCATATGTACTGTAAGTTTGCTGGGAGGAGGGTCATGTTCAGTGAGGACTAGATCATTCTGTGTGTCTGTTCTTCAGAACCCACATACGAATTAATTAAGAATCTGAATACAGGCAGGCCCATTTGGGTACCTCACTGTTTAGACCAAAGCACTGGCTGTTGTACTGTTAACACGATATCTTTTCTCAATTTGGGATAATTATTTTGACACCTCCTATAATCTCTTTAATTCATAATGTACACTAATGGTGGTGATTTGATTCATTTGATTCACTTTCAAAATCTGAACAGTGTTGTGAGTGATTCGGTCATTAAAGCTGAAATGTGAAATTTTCCAGATGTCGTAGTATGGCAAAAATGATATTGGAAACACGGCAAAAATGGTGTTTTTGTGGTGTTTTGTGTGAAAGCCTACCACTATTTAAATCACAACATTTAACTTCTACTGTACTAGCAGAGTGTGATTCCACAGAGTTTAGGAGATTGATCTGGATGTGAAAATATGGTGTCCTTTCCAGGGCACTGGCTCTGTTTTAAAAGGACTGTATTGGAATTGTCAAGTACAGGTAGCCCAACACTTACCGTGAATTGTCATTTTGTTTTCCCCTTTGCTGTTATTTGAACCTCAAAAAAATCCAGGATAACTGGATTCGAACAAATTTGGTGGCATATAATATGTAATTGTAGATCACATTTATGATCTATGAGGCCTTCCTTATTCACATAAACTCAGAGTGACTTGATCATTTGTTAATAGGAAGCAACATGAACTCATGATACACGCTGCATTAATTCATGCGATTGAAATTTCAGTCTGCTGTCTTTGCTGAGTTTGTGACTCAACTTCTTGAAGAGAGCAAAGCGACAAGATGGCCACACTGACTTTATTTTCCTTTATGTAGTACCAATTTACAAATACGTTTTTTTTTGGGACCCACAGTATCGCAGTAAGTTTAAAACGAAAAAGAGGCACGCGTTTGAAGTCCTACTTACTGCGTGGATGGGCTGTAGGTGACCAGGCAGTGTAAAACACCCAGCAAGTCGTCTTCCCAGTACAGATCACTGAACCTCTCCTTCACAACACTGGCAAACACGTGGTACTGGAGGTCCTTCAAAGCGAAGATGTACTCCCCTCGGAAGAGACATAAAGGTTCATTTTCAAATGAATATGTCTGAACAACTCAAGACAAGATGGGGGAACAAGCCATTGCTGTGTTGTTTTATTTAAAAATGACTGCACGGAGGGTGCTAACTGGTATTAAAGGAATGTTATGATGATTTTTAACCCCCTTTGACATAAGGTGTCTGTTCTCTGTAACACTGCAGCCGTTTACTTCTGTCATTCACTGGCATATTCTGACGTCAATGGATACAGAGAGACATTTAGAGAAGATAAAGCTTTATCCTTTTCTCTCCACCTTGGGGCGTCATGACACCTCAGTCAGCTTTGCTTTCACCTTCTTTCACCATTCTGTCCAGTTCAACCCAAACCAGCTCCATGGGGTTTAAGTCTGTGCTGGTCTTCCATCATTTGAAGCCATGGTCTGGTTCTTTTCTTCTAATGTTTTGGGTCATTATCTTGCTGTAGGATGAACCCCTGACCGACCAGTCTGTCTTCCTGTGTTGCCTGTCTTTTTCTCACCATTCCGAGAACAGTATACATTACTTCTTCCTGCAGTACAATATCTTCCTAATAATGTTGCTGAATAACTCAAAAATTTACATTAAATTTTGATCAACAAGAAGATTCCATGATTCCTTGTTTTTGAAATCTCCAATTTTATTTCCTATGCGTTAATTTAAGAAACACTGAGACATTGAATTATGTATATTTAAATAACAGATGGAAAAATGGTGGTGTTCTAAAACTTTTGATCGGTAGTGTACCCCCTTGTGCACGAGTACCACTGTTTGAATCACTAAATGATGTATAGATATAGTGGGTTATTTTTATGATTGTTGGTAAAGCAAATGAAGCAATAATAAAATTAGATTACAGTTATCTAAAGATACATACCCATGGCGATGTCCTCATGTCCATTATCCAAATACCCATTGAGTGAAAACTCTCCCTTGAGCAGGTCAATCACCTCCTGTAAGGCAGGGTGGACTTTGGGGGAGATGGACTCTGAAGGAGACTGGTTTTCACTTTGCGTTCCTGGATTTGTATGTTCATTGTAAGCTCTGGGCACACTGTGCTCCAGGGGGCTGTCAGAAATGATGGAGCTACCATTGATATATAATGGGGGGCCATTTTCCTGGGGTTCAGGCCTCACAGGCACATTCAGACAGTTAATAAACAGACCTTCACTTTTCTGTGGAACTGTGATTAGTCCTTGCAAACGCTGTGGGACCAGGGAGAGATTAATATCCAACCCGAGGAGAGACTCGGGAGCCCTGACCTGCACAGGCATTAAAGAAAGATGCCCTGTTGTGGGATCCTGATGGAAGAGGTAATTGTTGAAGACACCACAACCATTGAGGTTAGTTGATAATGGTGGAGGAAGAGACACTCCAAGACAGGAAATATCAGGGAGAGTAGAAGAGGAGTTGACCAGTAACTTGTCGCTGAGAGTTGTACAAGTTGTAGTTATGACTGCCGGATTAACAGGCAACTCCTCTGTATGTAGACTGGGTTCAGTCTGTGCAGGATTTGGGTACTCAGAGTGCAAAGTGAAAACAACATCCCTTTTCTTGACGTGTTCACTGGTTTTTGTGAATTCATCCACAGTCCTGTAAAATAAACAATCCATTATATGCATTCTCCTTTTCTCTTTTTAAAGCTGTCTAGCATTTTGTGTAGGTATTAGTTTAACTGCTTTCTCTTTTTGTAACTTCTTCTTTTAATTCATTACAATTCTTCTTGATTTTAAATCAAATTTTTAAAGAAATTATTCAATATTTCTGGAAATATGCTTCTTTGTTTTTATCCCAAGATACAGATGAGAGGATTGATATCACTCTCATATCTATCCATTAAACATAAAGTTAACACCAGCATCCAATTAGCTTAGCTTGGCATAAAGACTGAAATCAGGGGAACTGCTAGCCTGACTATGTCCAAAGGAGACAAAATCCAACTACCAGCCCCTCTAAAGATCACCAATTAACACATTATATCTTGTTTGTGTAATCCATACAATAAACAAAGTGTAAAAAAATTAAATGTGTGGTTTTATGTTGGATTATGTGCTATTTGATTTTTTGGCCGGGCTCCCAGGACCAGGATGGAGCTGTCACATGATTTGGGTATGGTGGCCACATTAGGTACTGCAGGTGCATGCCATTCATGTGTGTGTGTGGAGCCAGCAGAACGTCAGCAGGCTCAGAAATAGTACAGCACAATTCCTTATTAAACCAAAATTGTCTGGTTGCTGAGCCTAGGAGGTGTGGGTAGGTGGATTTGGTTTACTTTTGGACACCCTGTTGTTTTCCCCCCTTCCTGTCTTTGTGCTAAGCTAAGAAAAAAGAAGTGTATGTACCAAAATGTCAAACTATCTGTTTAAATTTTATAAAATGACTTTTATCTTGAAAATTTGTTTTAAAAAAAAGATGCATCACTTATATTTTTAAAAAATGTACACTGATAATACAGATTATCTTTTGGAACATCCTACCCTTCAAGGGCAGCTCCAAGGTTTTGGCTCTCCTTCTCTGAGTCCTCACTATTGGTCAGGATGATGGGGGTGAAGTGTGTGGCAATGGAAGTGAAGGCTTCTGGGAGTTGGAGTCCCTTGCTGAGTGGATAGCTGTGGGGAACAGGGCCAGTCACAGGAGCCAGTCGGCTCTCAGTGGCCATGGGCACAAAGCCTACACACAGTTACAACAGTGCCAGATACAATATCAGTGATATTGTCTCATGCAAGGCATGTCTTTAAATTACACAAAATGTTTAAAATATTAGGAACATCTGCTACGATGGCATGATCTATCATCGTCAGTCATGAATTTTAGATGTAAAAAAAGTGACATTTTTAAGACAAAGACAAATTGCAAGTGCATCTTGATAGCAAAATTCAAAGGGTCTTCTTAATATTTGGCATATTAAGTGTATAATATATTGTACATTTCAAGGTAAGCTATATTGCATGAGGGTCACCCATACTAAAGTGAAGCTGTCCTACCACTGTTGTTTTGTTCAGACTCTTCACATGAGCTGTGATGAGTTTTGGTTGCACTCAAATCTTCTGCCTCATTGGATTCTGGGACTGGCTGAAAGACAATAGAATTGGTTCATTACAATAGAGAAACAATCTATTTTTCTTTTAAATGAAACAGGATAGACATTGAGATGAGGACCAAACAGACACAAACCGACTCTGAAACTGACATTTAAGATGAAGACGCAAAGATATTAATGTATCTTTGGTGAAAAACAAAGGAAAATTTACCGGGTGAACTCTGCTGATGAGGTTGTTCCACACAGTCTCAGCATTTGTCCCTTGACTTGATAAGTAGTCACGACAGCTCTGGAAGAGGGACACATGAAAACAAGTGTGATAACAATGCTAACACTTGAGACAGACACCAATAATGTCAGAATTCATTTTGCCCTAAAATAATCGAAGCACTTGATTAAAAAAACCCCAGTATTTCTAAAAATAACAGCTACTTTTAAAAATGACTAACAACATAACAATAAAAGTAAATGATGGTGTTTTGTAGGAGAGTCATTTGTTGAGAAAATGACAAAACCCTACAAATTGGATTCTCTATATTCAAATTACAAGTGGTTCTCTTCTATAAAGGATATGCCTATTTGGAAAGGTGTACCTCTCTGTAGTTGTGATATTTGCATTGATATGCAAAATCAAACCAGGCTTTATTTATAGAGACCTTTTCAAAGTACTTTCAAGAGGGAGACAGAGGCAGAACAATAAAATAAAATATAATAAGTAAGTGTTAAAAACACAAATCTAAAAGTATAAAAATAATAAATAGAAATAAGAAGAAAAGTAAAATAATTACGGGCCAAAATTTGCTTTATCTTCAGTGTGAACGCCTAATCTTAGGAACTGATTAATAGAAAGGACCTTCACACAATAAACAAGACCAGCCTACAGCCATGCTATCAGCTCTGTGAGGCTGTATGCAGGCACAGTTGTGCTTTGAGGTAAATGTTAACATCAGCATTGTCAACATACTCACAGTGACAATGGTAACATCTTAATGTTTAGGAGGTAAGGATCACCACGTTCACTGTCTTAGTTTAGCATGTTAGCATACATTGCGAGCATGTTAAAATGCTAACATTAGCGTTTAGTTCAAAGAACTGCTGAGCAACCTCACAAAGCTGCTAGATCTAGTTAGCTACATATTTGCTATTTAGCCCTCAACACAAGTGCAAGTGAGGTCAATGGGAATGGAATTAGTTTTGCATGTATTTGGCTATAAAAAAAAAACACTGGACAAATGTAAAAACTGTTCACATGCTAATGGCGCTAGAGGTCTTGGGGTCACCAAAGTCAACGGGATTCATCCTCTGGGGACATACATATCTGTACCAAAATTTGTCCCAGCCCATCTTGTTTGAGCTGTCAGCGTGTTTGTTATTAACCAAGTTTTACTTAAAAACAATCCAGTTTCCTTTTTTTTAATAAAACAGTGAATAAGAAAAAGAGTCAGTCATCAACAGTCATCAAACCATTTTTAAAAGTCAAGCTGGCATTTTTGTCTTGTAATTTGGTTGTACAATTAATTTCCTTTTTTGCAAATTTAAATCAAGCAAACTGCTATGTCAATGTGTAAGAACAGGCAGCTGAAAAGAGAAATATTGTTGGATGGGCTGCTTAAGTAAGAGAGTTTAGTGGGAACACTGGAATGAGAAAAGTGAAGGGATGGCTGAAACACTGTAGTGGTAAATACGGGTTCAATTTCAGACCAATGCAGTAATGACAGCAAATTGCAGGACCTTGTGCCAGGTAAAAAAAGAAAATGATTGATGGGAGGCCACATATGAAGCATGCAGTGTCAAGTAGGGAGCCTTGGTGATTAATCCATTAGCTTGCAGAAAAAATTAGTAAAGTGCTAGATTGTAGGAACAATGGATTCTTTTAAAGAAAATGTTAAAATAATAATACTTTTTTAGCCATAATGATGGTAGGTCTTTCAAGGGGCGTCCTCTTGGCCATCTCCAGGAGCAGCCTCTTCAGTTTGCGGGGCATCGCCAGTTTTTGATTAGGTGATAAACCGAACTTGGCTGTAGCCCAGAGAATAGCAGCGACCCCATACACACAAACCTGAACCGAAACAGAAAAGAATAGAAGACAGAAAACCTACAACCAAAGCAAATGATTGGTGAAAGTTCATTTTAAAAATAAATGAAAGCATTTCAGACAGGCAGACCTTTTCAGTCACAATGCCATGCTCTTGATATTCAGGAGCAAGATAGAATTCATCTCGAGGTCCTGCAGAGAATTTTGAAATTAAAAGTTATTGAAGTTAGCGAAAGCTTCCACACACTGTTGCCTCATATACTTCAGCAAAGAGTATATTTTCAACATCTATTTTGTGAGTAAACAACTAAAGATTAAGAAAGGCTGCACAGAGACTACAGCATAGCACAAAAGTAAACCTACCTATATTTTTAGGTTTCAAGAAAAGCACGTCTCCCTCGCAGCCCATGTACACTGTGTCTAGGCATAAATAGGCTGATGGAAAAGAGAGAAATGAGCTGCACAGAATTGCGACAAACAAAATCCAAGCCATGTAGCATAATTTGCATAATTTTTGCATTCCCTTTGTTCTTTCTCACATCATTGTTTTACGAGCTAGTTCTTAAAGAACAGGAAAAAATTAACACTGATAAAAAAAAAAAAACGTGTGCTCTTATATATATATATATATCCCAAGCACCATATATATATATATATATATATATATATATATATATATATATATATATATATATATATCTTGCAGGAGCAGTTAATATTGAGAGCTTAAGTACTGATTTCATGCATGAAGTGGGTAAAATCACCTGGAAAGTCGATGTAGGTCTGCAGTGAGGACAGACAGGTGTAACACAGAGCCCACAGCTCATTAACCGTCAGCCTCCGTCCACAACGAGTAAGCAACTCTCTTAGAGAGATCCACTGAATAGAAAATAAAGAACAAACTCAGACTTAAAAAGACATGAGTTACAGACTTCAGAGCTTCAGCTGGTATCTCGGTAGGCCCAATTAACTCAAACTAAAGTAATCCTTTACTTGACTTTTTCTAAGTCTATTTTTGATTATTCCAACCGTCAGCAATGTCAAAGTCAAAGTCTAATGGAAGTGTTCACATGTCACTTTGGCCTATTACTGCTGAATACGTATGTGACAACTCTGTTTCTTTGAGACTGAATACTTCCCTCTAAAGCTGTACATACCTTAGTAAATTAATTCATGCAGAAGAGTCACAAAGCAAGCTCTGAGCAACTGTTTTGACAGAAAGAGATACTACTGAGTATGTTAAAAAGTTTAATTTAGCTATCACCTTGTACACACCAGTGTCCTCTTTAGAACACTTTCAGTAAATATTTGCTACATTCTGTAAGACATGTTAGAGGTCCTCAGTTCTTAGCCAGTGGTTTTTAAAGGAAATACTATAACAATAGGAATTAAAGGCATAGTTAATTTTTGTAAATTAATTAAGCTTAGCAGTTCTCAGTATCAGGCCTCATGGCAAACAGCTTATTTTTCCCCTAGGAAAACATAAAGAATCCCGAATGAAATTAGCTTTACTTATTGACTGATATTAGAAATCTTTCGCTAGGCAAACGTTAACTACTTAGCTTCCTGGCTACATAGCTAAATAAAGCTAAAGAACAGCTTTGAGAGTGAAATGGTTGCAAATAATAGTAGACAAATAAAGTAGAAAAAGTAGACAAAATTTTTCTTAACTCAAGGTCCACATACTATCATTTTTTCCAGAGCTTGGAAAGACCAGCCGTATCACATAACCAATTTTTATATTTAGGTCACATGTTGACGATACAAGAAACTGTCATGTCAACTAAGCAAACTCCATCTTCCGATGAAGACCGTGAGATGCTGTGGAAAACCTGGACCAGAAGACTGTTTTGTAAATCTAAGTTGTTTACCTAGCTAAACTCAACTTCTTCTCAAAATACTACTTTCAGCATTTTAGAGAAGATACCATATTAAACAAATCTACCTAATCCAACATTTTCCATTGCTTCACTGACCTACATCCCTACCATAAGAACCTTTTCATGTTTCACTCTCTCTCTTTCATAGCTGCTCTTATCGATAGACAGCCGGTTCTCCAGTGGATGTCTACAATACCACCAGACATAACTGCAACTGCAAAGCCATGTTGTAGATGTGACAGCCGTCTGGCACTGGCTAACCTCATCCTGAAATTCTTCATTCAGGCACAGCATGCTTTTGGTCATGTAGTTATCAGGGCTGTAGAGGCTGTGGTTCAATGGGCTCTGGTCCCTAGAAGAGTCCTGTTCCATTTCCAGGTCCTGACAGGAAGTACAGGAGGAAGCTAAGTCCTGGATACAGTCCTTAGATTCACTGTCATGGCACTCTTGACTATTTGTTTCTCCACTGCATAAAGTCTCTGCAGCATCCTTGTTTTCTTCTGACACTTGGTTGTCCACAACGGAATCAACATAACCCTCAATGCTACCGTGTGGGTAAGATTCACAGGACTTGCCCCGGTTGAGTCTTTGAAGTCTGTTACTCCACACAGACTTGCAGCTCAGGTGTTCATCTGCTCCTATCTCAGTGAGGTCGGACACTGGTATATTGATATCTCCATGTGTTGGGGGGGGGGGACAGGGGGGGTTGTTGGAGTCCGGGACAGAGCAGGACCGGTTAAGAGCCCCCCTCACCCTGTTCTGCCTCTGCTGGGCACTCCTCCTCACTGGGGAGCTGTTGTGGGACCTGCAGTCCATCTCATCTGCCAAGATCATGCCATCTCCTTCATTGCTGTCCATATCCTCAGCCCAGAAAAAGAAATCCCAGCCTCCGCACACCTGCAGATTATGTTTTTAGCATTCAGTCATTCGTAACAATAGTAACAGTAACAATCTTAATTATACCCCAGTGTGTACACAGATTAGAGTTTAGATAACTACAAAACTGAAGCAGAAATGAATGAACCTTGGTCACTTTTTTTTTTAGCTTATGATCTCAGAGGCCATAGCTAATCAGCTCACTTACAGTATAGACGGGTTTCTGAACGATGTCATTGTTGAGATGCAGTGCATGGACAGGGTAGAGAATAAAAAAACAATGACTGGGAGCTAATCAACACGAGGAGATGTATTTGTGCTGATAGTGAACAAATGGCAAAAGTAATGGGTGGGAAATGTTCAATATCTCAAGAGGAAACCTCCTCTTCAGCAGAGTGCAAAACTAGTTATTAGCAGCAAGGGATTAGGTCTAGCTCTGGATTTGAATAAGGTGGTGGGTAGTCTTGCACAGAAACTGATGAGGAAGAAATGCCTGTTGTAAGATACGGGAGCCCATACGGTTTCTTGCTTGTTTTTAGCTGCTGTAAAGAATAGTGCAAACGTTTGTCATGTTCTATGATCAATGCCATGGCGATCAGTTTCACGATTTAGAGTTTTAGTGTGCATCTTGCATTATGTTGTCAAGCATATAAAAAATGCAAATCATGACGAGATGTGCAGGGTGTCTTTAAAAGTTGATAAATAATACTTATTAAATTACAGTGGCACTGCTGGCATCTATGTTTATGACATCTTATAATAAGACATCTAACACAATTGCAGTGTCTGGAATATTTTGATAGCAAATGCTAACGTTACTAAAATACTAAAAAGTTTTGGCAATGTGAAGTTCTACACACAATTTTTACCTCAAAGAGCTATTTTTCTGGTTTCTATCAAGTTGGTTTATTTCTAAATGCTGAAAATATCCATGCTTAAGCTATCATGACATTGTGGCAACATTTTTTTCTACCCCCTTCCTTCATGCCTTTATCCTCAATTTTGAAATGGGAAACTCATCCTAAGCTGTCGGCTAATTGAACTTGAACGAGCATTAAACTTGGAGGGCAAGCAAGGCCAACTAGCTCATCTGAAACAGCATCAGTACTGTTTGCTTCACATTCCTGTGGGCTTCTGTTATTTCTTCCTCCAGAGCAACAGCTTCCTAAAAATGTTTGTAGCTACACTCTGTCACATACCTGCTGCCTGGACAGACCATTTGACTTAACAGAACTGTCACTGCACAGGTCTTTGGTATTGTCATCTGAGCTCAGTCTTCTAAGCAGACATCTGGGTTTTGGATGCTGCCATCTTGCCTCCCAGGAGCCTTCCTGTCCATCTGTGCACATTAAACAAATACAGCAGTTAGAACCTGGAGAAGCCACAGAAGAGACCAACCAGTGACATGTCTAAATAGATATGATAAAAAAGACCTTGAAATGTTGAAACTGATTCAATGGAAAGCACCCGTCGCCCAATAGAAGACAGTTTCCGGCACACAGCTGCAGAGGAGGTATCAGACAGCCGTGCCTCAGCCAGAGACACAATGTCCTGTGGGAGTATTAAACTTGCAGGTTTGCAATATTCAAGAAACACAGATAATGCTTATGTTCTACTTCTGCAACAGAACATAAACAAAACAAATCTGTCTTGTTGTAAGAAAAGAACTAGAATAACTGCCACGCGGTTGTGCGCCTCCGCCAACCAGTCAAACTGCAGTTTCCATCCATGTCTTTCTAGCCCCGTATAATATATGTAGTAAACACTTTGATGGGATTTAATAAAAGATATTACGTGTATTTTTTTGCAAAATGGAAGTTATCACTATATTAACATGTATGATTCCAGTGAATAATTTCCAGCGAGAAACATGCTGTCTTCACTTGGAGACTATTTTTACAGAGGAGTACAGAGGACTGATAGAGAGCTTCATCACATGGTGCAACGACAATCACCTGAAGCTAAATATCAGCAAAACCAACAAGCTTGTGGTGGACTGCAAGAGGAATAAGAGGCCCCCTGTCCTGGTTGTCATCTAGGGAGAGTAAGTCAAGAGGTTGGTCTTAACACTGAAGCCCGCTTGGAAGGGACCGAGCAGACCGATCTTGGAGACTCAGATCTTTCAGTGCGTGCAACAGGCTCCTGTGAGGTCACAATGACCCTGACCTTTGACCTTTGACCATCTAATCAGTTCATGCAAATTTGAAGAAATTCCCTCCAGGTGTTCCTGAGATATCGCATTCACAAGGACGGGACGGACGGATTGTCAGACAACGTCAAAAACATTCTGCCTCCCCGGCCACAGCTGTTACTGGCACGGAGGCTTAAAAACATTTGAGAGTAAAGGCAAAACGCAAGAGAAATCTAACTGCAGCATAATTCTGTCAAAGTTAATTGTAATTTGGAATTAGTTATTATGATTGTACATTTGAAAAGCTACGTTCAGTCAAGTGAGCATCAGGCATTTCATTACACGTTATTGTATTGAATTTATTGTCATTATGAGAATTCGTATTTTGCAAGTATATCATTGTTCTGTACTATTTAATATTATTTCTGTATATTTATGCAGTTTTCTATTTATTCTGCCTTTTCTAGAGAAAATCAAACCCTTTACTTTCTCCTTCCCTGTAAATTTCCATGTGTTATTGTTTGTATGACTAGTTGACTGCCTGTTTCCTAGGATTGGCTGTTATCGTTTGGGAGTGCATATATACTGTATATGCGGGCTTGTTGTCATTTATTATATGAAATGCCTGACGAAGGTCACGTGAGCAAAACATAGCTATTCAATATTTAAGTGTCAACAGTGTGCTTCTCCTATGCAACCATCTACAAATAAGTGTGAAAAATCACATATGCTGTACAATTATACATACGATTAAAAGAGAGCCAAAATGACACCAGAAGTAAGAAAACCTCATTCAAAATCCCACTAAATTTGTGACAATGCTAAAAGCAAAGTTACAGCTTCGGAAAAGAGCCTCTCTCAACAGTATGTTGTGTGGCTCGCTTCATATGTTTACATGAGGACGGTAGTTTCTTGAAAAACGATCCAATACGAATGTTTATTTAATATTTGTGATTTAACAGCCTTTGACGAAACACCATTTCCCATATGCCCGAGACATTCGCAGGCTAAATGTCACAGGTAAAGTCCATGGACAAGTCGAGGGTTTGAGGTTATCTCAAACATGTCATTAAAGCAGGTTTTTAGGCTTTTAGATTACGACTAAAAATCTGGAAAAATGACTGGTGAATTTTATGGGTATGGACAAAACCAAGTTATGATGACGTAATCACCCGTACTGCTGTGCTTGTAAATTTTCATGGGAGTTGTAGTTTCTTCTGTGCTCACAAAGTAACCGTTTAACTTTGAAAAGATCAAAAAGGTTTCGTTTTTCTAATAGTAACTATTGTAGTGGATGCTGATTAATCTTAGAATATGGAAAAGTAAACCTCGGTAACGTGCCTCATTTTTTCAAAAAGACAGATGAAAGAAATGCTAAATGAGGAATCACACTGAGTTACAGAAGCTTGTGGAACAGAGGCTGGCATCTATCGCATCCTTTAATACAAGTACAACTTGTCGTCGCTTTTAAAAAAAAAATTTAAGGCTTTTTAAGCTTTATTGTGAATTAAAGGTTTTATATAAATCAAGTTTTTGTCATCATCAACACCATCATTCTTCCTATTATTATTATTATTATTATTAACTAATTTAGACATATTTTATACTTCTTTTGTATTTTACTTTGTTTTACCCTGTTGTTGAAGTTGATGTTGTGACAGACTGACAGTGAAAGGACTTCTGACTGACTGCATACACTATTTCTACTAGATGCTGACTACAGTACAGTATATGCACTGCCAATTAGTCCATCTCATAGTCATAAGAGAAAAATAGACTTTAATTCATGCTACAGCAATAATTACTGTAAATGCAATGACTTCTCCTTAAGGACCTGTGTGATTGTACTTGTGAAAGAACAGTCAGCAGGGTTCTTATACCTGCAGGAGCGGCCTGTCCTCAGGCTTCTCCTCTTGCATCTGCTCCAGCAGCTTCTGGATTTCTTCTCCCAGCTCAGCCTCTAGCTCTGGCTCAATGACAAAGTTCAATGCGGCAGAGAGCGTAGAGCCCAGAGAGTAAACATGGCCCTGTAGCCGGGGATAAAGGAGAAGAAAACACTATCATCATCAGGAAGCAGCTGCAGCTAGATCTGAATATGTAAAAGACTTTAGAAAAAGGCTAAAAAAAAAAATACAGGACGCTCTCACCATTTTGGGCAGCAATTTTCATGTGTTGTATATATTTACAATGGAGCTTTTGTTTTGCTTTACTCCGCTGACGGTAGATATTATGGTCAGCTCTTTGCCAGCAGCGGATTTGAACCAGGTGCTTTTGAGTTCGCATCCGAGACATAATGATCACTCCCAACTATTGAAGTGGACTGTAACCACACTTACTTGATAAACACATATGCAAGGCGGATCCCAGTGTGGGTCACCAAAATAGAAGAGTAAACACTCAGCTGGCCTTAACTCCGGTTTTGCTTATGCTATTGTCTGTGCGTAAAATCTCCCTTGAGGAAAACACGCTTGGGAAGAACATGAGAGAAGTGAAGAAGAAGAGATTCATTTTTCTGTCAGGAATTTTGTGTATTATGACAGATAGCAAAATTAGAATGCAGTTTATTTTGAAATTCAGTTACACAAGTCTACGGTAAATTCCTTCATGCTATGGCGAGAACAGTGAGAGACCAGAGCAGAGATCAACTCAGTAATACTGAAAAAGGATAAATAATGTATTTGAACATTCATTATGTTCAAAAGTATGCATTATTCTCATTATAATGAGAATAATGCATACTTATACTACAGAAAAGAACCAATGGAAGGATTGAGGCAGGAAAGACCAATACGTAGATAGACACATTCATCGTACCCGGGAGCTGCGGGTATGTTCCGTCTTAATGTATGCCAATACACAGCTCCATTAAAGGAGTTCAAGCCTCAGACCGATGAACAACTACGTTAGGCCAGTCTGTCATTAAGTTCAAATGGGTGATGTTTAAAGGATAATTCCGGTGTATTTAAACTGGGATCTTATTTTTGGAGCTCTGCCCATTGTTTCCGTTGGTTACAATAACGCCGGGTAGATGGCCAACCTCTTAAACGAGGTCAGACATGGCAACAAACAGGAGCAGCCAGATGACAGGTCGTAGGATCCAAAATTGTTGAGTCATGTCTCCTTTCCTATGTAAATACCTCTTGTAGATGAAAGCAAAAAAGTGA
Source organism: Xiphias gladius (assembly GCF_016859285.1). Taxonomy (NCBI): domain Eukaryota; kingdom Metazoa; phylum Chordata; class Actinopteri; order Istiophoriformes; family Xiphiidae; genus Xiphias; species Xiphias gladius. The sequence continues at coordinate 21,907,801 of NC_053410.1, forward strand.
TGTTTGTTAATCCACTGCGCCACGTAACCAATAAACTTGATAAAAAGAAAAAAATAACCCATACACTCAGTGTCTACTTATTAGGTAGACCTCTACAAGTTAATGCAATCCAATACAACTGCCATAAAGTCTACTTTTATGATGTGTTTAACCTTCAGTTTTTTTGACACTGTGATAGAGGTGTTAATTCAAATATGTTTCAGCATTGAGGTCATAGTTAAAGTTGGCGTTGTACTGGAGAGGTGTAGGTATGTAAATAAATTAGTCCACTGCGACACTACCTTTAAGACGACCTCAGTAATACGCATGTAATTGAATGTACACATTTCCGACAATGTCGCCAAAAACTTAACATTAGAAATTTCATCAAGGTAGAATGTACGGCAGAGGTGTCGTATTGAATTGGAATGGACTGTACAGGTGTACCTAATACAGTGGCCACTGTGTGTATAGCCAATTAATATACCTGTTATACACTTATTTTACCTGTAACACACATATATAAAATATAATTGTGTTTTCACTAAATACTGCATTAAACGTAATATATTAGGTACATATGATGAAATACCAACATATACAGTAAACGATATACAGTAAAAATTAATATAATAGTAATAATTAGGTTAAAGGATTGTTGTTTGATCATCTGACTGCTCATGTCTCTTGCCCTTTTCTGACTTTTTAGGGATGTTGATCCATTCCCAGATTTTAGGAATTTAACTTGGTGAATACAATGTTATTATAAGAGCTGGTCAAAACTATGAAAATAAGATCCAAGTTGTAATAAACCGTCACAACCTTATTTCTTTTACTGTTAGAGAACTGCCTGCTACTTCACATTATCAAACGCAGGTGACAGAGACGACCTTGTAAGTGAGCGATTGCTTGCTTGTGTGGGGAATTTTAGGTGAGGAACAAGAACAAGCGACACTCTCGCCTCCCTCAGCAGAGACCGGCAAGGTGCCCGTGACTGTCTGCTGTGCTCCCAGGGGTGCCTCTGTGCAGCTGTGGTCAGATTCAGAATATCTCACCTCAAACGTGCTGCCTGTGTTGTCAAACTCAGGAGGCACAAAGGAGCCTTCTGGATCGTCTGCGGGTCAAAAAACATACCAATTAACTGCACCATTAAACTCGTCTGAAAAGCATACAGTACATCAAAATGTCATCAAAGGGGAACTAACAGTGCATTTCTCGTTTGATGTGAACACTCGGATGTATAGCCATGTCAGTTCTTCTACTTGCCGAGCATCCACTGTAATGAGATGCAAATCAGAGGAAATACATATCCCCCATGCTGAACCACAACAGTCCAGTGAGCTAGTGCAGTCGTTTCCCTTTATTTGCATAATTCATGTGTCAGAGATAATCCCTGACAAACAAGACAGGAGCTATCTGCAGATCAGAAGCTGAAGCAACCAGAAAGTTGCGGTGCGGCATCCTCCTCCTCATCGTCTTCCTCCTGACACAGGCCAGTGCTCACACGGGTTATAAGCAGGAGACACAGATACATGAGTACATCACTGGGGACGTACTGCACACTCCCTCAACTGGACTCATGGACTCAGGCATATGGAGACAGAGGGAGAGAGAGGCTGTACCCGGAGTTAGGGGAGGGGAAGGAAACGAGTAAAGTGGGTCATGACAGATCTGGGTTTGTCTACTGGAGTCATGATATCCCCTCCCAGGTGTGGTGAGGCTAGTCTCCATTTCTCTCCTTTCCCCTCCTCTCCTCTCTTCTCAACTTTAACTTCCTCTCCTCCTTAGCCTTTTTAATCTAATCTCCTTCTTATTCCTTTACTCTCCTTGCTTTGCTTTCATCTCCTCCCCTCGATCCTTTCTTGCGTTTCTCACCTCTCTCATTCCCTTTCTTTTACCCTCCTCTTTCCTTTCCCTTCCTTTCCCCTCCTCTCCTCTGTTTCATTTCCTCCCCCTGCCTGTCCCAATCTTTCATTCCCTCTCTTGTTCTCTCCTCACCTGCTTAAACTCAACTCCCCCTTAGCCTTTTTCATCTTGTCTCCTCTTCCTTTTCCTTTCTTTTACTCACCAATCCTTCTCCTTTTCCTTTCCTTCCCATTTCTCTCCTCTCCTTACCTTTCATTCCTTCACTTTCCTACCTCTTTCTTTTCCCCTGCCTTCGCTTTACGTTCCTTTCCTTTCCATTGCTTTAATTTCCTCTTCTCTCCTCACCTCTTTCCTGCGCTCTACTCATTTGCTTTTTCCTCTACCCACATCTTTTCTTTTCTCCCCTCCTTTGCTTTTTTCATCTCCTCTTCTCTCTTCTCTTTTTTCTTTCCTTTCCTCTCCTCTCCCATTTTATTTCCTCACCTCCTATTTTTTTCTTCCATTTCGTCTCGTCTCCTATTCTGTCCTCTCAAAGAGGTTGACAATTTTAACAAACAAGAAGGAGAAAGGGACAGACAGGAGTACAAAAGGAGGACAGGGCATTTAAACTCTTTGAGGTTTGGAAGAGCTGTAACGCTGCAAAATAGGCAGTGAATAACAGGGAAAAAAAGACAGCCGTTGTCGGTGACGCAGTTGCCTCCAGGGTGATGGTGAGAGCTTGGTGAGTCATGTATGCCTACAGCATTTTAGCACAACAGGTAGTATGAGCTGAGCAGTATCACTGCTTCAACACACTCTCCACATGGAGAGCACGGCTGGTCCCGTTTTATCACAAATGGAACCGTTTGTAATGCTAAAGCTCCTGGGAAAATGTTTCTCAGTCAACACTCTATGAAAACCATCAGAAGATATTTTGTTAGGCGTGCCGGGGTCCAGGGAACTGCCACGCCACCCAAAGTTACATACCAACGCCTTCCTATTATTACTGCAGTAATTAATTAGATGAATGAACCCTATTGATGAGTCGTTGTTTCGACAGCTATTCTCAGAGACTCATCAATGCAGCTCTCAAGGTCACTGTATCATACAGCCTTAAAAGGACAGCATGTTTGTCTGGGAGCATGGGATTGGCCGTCCACGTGTGCGTCAGCTCGAAACTTCATCGCTATCGCAAAAAGAGCTCAGTTAAATGCAATCAATAGGAGACTGTGCAGTGAATAAAGCAGAGTGCGTAGTGATATGATTAATGATGTAGATGCACTGTGTTCAGCATGAACAACTAACACAAGAGGGGTTATGTGGGTAGTGCGGCTTCTTTCTCTATCCACAGGATGAATCATAGCCAAAGAGCTGAACAGAATCCAATAAAGCATGACAACAAATGAGCCTGCGAAGGATTCTAGCTGACAGAGTAATCAAAACATCTCATAGTGTCTGTTACTGACTCAAGATCTTCGTGGAGATACAAAATGGATACAACACTTTAAAGGCTGCCTCGCTGGCTCTGTAATGTGTGTGAGTATGTGTGTGTGAGCAGCACAGTTTGACTGCTGATAGGCTAACCAAGCTGTTACCACACCAACGATCCCCCCGGCAACCCTGACACTGCTAATCTAATCAATGCTTATCAATTTCTGACATCTAACATCGGGGCATGGAATAAGTGTGTGCAACACCGTGCGTGTGCACGCATGTGTGTGCCAGTGATAAGATAGAGAATGAGATAAGAAAAATGGAGAATACTAGAGAGAAAGGAATAACAAAAAGACTGGAGACTAGAAGGAGGGATAAAATCTCCTGATAGGACATTTCTTTCTTCCTACTTGATGTAGAGTACTGTGAAGAAGAAAGATGTCTTGTGTTCAAATCAGAGCAGACCTGCAGACCTTGGCAAAGCCTGACAGACCCAGTGTGACACTAATAGGGTGTTTTCAAGCAGGAATGATCAAATAGACAACTGATACAGATCAGAGAAAAAAGTGGCTTCTTAGGCTGCACTAAGTAAGGGACAACAAATATTTAAACTTCCCACGCAATGCAGCTCTGATCTAATCTCTCATGTATTCACATTATAAAACAGATTCTCTTTCAAGATAAAAAGCTACTACATTTGTACCTGTATGAGGTTTAGCAGTCAGCCTGATCAGTAGCATGTAGGATTTAACAGCACAGCCCTTGGCTACAAAATGGATGGAAGTCAAATCCAGTTTATAGAATATACAGTAATATGCAAAATGTCATGCAAGCAATACTAAACAGTTAAGAATGTCTATAATTAGGGCAAGTACAAATCCAAGGGTATAAAATGTCTCGTAGGTGGTTCAGTTATTGTACAAATAGAACATACACACACACACATATATATATACATATAACAGTGTATCTGTGCTGTAGACTCACCACTGAGCTGCTCCATGAAACAAACATTCCCATGGGCATTGAAGGCCAGTGTGTCTGGCGTTATACACAGGGTATGGAAGAGGTGGGAGGGTCTAATGCTCTGGAGGGCCAGAACACACTCTGCACACACCGCCCACACCTCCTCCTCACACAAACAGCTGTCCCGCAAAGAAAGGATGTCTGCCAGAGACACATTCTCCTGTGGACACACACACAAACAAATATGTGCAGCTTGAGATAAAAAACAGCCTGGGTTATCGGAATTTAAGGGGCAGGCCTGATCTGGATGAGTGCTCTGGCTCAGTCTAGTGCTTGTGTACGGGCAAATGTTAATGAGGAACCCTCTGTGCTCTCTACTAATTACATGCCTTGAGCGAAATCCAGCCTTTTGTCAAATGTTTCCATTATTAGCTCGGAGCTAGTTAGCGAGGTCATCCAGTTGTTGTTTTAAAAAAATAGTGGACAGAAGGAGGCTGACTGCAAAAGTCAGCGTAACTAATTAGGACTGTACCCGACGTACATTGGGGTCCTGAGACCACGTTCCCATTCTCAGACTTTCGGACCCCACTTTAGAAATGAGAAATTTCCAAGTCAAGTCTGTCTACCCAATTTAATATGATTCAGCTACTTTGAAGGATTTCCCATGTAGCGAGGACTCTCTGCAGGGAATATCATACATTTTAATGTAAAGTGATAGGGACCAGAAGCCGGAGCATTCTCATTTTCCCACCTCACCGCGAGCACCAAAATGCGCTATGAAAATCAACAAGTGCTTCATTTCAGTCAGCTAACTCGTGTGGAACGGATTTATTAAAATGTAAATACAGCGCATGCAAAGCCCAAGTTCGGCATTGAGGCTCTGACCTCATCATTTTCTGTAGCACCGAGGGACGTTGAGGAGAGAAGTTCTACCTTAACTCTGGAGAAACCAGACACTACAGGTGGCTGCGGGGTTGGAGGTGGGGAAATGCTACAATTATATAGCAGCAGTAGCGCTAGCAGCATAACAGCGTAAATAGAACACCTTATTGCAAAAGGTGCGAGGGGTGGGACACCATGGATGAAACCTACAATTACGGCATATGCAATTTTGTTTTAGTTTATAGTTTGTATTATAACAATACATGTATATTATGATTTACTACTTTTTCCAGACATTCATTTCATAAACGATTCGCAGATAACTCAACTCAGTGTGTGCCTTTGGCTAATCCACTTAATTACATCTCATACATATCAAGGCAATTCATCACATTGATGCAAGTTATTGTCTAATAGGGGGCTTCTTGAATACTCTGCAAAAAAAATTCAAAAAAGTGTTTTTCTTCAGCAATAAATCTGAACTATATAAACTCTAAGGCTGAGAGACTCATCTTTCCCGCCTAACCGGACTTCTTATATTCTTCTGTGTGCTTCATAATGCTATTTGAGATTGTATCCCTTGAGAAAAGCATCTTTTTCTACCTCTCTCGAAACTGTCTTTCCTCCCTGAGTCAACACTTATTTCAGGTTTAGAAAGAAATGTTGTGTGTAGGTTGAGCGGAGGTAAGTGTTGTTGCGAGCTGCGCTGCTAGGAAATAAATAGCCTATTTTTTTGCTCTGACGCTGCTTGAAAATTAAATGAGGAAAATTAAATTAATTAAATTAAAGTTTTTGGGGGAAAAAATCTAATTGGAGAGAAAATAAAAAAATCAATTTGCAGGTCCTGCGTGTAGATTCACGTCCAAAACTCCGATTTAAAGTGAGCACAAAGAAACTTTCCCACGCTTCATATGTCTGCATGTGAAAACAGCCTTCTAGTGTCAAACCCTACACATACAGTACATTATTCTGCACAGTCAAGCTCGAACATCCATCTGAAGGAACAATAAGCAAAATACATTTCTGTGAGGAGGGGGGCTTCAAAGAGGGAGCTACCTCTGAATAAACAGTTCATCAAGACCCCTACAAATGTTCTATCATCTCACAGTATAAAATGTGCTGCAGAATGCACAGGGAGCCACATGACTCTAGCAGCGTGACCCGGGTTGTTTGCCTGTACTTGCTCGAAGGCTTCAATCCAGTATTACATATGTTGACTAAACCCATCTATGACAAAAAGAAAAACTGACATGCTGTTGGCTGTTATGAATTACCTGTCTCAAACAAGCTCCAAATCATGCCAGATTCATTCAGAAGTCTGAAAAAAAACTATGCTGTGGAAATTGGCTGGCTCTTGTGTTGTAATTAATGTTGAAGAAGTGGATTCAAACTTGAGACTTTCTTGAGACATTTATGGCACTTTCAAGGGAACACTTGTAGGCTAAAGATTCATCTACTGAAGCCAAGAGCACAAGACCATCGGCTGAGATCTTACCTCGGAGGAAATGGAAGTTTCTTGTTACACAACGGCATTGTTTTAATTAGGAAAAAACCTCCGAATAGTGCCCTAATTTTGATGCCAGGAGCAGAAAATCCTTAATTATACTCAGTAGCAAGGGCATTTGGTACACGAAGTACATGACATCCTGCACAGACATACGCACGCTTTTTATGCCACGGAGTGACTCTACATACCCGCATGAACACACTACATCATCTGAGACCCGCTATCGCCAAATGGCCCCATTTATCCTGGCAGACGCAGTGATCTCAGAGATTCCATGCAGCATCCTGCATAATGCTGCGGTCTGATTATTACAGGAACTTCTGTTCGGTTTGCAAGCGAACACAAAAGCTGGCCTTAGCTCAGATGCAGGGGGGGACGTGGGGAGTGAGGGGTCTTCACAAAGCAGCAACTGTCTAACACTATATCCAGTAATTTAATTACCATGAACTTAACATATTTTTCCTTCCATGACTTTATTTATATCACATCAGAGTATCTCTCAATGATACTCTGGTATCTTACTTTTTTTTTTTTGTCTAACTGTGAAAGTAATAAGTCTTAATGCCTGTACTCTCTTTGCTTTAAGGCTCTCTTGTAGGTGCAGGGCAGTTGCAGCAGGTTGTGACCAAAGCATATTGATGTGATCTAGTAGGGTAGAGCCAAATTACAGGGCAGAGAAGTGCCACTTCAAGAAGCAGCAGCACCAGCCCCATAAATAGCCAGTTTCCCTTGAGAACAGTGCAGGGGAAAGCTAGAAGTCTCTCTCTGCCCCCTCAAGTTAAATATGCTGTCCTACATAAGTTTGCCTCTGAGCGCCAAGGTTCTGATGAGACTAGTGGCGGTGTTCTTCCTGCGTCTGCACTCCGGGACAGAGAGGAACAGTGAAAGAGCATGCCAGTTCTGTATGTATTTGAGTTCGACTGACGTTCCTTACACGTTAAAAGTGTGACTGTAATTTGACAGTTTCTCGATAAGACACTTACTGAGCCAATGGGGTTAAAGGATAGGACCGCAATTTTTCCAAGTCTGTGTTTTTTTTCCTGTGCCCATAGAGTGTTAAAACAGGTTTTTCATGCTGAAATCATTTCTCCTGTTCATTAAGAGATCCCCCATCCCGATGTGTCTCCAGTGTAAGTGTTGGGGGACAAAATCGTTCCCTGCAAAATGTATTCCAGTGTATCTGAGGCTAATATGACACTTTAGCAGTCCGATTAAGCTAAATCTAGTGGACATCCTCCAAAGTTACAGTCTTTTTAGTACAAGTTTGCCTCGTTGTATCACTACCCCTCCACTGCAGCTCAACAAGGGTACAATGTTCAGGGAAACGCAAAAGAAGGAAGTTTGTACTAAAAACAATAACTCTGGATGATGCCCAGTTGTCTTGTCTAACTGGGACTGCTGAGGCCTCACATTAACATCAACTAAACGTTGGAATATATTTTTACACGCAACATGTGGATTTTGTCCCCCATCTCTTCCATCAGCTCATTCGGCGCGGATCTGTTAACGACCAGTGTGAACGGGAGGAATGATTACAGCAAGAAAAACCTCTTTCACTGTACATAGCTACAACAGATGTAAGACAGACTTGAGAAATTGTGAGCCTCTCCCTTAAAACACTGAATGGATGATTGTATTGTATGATCCTTTGTGGATGTCTCATTAGATGTGTACGACGACCCTGGCAAATAACAAAAATTCAAAAATAGTTCATCAACTTCAATTAGGTTATAGCCAACGGTGGAACGTAACTCAGTACATTTACTGGAATATTGTACTATAGTACTTCCATGTTATGCTGAAACACAATGAGCTTATAAAGTACAGTGCATATCCTTGCTGGCTTGTAAGCCCTTACAAATGAGCATGTTTTGGATGTTTACGAGCTGTTAGCAGTTCAACGAAATAGTGATTTCCTCTTTAAACTTCTCGGGTGATTTCATGTAAATAAATGTCTGAGGCTTTTGATTTCATCTTTTCTACCCCAATAATCTTCTCAGGGCTCCCAGATTGATCCCGTGACACTCTCCAACCCCTAGACAACCCTACTTAACTGTTTATAAAATAGTTACTTGAGTACTTTGCTTTTGATACTTTAGGGACATTTTGCTGCAAATACTTTTGTGCCTTTACTTAAGTAGAAGGTGTAGTAGGACTTTTAGATATTTTTTAGAGCATTGGTACCTTTACTTAAGGAAAGGATAGCCTATTTCTTCCGCCAGTAATGGCAAGAGGTTACATTGCTGGTAAGACAAGAAAATATACAGTACGAAGGAAGAGTGATGGCATCAGGTTCATTGCCACCTGGTGCAGAACTTTGACATAATAAACTGACAAAGTCTTAATGCAGGGGAGGTGCAAATATTCTAATCATCTAACGTGAAAGCTTGTGCAACTGACTTTAAATCCTCAGCAGTTTGAATTAGTATCGAGGTTTATGAAGGAGAAATTCTCCTCATGGCCTATTTATGCAAATCATCAAACCAACTTGAACTCAATGTGACATCTTGAAAGGATATACAGGAACACCGGAGACAGTATCCACAAGCTGTTTTGCTTCTACATTGGGGATTACACGTCTCTTGTAATGTAAAGTTTACAATAGGCCCACCTAATGAGTAAATTACCCCTTTGCCCTACATTTAATTTGGAATCAGTGAAAACACTCGTTCTGAAGTCAAGATTATTATAATTTTAATCAATCAATCGTAATTGTATTTAATCATAACTTCTTCAGATGAAACCCTCTGTCTCACCTCGTCCTCCAGCAGCGGAGGCAGATGTTCCAGATCACAACATCCGTCTCTGTCTTCGGCTTCCCCCAAGTATGTGAGAGCTGCATCACTCACCGAAGTCTCCATTGCAGCAACTTTGATTCCCTCAAGTAGCGAAGCGAATTTCGGCCCGGGCAACAACGTTGCCGGTCGGGACAGGTGGCATGCCTGAGCTCTCTCGGTACGCCGAGCACAGGCGGGGTTCGAGTGCTTGCTGCGGTCCCGCAGTCCGTCGACGGTCACCGCGGGACGCTCGGGTCCAAAAACAACGCCGGGGAGGAAAGGGAGAGCACGGCAATGCGCCTGAATGGAGAGTCTGCAGCGTGCTGGGGGAGGGGGGAGGAGGGGGGCAGGCAGTGTGTGTGTGTGTGTGTGTGTGTGTGTGTGTGTGTGTGTGTGTGTGTGAGTGTGTGTGTGTGGGGTTGATGGCCAGCGTTTAGGGCTCTCATGACTACTTACACCTCCACAGAAAGGGGCGACACAGTGAAGGCGGTCATGAGCTGCAGTTTTCTGAGTCCTCCCTCCCCAGTGCAGGAGTCAGCGTTGGCAGAGTGGAGCTGGCTGTTGTCTGCACGCTACAGTTGGCTCCACTCCTCCGTTCGCAGTGACTCATATTCATCACTTGGCTCTTATTATCTCTAATTCCGGCGATCTCTATTTAGTATCCGTCTCAAAACGGTTTAGTTAATGATATTCTAAGTAGAATCTGACTGGCTTGCCCTCCATCCTCTTTAAAGGATCCGTTCTGATCCCTAATTATAACTAAACCAACAGCTCTATCAAATGGTCGCCATCTGTGAATTGAGCTACAAAATAAAATGGTATGAAATCATGACAGCAACTGATTCCCATTTCAGTATCTCTGTGGCAACTGAACAGACTCCATATGCTGATGAAAACTGTGTGATCATGGTGGAAAGCTCAGGGGAAAAAAAGGCTGTAAGTGGACCATGGGTCAGGATTGTTTTGTCAAAGTAAAACAGGTGAGGTCTGAAAAGCTGATTTTTATATTGGACCTCTTTACAAATGACCAAAACCCAAGCGACATGCAGTAAACCTGAGACTTTTGTGGCCCCTGGTCATCTGGGGCTTCTGGGCAGTTGCAGCTGGTAATCCAGCCTTGACAGCCACGGTTGTACCTTGTTGTAATGCTCCTTGAAAAGAACTGTAAACTGTAAACAAACTATTAGACATATCAACCAAAGTATTGTACGTAGATATTTCAGTCTTGACTAAAGTGGTGGACCAACAACCAACATTGCCATCCAAAGATCCGCCCTGCTAGTGTGGCTAAAAAATAAATATTTTCTCACAGCTTACCTCTAGTAGCCATGCAGATAGTTTGACAATAACAATCAAAGTTTTCAACCATATTACACAATCTGCATCTGTGGATGGCATTTTCCCAGTTGACTTCTCATCTCTTTCACCTCGAACGTTAAGCCTGAAAGTTCATTCCTGACCATTGAAATAGTAATCTGACAAAACAATCCCACCTCAAGTCAATATCAACAAGTACATGTCTATGTACAAACTCTATCCACTGATGAAAACCTGGGATGTAGATGAAAACTCCAAAAAAAGATTATAATTGGACCTTGACTTGGGCCAACTACTATTTCAAAAGTCTGAAATAAACTGTCATGCTTACCATGAAAACAGTTTTGGTCTTATTGGCCCAAGTGTCTCTCAAAATCTACTGTCCCACTTGTGAACAGTGTTTATTGAAACTGTTGGCAGTGTTTTCTGTGGATTACAAAGGGTAAGAGGACAGTACTTCCCAAAAGACACGTTGCTGGTGGAGTTTTTAAGTGTAAATTTTCAATTCTGTGACCACCAGCTACCACAAATAAAATTGTATACACCTCCATTGTATTGGAATGGAGGCAGAAAAATCTCAAAACATGGGCAAATAAAGTTCAAAACTACTTGCGTGACTACACACCGTTAGAAGTAAGTTAGAAAAAAAAAGTATACTTTTTTTTTTTAAATCTTGTAATTTGAATAAACGTAATTGTTACCAGTTTTGCAAACTCTGTAGTGCGGGTCCCTGTGTTTGACACACTAAAATTCACATTAATGATTTTCTTACACCAGCTGTAGCCTTCTCTTTGGATATGTGGTAACCTACTTTGGAGACAAAGTCCTTCACTTTGAAAAAGCCAGCTGGTCTGGAGGAGACCATACTGCCACAGCACTTGCAGTGGTAGCATCCCACACACTGAACTAATTTTACCAGTATGATAGAAACATGGAAACTCCCTAGAGAAGTGTTCCCAATTATCTGGCTTGTTACCAATGCTTGCTGGCAGCCCATCCTTGGCTGGCTATCTCTGTATGTATAAATCATCCCGAAAGCGATTTTGTGAATTAATCGAGCAAAGTTTCAAGGCCTGAAGGGGAAAAAGGGTCCTGTAACTCAAAGGAACAAAAGAAGTAAAAAAGATTGTATTAGAGATGAGATGATTCCTGATTTCCTATTCTGCTAATTGTCTCACAACCCTCTCAAATGTCCTAAACCCCAGGTTGAGCACCTGATTACCTAGAGGAATGTGAACTCCTCTGTCGTGCAGCCCTTCCTGCTTCCACATTACAAATGCAATCACAAACTTGCACACTTCTTCCAGATCAATACTACTTGTACTCACTCTGATCCATCATAATTGCCCACACCATTAGAATATCATCTTGTGATGTGTCCTAGTGGTGATGGAAAGCCTGCTTGGGTGCCAGCTGAGCCTGTGGTGGCAGGGAATGAGATAACTATTGTGCTGGCGGTGCCCCGTGGCTGCCGAGCAGTGATACAGAGGCCTCTCTGACCAGGCAGAAGGGCAGCACTATTAGATTTGTTGACTGCTCAGCGTTCTGGCATGTCGAGATAATGGCGGGAAATACTTTTACTTCAGCAGCGAGGCAATTAATGGGATCATACATAGTCTGGCATATCCCCTCAAAGACTTATTACTTGAGAACAAGGCAGTCTATTGGATCCTTGTTGGCATTGTACAGTAACCAACTGAGAGATACATTCAGAGGGTATTTCATCTTCAAGAGGATTAGCTTCTAATGTGAAAATACTGCACAAATTCTTGCCACTGGGAAGAGCTGAATCATTTACAGTGAGGCAGCATTTGGCAGGGATGAGCCTGACATTGCAATCTGAAGTCATTGGATAGTATTCTGACTACTCACTTTTGTCTATTCTCATATTTTAGACACAAACCGACTTCTTCTTCTTTTTCTTTCTGCTTCTTTTCTTCTTTTCTTACACAGGTACATTCTTCAGTACGCGGGAGAATGGCTGAGTTTTGCCTTTTTGCTCCCTTCAGTCAGAATAAAAATAAGACACGGCCTGCTTTGACTTTACAGATTGAGGTTTGGCCAGAGGTACAATAGACTTAAAAAAATTCAAAATAGTATATTTCAGATAAGTCCCAAAGACTCATTATTTGAATCAATATTGTAAGGGTGATTGGAGACTGCAAACACTACAAACCATGAAATTTCACAATATTCAAATACAGACACGCCGTACTTGTCTGTATTCTCAGTCACAAGAAAAATGTAAGATAAGAAGATGAAATCAAGTTATGTGGACAGGAATATTTCAACACACAGAAAGTATGAGCCTTATATCTCAGGCTGCATGTATTTTAATGAACTGGTACTTTCTCTTGATGTGTAAGACACTCCCCTCTTCAGACCAAATCAACATTTTTGAAGTCAATATCACACTACATATACTTAGTGCTGGGTAACAATTTGTGATTTTATTCAAAAGAAAAATATCATCTCGCTGACTTTGTTCCGTCTCTTTTTCTTTTTTTTTTTTTTGATGCACAATTCCACTGTCGTCGCTGTTTTGAAATCACAACACTTTGCATTGTGGGTTTTTTTCACCTAAGCAAAGTCTGCAGAGTTGCAGACTTGCAGAAAGTGTGCATAAAGAGCTCAAATAGTCAGTGCATGTCATAGACCTCTAGCGCTTTGCCGATTTCACAGTGGGACAGCCTCGAGACCTCACGGATTTAGCGGGAGCACACGCTAAAGTCCGTGAGTGCCTATGGGGGGACATTGGAGGTGGGCTTTGGAAGGTCGTGTGCCCTCTGCATTCATCATTTCCCCAATTCTGATCGGTCTCCCTGTCCCTGCCGCTGAGCAGTACCGCCATAGCGTGATGCTGCCACCCCCATGCTTCACTGCAGAGCTGGTGTAAGCCAGGTGATGAGCAGTGTCTGGTGTTCAACAGACAAAGTGTTTGGAGTGTTTGGAGATTCAATTTTAAATTAATTTTTATCCATTTAAAATTAAATCTACAACACAATAAAGTGTTCAAAGAGTGAAGGCGTCAGAAGACTTTCTCAAGCCACAGTGATGATGCTAACATGCTGATGCTTACCAGGTATAATGTTTACCATGTTTACCATCTTAGTTTAGCATGTTAGCTCACTGACTTTAGCTAATCAGCACTAAACACAAAGTGCAGCAGAGGCTGATGGGGAGGTTATTTGCTTTTTTATTCGGTATTTGGACATAAACCAAAGTATGGGATAACGTAATATTTTGACCTGATGATCGTGTTGAAAAGATTGGGCATCACCAAAATCAGTAGGCTCTACACCCAGGACCACAAATGTCTGAACAGTTTTAGGAAATCCATTAGTTGTCCAGATATTTCGGTCTGGCCGACCACCAGACTATCAATGCCACTCTTAGAGCTGCGCTGCTAGAATGGCTAAAAAAACACATTTTTAACTTTTACTTTCTTTCTGAAAACAGTGGCCTTATTTTGAGACTTGAATCAAGTCATTGGTTCAATCATTGGTTACATAGGGTGCACATTCTGAGTCTTGGTTAATCATCCTGCTGGTTATTTCAATCTGCCTATCCAAGGAGGCAATGTAAGTGAGACATGATGTAGCAGAAACATAACCCAGATAGCCAAAATAGCTTGGACCAACAGTGACCTCGCTGCTGGACTTACGCTAGACTTGTGATGAAATATGTCCTGGACCTTGCCCAAGTAGCTGGATTCAGTTCTGACTGCCAAAACTGGCCCAAAGCTGGCATGAATGCTGCTAACCTGAGCTGTTTCTCAGCCCAAATCTGTTTGCACCTCCAAAATATTGCCAACACTCACAAACTTGGGTCCAAGCTGATTCACATTGGTCCTGTTTCCAAAAAAACAGATGACTCCACCGACACTGAGGAACAGTGTTTTCATCATTCAGATTTGGAGGGCCTAAATACATTAAATGATTAAAAAATAACTGCACAATAAAGTTTTGATGGTACAGTATCATTTAACTTATCTTTGTGGATTTTGTCTCGTGTTAAAAAAAAAATGTTTTATATCCATGACCAGAAATTGTTCTGATTAGTTTGAGCACTTTGCGGGATGTAAGATAGCAACACCTCAGAACGAGATTGCTCTGAGCGAAAAGGAGGTCACACATTTCTTGCAGTTAACTCACTAAAGTCAATGCACTTATTAGACTAGTAACTGTGTACGGCAGCCTGCATTAGTCAACAGCTGCCTGCATTTTAATTGACATTATTAGGCTACCTCAATGAGAAAAGCATATTTTCGCATGCGACTCTATTCGCGTTTTTCAAGAAAATCCAGGAGTCCGTCGTGTTAGTCCCCTTTTAAATAGTCATACATAGAAGAGAAAATCTACAACAGGAAATGACATATTCACAGACACACAAACACACACAAGTAGAAAAAGAGGGGCTGCGACCGGGATCCTGTGTGTTTCCCAGGCTGGCTGACCTACGCAGTCCAGACAGTATTGTTATAGAGCAGAACCATGACGGAGCTGGAAGGTCAAGTGTTTGGACAGTTGTCAGCCCTCAGGGAAATGGTGAATACTGGCAGATGTGCCCCAGAAAAAAATCAAAGGTGTCAAAGGTTCCTAGAGTCGACAGTTTCAGTACGATGCTTTAAAAGTGTAGCTTAGGGTTGTTTCTCAGCAGGGAAGCTCCAGTGAGAATATCGGACTTGGCAAAGTAACAAGAAAGGCTTTGGGATCTTGAGTTATGCAATGAGTCTACTGAAGCTTTATATGTAAATGTATAGAGTGATGTGTGGAACCAGATTAAACCACATTTAGCAGCATGTAATATTGATTTTTATGGCAGGAATATGCAAATTTTGAATCCCCCTAGTCTTTTACATCATTACATTTCAGATCTACTATTGGCAGCAAAATCATAGGTGGAACTGGACTGTGATTGGTCCTCATTGGCTGAGAACAGCCGAGGTAATTTCTAAAACTAAAATTTCTAATGTTTGCTGGTATAACCCAGAACTAGGCACTTTAAGTGTCTGTTCACCCAAATTCTGAAATAATTCTAACTCACCTCTGGTGGTCCGTTTCCACCCACCTGTTTGTAAGTGCGGAAATTTTGATAAAGTTGAAATATGGCAGTCTTTACGCTTAGCTGAAGAGAAAACGTTGCTGTTTCGACAAAAACAAAATGCAATACGGTAAATTGGAAATACACTTAGCAAATAAATCATGACATACGAGAGGCATGTGAGATAAACATCACTTAAGCTTTCATGGAAGAGATGGAAACATCCGATCTGTGTGGACCAATGAGAAGAGTGCAAACTTTCTATCAGGCTTTCCATCATTTGAGGTTCGACTGTTTGACTCTCTGCATGAATAGATATAAATATGATAAGAGGTAGGTGAAAATACATGAACAGACCCCTTTAACGCTAATAAAAAAATTTAAAAAATTGAAACCGCCAAATTAAGTGGCCGTCAGTTGAAAACTGGTATTGTTCTGGGCAGCTTTAAAGTTGGAAAATGTGAAAATATGGGAAACTCAATATTATCAGGAAAAAAAAAACATGCAAAATTGGATAAAGGATAATAACATTGTATCATTTGAACTCTTCTTTCTGAATTGCTCCTCCATTCCCTCCCCGTATGGTTCTAGAGTAGGCACATACTTTATATCAGCATTTGAAGCACGTTGTACATCATGGTTGTCCTGGCGGGAGTTGTTGTAGTGAGCAGTGTCTTGAAGTTGTAGCTTTACCACAAGTCCCTTTAGCACCCCCAAAGGTCCAACACTCACCTTTACTCTCATCTCCTCACCTTGAAAATATATGTTCAGGGTTTCGACTGCCACAAAGACAGACGTATCTGACAAAAGCAACAGTGACATCTGTTTCCCAGGACCTTGTTAAAAAAAGGAGGGGAAAAAAAGGACCTTTTTGGCCGCTGTGGCCGGAAGGAGAACTATGCAAACACAGTAAATAGAAACAGCACACACAGAGACACACACAAAGGCACATTGTAAAAACACTTGCTACAAGGCAACTACTGTATGTTCTCCTTGTAACTCTTCCAATTTCATTTAGCGTTTCAAGCCTTCTCTGGGTAGACCTACGGTAATATGTGGGGAATTACATAATCAAACCCTGGCAAAAAAAATAAAGCAATGGAAACAGTCTTGATCGCTGCAGTTACCGCATAAGGTTGAATTCTAGTCCCCTCTCCTGTGTAGGAGATGCTTTCGGCCTCTGTGGTGTCAATTCTGGAACAGCTGGCGGGGCTGAGGGCAGCGCAATGTGATGACAGTTTAAAGTCGAATCTTAAAATACACATTAACTCAGTGAATCATATTGAAATGGTTTAATTTAAGATTTAACCCTGAAATACACGGGTGTTTTGCCAAAGTTACTATGGGTCTTTAGAGCCCTTTTACTTACGATCAAAGATTTAGCTACAGAGCAAAACGGCATTTTTATAACATAGCATTCACAATAAGAAATCCAACAAAACATATTTTTTGTAATATTCATTTTTTTTTTATTGTAGTCTGGCCTGCTAATTTAGCCTCAAATCTAAACACACAGACATGATACACATATTTGTCGATTCAGTGTGGCTGACGAATAAGCTACGCCCTACAACTCCAGAATTTGCATGAGAATCATCATGTTTTTAAGTTCTCTTTCGTGTCAAAGTAATCCATTGATAGCTGTCTGGACATCCATAGATACACTTCAAACAGGAACTGCTCATGGCTAATTCGGCATACTTTTAGTGGTGCCACTTTGCCAAAATATAAACAAATAAAGGCGTGTCAAATTTGCTTTCTTTAATTCTGCCCTATTAGGTACTTCCGTTTCCCTTTTATTCTTTTTAAATGTGCTTTTCTATGGTTTATCTTTTTTGTATTATCTCTATTTTTGCTGCATTTCTCTGTTTTCTTATTGATCTTTTTGTCGCATGTGAAGCTTTTAGTTTGCAGTCAGGAAGATATGATGCTTAACTTAAACATGGAGTATCCAGTATTACAATTACAATTACAGTGTTTTCATCATCAATAAAAATCCTAAATAATCGTAACAAACTTGTTAAAGAGCAAATTAACTACACTAGCAGCCATAATGATGTTGCTGCAACATATAGCAATAAAGTAATGAAAAATGTAAGGTGGATTATGGAATGTGTTACAATTCTGCCATGTAGCTACAATACGTTCTTAGCAAACTTACAGTGTGTGTGTGTAAACAGCACTGTATGTGTGGGGATTTGTGCGGTGCACAAATGTTTTCCTGTGCATGTTTGATGTTTGTGTCTGTGCTTGCGTGAGGAAGCACTCAGGCAAAAAAGTCGGGGAGGGAAAAGAATGCATATTCATCAGGCCTTGCAGACAAAACAATGTAATGGCATAAGCTCTGCAACGAGCGTGGGTTAAACAGCTGCAGAAAGACTTGATGCGTTACTGTGGGACAAACATTTAGAAACCTACCCCATGGACTTGCCACATGATGATGTGTCACATAAAAAGGAAGGAATCAGAGTGTATCCCTGCATATATTTGCATTTGGTTTGGGGCCGGAGCTCATCAGGGCCCCCCATTTCACCTCCATCTGACCACTTAATTACTTCAGCTGGCTAATCTTTCACTTAATAAAAATCTATTAAATAGGCCGGACTGGGTATAAGCAGGATGTGATTTATGCAGATCTGGATCAATTCCCCTGTGTTTCTGCTACACTTGGCTAAGACAGTATTTTGTGCCTTGCAGATCCGTCTTGCAATTACACTTCCATACATGTGGAAGTTTCAGATTGACTCATGTCTTGACATCCACCATTTGCATAATCTTTTTCTCTTTTGTCTGATAATTGCAGTGGCAGAGATTGTCCCTCATCTGGTTTATGATGTGTTTCCCCTTCTATCTCTATGTTGAAAAGCCCTCTCTGGGAACAAAGAGGGATCCAGCCCATGCATTAACCTGCCTGTGGACCCCTGCGCAAACTAATTTCTGCAGGTGAGTGACCAACGATGCTGTAAATAAAGGCAATTCACTGACATCCCCTTGTGTCCTTCAACACCTCAAGTTACCAATTCCCACCACTAGATGGCATTCCTGTATAGAGAGCAGAAAAGAGCAGAACCCTGAACCCAAGGAAAGGACTGGCAATCAGATGTTTCACTGTGTTTGCATTGTTGACAGTTGAAGCCACTACCAGCTATGTTACATCATGCATTAACATCACTGTCTGTCTTCATTTTGCGGCCCAACAGCAGAAGCGGTTTCCATGGCTCCTCCCGGCTCACAACACTTTTTTTTTTTTTTTGAGGATTTGATTTCCGTCACACTGAGAGGAAAACCCTGCAGAGATCTCTGAATGCTTCTCCACTTTAGAATCCAAATTTGCTCTTTTGGCCACATGTTTGAAGCTGTTTCGAGTCAAGTGTACATTTGTGAGTATGCCAGAAAAATGCAGAGAACCCAGTATGCAGTGTGAGATTCCACGAGCTCATCTGGTGAAAACAAATGACTGATGACTGACTGACTTACTGGAGCATCCAGTTGGCTCTATGATTTTCTAGTGAGGGAGTATAGAGTCTAAAATGAAAAACCGTACTGCAACTAAGTTGTAGCCAGGGCTTTAGAAATGCTGCGGCCACATGTACCCAACTAATCCCCAACCACTCGCAGAAAATTACGACCATAAACCATTTTTTATATTTTAGTTTTTTGGCATTTTTTTCCTTTACTAGACAGCAAGGGTTGAGGGATGTCAGGAAAGAGAGAGAGAGAGGAGGGGAGGGGCATGTGACAAAGGTCCCTGGCTGGACGCAGACTGGGGAGATAGCAGCTCCTGGTCGGCGCCTTAACCTAAAGACCAGGGCGCCCCCATTATTTCTGTTTTACATATTCACTGAACTGTTAAATGATACTTTCTGGGAATTTTATTTCCCAAAATGAGGGTCTAAATTGTGTTTTAATATGCAGCCCTGAAATCGACAGAAGTCAGTAAAAGATATTATGAAGGCGAAAATGCTTCAGCTACTGTTTATACACTGAGGCCACAGCAGAATGCAGTATATGGATGATTAACATCCAGTGCGCTGTCTCTGTCTGGTGTAGTTGTATGATGAAAGTTAGCTGCAGTCAGGTAGCACCATTATTTATTAACGTATTCAGATGTATTTTCGACCTGATAACCATCTGTTGCCTTCTGGCAGTTCTGGGCCTCCACATATCAAAGCTGTTACCATATTGTCAAAAATATAATTCTGGGGATGAAATGCTGAGATCTTTATTCAATAAATATTTTGTTGACCTAACAGTTGTCAAATTTTACCTTATTGGGTCTAAAATACTGTAAATCATCTTGTAAAATACCCATCATGTGTAATTTTTAAATTGTAGAATATAAACTTGACCCACATGCTAAACCCCCAAAATTACAAAAGACTTTTAACATAGTGAAATATTGGACATTTTACTATTACCTAATATGATTTTGTTCTTTTTAGGACAGGTTTCATCTTTCATAATTTGTAGAATCTTCTTGTAGAATTCACTTCCTCTAGCATGAGCCCTACATAGAATTCACATATGTTACATGACATTTATCTTGACATATATGTCATTTTTGATTTCAAGTGGCGCCCCCTTTGCTGAGCTGTTGCAGTGGTCTTTGGTAAATGACAGATAACTAAAATGATTGCAGTTCCATGTGCAAACTTTGTCGAACGATTCTCCGGTTTAGAGGATAAACCTTCATTTTCTGGATATAGAGGAGGTGGACACTGGTTACTGGCGGCTGTGTAGGATGTAACACACCCGTAACAAACAGCTACTGTAGCGTAATCTCCTGGCTTCACTCCTCCCTCTCCATCCTCTCAATTCTCCTCCCCGCTCCCTGGTCCTCTGCCCACCATGCTGTCCCCAGCTGTCCTGTTCTCTCTACACTGAAGGAGGGGGGAAGAGGGAGGAGGAGGGGAGAGAGAGCGAGGGAGCCGGTGGGCTTCAGCCCTGCCCGCCTGCCTGGCTGTCATGTTCGAGCCTTGATGTTACAGACTGCAGTAACAGCCTCTTAGGCCCTCATAATCCACTGGATTGTTGCATTAAAACCATCACATGATTCTTTGCTCCCTTGCAGTTGTACCGTGTTGCATCACCATTAGAGGAAGCTATAAATAACAAAGAGGGGCTGCGGGGGAGAGAGGGGCGATATGGGGGAGGACTGTCAAAAGCATAAAACAACACATATTGGCAGCTATTGACTTCCTCCCAAACCAACACATAGGTTGGAGTAGACAGTGCAGTAATATTCACACTTACCTGACTTAATCTTTGGCATGCATCACAATACTCACGAAGGATTTGATGCACAAAGTAATTCAGTGGCGCAGCAGGGGCCAATGGCTGTGACGAGAAAAGAAGTTAAAGGGAATATTCAGATGTGTCACTCATGGAGACGTCAGTCTTTTTTCCACAATGAGAAGCTACCCTGGATTGTCACGTCATAGACTGAAATTCAGGTGCGGCTGTTTTGACACTAAGCCACTGTGAAATGGCAGAATGAGCTTGAGCTTGGTAAAATAGTTTGGGAATTTTTGTTCATTACTTTCATGTGCTTAGAGAGGGGATTGTAAGTCTTCAGAGGTCTTCTCGGGGAAAGCTGAGATATAGTGGTTGGCTGGAGGGCAACCGCTGCACAGGGAGACATACGGAGGAGAAACACAGCTATGACAACCAAATAAACCAATAGAGCTGTTTTTGTTTTCCCATGTTTGGAGCCCCTGTGCACTGCGTTGGCATGCATCCTGTCCTTTGCCTGCCAGGCAAACAACAACAGTACAAGTCTGCGTTTCTTCCAAGTGAATAATGTGGGATGACAGAGCAACATGCTACACAGGCGTATGTACATCACTTTCGATTACTACGTCACTGTGACTGCATCATCGCTGTTGCTATTTAAATTCATACAGTAGAGTGGTGGAAGCATTCAGATCTATATGTAAAGCTGCACTAATCCGTATTTCTTATATTAACCATAACTTTAATAACAATGGGTAATGTTGGAAGGGACACTCATATTGACGAACCCACAGAAAGTTATCACACGACTGTTTTGGATAATTGTTCTGGTTTTCCGGACTGCAACTCTGCTCCCTTCAAACCTCATTTCCACCCACCTTTTGGTAAGTTAAAGAGCCACATATTTTTCTTTGGAGATAATGGAGACCAAAATAGAGCTACAAGGACATAAACTTCGTTCTTACAGTCTTGGACAGAAACAATCCAAATATTTGCTACTTTTGCTATGTGTCTGCTGGATCTGCAAATGGGGCAGTTTTTTAATTTTTGACACTTTCACCATAATAACTGTCACAACGACTACCAATACCTCGTAGTGCAATAGTAGGAAAAGCATCTGTGTTACTAATAACAAAAGCAATGTTCTAGAGTCCCAGTAAGCCATGACAGTGTGACAGTGAGACTACTGAGTGCCTTTCAAACTCTTTGTTTTCACTTTGTAACACAGGCTTGTTGTTAATAATTCAAGCCCAGGGTGACATAACCCTAATGACATCACTGATGACATCATCCAGGTATTTTTCTCAGACAAGACAAAGCTCCCCTTATGTAGACTTATGTACCGTAAATACCAAGTACCGTCCTTGAATCAGTGATTCAAGGACGGTACTTGAGCATGTACTGAGTTACTTTCCACTGCTGCAGTAGCCTTAGACACTCAATCAGTCACACACACACACACACACACACACACACACACACACACACACACACACACACAAACACACACACACCGCATTAGAAATGCAGCTTCCAAGAAACCAAGTGATGAAGAAGTTTGCCCACCTCTTTCTGTCTTCTCTTCCTCTTTGATCTTTCCACCCCACTCTCTCTGTTTCTTTCTTCCCATAAGCCTCAAACTATCCGTTCAGCCCTCCCTCCACCACCACCACCAACACCAGCACTCTCTCTCCCTCTCCATGCTCTCTGCAGGTCTGCCTTATTCTCCTGCCCAGTGAGTCCTGAGCATGTTATTTAAGTCAAGGACAGCATTAGCATGACGATCACAGCCTTCTATCACAAGTCCTGTCTGCCAAGGCTGGAGCTGGAGGAGGAGGCTTTGTTCTTAGGGTGGAGAGAGAACTGCTAAACACGCAGGGAGAAAAAAAGAGACAAGATAATATGGTCTATAAGAAATTCAAAGATAATTTGTGATTACGAAGAAAAAGCATACATGTGTCTCCATCATAGAAGAACACAATGCATTTACGCAGCAAATGTTATTGGGTTATTCTACACACTTGAAGAAAGCCCGCTTCTTCCTGTCATGACAGAAAAAAGCATTTTCCACAAGTGTCAAGAGATGGCCCTACAAAGAGACTTAAAAATCATGCCCTGGATCATATATACATCACTATATGAAACCCTCTGTAAAATCGGCTCAGACTGTATGTGTGGATACCTGCTTGTTATTCCAGATTTGATTATTCAATTTTTCATACCTGCCCTAAGAAAAAAAAGAGAAAAAAAGCCACAAAAAAAAAACTTGTCGTCTCAGGAGCACGCATGCATTTTAACAGCCACGCTCACTTCATTTCCCCCTTCTCTCTGCTCATACGCCTATTTACAATCCTATTTATTACAACAGGAAATTAAAACACAGTTAATTGTATCATAAACACACATCTGTGTTACTAAAAACCGATACATTTTTTATGAAACAGATGCCAGCATGGGCCAATTTCTCCCTCCCCCGACCACCAAGTTCAACCTACCAGGGCCTGTAGTCTCACAACTGCATGGTGAAGCTTCCTTTTGCTTTACTGACCCTCTGCGGTGAGCTGAAAGCGGCGTCACTTTCTGGAGATGCTCATGTATTGGCTCAAAGACACCCCTGGTAATTAAAGCCACTGTAGCCTTTTACTCATTATCTATGTATATAATCACCACTGCAGCTCATTTAGCACTGCAGCCCCCAAAATAATCCTGCTTCTTTGGAAAGATACTGGCTTCAGACATCCGTGACTCACCTTTCGCGGACACCCTGCAGTACTCATGTTCAGTCTGGGTCGTCATGGCAGACAGCGAAGGGAGAGATGAGGTCTGACATTTCACATGGCTTTCAGTCAGACGAATAATCTGATGGTCGTGAGGGCGGGGAGAGAGCCGCGTGGCCTTGGAAAGGAAAAAAAAATATCCAGCTGCATATTAAATGTACTCAGGTGTTTCATGGCTTGTCAAACCTGGGTGTGATTTGTGATGCGCTGAAGGCACACTGTCTCATTTCCTGGGTGATGTGTGCACATGTGGATGTCTGTATGTGCACAAGTTCTGGGCATGCACAACACACACACCCAAAAACACAGCGGCAGTCAAGCCTGCTATCATTTAAAGTCCTCCCCTGTGGTGGCTCCGTAAAACATCTCAATCTCCATCATGCTCTCATAAGAAATAAACAGAGTTCAGTGAGAATTGAGAAGAAAAAAACAGGCTTTTTCTTTCACTCGCATCCATCGTCATACTGGTTAAATGCACTCTCTGCTTATGCGCACACATGGCGGACAAACAAACACAAGCCAAAGATGCTCTCATCCGTTGCATGGTGAAAAAATACATTTATTGGAATCTGTGTCAATGTAGAAAAAAGTGAAAACTGGCTTTAGGTTTTATCACAGTACCACAGGTGAATATTCCAGCAGCCGTCTGGTGAGCCGAAACTAAGTCATCAAGCTCGTTTAGGGCAGTACATCTGCTACTGATGACAACAGAAAAGGTGGCCGTACGGTGGCCTATGATACCAAACATGTCGCCTCTCGCAGACACTGAAAAGCTCAGGCTGCTCCTAAGACACACCACCAGCAAATACACATGTTGTACAGTAATTAACCTAGACCAATGTTCTCTCAGTTTAATGTGGGTTTTGCGAAAGAGGCTGATTACAAATGTTTTGTTGTGGTACTGTTACAAATCCCTTTCCAGTAACTATAAAGCCAGGACCACTGACTCCTTGCATTCAAAGAGGCTCAAAGGAGCCCGTATTGTATGATCAATTGTGGGCCACTGTTTTATAACTCATAAGTTGGGCCCACGATATCCCATTTTGTCCCAGATCCTGGAAATGACTCCACTATGAGGTTCGTGCATCATCTTTGATGTCTACCAGGGCCTCCATACAAAGCCAGCCTTCCAAATAAAGGGAGTACCAGATTAATATTTCTCCTCTCTCGGTAGAAGTCACTTTTTAAATTCAAATATTTCCGTCGAACAAACATTCCTATGATAAAAACATACTGTAAGTGACAAATTCTATTCTGGCAGGCCAAACGTTATTATGTGTAGTGCATTTCTAGTTCTGATATGACAGGATAAGTCTCACAACACATGGCGAGTGTGCATACTCTATGAAGTCAACTAAAACTGCAACAGAAAAAGGCATTTGAAAACAAAAGACACATTTCTAAACTCAGATACTGAGTATTAACATTGAGAGGTCAGTTTTTTTCCCCATACAACTTTCTTTACATATAGACTTGTTTTATTCTTAAATATCTTAAATCTCATATAAAATAATTCATCAGAAACCAGTTCTATATACACGTACGAGAGTGCACAAGATGGATAAAGAGATGGTGTTGCATGCTGAAGTGGTTTAGCTAGAGCAGGGTTTGCTGAGAGACTATATTCGATGCTTGGGTGTACATTGTTTAAAGTTTGGCTTTTCGGATGAAATGTATGACAGGTTTTGTCTGGTGTGTCATACTCAATATCATCATTCAGAAAACAAACAATTGCCTCTAAACTAACACAGAGCCGCTTTTGCCTTCTCTGTTGAGTGGCAATTCTTCAAAGAGAGTGTGACCTTCATGGTTCAAAAAAATTTTTTAAAAATGAAAATAAAAAATCCATACTTGAACCCTGGCCTCTCCTGACATAAGTTATCTACAAAAGCAGAACCGGGAGCATTATGATTCTCTGGACTGGATTCTAGGATAAACCTAAGCTTAAAGTCTTGTTAAATGGAGATTACCGGTGGGAAATAGTACAGTATTCGTTGAGAACTAGGCTAAATCCAAGAGTGTGACCAAAATGACACATGGCAAGCAGCAGCAGTTTTTTTGGGTCAAGGCAAATAATATGTTCATGGACGGGCATTCATTTACACTGTTAAAATATAGCACATAGCTAGGTACACCACGGCATGCATGATTTGGGGCTTTTATGAGACGAAAATAAAAAAATAATTAAATATAAAGGGATTGCATTTGCACTGATTTCTGCCATGTGTCATTTTTTGGTAGATGAGGTTGGATGAAATGTTTAATCAGTTTTTATTAGGAGAGAAAATAATAGGACATCAGTCACAGGCAGGTTTCCCAAAGAGACATTCAAGCAGCTTGTTGTTTCTTCTATAATCACAATCACACTCGCTTTTTCCTAAAATGTTTGAATGTTTGATTTTACAAAGAATCATATGCTTATAAATGTCACATGTACAGCATGTGCGAGCTGAGCTGGAGAGAATAAAAACCTGCACGCTAGTGTTGCAATGGACTCGCCGTGAGAACCCGGCTCTGTGCGGCACAGTTTTAATAGAAATCACACTGGATCTAATGACGCAGGGACACCAACTCTCTATTCACAATGGCCACGCTGTGGCTGTCGACGCTGTCATTATTTACTTTTCTCCAGAAAAAAGAAACACACCAATGAAGACATCATACAGACAGCACGATCAATACCAACCTGGATGAGGAAGCGTAATTTCACTCCTCTTTCTCTGTCGCTTTGAATTTTCACAACTTCACTGGCATCCACACACCTCTGGCAAGCAACAGTTTCTTTGTATATTACTTAGAAAATCTCTAGAAGATATTCACAGTTACTTGACTGAATGGAAAAAATATCCATGAAGTCTAAAATTGCTGGTTTAGTCGTCTAAAACATGGATGCCAAGAGTTCTTTAAAGTACTGGAGGTTAGGGCTGTGCGATATGACCAAAATCTCATACCCCAATAAACTGTTGGTCATTTCATATCCAGATAATGATACAGCACATTTTCTGTAAACTCAATGAATAAATAGTTTATATAAAATGACCAAATGGAAAGGCCTATTTCTTTTTATATTTTGAATTATATACTCAACAAATAAACGGTACTTGCTCAAATTTGATTACTTTTCTCCTGGTCTGGGGTTTGTTTCGAGCATTAGACTGTACTTTTGTGGCTCTCATCCGTAGACTCTCGCCGTACTGTTTCACGTGATTGTTGTGTAGGTGGTAAAAGAGGTTAGTGGTGTTTAACTCTCTTGTTGGGACTGGCCTGCAGCGTCAGACTTTTCATGGCCAAACCACGTCCATGCGACAGACGTAGCCCCTCTTTTAGGTACAAGCTTCTCGTTTTGTCTTGGCTTGTCGGAGCCCTCCTCCTTCACGGAGTTAACCCCGTTCTGTGTCACGTTCACTCTCCACCTTGTTTGTTTGTGCCCCCTTCACGCAAATTTCCTGCCTGCGCCTGTGCCGTGTGGAAGAACACAAAGAGTTGTCCAAATGATGAGAAAATATTTCCATAAAGAGTGGGATTTGCGACACAATGAAATAAACGTTAGGGCATAATATGAAATGATAGACGTTTTTCTATCGTCACACGATATATAACATCATATCGCACAGCCCTGCTGGAGGTTCACTGTCACCTCAGACTATTTGATGGATTCAGATTCAAAGTGTAAAAAAATCTTGCAGCGTGTTGTCTTTGAGCACTAACACACATATTCATACATACAACCATTCATTTTCTTGTATATATATAGAGAGATCTGTAGTAATATGGAACAATGGAA
Organism: Xiphias gladius; assembly: GCF_016859285.1. Lineage (NCBI taxonomy): Eukaryota > Metazoa > Chordata > Actinopteri > Istiophoriformes > Xiphiidae > Xiphias > Xiphias gladius. The sequence goes on from NC_053410.1 coordinate 21,935,344, forward strand.
ATAACTTCAGTTACATCTGATGGTATGATGTGACAAATATTTCACAAATTCTTCTTGATGGAAGAGATTCTGTTCGGTGAATGGATGCTCTGCGGGGAGCATTTACATGATATCAGATTTCTGTACAGTAAAACAGCACACATAAAAACATGAGGACATTAAAATAAAAATATCCCACACTGATTGTAATGTTTAAAATGTTATTCAATTCATTTTTTTTTATTCTAGAAAGGGAGGCAAGGGTTTATTTTTGGTGGGACGAGCCAGGGGTGCTGCCTATCTCCCCTGTTTTTCCTTCCCACACTACACAGTAGTTTCATTCTTCCAGGGTCCAGTGCGTATATTCCCTGTGCTGTCTGAGGTGTACAGGAGTCCTTCGTGCAGGCCCCCTTTTAGAATCCCATTCTGATTGGGCGGGTTCTGGGGGTAGGATTGTCTGCGCGGGGCTTGCATTTCCAGATGGTGATGTGTTGCCATCGGGTCCTCCTCGGCCACTTTGCCGCAGCCACACAAGAAGACTCCCGTGTCGCCTGCCTCTGCCGGGCACAGAGAAGGGAGAAGGTCTGCCTTGGCGCAGCAGATATGCCTGTGGCAGGGATTATGGCATGCCAGGGCCTCGTGCGTGGTGGCTGCAGCAGCGTGGCATGTGTGATGCCCATCATGGTGGCCTTCGTGGGCCAGATGTGGACAGATCTGGGCGTGACGCTCATGTGTGCTGTGGGGGCTGTCAGTGTGTGAGCTGTGCACGCTGCCTCCATCCACGCTGGAGGGAATGTGATAGGCGTACTCCCTCTCACTCCCTGCTCCGCAAGCGCCGGCCCCGGACCGGCGGCTGAAGTGACGGCCTTTAGTCCTGGTGCTGCTCTTTAGGCAGGGGTGTAACTGGATCCCCGGCCTGTAACCCTCGGGGTCAGCATGTAACAGTACGTGAGTTGCAGCAGGCTCCTCTTCCATCAGCTGCTGGCTATGCAGAGCAGCGCAGCATGGAGTCACCGGTGCCAGGCACGTCACGTGATTTTGCGAGGAAGGAAGGGCGGCATGTTTACAGTGACCTAGACTGCCATGACTGCAGCTCACCAGGGCTTTACCCTGACACGGTGAGTCGTGGTGGCAGTGGCTGTGACCATGGCCATGCCCTGGGGTATCTCCATTCACGTTGACCTTGGGCCGCGCTTGAGCAGGCCCATGGGCGCCAGAGCAGGCGTTGGCTCGTCGTCCGGGGCAACAGGAACACCAGCAATGCCAGACATCGTCACGCTTGGCACAGTGATGGATGAGGATGAAGAGGCCAAGGGTGACGGAGAAGGCACCGTAGAGGCAGCTGAAGATCATATCCAGGAAGTGGCCCTGTGACACGGCCAGTGCGCCGAAAGTCCAAGTGGCTAAGAACAGGAAAAGGGTGAAGGCCGCCGCTCGTAACTGAGCCTTGAAAGAGTGCTCATTGGCCAGCAGCGCAGGGTTGATGGGAACGCCTGGGCAGCCGGCAGGGCAGTGGCTCCCACTGGGTGGAGCTGCCAGGGCTCCAGGCTCGGCTCCCTGATGACAGTGGGTCGGCACATCGATGGCAGCCAGCCTCTGCTGCTCCTCCGTCAGCTGCTTGAGCTCATACTTCTTCTCGGGGTGTCGCTGCAACTGGATGAAGGTACAGAGGAAGTAGATGCATGTCACCAGGACGATGAAGGCCACGGGGCCAAAGAAGGCTCCCAGGCTGGGCTCCCAGGCCATCCAGCAGCTGCAACACATGAATACCAGTGTATTTCAATGCTTGGATTCATCTTCACATTTTTTAAAAAGTCGGCTGAACATTACCAACTCTACTATGTTTTAACATGTATTCATTGGCAAATGTGGTTTCATAATCTGCACCCGTATATCGTGTACACACAATGCAAATAGCCTTAATATAACCACACAACATCTAAGAAACAAAAGCATAATGGTGGAGGTTTGTGTGTATTTGTTTACACGTGTTGTTTATGCATACACACATGCAGCTTTGTTTTTTTTTTTAAAAAAATCGAATGATAGTTTATTTTTGAATCTAATAAGGGAAACTACTTTGTTGAGATTAATAAAAACTACAGCAGAAGGTGTAATTTAACGTTGAGAGCAGAAGCAAATCAAGGACTTACTATGGCGCTTGCTCCCCGCTACCATAGTTGTCTATATTGACGGCTGCCGTGACCCCGCAGATGATGAGGGGCACTCCACCACTGACTAAATAAAATCTGTGAGGTGATAGAGGGACAAACAGAGGCAGGGAGAATAAGAAACTATTAGAATGTTTAGCATGAAAAGGCATTTACAAATTCTTTATCTCACATCGGGAATACAACAGCACAGTATCGGAAAAAGAAAAAGTGATAGACCTTGTTCAGACTGCCAGCCCAAATCCGTTCTTTGGCAGATGATTTTAGAAAGAACCTCATGAAACGCGACATTTGCAAATCGGACCAAAACCACATTTGGAGGTAGTTTAAAATGCGATACCAATCTGATTTCTACAGAGGCGTGTCAGTCTAGATACTCCGACTGCTCAAATCATTATGTGTCACTCGCAACGTGACACACAGTGACAATGTTGAATCCAGATTCATGGCGTGAGTAGAATCCATGCTGCTACTAGCAGAGAGCTATCAGAGAGCATAGTTTATTGGCGCTATGGTGGACAATGACGGAGGAGTTCTGCACTGTGACTTGACGGCGCATTTGTTCGGAGGGTGAGATGATGGACCTCCGCTTCTCATGTTACCAAGTGCGAAAACCACATCACCAATGTAGCTACGCCTACGTCGTTACCACAGCAACCCATGCAGATAGGTTGGTGATGTCTGGACACACAAATCCGATCTGATCACTTGCAAATAACAGTGCGGACAGTCTGTCCTAAGAAACTGATTTGAGAAACACATTGGATTTGCCTGCAGTCTGAACAAATCCTTAGACACACAAGAAAAAGATAATAACCAAAGATCCAAACAGACAAAGCGACAATTTATTGACTTGTGCAGTGAGTTAAGCCCTGAATCCAAAAAACTCTTGCTTTTTCTCAACTTAAGGAACAAACCATGACGCTGAAGAACAGACTTTAGGACAGACTGTATCTGTCAGACATTCTTTCCCTTCTTTCCTCAAATATGACCATCCCAAAAAATCTGAACACCGACGTGTGAACTTTTGAGCTTTTCAATGTGTTTGTGATCACACTCTACGGGTGTGATCACACCAACAGTTTGTTTTCTTTGCTACAAACCAAAGTGTAAATTTTACTGTGAAAACAAATTTCTTTCCCGTCAATGCAAGCGCTTGTGAGCACTTATTGCTGTAATTGATGGCGTTTGCTGTTCATAACAGCACAGCAGAAGTGCAAAGAAACCTGGATTTGAGCAGAGGTGGATAGTACATTTAAACAGGTCTCTTGAAAGATGAACCAAGAAACAACCAACATTTTCAAGTAAGTTGCTGAATGAAGTTGCAGCGGAAGCTGACTTTCAACTTTTTTTCCAGACGACCCTGCATTTTTTCGGCCAGAGCCCTTCGAGACTACCCCTGCTGTGGTCCAACTGTAAAGTATAAAGGGCTGCGTTTTTTCACGCAGCACTGCTGTCTGAACACAATCTTAAGGCACTGATACACAAATGCCTTTAACTATGCGTTTGTGTGGGCATCATGCTCGTGTTCATCCTCAGAAATGAATGCTATGCATCCACCGGATGCAATTAAGCCCACGTGCTGGTGGCTGTACATCAGGATGTGAAGTAAGGGCTCTCTTGCAATGTCAGTGAGATTGCCTGATTAAATAAAGGTAATATAATACTAGCAACAGAGTCTGAAAAAACAACAATAATAATAATAATGTAGAAAGAAGAATTGAATAAGAATTCAATGCAGATACAAAGCTAATCCACAGCAGCTCCCTCTCTGCACTGCCCTTGTCCTTTCTCTTTGCACTGTCATCCACTTTCCTATAAAACACTATGCTATTTCTTCTTCCTTCCTGTTCAATCTCAACCTCTGTCACTGCTCTAACCTTTCCACCACTCCATCTTCCTCCATCTTCATCCTCCCTGTTTCCTCCCTTCCATCCCTTCTCCCTCCGTCTCTCCATTACAATCTGTCCTCCTTCACACAGCAGCCGTCCCAAAAATTCAATTACAATCAAGATGTTTGTCTGGACTGGTTGGTGAGGGGTGGTTGAGTGGTAGGAGGGGGAGGCAACGAAAGGGGGGCCGGCGGCATTACTGGCCTGTCACTGTCTCTGAGTGGAACAGTTCCCTCGGGGGACCCTCCTCCAACAGAAAGCCATTTACACACCCGTCAGCCAGATAAGCATAAATGAGAAGAACTAGTGGATGTTGAAGCACCCTGTGCTTTATAACCCTCATTCCTCTTTATCCCCTCTAGGAAAGCCGCCTTGTCTTTCCTACAGACCTGTGCCCAAGAAAACACGTGTAGTGTACATGCGGAAAATGTATAGAATGAGTGATCAAATCAGTCTACCTGGCCTCTTCACATTAAAATTCTTGTCATCACACTCACTTTGTGTGTGAACACACACACAAATCTTGTGCACTCTTTTTTTTGTTGGCCATTCTATCAAAGGCCTTCAAACTCTATCAAAATGGGTGGGTATGCAGAGTTGTGCTTTTGAGTGAGTTTAGGAACAGTAATAATCTGATATAAATAGGCCCTGAAGTGCCCTTTTGGCCAGCAGCTACAGTGACCCCCCTCCCATCCTTGTTCCTCTGCTTATGCACTGTCCTCTGTTTTCTGACTAGGTGCTGTCCTCTCTCTGGACCTGCTCCAGGATATACATAGCACAGCTAGGGACATTTGGTGGTCATAAAGCTCCAGAACAGGGCAGAGTCTTATGGGTAAAACTGGACTATGCACTAGTAATGTATGTACTCATGTAAGACTAAAATCTGCATGTCTGAAGGTCCTTTCATGAACAAAGTGAGCTTTTTTAAAAGCAATTGTTTAACATTTTGGGATATAAGCTATTTTGTTTACTTGCTGAGAGTTAAATTAGAAGATTGATACCACTGCTGCTATATTCAGTATGAAGCTAAGTCTAGCAGCTGGTTAGCTTATCTTAGCATAAAGGCTAGAAACGGTCGATCAGCTAGCCTGGCTCTGTCCGTAGGTAACAGAATTCACCCACCAGCCACCTCTAAAGCTCACTAATGAACTATTGCCTTTAATCTAACAAAAAATACAAAGTAAAAGTAAAAATATCAGCTTGTGGTTTAAGGGGGGTATGTGCTGGATTGTGTCTTGGCCAGGGAGATATTGTTACCACGTGGACAGAGCCAAGCTGTTCCCCCGTTTCCAGTCACTGGGCTAAGCTAAGCGAACCAACTGTGAGCTGTAGCCTTGTACTGCATGGACAGATATAAGATTGGTTTCAGTCTGAGCATGTGGTTCGTCAAAAATCGACCAATGGTATTTCCCAAAATGTTGATTTATTTCATGTACCAGTCTAGTATATTAATTTCCCATCCTTTTTTCCGTGGTGATGGGCTTTTTAGGGTTTTAGAGATTGAGAGATTTGAGATATTAGACCTCACTAGACCATTTCATTTTTGAATACACACATCTAATTGTTCATGCAAGGTCAGCCACTAATACTAGCCATTTCTCCTTTGAAAGCTTGGACTCCTAAAACATGTAAATCCAGAGAAAGTTATACTTGAAGTATAATTTAATAATCTGTCTCCTCAACTGTACTTTTTAAAATGTGAATGTGTCTGTTTGCAGTTCATAATACTGAAATCTGGAAAGAAAGGTTTTTGGTGACATTTAACAGATGTTGGAGATTCTACACTAGAGGGGAAAATGTTCCCTCGAAGTGAAGTGCTGCTTTAGAGGAAGGATTTTCACCTATCAGACTAGATGACTGTCAGTCAACAGCATGAACAGAGGTGTTTAATGCGTGTGGTCCCACACGCTGAAGCAGATTTCTGACAAAGGTCAGTGTGATGGTCTGCTGGATATGCCATCAGATACTGTCAGGAGCAGAGACACAGGGAAAGAGGTAGATGAGAGGGACTAGACTGCTTTTTGGGAGGGGGGAAGCTTAGAGGAGAAATTGATTTGTCTCTAGCTGCTAAGTCTCATTGCATGAGGCTGTCTGACGGGGAGCATTACAGTCAATCACTGTGGATCAACTTGACTGCTCCGCCACACGATCCCTCCGCCTGCCCCAAGACAAATTATCTCATTCACAAGCAGTGCATGATGGGAGAGCCTCGAGAACGTTCCATATTAAAACCCCCCAAACACGCAGGTGTCTGCGAATTTGCTTTGCAAGGAAAGTGCAGCTTAGGTTGAGGGGATCCTTATCTGATGGGGAACTTTTACGCAGTGATTTTCAATGACTCTTCAGGAATGCATTATTGACAAGATTCTAGTTTTAATACTATCAGACATGTGATACTGCTCATTTATAAATCTTTATAGATATTAGTGTCAGGTGGTATGGTTGATAAATGTCCTTGTGAGTGCTACATGTGTCACAATGATCCTCTAAAACACCCCATAGAAAGCAAGTCTTAAAGCAAGTGAGTGAGACATTCCAGTAGGGTTCATATCCAGTGCAACTCCATATTTAAATCATTTTCGTGTCGGGGGTCATCCACTGTATCTTCTTCACAATATTCCATAAAGTTCAAGAAAATTCAGGCATCTGAAACGGAAATGGCACTCTAAAACTGAATACAAGATTAAGTTACAAACAGGCATTTGCTATGGTGCACCCTCTGCTCTCAAACTTTCCCCTAACAGGATTTTCGTTGAAGCTTCTGGAGTTCAGCTCTGCAGCACGGTTGCGATGTGCAGAAGAGCTCACACAGCACCTTCACTGCAGAGAAGGAGCACTGCATGTGTCCAAAAAGCCGATCCTCCTAAACATGCCAGATGTAGAGAGTAAGCACGGAAAGGTAATGGAATAGAGAAATAGTGGGAAAAAAAGCAAAAATTCCATCTGATGTCTCTAAGCAAATAGGAATTAAATGGGTCAAAAGGCTAAATACATTTAGATTTGTGATAAAGCTCCTGGCTCAGCAGCCTCCTGGGGAGTTAAGGTAATTACTTATAGCATTAGGGTGATGCCAATATAACCGGTTTTTTTACGTTGTTCACTTCCTCGTGCTTCCTTCATCCTCCTGACGGTCATTCTCCTTCCCTCACACTGTAGTACGAAGTCTCAAAAAGAATAACTGAGCCAAAACATTTACTAAGGACTCAATTCAGCTATCTCCGGTAAGAATGTGGAGCTATACCTATGGGAGAACTGCAAAATCTGAGGCATCACAATATTTTAAAACCACAAGAGACTAAAGCAGTGGTTCCCAACCTTTTTTATCTCACATACATCCTGATCAGATGAGCTCAAGTACTCTTTCATACACACCACTGTCGGGTTTCAAATGAGCTCATCTCAATTGATTTTAAAGTGAAGGGTAACGTTACATTATAGTGGATATTACAATTGAATCGTCAGTGTCTTGCAATTTTACTACTACCACATGAAGTGGCAATAGCTGGATGTTTCAACGATTTATACATCTAGTTTTAGCTAACTATTCCAGTTAAACCATTACTTTTAGCCCTTTATTTCAACCATTTATGTTTACCTATCTATCTTAATGGTTTATCCATTGCTACTTATTTCAACTACGTATCCATTACTTTTGGCAATCTATTTCAACTGTTATTCTATTTCTTTTAAATTATTATTTAAACTTTTTGTCCACTGCTCTTGGATAGTTATTTCAACTTGTCTGCTTGCTTGTTAACTAGTTTTTATGCAATCTCTTTGCAAAACATGACCTTAAAGTGATACAACTGTCCTAGTCACAGCTGGTGGCTTACTGGTTATTCTGACAATAAATTTACCAAAGAATGTCACATCAATTTGTAATCCTATTTGGATGTTTATTTTCCTCCCACCCTGACCACATTTTGTGGACATGTTTTTTTTTAATCAAATCCTACTTTCTATTTTTTCTAATTAGTAGAGAGGCTCGATAGTACCGCAATACCCCCCCAGCAAAAGCAGAAGTACCCTCTAGGGTACAAGTACCTCCAGTTGGGAATCACCGGACTAGAGAATAATTGTGATGGTAATAATGGTGATGAGATTAAAACAGCTGCTAGTCAGTCCTCTGAGACTCGCTCTGACCCAGCTGTAGCTTTATTTAAATAGCTTCCGTTAAACTGTTTTCGAACTTCATGAGAATCCAAAAATAGCTGGATGACTAGACAAGATCAGCGGAGAAAGAGAGGGGGAATCACTACAGAGTGGTATTGATGAACTGCCTGATCAAAAATGTTAAACAGAGACCCAAGACAAATGCTCGTCAGTCTTACACAACACTCCCTCGTTCAGAGTCGTTGTTGTTAAGCAGGAGTCTGCACCTTTAATGTCAGTCACCTCTAAAAAGTATATTCGGAGCTAAATAAGCCTCAATTCAGAAATTTGACTGATTAAAAGGAATTCTGTCGAATCCACTAATCTCTGGCATTTATCAGCCCAATTTTCACATTAAGCAGATCATTACTGTTCAAAACCTAAACGTCTTCCCTTTTGGCGGACAGTGACTCAGATGAAAAATGCAATTCCTTAACATGAGCAAATTTGTGAGAAATCCACAAGGAGAGCCAAACGGTATAAATAGGAAGACCTGACAGCTATGTCACTATAGAGTGAACAAAGCCAGAGGCTTGAAAGAATGCAAACTAGATGTAGATGTCTTTGCAGATAAACGATGCAATAACTCATCTGTGTATAGCTTTGTTGCCCTCGAAAGGAAACATGAGCCAGGAAACAATGGAAAAATAAACACATAAACTAGCATAAATCAACAGAGACACAAATATGCATGCTCAAACACATAGTGGAGTACACACACCTCTGCACATGTAGGTGAGAGAAGGACAAAGTAACCTAACAAAAACATAAAATGGACTGCACACTTCAGGTAAATCACACTAATTTTGAGCTTTGTCACTAGAAAAAATAAGGTGATCCATTTTATATGGCAAAAAATGATATAACTTATAATATAACTTAAAATCAGTGGTGGAAAGTAAACAACTAGCTTTATTCAAGTACAGTTCTTGAATAAATGTATTTACTTTTACTTTTCTTGACTATTTCCATTTTATGTTATTTGATACCTTTACTTCACTACATTTCAGAGGAAAATGTTGTACTTTTTACACCACTACATTTATTTGACAGCTATAGTTAATGCTTACTTTTAAGATTAAGATTTTAAATAACATATTATAAGTATATGAAATAAAATACACGTGAAAGCTTAAACCAGTGGTTTTCAATCTTTGGCTTGTGCCTACGAGTTCTTAGAGTGATTGTCCCTTTAAACTTCTCAGATTGTTTCATTTAAATAATGTTTGAGGGACCAAGGATGTAAAACTTTCCAAGCTAAAATTTGTTGTACGCCTCCGCCAACCAGTCAAGAGACATTTTACATCCATGTCTGTCCACACTCATAAAATAAATGTAGTGAAGACTTTGAAGGTAAGTAATAAAAGTTGTTATCATTATTAGCATATGAACTCTTGAGTTATGACCAAAACATGTTTGTGAGGTCACAGCGACCTTGACCTTTGACCTTTGACCACCAAACACTGATCAGTTCATGCTTGCGTGCAAGTGGACGTTTGTGCTAAATTTCAAGAAATACCCTCAAGGGCTTCCTGAGATATCGTATTCACCAGAATGGAACGGACAAACTGAAAACATAATGCCTCCGGCCATGGCTGTCACCGGCGTGAAGGCATAAAACAGCAAAGATTCAGTCCCAAGTCCAAAGTAAATGAATGAATACCATTTTTTTTTAGCACAAATTTGTTTTTTCTTTCTAATCATTTCACAAACCCCCAAGTTTATCTTTGGAAGTGCCCAACCCCTTGGTTAGGAGGCGGTGGACTAAACTACCAAACTGTATATAAAGTAGTAAAAACTAGCTTAACTTTGACCGGCTACAACAGCAAAAGGCTGCTTACACACTGACAGATCAACAGTTTAATAGTATTATATACTGTATGTAATAATATATTAGTCACAGAGGGAATTTTTCTGCTGAATTTTGACACTTTAAATTCATTTGCTGCTAAAACTTCTGTAATTGTGCTTAAGTAAATTTTGAATGCAGGACTTGTTTTTGCACTGTTGTATTGGTGTTTTTATGTAAGTGAATGTAAGTATTTTTTCCACCACTGCTGAAAAAAATAATTACAGTCTGCGACAACCTGTGATTGTGTAAGACTTCTACATATATCTCACAGTCTCTGTCGGGTCATGTACTGACCAAAAAAATGAAATAAGAAAGCAAATAATTGTGCGGTGAACCAGTCCTTGGCCTCTGAAGATATACACACAGCAAACAGCAATGACAGTGCAAGAAAGATCAAATATACTAGTCTCTCACACAAACACAGAGAGGCAAAAAATAAATACACACTGCTTTTTATGTACTTTTTGGTCTAGATGCAGTCAGGACTAAGGAGGATTGGGGACATTTGTGCTTACCTCAACAGGGGCTGTTTAGGGGGCAAAGGCGGGTCACCATCTTGGCTCTGCGGAGGCTTCTTGGTCACCTGTTTATAAATGTTCCTCGCTGTCACCCCGAGCCACAGCATGGTCGACAGAGATGAGTAGTGCAGCACGACCCCGACCTGAAATGGCGTGACAGAGGGCACATCAAGCTATTTATTTGACTTTTATAAACTTCTGCTAATATTTACATTACAGCGTGCCTGAAAAATGTCAGACTTGATTATATTCCTGTAACTCAAAGAAAATAGGTTCAGGAGGTGCTGCCACTCCTTCCTCAAAAACATTATCAATGCCACCCCAAGGGTGTCTCCATAGATGCTTTCCTTCAAGACCTGGCAGCTTTGTTTTATCCTTCACTAAAAGACAATGGTACAAGAATAGAAAGACAGGTTCAAAAGTGCTACTGAATCATCAAGGTTGTCTAGGATAAGAGCATTATGGCGAGGTTATACTGGTGGCTCCTGAGCAGCTCCTTATCAGTTGAGTTAGAGGACACGGGGTGTGCACTGTGAATAACAAATCTGAATATAAAGGATCGTCACTTTGACAACTATCAGCGTGTGATTGTTTTCCAAAATGCACTGCATACATATCTCTATTCCTCCTTGTTTTAATATTCATGAATAATGTCTGAATAGGGGAACTGATCTAACTTTGTTTAAAGGCTTTGCCAGCTCTTAGAAAGAGAGCAGGGAGATGATGGATGCAGAAAAAAGAGAGAAGTGAGAATGGGGGGAGAAAATTAAAATGCACTGAATCTTTTTTCCACCCAGTCAGTCTGTTCACAATGTACTGGAAACTTGAGATATCCAATCAAATGGTTTCTCTCCAGCCTGGTAGGCCTAGGGACCGAAGCACCGAAGCCAGTGTACCAGAGACCAGATGCTAATTGGAAGTGTCCTTGAGCTGGTTATAGAGAGCAGAGAGCGGGCGGTTCGTCAATCACTTCTGTGGAGTCTGTATACTACAGAGCTTCATTATTGCCAGGAACAGACAGAGAGGAAGTGTGTTTGTAATATGGAAATAAGAGGAGAGGAGTGGTTCTGAAATTAAGAGTATGGTAAAGGCAAGGGCGCACACATTGATCATTACTGGCTGATTAATGTCACTATCGTCAGCATAAATAAGACAATACAGCCATCTTCTCCATCTGGCAGTTTTTCAAAATACAGATCACATGAGTGCAGTCTGTGCTTCAGTCATTAAGCATATACAGTATTAATATATCAGTAACCCATTTAATCCCTTTTTTCAGGCTGAAAATTGTGTTATGATTGTTTATAAGTAGAATTTTCATACATAATACAGTATAAACTTCTGTTGAATAGATTTGAGTAGCGTCGCCTCTTTAGTGTAAATGGTTATATGACAGCAGCTGCTTATTTCCTGTGTGCACTCATGGATGTCTGATAGGAACTGGTTACCAGACTCAAAGATGGGACCTAGTCACTTGAATGAAAATTGCTTGCCCAGCACGTAAGCCATAAAAGGCTTTCTAGCTTTCAGGTTGGCCATTGGTGCGGCATTCGTGATGTTGGTGTCTTTTTGGTTACAACTGGGACCACACATAAAACATCCCTTTTCACTGATTTTTCACTGAATTTTTCAAAACATAAATAATCCTTTGCAAAAGGAGTGTAATTTGAATAGGTACATATCTGAGAAAAAACGGGGGTTGAATAGGCTCAGTATATTTAAGTCTTGCTTTCGACTGATGTGCCTTTGTTAAGAGAATCTGGGTAAATACATAATTTCAGTCAGCGATCAGTGAGCAGCACGATGATCACACAGTTAACAAAACAGGAGCTGGATACGGCCCCGGAAAACCTAATCAATGTGCCTCCATTAAAAAGCCACAGCTTTTCTCACCTCAAACTCATAGTTTCATCACTTAGAAGGGGTGTCAATGAAGCATAAATAAATGAAACAGCACATCCACCAAAAGAAACTGTTTGATTTAGACTCGTGAAATTTTAGCAGCCAAACAGTAAAGCTATTCCTTTTGCGTATGTGCGCGGCCACTGAAACAAAAAGAAAAGCTAAAGCTAAAGATAGCACGTGGTGATGCTCTAATGTGTCTTTCTGTAGCAATACACAGCATTTACAGCCTAAAATCCTACACACATACTTTATCACAACATATCGTCAACTTTTCAGTCATAGGTAACCAGGTAGCTTTGCAGTGCTTTTAGGTAAATACCCTTTTATGGTTATTTGTGTAATATAGCAATAGATGTGAAAAGACGAAGATGAAGACAAGACAAATGTCAATGTACAAGTCAAATCCTGATATAATCAGTAGGAAGAGACAGAGAATGTGACCTTAATGTGGAATATGGAAATAATAAGTTACCACAAAAGGCTTGTTGTGCACCCGTCTGCACTTAGTGTGCTACAAATACCAAACTCCAAAAGGCAGGGAAATGTGATTTATTTAACCAAGGTAACAATATATCACATAGTCTATAAGATAATAACATAATATAGAACAGCAGTATAACGATATTAAGACAACTGCCAGTTCCATTACCACTTGGGGGAGAAGCACATATACCCATCACTTTTAAAATCCTATTTTCGCCCTCTCTAAACTCTTACTGCCCAACTAAGATCAAAGCTAGGGCAGTAAAGCACAGCATATGTTGTAGAATGTTTCTCAATTAACTTTATTTCATGCTGTGGTTGTTTTTTCTGGGTTTTTTCCCCCATCAATTCCAACATACAATAGGTTTGGATCCAATTTTTACATATTAGATGCACAGTATGAAATGTTCTGTGACTGTAACTTAATCAGAAGAAAATGCAGACAGAAGAAGACAGAGTGAAACAGGGGGCTACCAGACATTACCAAGGAGCAAAAAATATTAATAAAACTGTATAAACAGTGTAAAACAGTGCCTCAGCATGCAGTATGAGAATGTACAGCAGTGTAAACAATACATAAAGAGTAACAGAGAGTTAAAACTGTACAGCAATCTTAGTATGGAAGATATGGGTAAAAGTGATCCCTGATTATAAAGGTAACAATTTAATGACCTGGAGGAAAATACAGTCCCTGACCTTTTTGCTTAAGAACTTAATATAGACATATTGCTCTTTAAACAGAGAGTAACTCACTCAATCATTCAGTTTTACAAAAGAAATCCATTTGAACTTGTTTGCTAAAGAAATGACATCTGTGTCTACCTTAACTTACGTGCAACAATCATTTTCTGCAATTCTTTTGCGACTTCAGTTAATTTCAGAGTTTATTTGAATGGCACCTTTTAGCTTAAGTGTAGTGGGGCATTTTCTAATAACACTGTCAGATGAAATGTTTCAACCATTTTAACTTATACTAAAAGTGCTTTATTCAATTGTCCCTCTAAGCTGGGGCATATTCATTATATCAGCCCTCTGCTGTTTTTCATGCATAGGTAACCAGGTGACAGGAGGCCTTTTACATGTGGGCAAATGAGCTAAGGAACACTCAAATTGGACCCAATGAAAGTACAAAGCAAATCACTGCAGATACTGTAATATCTGAAGCACCCCCCTTTTTTTTTTTTACCAGCGTTTGCCATCACAACTAATTTCACAGTGGCACACTAATGAGGAAATCCTCTGTATAGCATCTTTAATCTGACAGTGGAACGTAACCCCAGATCTCCTTAGCCAAGTTTTTTACTAAATAAAGTTTATTTAACATTGGTCACACTCACTGAACTTAAATGTGTAATCCAAATTTTGACGGTCTGAGGTAAAATGAGTTGAGGTATAAGGATATAATGTATGTTGTTCTGCTGCTTAATACAGGCAAACAGAATATGTAGTGTGACAACCTGGGTGTTGCTCCAGTCAATGACGAGGCGAGCCTTGTTGGAAGAAAAGACAGAATTATAGATGAGAGATGATTTTGACTTTGAGGCTGTAAAGACATTGGATGCTGCATAGTGACAGCGCCACAGTGGGCGGAGAGGCGGTGCAAGCCTGAAAAGTGGCATACGGATAGAGAGCGGGCAGATGAGTATAGGATACAGGTGGGGATGGTGAGGGAAGAGGGTGAGGGAAGGAGGGCTGGGTGGGGAGTGCATACTTGAAGTGCTGTAAGAGCTGCCAAAGCGAGTTCCAGAGCTCCTTGAAGTTCCTTCCGTCAGAGGGAGAGCATGTACTTATGTGTCCCCTGGGAGGGGAGAAGGGGGTGTGTATGTGTGTGTCTAGAGGGGAGGATGATTGGGGAGGGGGGGGCACTGAGAACTGTGTATTTGAACGTGCGTATGTGTCTGTGTGTTCTGTGTGATCGCACATCTCCTCAAGCAGTCCTGTAATTATCCTAAATTGTGTCTGGTGGGGCCTGCCTCGATCCCAGTGGAACAGCAGTCAATCTGGGCTCCTGCCCAATCTGAGTTATCCTGTTAGCAGTGAGTGGCTAAAGGAGGAGCGGCTATACATATTCAAAGGCCCTGGGATAAAATTTGATAAATGAATGAATCCTAAATAAGTTAAAGAGCAAGACCAGGGCCAAATAAAGTTGCATGGTTTTGTCAACAAATTCTGCATGGACACGGCCGGACAGGGTGTGTGCTACATTAGTAGACTTCAGTAAGATTTATGGGTACCACGTTCAAAATAAGGTATACTTTATGAAATGTTTATAATGAATGAATTTATTTATTGTTAATTAATTAATTAATTAAACAAATGAATGATCATTTATTAATGTTTTATAGATCAGTAGTAAGTAAATAAAAAGAACAGCTTTTGGTTTGCCATGTTGTGAAAAATCCTTTTGGATCCTTTTAACTGAATCTTGAACTCAACAGAACTTCCATGAACAGTTCATCCATTTTCCCTCTGAAAAAGACAATATCCACACCAAAATCCACTGATTAACAATTGAATGTGATGGGTACACCAGTAAATGCATAATGGCAACCCACAAGTTGTCCATAAGAATTTCTTTGCATTAAAACATTAAAGTAACAGTGAGATAAGAAACGTATACAGTACAAATTTGAATCTGTGTCCCAGTGTTAATTGTTCAGTTATCTCTTGGTATATGACAAATATATATCCCAAACTAACTTTTGGTGTTTTATGTGTCAAAATCTCTCTCTTTTAATCTCTTGTAAAAAAAAACAAAAAAAACACATTATTGATGACTCATCCTGCACTCTGGGGCATATACATATATTTATCCCATCAAATGTGAATTGCGGCGAATAATTGAGTGCGTCATTTAAAACCACTCTGGCCATTAGCTTGTGGGTCGTCGTAGCTCGCAGGGCAATATCATGGGTCAGAGGTCTGTGCTTGATGTTAGCTGGCTAAATCTTTGTTTCCAAACAACATGGTTGAGACTTTCTTTTTTATTAATTTCCCCCTTGACCTACGCCTACTGGTCTGATAACATGGGTGAGACATGTCTGGAGGCCAGCGGTCCTCTACATTTCCATATCTCACCACAGCTCCATATCGCTCTGTGTTCATGAAACTACACTCATTTTAAATTTAATTATATCATTCCCGATGATATTCAGTTTCTGAATATCATCTCGGCTGACATACAATATAAGTCATTGCCAATATATCTGTGATAAAATAATCATCTGTTGATATAGGGCTGTTTATTTATTGGTCAGGCTCTAGCTACAACTTATGAAGCCTTCACAAAGTGTGCCTCCTTAGAAAATGGTGATTTACAGTATCAATACACTATTAAAACTGCATATTGTTGTGGACAGCTATGGATCTTGCAATGATGGGGAGCATTAGACAATGAAGTTCATCCTCGAGATGTCTGTCATCCGAGTGAACAGTCGAATTGTTACTATACTGTATATAGTGAAGTTATTCATGTGAGGTTAAACGGTAGACAGCAGGTGAGTGAGGGAAGCTGCATTTTATGACAAACAGCAGTCGTTTTGTGTCAGTCACAGTTGTGGTGGAGGAGTTGACGGCTATGACACGAGTGGTGACTTCTTACAGACTTCCCTGTCACCGAGCTTCCTGCTAGACAGCTCGGGCAAAGCCGGCTGGCATGAAATATGACGCTCTGCATTTCAGCATGTAAAAGTGGAGTCTTTACACCATGGAAT
The DNA here is from genome assembly GCF_016859285.1 of Xiphias gladius. Taxonomy (NCBI): domain Eukaryota; kingdom Metazoa; phylum Chordata; class Actinopteri; order Istiophoriformes; family Xiphiidae; genus Xiphias; species Xiphias gladius. Next base: position 21,952,009 of record NC_053410.1, read on the forward strand.
TATGAGCCACCTAAAGTGCTCGTGACAGCAGAGGAGGCAGCTGGAGTCCCAAACACGCTGCAGCTCACAATAAAGGGAGCGAACAAGGCCCACTGAGACAAGCAGGGGTGAGTGAAGGCAGGTGAAACTGTGAGTGGAAAGAAGATAAGAATTGTGCATCACTCTCTTTGCCGCTAAATACAGTAACCCCCAGACCAAATCCCCCCCCCAGAGGTGAGCTGACAGTGAAGAATATTTTGCTCCGCCTGATGTTTCATGCTCACAACTTGATCAGGTCCAGCTATCAATCAATGGGAAAGAAAATTCACCAGGACCATATGGCTTTCCATTCATGTGAAAAAGTAAAAGAAGAAACATATTACCTTTTTATTCTCACTTTCTCTCTTTTTGACACCAACTGTTATCTTGACACAGATTTGAACTAGTTTCAATTTCATATCCTTCTTTCTTTTTGTATAAAAACCTAAAAATAGTGAGGTGCCAGCAGGCAGCGAAGCATTTTTCTGACCCGTTTCCAAATCTATTCTGATGTCCCAAATCTCCATGTCCCTCCACGTGTCTTGCTCTCTAATTCAAAACTGTGGGCTGCAGAGACGTAGACACCACCCATGTGTCCACATACTGATTGCAATGGGTAAAAAATCCAACTGCAATGACAAAGCACTCTGCTTGCATCACAAGATGGAGCTGGCTTCCCTATATCCATCATCATAGGCAGTGGTAGATGGTAATGTGTGTCAGTAGCAATTATGATGATCCAGAGAGACATCAGAAAACCCTTTTTTTCCCCGTTGTCTATTTTCAGGACATTTTGCAGACTAAATGTTGACAATTTTCTCATCATGTACAAAATGGTTGAAAATTTTGGGAGTACTAATTTACAAGCTGCAGCCATGTAGATGCCTTTATTTAAGCAAAAGAGTTGAGGCTTGATTGATGTCAGAGTAAAGCTAATCTCCAACCACATTAAGGACAACAGAACGAACATGCAGACAATATAGTATAAAACAAGACTAAGTGTCTACACCCATGCTAGCAGCTGTCAGGCTGTACTGAACTAAATGCTAATGTCAGCATGGTAACATGTTCACAATGACAATATGCACATGCTGATATTTAGCAGGTATAGTGTTGACCATGTTCATCACCTTAGTTTAGCGTATTAGCACACTAACATTTGTTTATTAGCCATTAAACAAAAAGTACAGCTGAGGCTATGTTGAGATATTTCGGGGCATTAAGGAAAACTTTGACATGCTGGTTGCGCTAGAGGAAAAACCAGGGGATCACCACAAAGAAGTAGGATTCATCCTGTGGGGACCATGAATGTCATGCTTTTCCATCCAATAGCTGCTGAGAGATGCCACTAGGGGCACACCCACCATTGTGGACATGGTTTGCTGAGAAAAACTAAGCACTAAAAGTATCATTTAGAAGCGTCATGCATGACAGTCTTTGCCAGGGGTGGGAACACCACCAAGCCTTTGTTGACGGCTTACAGAAAAAACCTGCACATGAGTGTAACCACTGGAAGCATTTTGTTTCTGATCAGTCCCAAAGTGCGCGTGAATGTCCCTAATAAAAATGTCATAATGCCTGTGATGCTTTCAATTAATGAATTGTAATACATTAACTGTAAAGTTGACAATTCAGGGAAAACAAAACATATTTGCAAAAGATTAAAATGACAGTAAATTATATATCACATAAATGTATATCACTGCCACTTATCAAAACATCCACAAAAAGTGATATAACATTTGGGCCATAATGCCCATAACAACCCTAGGCAATAAAAGAGAACACAGTCAGGCAACAGAGAGACAGAGAGTAATGCATTCATGATGAGAAAGCCTGAATCATCAGGGCTCATTGTGCCAACACTTTGACCGGACCATACATACCACTGAAGCATGAAAGATATAAAGCTGGTCTACTCTACATCCGCATATTGCACTCAGTGCCCTGGTTGCCAACACCTGAATAGACATTCATAATCAATTTTCTGAAAAGCTTTGAGAGTGGGACAAATGAAAAGGGAATGTACTTACTGCTTGACAGATGATGGGGTATTTGATTCGATTGATGCCGCCGGCAAACACAGCGAATGTCAGAGCCGTGTGGAAACAGAAGTTGAGAAGCATATGCCATCCCTTCCGACTGATGCGGATTGCGCTGCCATAAAAGACCAAGAAACAAAAGATTAGCAGGTACATACCGTGCCCCACAGTGTAGTGTTTTACCATAAAGTAAAGTCTCAGTCTTCATTTTTTGATGTATGTTACCCATCAGTCACTTCACGTATGATTTAAGCTAGGCTTTAACAAGGCCTGCATAAATTGCCCTTTTCTTTTACCTTGCTACTGCCGTATACTGTAGATTAAAAACCACAGGAGAGCCTGGGAATGCTGCTCATAGAGTCTCAGTAGTACAAACAAGCCATTACATACTCCGTTGCCAATGCTTGTGCTGAATAACAGAATATTTTAAAGTACACTGACAAAAATGTAACCCTGGCTCAACTTTAGAAAGTAAAGCAATGACTCACACTAAAACATTTCAAACTGAGTAAACATAATTCCATTCATCTAACTGAAACACTGAAACAGAATTTTTAAGTCAAGGTAAATCATTTAGCAGAGTAGGGGTAAAGTAATTAAAACCTTAAAACTGTAATAGGTCATATATTTTTTTCCATTTTTAATTTTTACCGCACCAAATAGTACAATATTGTTTTGTATTGTATTATTTTCACATTACCAAGCTTTGAAAGCTCTACCCTGCTCACTGCAAGCAATAAAGGACATGTGTCTGACTAAGGACACTTGCACATTGAGACAAGGAGAAGCAGGATTTTCTCCATCAACTCAAAGAGCAAAAATTGGGGAGTATCATTATCATCAACATCATTGTCAATCATCATCAACCATACACACAAAATCACACATGGTCTAGCCAAATTCACTCTTAATGACTAAGTGTCTTAAAATAATGGCATTGTGGAACATCACACCAGTAACAACAATGCAGGAACACACATACAATTAGACTTATGCCCATGGGTCATACCAACTACAAAGTTTAATCGGACTCTTTAATTTTTTAATATCAGCCCTCTCATCTCCAATTTACCAAATTTAATCCAAATAAAAAATAACATTTAGGTCAAAGTCCAAAATTAAAAATCTTAAACTGCAAGAATAAATAAATAATTGTAGATTCTGTGAATTTCAATCTATTAATTGAATGAACAACATTACTGTTTTACTATTTCAGTGTATCTAACTTGATTTGTACGAAACAGTTCAAAGACTCAGTAACGGAGGGTCAAAATGCAGCATGAACTATATTTTTTGCATGTACTTTATGACTATGATTTGCTAAAAGTAGTCATACTACTAACTGTCTTCCTTTTAGTTTGATTTAACAGGGCTACTGTGTGAAAAAGAAACGATTTCCTCATATGATTTCCTTCATGAAAAAGTTAAAACAACAACAACATGAAGAAGATCTACGCTATTCAGGGGCAGAGATATTAAGTTCATTTTCGTCAAACTTTCAGAGGAATAGCGGTTACAGGAATGTTGTTTAAATTCTTCAGACAATGAAAAGAAAATGATGAAAATAAATCCAGGGAATCAGTTTTAAGATTTTGCAAAAGGTCACACCCTACACAAACATAGTGAAAGATACTGTAGCGTACAAAAGGACAAGAATAATCCTCAATTGACAAAACGGTAACACTTCCAAAAAAACTGTATAATTGTAATTTCAGAATGATGGACCTCAGGCAAAGGACTATTCACAGATTCTAGTCGGAGCTCAATGTGTTTTTCAGTGCACAGTCTTCCACCAACAGCTCTTTCACCCACTTTCACACATACAGTACATGCAGTGGTTTATGCACACAAACAGGAATCACCCTGGTGGTTTGATGATGAAATAAAAAGAGACTGCTTCCAGTTGGCTGGGCCAATTGAAGTTTTCACAATGTAAAACTATGCACTCATATTCACTTTGTGCAATATGGCATCAGCCACGGGGTTACAAAGCATTGGGCAGGGCACTTAACCCACATTACTACTTTCCATCAGCTGTTAAAAATAGAATAAATAGGTCAAACAATACAGACATACATGTCGTCCTGTGTGAAGTAACAGACGATCACTTTTTTAAATTACTTTTCTGTGTCAACTCCCTCGTTTTAATCCGTATAGTCACTGTCACCATTTGAAATTATATAACCCTTTGCTGGAAATCTCCACTCCCCAAAATGGAGGAGCGGAGCCCCGGCTGCACGTGAGCCAACTGTAGATGAAGCAGTGGCTCAGCAGTGAGCTATGAGGCGTGTCTGGGGCTGGTCTTCACTGCTCTTTGTAAGGGGAGGGAGAGTTAACGCTGCTGTTGTCGATGCCTCTGCCGCGGTCCAGGTACTGAACTCCATCCAGCAAAGAGGCCATAAATCAGGCCAGCTCCTGGCTTCCCTGGAAGAGGGTTTTCATAGGCTCTGCTCTGGGCTTTCATTGGGTCAAGTACATTAACCTGGCTACCCTCCATATTCCCATCTCCCCAAGGGTAGGGGGAATAAAACTGTCCTCTCTCTTCATCTGCTCTCTCACCCTGCACCCGCTGCCGAGCAAACCGCAAGGGACAATAAAGCTATGGACAGTATGACACATTATGCAATTGTTAGCTTCGGCCATGTCATTTCATTGGTGACAGGCATGTTCCAAACATGCTGAAAAGTCCCATTGACCATAGGTAGCAGCACTGTTAAATGGAGAAATGGAAGTGGTTGCGTGCTAATCATGATGGAGAGCAGGGAGTAACACTGCAGTAAGGCTGGGCTATATGGTTGAAATCAATAACATGAAATCAAAATATTTAAAATATTTAATATCTAATATCACTACAGTACAGTTTTTTGGTTACCTGGGGACAACAATAAGCTATAAACACGACATATCATCAGCTTATAAAGTTGTTATGAAAATTGTTAGTAAACAGTTGCCAAGTTACACATGCAGCAGATATATAATTTATATGTAATCATTTTGAGTCATGGTTCTGCCTACCTGATGAATAAGCCAGGTATTCTACACTGTTTTTTAGTCCTGTTTTGGTTTCAACCAACTCCTGCCAATAATAACTGCTTCTTTAGCTCCTAATCTGTCTGACACTTGGTGCTGAGCCGCTGCCTGCTGCTGCTGCACTGATGAGAGCTGTGAGCCTGAACCAAAGCTGATAGATGATATAACTCGATTATCCTACAGCTTTACACGACAAGTATTTATTGTCTTTTCTTGCTGTGTTCGTATGTCCACTACCTTTCACTAACTAATCAGGCGGCGCATATGTTGGTCACCATTATTAACAAAATACACCCTAGGCTGTTTTTTCTCCCTTTAATTACAGAGTTATGATGCTCGATTCCTTATTAGGGTCATAAAATATATAGTGCAAAACAAACCAAAAAAAAGCTTGTTTTCTTTTTTTTTCATCCCTACTGTTTTTCTCCCTCTTATGGAATAAATTACAAGTAATTTAAGATTTTTCCACCAAGATTCTAATCATGCTTTGGCTATTTAAACAAAAAGTGTAATGTTGCCATGGACGGGGCTACACGTGAGCCCCCTTTTTTAGCCTACACAGTATGTCTTTACATTTTGGTAAATTTGGACCATGGAAAGACATTGTATAGGCTGCTTACCATGTCTATAATTAATGTAAAGACAACAAACAACCGATTACGTTTTAATACAGATAGAAACGTCGTTCAAGCTTATAAGTGTGAGGTGATCTGAAGTTACAAAAAATGTCCTTTTAATATGAATTCTAAGTGGATTTATGGATTTTTATCCTTGTTGAACATCAGCAATTACAGGAGTAAGTTCCTCTGAGTCCAGCAGTATGTGTATGACATCAGCGTTTCCCACGTTGACTGTCATGACTGTGAAAATTGCACCAACTGGGCTCGATTGGATTTTGGGTTCAAAGACCGGATACCCACTACTATGTTCTTGACTTGGCTCATACATCATGCATGACCGCTGCACCGATAATAACAGAGTCTATCTTGGCTTATCTTGCTGGCAGAGAAAGGAACCAGAACCGTACTGTATGCATATATTTATGTATGTGTACGCGTTAGTGAGCTGAAGGGAGAAAGTGACAAATTCAAACATGCACTATCTACTGTGCCTAGCCTTGAACAGCCTCCCTCGCATTCTGCCCATTCAACACCCAAATTCCCGGTGCTTCACAGCTTGGATACCGTCAGTCATCTGGAGTGATACTACACAACTGAAGTGTTACTAAACAGAGATGTGTTTTAGAGCTGGGGAGTGCCTACAGGGAGGTGTGGAAGAGGAGGACGTGCTGGAGTTTGTTAATGTGAGCGACGCTGAAAGAAAAACCCTCCAACCCCCCCCCAAGAGTGAGACACCGCAAAAGCTCAAGCTTCATATCTTAAATATGGGCTTGTTCTCACTCTAGTTTGGACTGGAATTAATGTCTTTTTGCTCTGAAGAGCACTTGGTGATGAATGACTGGGTTTACATGTGTGTAAGTATCCTGGTTACGATTGGGTTTTTGAAGTATTCCGGTTATGGGTTACCGATGTAGACACAAAATCCTGGTTTCAGAGACCTGGATGAGCCCTTACCCTGCTTTTGAGAAACCTGGATACGCTAGCTGAAGCCCTCCAATAGATATCGGGATACTGCTGCATGAATACACTTTATCCATGTTTCAGATCCTTCTCTGACATGCTCACAGGTGTGTCATCCACTCAAGTCATGTAGTAGTTAGTCAGTTAAACAGACATTATGAAGGTAAATGGTGTAATGATGGTTGGAACAATGAAACAAAGGGAACATCCGGCTTCAGTAATGCAGATCATAAATTGTATTGTAGTTCTCATTTTTCATTAGCGGGGATGAGATGGAGAGACTAATTTCAGCACAATGGTGAATGCAGAAGAGCAGATAGCCGAAAAAGGTTTTTGCAACAGTGGAGACAGAAACAAGCGGCTTAGATGTTCAGGAATCAGCTGCAGGCTAATGGCCATAAACCTGGATTCTGTTATGATTATGTATACAGGGATATTAATAACCAAGTTCCTCACGTTCCATATAAACACTACTGTACACCTCAAATATGATCAAAATCAGGGTAAGACTCAAAACCTGAATAGTAATGGGCATGTACTCATTATGTCTGCTCTGAAAGTACTATTAATAGATTTGGAAAAAACTGAGAGAGGGTATCACCACATGGTCATGTGTGTGAATCATAATTTAAGATGTATTTCATACATATCTGACTCAAAAATAACATGTAATAGAGTTGTAATGTAAAATTAAGATGTTGAAATGCTAGATCTTATACTGCAACACGGATAGTCCTGCCCCTCAGTCATGGAATATGTTTGACAGTCTAGTAAAATACCTGTTAAAACAGCCCTTTTATAACTTTATCTATTATGTGTCAACTGCAAATCAACGTGGTGTTGCTTTACAACCACTATAGTTTAGCACCTATAATATTTAGCTAAAGATTAACTTAAAAAACATTTTTAAAAAATATTTGTTTCCTTTTTCTTCATAAGTTACATTTAAAAAAATCCCCGTTTGAAGGTTTTCAGCACTTTTTCACTTTATTCTTAGTAATATGTCTCCATCAATATGACTCCATGCACAATTGTTGTGTATTGTTTTTTGATTTGAGTCTAAGTTTCAGTTTTGAGTTCAGCTGAGTTTTAAAATGACCTAACACTTTATTTCTAGGCCAGTAATTCTACACAAACATCAAGAATATCCCGTGGTGTCAAATCAAAAATCTCAATCTCCTCCAATTGTGAAATTGCTCCGATCTGTATTGCAGCTTCCAATCTTTCCTTCAGTCAGTATTGCGGTGCTAGATGACAGAAAGTGATGGTGCTGTTTGGAGCTCCAGATGCTGTCATCACTGTCTGACTACATAAGGACGTCGTCCCTGGTGTTACAGATGGATGCAAAATGCAAATGCTGCTGCGCCTTCACACAGTTTAATAAATGTTGTGCTTTAGTCACAGGAAGGCCAAGAAAACATAAAGATTTCTATCTAAAAAATTATCAGTTGACTGTGTTATTCTTAGAATGACTTAGAATATCTTCAATATTTTAATGAAAATGTGAGATTTGAGACATTTCCTATTTCCTTTATATTGAAATGGATGGAGAGCTATTACAATAATACTACATTAATGCCACGGATATGATTAAGTGACTGATGCTCTACAAGAACAACATATGATTAATTGGTGTGCTAAAATAATACGCCACTCAGGCTCCCTCCTGCTTTAATAACAGCATCCACAGCGGATGAACCTAAGAAGAGCAGACAGATGCCACAGTGCAAAACCACAAGAGCCACACACTGCATTTGTTGTCCTCATCTCCATATGGAATAAAAGGAACAAAGGTGGCCAGAGTACCCCTTAGAAACCCATTAGAAGCATACATTTCTGCTCTGATGGTCTGAAACACATACACACACACACACACATCTGTCTGTGTGTTTTAGATGATCATAGTCAGAAAGGCTGCATTGCTTCACGCCACCCTAGAGCATCTGACTCACATCACAGTCAGCCCAGGATCTGTGACAGAGGAGTCAAAAACAAACTGTAAACCATGAAGGTAGAAAGGCGAGAAATGAAGAGATTACATAAGCGCTGGCCTGAGTGTCCAGATGTAGAAATAAAGTTCAGGGCTGTGATTTGAAATTAAGGCACGACAGATTTTAATGTACATTTCAACAGAATCAAGGCGGTGACATCCTCTTACCTGTGGTGTACTATGTACGTGATGATGGAGGCGAAGAGGCAGAGCAACATGACCGCCGTGCATGCATACACGACCGGGTGCAAAAACTCCCCAGGGTATGGGGGGAAAGACAGCACCTTCTTCAGATCCTGAGGCAGAAAAGGAGAGAGGAGAACCGGGGATCAGACAAAAGTCAACATGAATACAGTATCCTAAAAATAATCTGTGAGCGAGAACTAGGCCTGCACAAGTGACAGCATTTCCAACAATCCACCAAAAGACGAAGATGATGAGCTCTCCATAAGGATTGGCACAGTATACTGCGCTGACGAGACGTGCACGCAAAATAAAAATATCAAGGAAATGTCTTCGAGTTAGAATGCTGTCCAAATCAGCATAAAAGAGTAACAACCCTGTTGAGTGAATATCCTTCCCCCTGCATTTACATTTTGCATTTCAGGCATTTAGCTGACACTCTTAGCCGGAGCAACTGAATGCAACAATAGCATAAGCTCCCTAGTCTGCCAACATGAAAAGCTAAATAAAAATGGATAGGGGCCAGGCAAAGAGAAAAAAAATGAAAACAAAATTAAGTCGCTTTTTCTGGCGCTAAAAGACACATTGTTAATAGACGCTCATTAAGCCCTTATCAACATCACAGCCAGTTTGCTTTATTCTACATGAAGTCTGCAATAAGAACTTCTTTAGCTCTTAAAGCAGACACTGTGACACCTGCAGCTCCAAACTCTCAGAGTACAGACAGCTTTTCAGTACTTCAATTTATCACTGTATCTGTGAGCTTTACATCTATTGTATTAAATGACAAAACGAGCTATTGTAAAAACAGTACGCTCAATCCTCATGTACACAACTGCCCTCACTCTGTGCCACATGTGTACAGCCCAAGGTGACGTCACGATTTAGCCTCCATCATGTTGCCGCTGCTAAATAAAGCGCACCTTATCTCCATAACCCCAGCAGCTCAGTGTGAGTTTGTTTCTGCGAGAGTGATCCACATACACGCTGTCTGACTCCATCATTGTCTCGGTGAGTAGCCAAGTGGGATATTCTCTGTGTTTATCCAAAGGCTGATGAGCCAGTCGGGGCCTGGGAGGGGTCGTGACCTTCAGCTGAGCATTTATAAGCACAGCTATAAAGTAGTGGCTCGAGCTGAAATGAAAGGTTTGGGGGACAGGTCACTGGGGAGATGTAGAGCAGAAGCGTGTGTGGTAGAGACACTCAGGCCAACCCGCATCACTGAGTATAATAGAGCCTCTCTGTGTGTTTTTTAGGAGGAAAGGGGAAGTTAAAGAGTTATAAAGACAATTATTTGCTATGTTTTCCCAAAGTCGTTTTGCCTTTTTTGAAGCTATAAGCAGTCATTGCCCTGATGTTGGGCCATTTTCCAGAGATTACTTGGTCTTTCATTGGATTGCTGGAGTCTGTGTCTTTGTGTATGCATTCTTCAATTTGGTTTGCATTTCCGTGCTAGCTACCCCCATCTTTTATTTACTGTAAACTGCAAATATAAAATCCATCCATCCATTCATCCATAATCTGTTATCCTTTACAGGGTTTGGAGTCTTTTTCCAGCCCACAATAGAGTGTATATGTTGGGTAGGTTACCAGACCTCCCAGAGCTAACACATAATGTTTATATTTCCTATATTTCCTGTATATACATAGAAGACTAAATGGTTGTGGGGGGGTATATGTATAGAACAAATAAAAGATAAAGATAGAAAAAAAAAGAAATCATGGAATCTTAAATCCTGGCCCCAAGCCACTATTAATACCTGCCTTTGTCACTATCTCCTTGTCAGTTCGTCTGTGTTCTTCCAGTGTATCAGCTACCTGTTTATGTTCCTAGTGTGTCCTTGTGTACTAGCTAGCTGCGTGTTGAATCCTGTTGTCTATTTCTGTCAGCTTGCCTCTCCACTCGCCTGCCTGGTTATCCACCCGTCTGCCTGTAGCCCTGTTTACTCTTCTTAAAAGTATCTCCACTGAATCTGCCTGCTTTTGTGCCTGCGTTTGAGTCTTACCCGTGGTTCTACAGCAACCATGACACATTGTTTGGAAAGTTTGTCTAAACACTGTTGCAGAAGTTTCCACAATGTGTTGCGCTAGTTGGCTGCTTTGCTTTCCCCCTTCTGTCCAGTTCAACCCAAACCAGCTCCACAGGGTTTAAGTCCGGAGACTGTGCTGGTTTTTCATCATTTGAAGCCACCGTCTGGTTCTTTTCTTCTAATGTTTCGGGTCATTATCTCGCTGTAGGATGAACCCCTGACCGACCAGTCTGTCTTCCTTTGTTCTTTTTCTCACCATTCTGACAGAAGTATACTATACTACTTCCTGCAGTACAGTATTGTCCTAATAATGCATCGGAGGATGTTGTAAAACAATTTGTTAAACATTGCCTTTGTATAGACAGACAGGTTTGTAAGTCATCAACAAAAGTTAAACTTTTTGAGCAGCGAATGCCAAGAGAGTCGACTATTCAGGACTTCTTTACATCATGAAATTTTATATTTTAAAAAGGATGTAAACGCCCTCTAATCATAGTTGGGAAACCCACCAACCCTAACACCTGTCCATGAATGGGAGTCTCAATCAGTATGTAGATTCATTCATCATCATCACAGGTGTTTGTTATATTTTTTGCTAACCCTCCCCTTAGTATTTTTCAATTTTGACCCAATGGTTCGGACTTGGTTCGGTGGTGCTGACGGCTGTAGCAGCACCACCGAACTGCATTCTTTCCCTTCAGATCCTCATGTGGCTCAGGAGTAATTGCAGATGGCAGCAGGTTCCACGATAGCAACACACTGCTATTTACAGTTGCAATCTGCATTTTTCAAGAGAGTCCTATTCTAACTACATGCTTGGCATGCATGATGGCTCGAATCGATACGACCATGTTCCTCAACCGAACTAATTTCTACTTCAGGGGATTCTGGAGGACCTCCACCTCCGAAGAGCCCTCTAACATAGGTGCCTTGCGGTCACTGAGCAACTCCTGCCTCACACATCCAAGGCCCCTTCCCCCCTCTCAGCCCCTTGCCAACTTTATAACATTTTTTTTATCAAGTTACGGAGTGGGTGGAATAAGGCTCATAGCTGGGGGGAAAGTTACACCAACTTTCAAGGCTTTATTTATTTCCATTAACTGCAGGAAAGCTGCAACTTAACCATTTTCTTATACCCTGAAAATTCTTTTTTTTTTTTTTAATATACCTTGGGCAGTTTACCTCACTATACTTGAAATGCTTAAACTTTAGTATAAATTGGAAAATGGGGATCTTCTATGTAGGTGCACCACGGTTATCAAATCGGTCTCATAATCATTAACCACTAATTTTGGTGTTTAATAATGTATAATTAAACTACTTAAATTGGTGGAAATAATCTGGTTGCAATACTGTGCCTCAGTATTAGCTGATATTGCACTACTAATGTATTACAATTAAACTGCTAAGTCTATGACACTCATGAAACACACAATTTGAGAAAGGCAGCAGGAGTACTTCGCCTGGCAGAGGATGGCTTCAGTGAATATTGCAGCAAAAATGAACAGGACAACAGTTTATTTAAAAGAAGCTATTTATTAAAATAATAAACACTAAGTATCAACTTATAGTGATCAGTTGTAATAAATAAGCAGCAATGTAATAATCAAAGCACAAATGGGGATTTGAGGTAGTGAGGCTTTGTGCAAGTATTCCAGTTTAGGATTGTGTGTGTGTGTGTGTGTGTGTGTGTGTAGCTGTGCAGTGAAGAGAGGGGGAAAGAGGCTGTGCGCGGGCGCACAGGGACGATGCGTGTGTGTGTGTACAAGTAGTGCACCTGTGCTAGGCGCCAACAAGATTGTGGGTGGTTAACAGGAAGCATGCACGTGGGTGAGAGAGACAAAGGTTCTCCAACGTACGGTTAGACACAACTAGGCCATTATCCAGTGAACTCTAACCACCCCCAACTAGCACTGAAGTCCCAATGTTGAGGTGTGTGATGAGATTAAGACAAAGGGACTTAGAACGAGGGAGAGAGAGGGAGAAAAGCAGCATGCACGATCTATATACAAAGGTAGCAAACAAAGGAAAGATAACAAGTGGTCAAAGACCAAATTCTATGTCGATCTCAATGTGCACATCTAAATCACAAATTAATTCAAATATCAGCACTTTAGCTAAATACACCCCTAAGACTATTTTATTGCCCAGATGCCAGCCTTACTTGAGACTGCTCTTGTGTGGCGAACGAAGGTGTTCTTTGATGTCCGGTGAACAGCGTGGGGTGCAGGTCCAGGGAGAACAGTTCTTTTTCCTCCACATGTCGTCAGCTGAAGGTGGCCCGTCAGTCGTCCGATGATACGGAAGGAGTCTAACTTAACAGTCTGACGTTTAAGAAATGAAAAGGGATCTGGTCGCCTTCTCTTTCTATGAAACTGTGTGGGCTACAGTATAATTAACGGGTTTAAAGTGAAAATCGTAACTTCGCGAGTGACAGTACATTAAACCTTGGCCAGAGGTTTGGTTCAAGCGGCACGCTTCGTTGCTCTTTGTCCTTCTTCCTACAGGGTAATGGTATCTCTTTATGCACCTGGAATCCACCGCCAGAAAGTGAGAATTTCGACTTCACCCTGGTTTAAGGGCGAAATTTCGTCACCACTTACTATATCCCATACTGTTACAATGAAAGGCGAGAAGGTTGGTGGAGATGGCCCCAGAGGTTGAGCAGGGATTTATACTTCTTGCTGGCAATGGGCAGCCCCTTCATCTAAACCTTGACCGGTAGTGTATGAAGTACCCAGAGGAACAAGCAACAGAGCATGCTAACTTCACACAGAAAGATCCCAGCCGCCCGGCAGCTTCAAACCCAAAACCGTCTTGCTGTGAGGCAACAGTGCTACAGACTGCACCACCGTGGTTGACTACAGCAGCTTTAATACTAACTATAATATGTCTGAAGAACTACTCTTGCCTAACTGAAAAGTGGTGGAAGAAAAGTCAGCATGATCGATCCTTTAGAATATACAGACATTTATGACTTTGCAGCTTGTTGCTTAGTAAGGGAGTCAAAAACGACAAGAGGGAGGGATATCGGAAGAGATGGAGAGAAAACTGGAATTAGACCTGAGTAATAAAATGTACCATCATTTGTGAACACAGTACTACACAGACTGACTGATAAAGTAAGGAAAGAAATATCAGACTGAAGGAAAGAGAGAGAGAGAACATTGAGAGAGTGGGCCTTTTTGGGGGAAAACACAACATGACAAACGCATTCCAACATTGCAAACAGCTTCACATAATTTCGTAGTTGCAGATTTACAGGGAAATATTACCTCCGCCCAGGAGGTCATGTTTTCACCTGTGTCTGTTTGTTGGTTTATTTTTCAGAAGGATTACGCAAAAAGTACAGAACTGGTTTGCACCAAACTTGGTGGAGGGAAGAACCCTTTAAATTTTGCAGATCTCGATAATTTACTATGAATTAAAAAAATTTTCTCTTAAATCTGGTGTATATTGTTTGACATTGGCCTTGGCGGAGATATGCACTCTACTGGGTGCCATTCTAGTTAAGTTTGTATTTGTCCTCGGAGTGATGTCATGGAAGGACAATGAAAGTTGGTCTTAATTACAGCTCAATGAATTGATGTCGCTGGAAAAAAAAAAAAAAAAAAAGGCAGCCTGGAGCATCAGCAAGAAATCCTGCTGAAATGAAGCTTTTAAGTCAGTAAGCTGATTTATATACTTAAAGAGCAAACAGCACTTCACAGGAGTCCAGATCATGAAAAATAATCCCACACAAACATTAACTTAACTAAAGGTCAAAGAGAAGACGTTTCAGAGGGAATCAGTTACTGCATGGGTACAAACTAAATCATGCTCAGACATATTGAACAGTTAAATGTGAGGGTAAGTTTCACATGGTGAGTGACGGCAGCAGCAGTTAAATGGCTTTAGGTTTGAGGGAGGAAGTCAGATGTTCTCATGGGACATATTATCATCATCACTGGGCTTATAATGTTGGTTGAGAATGTCAGCCGCTTGCCTCCAGAGTCTTTAACCATTTCCCACTCCAACATATAAAGCTCACCAGCCCACAGCTGTGTGCTGAGCTGCTTTTCTCAAAATCCATAAGATGTCATGCGTCTTGGGCGTGTTACTCACAAAATCATGTGTGTGCCCCAATGCTTTATTACTAAAAAGTGGTATATTGGCATTTAGTATACAACTGCGCGGCAACTTTGAATACTACTGCCAATTTGAAAACTAACAAACAAACATTAGAAACAGCTTTTGGAAAACGGGTTAAGGGTTTATTTACAGTATTTATTTGATTTATTTCTATTCTTGATTTATTCACACCATTATCCGTCATATTTTTCACTCTTTTAGCTCCTCCATTTCTGTCAAACTCCGCATTGTGAGACAGAAGTGTCCATTAACACCAGAGGCATTTTTGAGTATGCTTAATCTCTTAACTTTTTCACTGCGTATGGTCAGATACTTGAAACACATTTGGAGTTACTGCTATGCAAACTGGATACTGATTAAAAGCCTAAAAGCCCTGCTAAGAACAGAATGTACCGTTCCCTGCATCTAGCTGAACCAAGACAGGCTAATGTCTCCGTCTTACCTGAGCTGTCAATAGTGGAGCTAAAATCAGGCATGACTAAAGCTGCAGAAGCAGGAAAGGTCTTCATATCTGAACAGCAGGGCAGGACATTCGCACACAGGGGTTTACTTCCGTATGAGATATTAACAATTTCAGGGATGGGTCCATCACTGCTATTTTCAGTTAACTGTAAAGAATAGACAGTTCGATACTAAGAAGGCAGAGACTGCTTATAACCAGTGTTTAAATGAAGGCATTATTTGTTTTGTTTTGTTCATATGAATGATTGAGAGTAACTAATTGTTGTTCTAATCAATATGAAAAAAGAAAAATGTTTCATTACTCCAATACTTAATAATTAGTAAATACTTATAATTACTTAATAATCACTCAATACTTTCCTTTTTTCCATTGCACACAGTACTTTACTGCACTTATTGACACTAGAGTTGAAACCCTTAGTGATTTCATTGATAAGTCAATTGACTTATGGATTCTTAGTCTTCTATGATAGTAAACCAACTGTCTTTCTGGATGGTTGATTGGCCATCACAAGCAGAATGAGTCACACACAGTATAATACAATATATCTGGAAATTGTGATGCGAATTTTCAATATTTTCTGACATTTAATGCAACTAACAACAAAAACTGAATTAACGAATTAATTGAAAAAATAACTGACAGATTAATTTATGTCCAAGATAATCTTTAGCTGTAGCCTTAAATTGTGACCTTGGATGTTGAAGCAGACAAAACCTTTAGCAGACAAATCTGGGCAAAACAAGAATCAGGTATACTAAAACTATGAAACATAATTAATAGAGTCTGACAAATATTTCAAGCAGAAGTGCTGGTGGACCAGGAATTCCAGACCAGCCAAAGAAGGAAAGGCTGGCTTGGAGAACCAGTCTGGCCTAGAACAACCCTTCTTCTACAGCTACATACAGTAGGCACCCTTGTCCAAGGTGCTGAACAGCTGCTCAGTTGCCAGCAGCAGAGGAGCTGCCATTTTGTGGGACAGCTTATACTGTACAGCAGCACTGTATAAAAACGAAGAAGGGCAAAGCTGGAATGGAGCATGCATCCTCAGCAGAACCCTTCCCTGGTCGAACAAAGGTTAAAAAAGACTTTACAGTAGACAGAGCTGCGGGAGAGAATAGTAGGCAAAAAGGAGGAAGGATGAAAGGAGTCTGCCCCTTTCAGCATATGAATTGACAAAGAAAAATGATGAGGTGGACTACTGGGTGCCCTGAGCAAATTGTTCATATGGCTCCTAGAAGCAGTGTTTATGCTCCTGGGCTGATTGTGGGGCAAACTACTGATGCACATTCAGAAGAGAAGGCTCGAGTGGGATGAATGCACAATACTTATACTGAACACTGACTCCGTGTACTACAGCTTTTCACCACTGCTATTATCCAGTCATTAATCATTTTCTTTACATGTGCCGATGTTCTTGTATTTGTGTCTCTTACAGTCTGCTGTATTTGAGTTTTACTTCGAATCCTTTATATTTAAGTTATGTATAGATTTCACTGTGCTGGGCAACAGATACAGACTGTAAAAATGCAATTCCCTTGTTGACCTGGCTGTCACAATGACTGATAGGCCACCGGCGTAACTTTCAGACTGCTCTGAACAACTCTTCCCTCTTCTACTGCTCCTTGCAGAATCCAACAGCCGAATGTCAGCTAGGGACAGGAGCAGCCAGCTTCAAATGTGATTCCTCCACTCCAGTTATTATCATTATTGCTATCGTATTACATCACAGCACTGTGGCCACTTTATTACTTTGTCTGTGTGGCAGGGCAATGTGACCGGCCCTCTGACAGTGCAATTCATTATAGCCAGGCAACAATATTACCATAAAGGGCAGTTTAGGTTAGCCTATTCTGGATTAGAACTGGCATGTTATGTCTAAACATGCCTCCATTGTCCCCCTAGCCTCGGCAGCTAAACAGTCTCCCAATCCCCTGTTTGTGTTGTAGTTACAACTTTAATCCAGGATCCGTCCTCCTCATGCCAAAATCAGATTACCAGAGTCAATTAAACTTGATCCATAATCTCAGCGCACAGACACAGTGGTTGCAAGGTTATCAGGCTTGCAAAATAAAATGGGACAAATACAATGCTGGTCTGAGAGGACTTACAGGTGCAGTGTCTTGTTTTAGCCCAGTGGTTGGTTACGATGATGAACTGCCCAACCTGTAAAACCTCTATGCAAGTAATTCCCAGACTCTCGCAAATGTAATGCATTCTGTTTTTAATTGAATCTGTTGAAACCGCAGAATCTGTAAGCCAATCTGTGACATATGTCCTCACAAATGTGCTGTAATCACATTGGTGCATGCAAGAATGCACAAACATTGTGGGAGAGAGGGGAAGAGAAAGGGAGTGAGAGAAAAACAAAATTAAAATCCTCTAGTGAACAGCCAGCGGGCTCCCGGCTCCTAGCTCCCATCCAGCACTGTATTTTATCATCCTTGAGTGGCTGTGCGAAGGCTGGAACAGAACCGGAGTGAGTGTGCAAATCAAACCCACTCTGGCTTGCCCATACACTGGATAACAGAGAGAGACAGGCTAGTGGCGGGACAGAATAACCTCCGGACTTGACAAGAGTCAGAAAAACGGTCATGCAGCATCAACACAGGCCATCAATATTTCAGCGGTACCTTGTGGCTGTCACTCAGCTCGTAGCTTTGAGATACAGTCATGCTCGCAATCAGCGCCTTGCCCGGCCAAATGTTCAAGGAGGCGGAGGCAAACAAGGCCCACCATGAAATGAGTAATCAAATCACGTGGAATCAAGTACACATCCATCAAATCGACAAGCATTATGAGGTGATGAGGAACCTCGCTCGACATAAAAGATGAAGGCTCTCTAGATGAGAACCGTCATTTGAGGCTAAGCTGTATAAGTCATGCGGTATTTATCTCCTCAAACATCAAGAGGGCATTGTTTCATTAGCATTAATTTCTCTGGAGCCTGAGATTAGAAGTGTTGTATTTAGCTTTAGTTTGTTCATATTCCTATGCAGAAGTCTATGTAATCGCTGTTCTAGGGAGATATTTAAAGTGTGACTATCAAATAAATGAGCACTGTGCACTGCACAACCCTGCAAACAGAGTACAAGCTCATAATTCACTGTAGGCAAACGCCCCTCTACAACTGGAACAAAGAGACGTGAATACTCAAGTCTGCTATGAACAGAATGAATCAATGAGAAGAACTGAGAAGATTGCTTTTTAATATAAGGCAGAGACCACTGGAATGACTCTAATCTCTTTCTTTTAACTTTTATTTATCTAGGGAAGATTTGCTGAGCATGATGCCTCCTTTCACACTTATTCAGTTAAACACATATGCTACTGGGAGCTGCCCAATCTGATCACAGGCTGCCTGGTGTTTACGGAGTAACTCCACTGCCATAAACTGGGCTTTTACACTGATTTACACCAACAAAAGTTTGGGCACCCTGCATGGTCAGTATTTAGTAACACTTGGCAAGTATCACAGTTTGTAAATGCTTTTTGTAGCAGCTGAGAGTCTATAAATTCTTGTTTGGGGGATTTTCACCAGTTCTTCCTTACAAAAGGCTTGTAGTTCACAGGAAAGGTTTTCTTCTGATGACTCTTCCATGGAGGTCATATTTGTGCAGGTGTTGCTGCAGAGTAGAATTGTGCACCAACACTCCCATGTCTACTAAATCTTCCTGAAGGTCTTTTGCAGTCAAACGGGTGTTTTGATTTGCCTTTCTAGCAACCCTACGAGCAGCTCTCTCAGAAAGTTTCCTTAGTCTTACAGATCTCAACTTGGCCTCCACCATTCCTGTTTACTGCCATTTCTTAATTACATTACGAACTGAGAAAACAGCTACCTGAACACGCTTTGCTATCTTCTTATAGCCTTCTCCTGCTCTGAAATTTGCATCACTTGGTCCTCTAACGATGACTGTGAACAAGCCATAGCCCTAACAAGCTAATTAGGGTCTGAGACCTTGGTAAAAGTTATCTGAGAGCTCAAATCTCTTGGGGTGCCCCACATTTTTGTATGGTGTCCCTTTCCTTTTTCTTTTTTCACTCTAAACTTGTAGAAAAACAAAAGCAAAACACTAATCTTTCCTAAAATGTTGATGTTTCACCTTTAACTTTATGCCTTTTGGAAATCAGTTAATCCTCTAATCACTTAACTATTCACAGTAACAGAAGTTTTGACCAGGGCTGCCCAAACGTTTTCATGACATTGTATAAACACAACATTCAGCAACAACATTAAAGCCGTTTCGAAATGTTGACATGTGGACAGGAGGAGACTGAGATCAAACCAACCACCCTGTGATTAACTGACCTGTCCTACCTCCTCAGCCATAGCTGCAAGAAAATAAGAATCAAATCATAAATCATCAAACCTGTGGAAAATGTTTGTTTTCTCTATGTGAGTCTGTTGGCAAACACTTCCTGTTATTCAAAAACAGTTGAACAATTAAAAACATATTACACTTATATGATGCATAATAATAATGCTTACTGTATGCAATTAGTTTGTAGTATGGAATTGGCACACAGCAGAAGCCCACTCACAATCACAGTAGTCTTATTTCTCCCTTAAAAAAATGATCTTTGTTCGAGTAAAGACACCAGGTTTCAAAGGGCACGTTAACTAGACAATAGCCATTTTTTAATTTTTGGGAAGTTACTTAAATAATTAACATTAACATAGCTACTGCTGATACAATCTGTCATGTCAACAGACAAAAGTGACAGTTAAAAATGAGAGACCTGCTACCTGAAAGTTTGTTGAGTGATAAGAGTTTCCCTAAGATATTTTTTTGTCTTAGAGCTTCGTGAATCCAGGTATTTTTCCAACCTGGAACCGAATCCAAAGAGGCACCAGCTATCGGAACCCAAACCTAGTTTCATGTTGAGATTTTACATCGCAAATTTTGGATTCAACACACAACCCGACATACTTGTGAGAAAAATGTAGAGCAAAGAGGCTGGAATAAGACTAACCTCTTGAACAGGTTTCGTCTTCGTCTTTGTTTCAAAGTGAATGTATGAGCAAGCCTGAAACTCTGCTCTGCGCACCAACGTTTCTCTCATTGTCTTTGCACATGTGTGTGTGTGTGTGTGTGTGTCTGAGTATGAGAGAGAGCGAGAGAGAGGGGGGGAGAGAGAGATGGTTGGTAGGTGGTGTCTGAGAGGGGTGACTCATCGCTTCCAATCGCAACACACTACAGAATGCTCAATGGATGTGGCTCTGTGTGTGCTCACACGGGGGCACATGCAGCACATGCATGCTCATATTCACGGGCATAAACATGGAAGAGCACATGCCACAAACACCTCAGCCCTCTTACACACACAGCTCACGCTCTGTTCTTGGCTCCCTGAGGCGGCATGCTGTTCAGCACACAGAGTGGGAGCATACATTACACCGGTCCACACCTCCTTCCCTTGCAGGTCAATACGTTGCACCAAAACATGCCATTTTTCTCCTGTAACAATGGGCAGCGCTCCACTGGTTCTGCTCTGTTAACACTTAAGGACGGTGCGGCGGAGAGCATGCACTGTAAACCCAGCCTCTGCAAGCAACACAATGCAAACAGCCTCTCTAACAGAATGCATCGCTCTCTGGCAAAGGAGGTCTCAGCGGGTAAATAAGCTTATGTTTGCCTGTGTGGTGCTTAACAGTGCTGAGCTGGTGCATTTACAGAGCTCTCATACACACATCTGTTGCTGTCCACCATTTTCAAGTGCTCTTTCTCTGTCTCCAGTACAAACCTATAGCAGCCCTTCTAGTGTTGGCTGACCACATAAAAAGCAATTGTGTAATGTTGGGCATTTGATTGCTCTGTTTTTTATCGCCATAGAAACCACATTGTTACCACAGCTTTTTGGAATAGAAAGCATGTTTGCAGGAAAGGGGTCTTGCCACTGCCTCCATGAAAAGCAAAAAAAAACCACCTTTAAAAAAATGAATGGCCCTGTGATGTTGTTTTCAGCACGGTAAGGGAGTTTAACCAGTGCTGGACTGTTGTTGCCATGTTCTCTAACTGTAGCAGCATTTAGCCCCCTGAGACAGAGGTGCTGAGAGACAAGAGTCAGTCAACCATGCAAAGAATAAATGCATCAAGAA
Organism: Xiphias gladius; assembly: GCF_016859285.1. NCBI lineage: Eukaryota > Metazoa > Chordata > Actinopteri > Istiophoriformes > Xiphiidae > Xiphias > Xiphias gladius. The sequence goes on from NC_053410.1 coordinate 21,973,576, forward strand.
TATGTTATGTGGCGCATCTAACAGAAAACAGCTTGTAGCAGGGACGCCAATGAAAAACAGCGATAGGAGAAATGAGGAAATGAAGAGTGATAGCAGTATGTAGACAAATACCGTGGAGACAGATGGAGAGAGATGGACAGGGTAAATCATTACCCCTTCATCCCAGTAAGCTAGGGTATGTCTGACTCAGGTCTCTCTCTTGGTCTCTTTCCCCGTCTCTCCATCCCCATACTGCAATGCAATTTTCCTCCATTTTTGATTACAGATTGCTCACCGTGATCTCAGCCCAGTTCCATTTTACCATCTGACAGTTGTGCAATCTGTGCCATTTAGACCTAAGTGGACGCTCCATCTCCTTCGCTGCTAATTTACATGTTTGCATCTCATTAGAAGCCATTTGTAAGGCAAAGGCAATGTTCAGGACAGTGAAAGATTAGTTTTCACCTTTGATACCAGAGCGCATCGCTCACTCATGTGGAATGGGAGTTTGGAAAGGGGATTTTTGAACCAGCTTTGAAGTTGAAGCACACCAATACAAAGGTCCATCTATGGTTCTGTAATTCACTACGACATACAGTACATACTTTCAGACATATCTTCACCCACTCTGACATTCTCTCGAACACACATGGCAACACAACACAGGAACTCAAGATGGACGCACAGAGACAACACTCAAGGATACACCGCAACCCAACACTGCAGACAAACCCAATGGGGAATGTTTTCCTTTTAAAATAATCTCTATTGCCATCCATCAAGCTAACATTGCTGTGTTCAGCAGAACCAAGGGAAGGCTATAGTAGAGTGTCTGGAAGAGCTGGGCTACCTCCATCTTTCAAATTACCTCGCTGCTACCCCAAATTGCCCACTAACCTCACCCAGCTGGCACCCAGCTGGCACCCAGCTGGACTTGGAACAAACTGAGGAACTGATATCGGATCTGTCATGGACTTATTTCATTGGACTAATTTCACTGGACATTTTCCTTAGAATTGCTTACTTACTTGGACTTCTAGGGATTTTATGATCATGCTGTTCAATTATAATCCTATTCTTGTATATTGTGATTCTTCTGTATAAGTCTTACAATTTTATGCGTTTTTAACAGGCATTTTTCCAGCTACAGCAGCTGTTGCACACTCAGCTGTCCAAGGAGGGGGACTCTCTCTTTATATAGACTCCCCTGAGGTTTCTACCTTTTTTTTCTCTATGTGTTGAGGTTGTTTGAGGAGTTATTCCTTGTTGTCGCCATGGGCCTGTAAGGCACTGTGACATACTGTATGTGATATTGTTCTTTGCAAATAAATTTGACTTAAGTTCGGTTTTAGCACCTTATCTGATATGTGACTGCAGTTTTCTTCCTTTTAAACCTTTTGACTGGTCCCATCCACCAACCACTTTCAAGGGCCCATTCATGGTCCAGAATGACAGCTAGAGTCCTGCTGATTTATAATGCCATCCCCTTGTGAGAAAAGATCCAAGTAGCCAAAATATTCAATTCCAAGTGTCCTTCAAGGATAAGGCTGGCATCATTCTGTGTAGTTCCCAGTGTCAACAAATCTCTTGAATAGGCCAAAGCCAATAATGTGCCATCTCTCAATATTTTACTACTTTTATGCCCTGTCTGGGGCACTCACCCCTTTGCCCATTCGATTCTAATGGAGACATAAATCTGTAAAAACTGGTCACAAATGTATCATTTAATTAAAAAAAAAAAATTACAAGCAATTCCCTAAAACAGCTGGGCACTTCAGTTTTTAACAATCATTGCTGAAACAGGAATAAATACTGCATTTGTTGGGGACTATTTTCAGCTGTGGGTTAATATACACCAATGAGTATTTCCTGCAACATGGCTTTGTGTGTGAGATCAACTCAGTTCAACTACAATGCCCACATTTATTGTAATGAAGGAACATGCCACCCAGTGCAACAATGTGACTAATTGATGTATTTTTAATAGTTTTGGGACAACATGGTGCTGTGTGGCAGAGAGGAATAAGCTACAGGTATATCAGGCTTTGGTTACACAGACCATACTTGTTAGTAGGATCGATTCATTGTTGGTTGAGATTTTTTAATGGGATTTGTCGACATAAAAGAAAAACTGAATATCACCAGTTTTATCCTTTAAAGCTGCTCCTTACTTGTTAAAATGCATGGGTTTTACTACTTCTTGGTTCGTCCTATAAAAGTGCACAAATATATGATTGAACTGCTCTGTCTCCGGAAGTGTCTGTCCTGGATATCATCAGGTGGGGTCTTGTAGTTCATGATTGAAAATGAAAAAATGGAAAATTGTGAATTATTTGCAAGGTTAGGTCTAATCTAAAAAATCCTTGGCAGCCTCACTGTATCCAACCTCGAGAATACTTTCCTGCATTGAAAACAGGAAATGTAAACGTTAATACCAAATCCTAAAAAAAAACAAAACATAACTGTGAGTCCTCTGACTAAAAATCTGAAGGGCTCTTAATAGACCCTGCCAAAAGATATACCCCTTCGTCCATCATGTTATCACTCCCCCTTCAGATTATGCAAGTCTCCTTTTCTGCTGTCCTTATCTTCCCCCTGGGAGTGCAGGGGGCCAAATTGCATCAATAGCTCCTCCCTAATTACAAGCCTAGCAACCAGTAGCATCAGCCACAGCTCCACAACCTTACATTACATTAAAAAAAAGGCACAACTGCAGGGCATGGCTGTACTCTCCTTGTATGTTAAGGAGAAGAATGCACTTTTACAAAGCGATAAGGACATGAGGTCAAATGTCAAAGGGCATGCTGATAATGGCTAGTTGTGGCAGAAAAGGCCACGATGACTTTAATTTTTTCCAGGTCTATTATGAAAATGACTGTCGCCTTTAACCCTCGGCCTTTTCTGTTTTTGTGGTGATATCCTTTTGCTAATCAGGGCCTGGCCGCAGCAGCACCAGTGAAATGGAGGGGCAGAGGCGGGCTTTCTGGGAGCTGCTGTCTTGGCTGACAACAGAGGTGGCCATGCAGACAGCCAGCCAGCCAAGCATCCAGCCAGCCACAGGGCTGGATCACTTTCTACACTGCCCTATTAGAGAAAAAAAATAAGCTCCTAATGTGTTTGTCTAGACTGCCCTTGCATTGTGCAAATGAGGTGCTGTCCAGTTCAGTTAAATGCAGTGCACAAATAAAGCAACCCCATTGAAAGCCAGTGACAGAAACTCAAACAGAGACAGAGAGAGGGAAAGAGAAAGAAAGACAGAGAGAGAGAGAGAGATGCTGTTTACACGGCATGCCCTCATTTCTACCAAGCTGTCTCTGGGGTTCAGAGACGGTCGCACTCTCGACGGGGGAACAGCTGGTGAGACAAGGGGGAGAGAGGGGGTGGGGGTTGGGCGGTGGGGGACATTTGAACATCGACAGCTTCAGATCAGATGCCATATTATCATGTGAACAGTCCTTTTTTTTTCTTTGCACGATAACTGTTTGGTTGAGACTGTGTGTACCGACAGTGTTCTAGGACATGAATCATGCATGTCAGATGGCCTCTGTCACATGCAAAAGGACAAGCGGGACCTGTTTCATTTTAATCATTTGTGACTAATCAGAATGTGCAGCAGATGTATGTGAGGCCATACAGTATTGCCACAAAAAAAAGTTCATTTTCATCTCATCCAATTTTTCATATCTCACTAATTGAGAAAAAGTGTGCCAAAATCACCAACTTGGAAACTGAATCAAAATGCAACTGCATCATTATCTTTAATAAGGACTGCTTGTCAGCAAGGACAGTTTTACATTTCAAGCAAGCAGTTTCCCCCTCCAGAAAAACCACAACACACTTTTGCCTGCCAATTAATCAGTGACTGCATATAAACAACATCAAAACTGTGAGACCACCAAACAGCCCATTACCTTTCCTTACACACACACATATATGCACACACATTAAGGGCTACGATCCCTTCTGCTGCGGGCAGCACTATAATAATATTTCATACACTAAGCTGGGGAGTATATATAATTTGAATAACAATAGGTTAAAGCAATGCAATTTATATCCAGGCTAAAAGAGGGATACACACTGCATTAAAAATAGAGGGGACAATACAGAGTGTTAGGGGAAAGGGCCAGTAGTATGTACAGGCTTATTCTAGCAATGCAAGGGTAAAACTGTTGATGTCTGAGATAAATGGTGGTCTGTGAGCCCTGAACTCATTAGTCAGGGAGAAAACAATCTGCATCACATGTCAGGTTACTGACCACTAGCACTCTGTTCTGGGAGGGCAGGGCAGAGTGCTGGATGAGCCAGACCTTTCCCCTTTAACTTCAAAGCAAGTCCATAGTCAGCAAACACTGACTGTGGCCTTTTGGACCCCCCCTTCCGTCTCACCAGCTGTTAAATCAGAGAAGTAGGAACAGAGAGAGAGTCTGCAGTGTTAATGCGGTTTCAGCAAGCACACACACTCCCTCACACCCACCAATCCCCATGTGCTGAAGTAATCGTGCCTGACATCAAATTTAAGTTAATGCTTACAAATGGAACATGAGTGCATTTATTAAATATTAACCTAAGCTAAACCTCAACTCATGTGCATAAAGTTCACACAGTGCAGCATAAAACTAAGCCTCAGTGTAACTGGTTAAGTCAGCGGCTGGTGAGGAGGCTGCATGGCTTCCTACTCGCGGATGGAGGTGGATTAGTGCTCGTCTGTCAGATGCCACGTTTGGAACAAGCGCAAGTGAGGTAAAGGGTGAAAGGTAGCTGATGCTAAATGGGTTGAATTAGCTTAAGCTGCATAATTATGACAAAGCCTAACACCAACACAAACACGCATGATACGTTACTGATCACTCATATTCTGTCAAACTGTGTGCTGACTTTCAGTCACACTTGTGGTCTACTACATCCACAGGGAATCGGATTTCACATTTTAGGGCATATAAAAGTCACCTTTTTATGGTTTTAACAACAAATTTAACCAAAACAGCACTATCCAAATTCAAGTTAAAGGAAGAGATCAGTATTTTGGGGAATATACTAATTTAATTTCCTGTCCAAGAGTTACATGTAAACATCGTGACAATCTGTCCAGTGTATGAGAAGCTACAGCCAGCAGAGAGTTAGCTTAGCTTAGCGTAAAGACTAGAAACAGGGGCAAACAGGCAGAATGGATTTGCCCAGATGTAACAAAACCCACCTACCAGCACCTTCAAAGCTCACTTATTAAAATGGGACATCTCGTTCGCTTAATCTGAACTAAAACCAAAGTGTAAGAAGACCATGTTGTGGTTTTATGGGAGGTGATGTGCCTGATCATTTTTTTCGCTGGGAACAGTGACTTCTTAGAGTCTGTCGTCACAGTGAGGTTGCCAATTTACTGCTCTTGGCCAAGAAACAGTCTGGTACATAACAAACCGTAAAAATAACAATGTGTCGGTTTCACTCGTCTGTTTTATTATGGCCCAATCAAATGAGATATAATGTGTTAATTTCTGACTTTCACAGGTGCAGGTAGGCAGATTTTGTTACTTTTGGACACAGCCATGCTGGTGGTTCCCCTATGTTTTCGGCCTTGATACTAAGCTAAGCTAACATGCTGCTATAGATATGTTTACTGGACAGACATGAGAAAGGTATTGATTTTCTCCTCTAACTCTTGGCAAGAAAGCGAATGTGTATTTCCCAAAATATTGAACTTCTGCTTGAAGCACAATTGTTTTTTTTTTTACTATCAGAAGTTATCTTCTATTTCTGCAGCAGAATCCATAATCTATAAAATGATCTTCATCTCAGGAAATCTCACTTTTTGTAGATATATTTTTAACACATCGGTACTGCACATAGCCTAATCCACAGCCAAGCTTTCTGTATGGGAGATATTTGGTCCTCCGAGAGCTGCAGGCCTTTTGTATCAGAAGTGCTCTCCAGAGGCTGATGTCCCGCTCCTCTAACACAAACCTCCTCTTTTAATCCCCTATCATCTAACACACAACCACGAGGCAGCACCCCCCTATGTTGATATCACAGTCTGTCATCACCCCTTCCGTCGTCCCCTCCCACTACAATGCATATCAACAGAAAATGCCAATGCACTGCTGTGAGACTCGGTTGCCTATCTAAACCGGTCATCTTCATTATCACTGTAAATCCCTTCATCTCCTAAAACACACACATCAGAGCTCCTTTAGGATGAAAATGTCTCAGAGATAGAAAAGTCCAGGGCGTGGGGACAAAGTTAACCTCACTCAAGCCTGAGCTTGTTTGTGTGAAAATGAAAACTGGATTGTTGTCTCATTGTGTTGGCCTTGAGCACAGTTGTGGACAAAGGACTAATGAGGACATACCACTTTGAGAATGCTAGATGCTGAAAAACAGACAGACAAGAAAACACTGTGTTTGAGCTACAGAGGATTTCAAAGTTGCTGGGCGGTTATTTTCAATTAGCAACACATGTCCTACACCACTAACAGTTTGTGTGTATTAGCCATAATTGCTAAACTAGAAAACACTAAATGTGGATTGAATGTGGACAACAACTTTTTTTAGAGGTTTTTTTTTTTTTCAGAATGTAGTAATGACATTCAATTGGCATCGATGAGGCTGAAGCACAGAAGGCTTTCTAATTTTCATCCATTCATCCATCACTTCCTTTAAGTTACTACCTTTCAAGAGACAATGATAGTGATTCACGTAGCAATACACATTTTGGGAGGCCTCAAAAAACAAAGTACAGCTGAATTATTGTTTATGAAATGCAGGCTGGTTACTTCTGTGTTCATAGTCATCCGGATAAGCGTTTTACAGAATTGATGGATTCTCATAGTTGTTCTACCGTACAGGTATTTTGTTCTTCTGTATGGGAGACAAGGGCTTGTGGTCAGCCCCAGCAATCAGTAGTAATGCCACACTGGTATCGAGCCTGTCGAAGGCTCAGCCAATGAGACGTAATGTATCAAGATGGGATCCTGTCATGGCTGGTTTGGTTCACGACAGAGGAGCATCAGCAAAGACAAGTGAATTGTGGTCTCTTTAGCGATTCTGAAACAGCAGATCCTGAGACCATGAAGCCTCATAATGATTCAGCAAACTCTTTTAACTGCACAAACTGCTTGCTTCAACCTGATGAATGAGATCAGATCTTTAGTTTAATCAACGCCACCAAAATGCTTTATAAGGCTACCCCCTCTGCTCCATTTGTGGACAATTGTTTGTTGCAACCCAATAGCAGTCCTTGACTAAAATGGGAGGCGGTCAAGTCAACGTGACAGTCATGGCGATGGATGTCAGACTATGTTTCATTAGAGGTGAGGTTACACTGTCAGGTACAATGGAGGATGTTCCCATGAAAAGGGACCAACATAAAGACCGTGGGACAGCTGTTAGTGACTGAGAATTTTCCAAGTAATGAATTGTAGAAGTTTTCATGCCAAAATGCACATCACGCTGACACGATGACCAAAATATTTTACACTTGATTTCAGTAACATTATTTAAACCCAAAGCTCATACAGATTAAGGTGTTGCAATTCTTAAGTCAAATTAAGTCTTTTCCTCTGTGGACAAACAACAGTTCTGGACCACTCGTGAATTTCCTTTGTACCTAACACAAAATTCTCATAAAATTGCTGAATGCGACAAATTCTCTTACATCACTTAATGAATCTGTTTGTATGATTGGTTCGTGAAGGAGGCCACATGATTTCTGGTTTTAATGGCGTTAATGAGCATGTGTTGTGTGTGGCAACCATTGCAATAATGACTGTGACTGAGTTATATAAATATTAATTTTTTCACATCCCGTCAATTAGACTGTTCCAGTGGTGGAAAGTACCTCCATCAGGGAGGGAAATATTAGCAGTTTTTAGCACTGCATTTATTTGACAGCTATAGTTACCTTTTACATTTTAGATTGGCTTAAGCTAAAACCTATAAAATACAACACATTGTTAAATAGCGGTTCTCAAAGTTTTTGGCTTGGGACCCCTTACGGAAACGCTCCTTGTCATCTTTCATATGACTATGTGTTGTTAGCAGTGCCACTAAAAGAGAAATTTCTCTCATAAACTTCTCAGATGGATTAATTTAAATAACTGTTCAAGGCCCAAATACGCAAAAGAATCCAATACTTAACAAAATAAAATACAAAAAAAAGGCTGAGATGTGGTTAGCAGCTTTGTTTTGTATTCTTTCCTACTCCTATGACCATCTCACGACCCCTAGGTTGTGAAGCAGAGGGCTAAAATACTGACCTGTATGAATTGTAAATTAGTTAAAATTAGCTCCACCTCAGTCAGCTACAACAGTAAATTATTGCTTACACACTGATGCTGATCAGTACTAGCAATCTGAGAGTCTCTGGGGACACTTTTCTGCTGAACAAGTTCTTTTACTTTTCAAACTAAGTAAATTTTGCTGAATAATAGTTCTATACTTTTACTTGTATAAGATTTTGAATGCAAGACCTTTACTTGGAGTATTTTAACATTACTATACTGGTATTTTTACTTATGTAAAGGATCTGAATACTTTATCCAACACTGGACTATTCTGAATCTCCGCCTCTCTCTTGATCCTTATCTTCCCTTCTCATACAAACCATCATCAACAAGAAACACTACAAACTCTCAACTGAAGACGCCTACATCCACACTGGATGAGACTCTACCATGTTTAACCGAAAGGTCAGCTGTTCCACTGTAACCGTGATGCAAAGCCTCGCTAGAGGAGCCTCCTGTTTCCAGGTTTCCACTTTGCCTCACATTTTCATTATATCCTGTACAGTGAATGGGAATACATCTCTGAACAGCTCTACCCTCATTGGACTGTGGCCTGAGGGCCTTAGTTACGATTGGATACTTACAAAAGCCAGCCACCCCCTCCGTGTGTCTCCCGTTCAAAAGGTCTGCTCCTGCATATTAAACAGTCTGGAGTGTTGCAGCAATCAAACGCAGGAACTCCTTCATCTGCATTATCAGCTCAATGAATAAATTAGTAAATAAATGAATAAAATTAGCTACCCCAAAGACAATAAGGGAGCTGGGGGTTAAAAAAGGGGTCGGAGGGTGAGGCTGGTCATGGTGATGAGGACAGATGATGAGGCTGCATTGCTGTAAATGAGTGAGTCAGCCCTTCCCCTTCAGACAGACACAGGCCTGCAGGAGGAAGATTTGGGGGGGGGGGGGGTTGCATGGGAACTGTCCCCGGTGCTGAAATCTGGGATGGCTGCGTTCTAACAGTTTCCAGTTCAGCTCAGTGCAGGAAGAATAAATCCAAAAGAGAGGCATGCTGTCTTTCACTACCTGACCCACATCTAAAACAATCTGTAACTGACCTAACTGACCTGCTTTCCAATGTGTGGAAAACGTAATGATGCATCTATTACCCCGATCAATTTTCAAACTCCACAGCAGGGGGAGTATAATATATGCTCAAACAAAAGCTATAGAGGCTGTTGAGTTTTTCCACGCAGATTCTGTCCCAAGTCAGATATTTGGCATTCTGATCACAAAGCCGGGGGAGGGAGACTCTCCACCGTGTCATTGTTTCTGAACCAAGTCAAAAAGATTCTCATTAAAGTACTTTTTATGTCCCAAACCTCGGTCCCCAGGGACAATTGCATCGGCTTGTCATCCTATTTGTAGACTAATTATCTCCACGCACTCACACACACACACACACACACACACACACACACACACACACACACAGACACATACGCACACAGACACACACTAGCCGCATAAGAGCTGATTGTAAAAGAGTCTTGATCAACAGGAATTGACCCCCCCCCTTCTCTTCCTCCACCCCAACACACACACACACACACACACACACACACACACACACACACACATACGCACCCACAATTTTCTTTGAAATGATTTTGTTCCATTATTCATCTTTCAAAGATGACATGCTCTGTGGCTAACCCTCTGCCAGTGTGCTCAACATCAGAGATGCACCATGACATGGATTCTCACACCGTATATTGCAGACGGCTAACCAGGAATTCAGCTGTATCATTTAGTGGCAAGGAAGGTGATACAGCTCTATTATGTACTGGTGTAACTGCTGAGGACAATACTTCACACCCAGAAAATGCGTACACCACCGACACCTGCCTTTTTTACACTGTCACGGCAGCTGAAACATGTAACTTTGGTCATACAGACTTTGCAACTTGTTACCCTGGTCTCCCTTTAGAACACAGATGTGCGGGGGACAATGTTATTTCAACGCTGTCACTTCATGAGTTAGAAATCAGAGCCTCACTGATGGAGCCTCCTAACTGGAAAATACTCGAAATTGAAAATGGTCAACTTGAGGTCGGCCAGTAATGGGCAATCCATCTCAGTTTTGACGTGAAAAGATTATGCAACAGGTCCAGTAGTCTACTTGCAGGAGCCACCCTAAGGGTCAACGTTGCAATATACTGTATTTTAGATGAGGCCAGCGGGAGAATGATGTCACAAGTCCGTAAATAAGGGTCCTTTTCTCGGGCACTGCAGAGACCAGGCGGGTGTGGTGACTGCATTAGTAAGACGCGCATATCCCCGGCGCAAACGCTCGCCTGTGACGGCTTTCCAAAATCGCCACGACCACCTTTTACTTCGTCGGACGTGTCTTGAAGTTCAAATCGTGAATCTGCTGCCAGGAAACGTGTCAAATTTGCCGATCTCGCTCTATCCTGGCAGCCACAAGGTGCCCATTGACGGCGCGCCTCCCCAAGCCCGTGTGTGAAGAAAAAAACCACATAGACAATGACAATCTGACATCTGTTCTCCGTCTGACAACAGCTTAGTATTCTCCACAGACACCCCACTCTCTCCCTCTGAGCACCCCATGCCTTTTTTTTTTAATATACCGCTTTCCCTCTGTACCCCACTCTCTCATTCCTATGCGGCTTTTTTTTTTTTTTTTTTTTCCTCGAGCCAGCTCATTTCCACACACGAAAAACAACGGAATTTTAACAGCGGCTTCATAAAATATGCAGGTAAAAAAAGGCAACTCGGAAAGCACCGACATCTCAAGCACAACACTTTTCATGCTCCACTGAGAACTGACCTCCCAGTCTAACGAATCCCACTCTTCGGTAAACATCCGGAGGATTTCTTTTCATCCAAAAAAAGCGGACCAGGCGCAGCGGCTCTACGGAGCGACTGGGCGATGCGATGCCATTGCGCTTTTGGTATTATCCTCATGAAATCAATTTGAACAGGGGGACGTCGTCAGTAGAAGGCATCTCGGCGGCGTCGGGACCCAACTTGAGCGACACAGAAGACCGATGCTATGTGTTACAGTCCAACATTTTCGCCCGGCGGTGGCTGCAACCAATTAGCACAGCACTTGCGCTCGGAGGCGGATAGCTCCTGACAAGGCGCTCCTTCTCGTGAGCATCGCTTCTATCTCAGCTGCTGTGCTGCTTTTCGGAAAAGGGTGGCGGACTATACAACACACGCAACTTCTCATTTCCAGGATATAGGGGGAATTTAGCGTCGCGCATACTCCAGAGCCAATAAATCCCCGTAGCGCATTTGACAAATCCTTTCCCTCTGCTGAAGGGGCAACAATAAAGGAAGCTTTTAAAGGTCCCTGCATGAAGTGCTTCTTAAAACACGTGACTCCGTCTATTCCACGGTTTAAAAAAAAAACCAAAAAAAAAAAAAAAAAACCCATTTGATCCATAATAGGCCCTAAGCAGTGGAAGAGACGTTATGTGGGGGCATTGATGTGCTAAAATGAATGACACTGGTACCACACAGTAGACTACTCACCATTAGCACAGCAAAGTTATTATGATGGGTGCAATGAATAGTGGTCGTGTTGCCCCCGGAGCCTGTTATGTGGCAGCCCTCTGCCCTCCAGCCACCGTGTCCATCCAGCAGGTCAAAATCCCAGTAGGCTGCGGTGGGGTCTACACCCAGTGCGAAGTGCCTGAGAGCAATGGTGACGGAGTGCACGGAGCTCCCGAGGCTGCACCCATCTGTAAGAAAAGCCATGCATTCAATTAAGGAAACCAAGTGGAAAGTCTGTAAGTGCTGTGGCAAAAGAAGCGTGGACATGGGCGCGCACATTCACACACAAACCCCCGTGTGCACAACCCGCGCGCGCGCGCGCGCGCTCCATTATGTAGACAATACTCCAGCGTCAGACTATTCTGTGAAGTGTTGTGGATAAACTTGAATCTCAAAAAGAAACCTAAAGTAGCCATTTTCATCTGGGCGCATCTGTAGCGCAGTGCGATGTGAACATTCAGGCTTTTATTCATCCGGAGTAAGGAACAAAGAGTTTTGATTCATGTTGTCAACGTGCACAGGAGGCTGTGAAGCCTGTGTGTTCACATGTGGCGCAGAACAAACGGATACACTCCGTGCGTGTGTAAGCATGATGCGTTGACATCACAGGCATGATGATAGAAAATGGATTTCCTCTTACCTAATTTGGTGAAAGCAACTGGTGTTGAAACGCTCCTCCGCTTCCCATCGTCTGCGAGATTTGACGAATTCCCCGTGCAAGGGAAGAGTTTCCCATTGCGGAACACAATAAACTGCAGCTTGCAGGTGGAGTTATCAACAGATTGCAACGCAGAGGAGGAGATAGGTGTACCAGCCAGCGGTAAATGGATTGAGGCGACTGCCACTGAGTTCTGCGGATGGAACAAAAAAAAGAGAGGAAAATAAAAATTAAATAATGTCTCCGAGATGCGCGCGGGGGTGGGGGTGGGGGGGGTAGGGTGCAAACAAACTCCAATAGAAAAGACTGACAAATTGCTTTCCTCTCCACGAGTGGAGGCGACCATAGACCACAAGTGACCAAGGGAATGAGAATCACGTTTGAAGCGCTCTAGTGCGCCTATTTGGTCAGGCTCCCTGCCGCAGAGGTGGAAATGGTTCTTACCATTTCAGCTTGAGGGCACATCAACACTGCAGCTTGATTTAAAGAGACAACCGGTCTGACTTTATCTTCTTTTCACCGAATATAAACACCAGAGACCCCCCCCCCCCAAAAAAAAAAAAAAAAAAAAAAACATCCCTGGCAACATTTGGAAATTTGGGGTTTTCTGGGAGAAAGGCTTGCCTTGGGAATGTCAAGGTGGTAGACACGCACCATCTTTGAGCCCTAGTGAATCCAAACTGATCCTGTAAACTTGCATTTTATTGTAAAAAAAAACAAAACAAAACCCAACAATCCCCTTAGCAGCCCCAAATCCCACAAGAGTTGCATTAAAGATCCATAATCCCTCTGATCTATTATGACCTGTAGCTAATAATTTCACATACTGAATAAATAACATACTAGGAGTCAGAAGTCTCTGCCTGTCCTGTCCCAAGAAAATCTGTGCTAAAATCAGGATCCAGCCTTTTGGAGCTACATGATAACAGCTGCGGGAACTTTTGGCACAGCTCAGGGTTTAGTGAACGGACGCCCCTGGTGGACGGAAATGTTGCTCAAGGGTGTTTGGACTCACTGCATCTACACGACAGGCAGCACTTAACCCTGCCAAAAGATCAAGTTTAATCATAAAAATGCTTCCATGGTGACAGCGTCAGCATATAAGACCTACATGTGTGGCCACACACTCAAACTCGGCTGATATAACAGTGCAGGCTCTTATGTGTTTAATATTTAATACATAAAACTAGAGTGGAGGAACTACACTGTACTCGCCAAGGCAAATAAAGACACAAGGTTCAAAAGGAAAGGCTTCCACACAGTATCTCAGCTGTAATTTATTCAGAAAAGTGCTAATCTTCTGGTTAGTGACCTTCAGAGTACGAAACAGTAATGTGCTCAAAACAGACTGTTATCGTTTTGTTGATTTATTAAGAAGTGATTACACGGAAACTCTTCTTTCAAACAAACATAATAGCTGAGGTTATTAACACATTTCTGCATCCTGAAGAGATTTCTCGAAGCAAAAACACTGAAGGTCCCCACATATTTATCCAGTCAGTGATCCTAATGGAGAATGATGCTAATGGTGACGCTGATGATGATGTGTGTTCATAATAAAGATAATGATCATGTTACGCGGGGGCTCGTTTTCCAAATGAAGGCTGTTTTGTTCAGCTTTCAGTCACGTCACTGTCCAGTGTGAGAGGATCAGCGCTTCGAGCCTAGAGGGGAGGGAAACTTCCTGCCCAAGATGAATGTGGATGCCCATAAAGTGCCCTTACAGTTAATGGCGAGATGCTTAGTCAGACGTTCAGCCCAATCAATGACCAGGAGAAAGAGGGCCAAATTTTCTTAATCAAGTTAAACAAGGGCTCATTTGTCCGTTCTAATATTTCTAATTCTTATATTTTCTAATGCTGGCTACAGTGTTGTAATGTTTGTTACATGTGGGTCCCCTGGCGATGACAGACCTTGTGGCCCCTCAGATACAAGAGTATGGGTTGTTTTGACGCTACTGGCCCTTCTGTTACCCTGGAAAATAATTCTATATAGGTGACAAAGAGCGAAGGTGTGCTTAAGCCCAATTCCTTTACATTACAGCCACCGTGTGTGAAGACCCAGAGGTTGATTCTACAGCATCGGGTTTGTTAGCTATTAGCTTCTGTATTGACTCACTCTTGAAAGGCTATTGATTTGCACCCAGCGGTGTGTGTAGGCTATGTGAATGGCGAGGAAGAAAGACGGAGAAGGCTTGCCTTAAAATTTATGTTGCATCATTTCCTTTCTCCGAACGGCTTAAGTTTGGCTGTCCGTTTCCGAGAGGGATAGGGTGAGGGAGCATCTGAGCCTCCGTGACAATCGAGAATGTTGAACACGGGGCTAGCGTGCAAGTCGAGGGGCCCCTCCTCATATTGCGAACATGGATGCCCGGTGACCCAGGAGGACATGTTTTCAAAGCGTACAACTCATATAAAGAAATCTTATCTCATATACTTGTCTCTTCATCTCTTTCTACATCTTTTCTTCCTCCTTCATGTGGTGTATCAAAGGGATTTACAGCCCAGAGGGTGAGCTATAAGCCACGGTGTGTGCAAGGCCCCGTTCTAAACTACAATCTATGCTCCTCCTGAGCAACCTAAACAGCTACATTTCCTCAATGCCAACACCACCGGGGACCTCACACTTCAGAGTTGATTTAGCTGGATGTACCTCAGCCGTCTGACCTTCCCCCAAGCCCCTCCCTTTCAAACAGGGCAGCATGCTGTAGCCTTAGTAACCACAATCACACACTCCCCTCTGTCTCTCACTCTAGCCTGGTGATCATTCTCCTTTTCCTTTTTTTTCTTCACCTATTCCTTTTCTTACAGAGGGCATCCAGGTGAATGTCAGCAGTCACCTCCTATTTCAGGCTGTTCCCTCTCATCCACCTCCCTCCCTCTGTCCTCCTCCACCTGCTCCTTGATGCACAGCACCGCTTGAACCACAGAACTGCTAAACAGCCTGCAGGGCAAAACACAACAGCAATGTTTGACCCGGGGCAGCCACCAAAGCAAAGCATAAACATCACGCTTAAACATGGCTCCTTGTTTTTACAAGGGGATTACTGTCGAATGCGTTTAGACAAAGAGGTGAAATTTTAAAGAGCCAGTAAGTGTTTGTTGTATTATCCAAATTTAGAAAAAGCTAGAGCTCTGTGCCTTTGTAGATATATCTGTGGGAGAGATAAATTTATTTATTTACACAGGCGGCAACTTGGAAATTAACTATGAATGAAATGAATTTAGCTCAAAGGGCAGCTGGGTGAGCTCGGCCCCAGCCGAGAGGAACTGCTGACGAGCATGATGGGAGATTTGCATAATTTTTTTTTTTGGTAATCACTGGCAGTCCTGTCAGCGCAGACGTGGTCAAAGACACAATGACCACGACAAATAGGCAGACATCGGGAGGCTTTAGGGCGTCTTTTCTTCCCGTGATGTTTTAGAGCCTGAAATAAATCAGTTTGCTCACAAGTACGATTTAGTAGGACCTTATACTCACGCCTCTGCTGGAGCTGCATAAAAATATAAACAAAAGGAAATAATTCTACAAAAGTGATTTCCATGGCTGCAGCTTAAAAGGCATTTTCCTCTTAAGCATTATTATGTTGTAGCGTTTTTAGCATTACTTATCAAGAGAAATTAAACACAGTCCTCCATGGTTGCCATGCCAACGAGAGTCTGTTTCCTCCAGACGGATTGTGCTGGTTGGTTGGGGGGAAAATTTGAGCAGATCTGAAGCAGGAAATCAGGCTCTTTGGAGAGGCAGAGCTGTGCTTCAGCTGTCAGCTACACTCTCCTCAGTCAGCTCCAACTCAAACTGTCACATCACAGGGTTGTGTCTTAACCAAAACATTCAAGGCTGCAACAGATGGACAGCATTGTTTGATTAAAAATGCACTGTGGGTTAGAAATGAATGGATTCATTGTGTGTAAAAGTATAACTAATATATTTGCTGCAGGGTGATTGATAATGAGCCAAAATGAGCAAAGTCTTTCAGAGAGAACAGATCCTAGAAGGGAGATTCACAGATTTTCAGCATTAATTAATGCAAATATGACACTCTCTGCAGAGCCTCATTGGCCATTTTCAGCTTCCTCCATATCCAGAAATGTATTAGAAGAGTTTGTCTCATCAGTCTCCTGATGCCACGTCAATGTAGCCTACATACCCATTGTTAGTGAAGGCAAAGATGAATGTGACAAAGTACAGAATTTCTCCTGAAAGCACATATTTCCATGCAGCACTCTGTAATGATAAAACAAATTGGGCACACAAAGAAAAAAAAAAATTCCTATCACTCATCTCCCATTTATTCCTTAAAGGGTCAGTTCACCAAATCAAAAAAGAACATGTTCTAACTTATTGCACTGCAGTATCAAACCATGTAGAGTTTCGGTTTCATGTGCAGAGATTTTTAGATGTCTACCTATGAAACTTGAGATGCAACGAAAACGGTTCACAGTGAGGTCTGTGAATTCATCCACAGTGTAAGGAGCACAGTTTATGGGAAGCATCCATATATACAGACAAAATGTTGATATAGGACGATTATGCAAAACTAGAGATTATGTCAAATGCCTTTTTTTTTTTACATCCAATTTGAGCATTTTTAAAGATTAAAGATGTCGCTTTTCTTTTCTGTGCGTGACACGTACGGTATCGTTAAGGTTGGGGAAAGGTTAGTGGTTATGGCAAATAAACTATGGTTAAAGTAATGTTAGGGTTAGGAAACTAAAACACTTGGTTAGGCAAAGATCTTGGTTATGGTTAACGGAAGGAAAAATGTTTATACAGTAGCAAGTCTCTGACAGGATGCAAACTCTTTTATCCCGCATGTAAGTAATGTATAAAGGGGTTTTAATGTAATTCAATCTTTATTATAATTAAGTACAAACATGACTTAGTTACTGATCTTAAATTTACATGAATACTACATTCAAGTTTAGCTGACACAGAAGCTGGAGACTTAAAAGGATTGTATCTCAATGACAAGTTTGCTCTCTGGTTTTTGCCTTTGAAAGCTTTAGCTTTGAAAATATAAGCAGTTCAACGTAAAACAAATATCTGATATCTGGAACTACAGGTAAATAATATCTCAAGTGTTTTTCGGAGAGCTCACTATGTATACTGAAAACATGACATCTGTGTTTCTAGTCTGTCATTGTTGTTGAGCAGACAGTAAATGGTTGGATCATTAAATAACCTTCATATTCTTGTCCATGGCTCTCCATCAAGTGCCTACAGAGAGCGCCAATGACAAACCCCGAGCCTCTTATCTATTCATGTATTAATTCGCTCTAAAGCATTCATTACGTGTTTATTCACCAAAATGCTCACTTTCAGTACTGCTGAAGCAGTTATAATTGGACTGTTTGTGAATAAGACTGAATTGGCATGACTGGAATCCGAGGAAAAGAGCTAGCATCAAGTCCATAACAATATACCTTTTTTACCTGAGGTTGGATAAGGATCCACCTTCCCCTCCCACACACACACAGACAGTCGAACAGTCCGACTCGTGCTTTACTATGACCACATTTTCTCTCCCACGCTCACACTTCTCAAGTTTGATTCAGCTGCAGGGCAAGGAGACAGGATTAATGGCTGCTCATTTGGTGAAGCAATAACAGTTGGCTATCACACAAAGTGGGTGTGCTAGCACTGCCCGAGAGGTGAAACACAGTCATAACTACGGGTTAGTCCGCAGGGTCCCGTCCTCTCTATTTGGACTGCCCGTTTGGTAAACCTATGACAGAACGCCCCTTAATTCAGTACATCTATTATCTCTGTTCTTTCAGTTACTCCCAGGTTAACAGAAACTTATTTTGGGTCATCGGTCCAACAGAAAAAAGGACAAGACAGCGATACAACCAAGGTCATGTTGAGCCACTAATTCATTAATAGATTTCTCACTTCTGTTCCACCTGTCAGATGGCATTATTTCAGCTACACTGCATCTCACGTCAGAAACAACTGTACTGCACAGATATCAAATGTCACAACTTGTCCAGTCCCTCGCACCGCAGTCAGAACTGTAGCTTTAACCAGAAAGTGGTTATTCCACTTGAACAACATGATTAAAGTAGATCTCCATCTAAAGAGAAAGGGAGTAGAACAATTGCGGTCTCTTTGGGCCTTTTCAGATTGTAATTTGAGATTCAGCTTGGAGGTGAAATGATTTTGAACTGGTGTGTGTGCCTCGCAGATTGAATCATTCAATTACTTTTCAGTCGCAATTTGATTTTCTGCGTGTGTGGTGTTTATGACAATCTCTCAGTTTTGGCAAGCCAAGGCCAAGTATTGATCTCATAAACGTATGCCATCAAACAGTTGGCAGTTTGAGGGAAAAAGGTGAACTCGGCAAATTAACTGGAATGAAATAATTATACTGCAGAGCATAACCCTAACTGTTGACATTCATGCTGTAATGAATCCGGTTGCTGTAAAACAAACCCACCCACACGCACAAACACATATACAGATACACAGGGGATTTGAGATGTGTATCTTGCCTCCTTTATATGATTTATAGTGTGTATTAGCTAATAGTAATAACCAGAGTTTTGTTAGCCCATAGTCCTTCATCCCATTTATGATTCTGTGGCATGAAGGTATTGCTAGTAGTATCCAGGTGTCTCCATGGTAACCTGCTTATGAATCTACGTGACTTAACTTCCTTCCAAAGCGGCAGAGCAGGGGACTATGGGGCGCTTCATGTGTTAAGTGCCTTTACATCAACATGGGTATACATGAATATGCATGACTGTGGGGAACTGGGGGTCATTCATCAGCAAAACCGATCAGCAAAACCGAGTACAACATGCTACAGTGGGATGGCTGGCTGGAGACCGAGACCACTTGGGAACATGATTAACCACCCGCTCAACCTCCTCTTCTGCAAAGATCAAACTGTTAAGATTTCAAAGATTAAATAAGAAAAGCAGATGTAATTAGTTTTATATGTGATCTGATCAACCCCCAGGAAAGCGTATGTATTACATTTTCTTGAGAGCATTATGATGCAAGATATAGAGTGGTCTGAGAGCAGCTCATTAATGATAATTTAACACAGGCAGCAGCTCTATAGGATTTCTCCTACACAGTGGTGTTGGGCTGCAGACATTATCGTCCCTCGCATCGCACCTACCCACACCTGCTGTTGTGTAAATGAATGAGACACGAGAAGGGTCGAGGGGTTGTCGCAGTCTGCATACCAAAGACAAATCATGCTGAGGAGAAAGAACAAAGCTTTAGAGATGAATCACCTCCACGCGCACGTGGCTAAACAGCATAATGGGAGTGCTATGGTCCCATCAGCATGGTAGATGATGCAACAAGCTGACTGCTTCCAGCTGAACCCTGCAGCAGGGAGGAAGTGAACCAATCACAAACACACACACACTCACTCACATGTCCTGTCAGCCAGGACAAAGACAACTACATGAAATCCAACACACAATGCTGTATGTAAAGGCAAAGGCTGTGTTGAGAACATTACATGGCAAATCATGTTAACAAAATAGCAATTTTAAATATGAATATATACAAATTCAAAAAGGTGCATTGCTTATCTTAAATGTATTTAAGCTACCATTAGCATTGTCTAGGGATGTAATTGTAGTCTAAAAGGGCCTATTCTCTCATTTAAATGCCTGGAAAATGCCCCCTGGGAATTGGCAGAGTAAATCTAGCAGATCTGGGAAATTAAAGAAAAAGAGAAGGAGAGTGCCATCTATTTATGCCCTCCTTTTAGCATATAAATGTCACAACGATAGCAACACAAGCCGGATGGACCCAAACACGGACACACAAAGGCAGGCTGGATGATGCAGTGAAGAAGCTTTTAATATATGAAAACTGACTTACTGGCAGACAGGTGGATGAACAGGCAGGCAAACAAGCACAAACAGATAACAAAACATAGGTATGTGAGAAAAAGGAAAACACAAGAGAACCAATGCAGGAACATTAGCAGACAAACTGACAGTGACCGACTTGGGTGATGATGGAGCTTTGATCAGGTGTGTTAGTGGGAAGGGAAACTTAAGTGATTACAAATAGAAAATAGGTGAGCAAGTGGAACAGGGAAAAAGTCCGGGGACATCTTGTGGGTGGAAGGAGAATGGCAGGTCTGAAGGGGAGAACATGGAGATGGAGGAAAGTGAGCAAGGCCTGGGGACAGGGGCCAAGGGGAACTATGATGCAGACTGTGACAATTAATCCCTTCCCATTAATCCTTCAACTACACCAAATAAAACTGTAATGGTTTTGGTGGTCATCTCTATCTCGTTGGGTTGATAATGAACTCACTGGCAAAAGTGACTCATTCCCAGGCCAGCGGGCTGTTTATTACACTTATATATTGTTTGTCTCTGTGTATCTGATACAACTGCATGTGGTCTGTGGCGATGCATTTATGATACCTTGAGCTCAAAACATGTACAGTTCTTCGGGGCACACACATAAAAAGACGAGAAAGACAAGAAGAGTAACAGAAACATCTTTGGTAACAGATTAACAGGATCCAATCCAGAAAAACAAGAATAAGCCTATTCACCAACAGCTTTCGCCCACTGTGTTTAGTCACATAAGATTGGCTTTATTAAAATTCTATCCTCTGCATTTATAAAGTCCGTAAAGGGTGGGTTTCTTTACACAATCATAGCTGAAGATATATTTTTCATTTACCTACAGCTAAGCAGATACTCCATTGAAAAAAACAGGCTCTGAAATGTTTGTAGCTTGTTTCTTTGCATAGGATGCTAACTGTGGCCAGCTTGGCTTTTTGGATTCCAATTGTGTCGAAACATCCGTAGAAACTTCTTGATTTGTGCATGTAGTATGTTCCAAACACTCATAGGTTCTCCATAACATACCTAAATACAAGACTTCTGTTTTGCCCTGTTGCTTTTTCAAACCTTTTTAACCATGGCTGCTCACTGATGGATGACACATCGCACTGTTAACTTGAGTCACATGACTTGCATTCATGAATCTGAAGACTTGACTTGACAAACTCAAAACAGACCTGCAACTCGACTTTGACCAATAACTTGTCACTGTACTTCTGACCTGGAATGAGTTGTTATCCTCCCCGAGATACAAAAAAAGTCTGTTGTGGATCAACTCTTCATTTTCTTGACAACACATATACTTAAGCAGCCAATCAAGTAGCACAGACAGGACAGAAAGGCGTGTTTGACAGCGCAGACCAGCAGACAGACAAATAATGACTCGTTTAGGACTTGGACTTGATTTCAACTTGAATTGGGACTTGTTGATCTTAGCTTGGGACTTGACTTGGAATTTAAAGCCAAGACTTGAGACTTAGTTGTGATTTGCAAAACAATGACTTTTTTCCAACTGTATCACGCTTCTGCCAGTGTTAGTGGTCTGTGTTAGTCTAGGTCTGCTTTCGGGCAACTGCATTTTAGCTCAAGTCTGACTGATCAGTTCTCTTTCAGTTAAAAATGAATTTAAACATCCCGATTTTTGCTGAATCTGGTTCGGAGCAAGCTAGATACTTTACAGAATCACCTTTGAAGGAATAGCTTGAGGTGGATTTTAGGAAATACAATTATTCATGTTCTTGCCAAGAGTTAGATGAGAAAATTGGAGGTGCTGGTTGTCACAGTTTTAAACCTTTGTACAGAGTCAGACTAGGTGTTTCTAGTCTTTATGCTAAGCTAAGATAACGCTCTCCTAGCTCTATCTTTATACTGAAAAGACAGATATGAGAGTGGTATCTATCTTGCAATCTAAAGCTTGACAACAGACCAAATAGCTTATTTTCCAAAATGTTGAACTGTTCCTTTAAAACCTACAGGCAGTGAGTATTTGGTACTCAAAAGATGACTTTCAGTTGAGTTTTCCTATCATTTAAAGGTAATTTAAATGTGCCTGTTTATTGTTCACAACTGAAAACAACAAAATCTGTCAATTGGAAAAAGGTTAATGATTCCTCCTATTTCTTATTTACCCCTTTTATGTATTGCATGCACTTTTGATTAATTTTGATGTTTGTCAATAGCTGTCGTTTGGTATTCTGCCTGAGTCTCCCGGTGTTGGTCATTCTGAAGACACTTCACCGGTAGCAAGGGTAGGAAGGAGGATTTATTGGAGCGCTCTTGTACCTCAAACGCACATCCCTTTAATCGATCTGTTGAAGCATTACCATAGTCAGCTCGCTCTGGCTGTTCAGCTTTCCTCCATCCCCCTCCATATTTTGATCAATGAAGGTCCCATCCATAGTTAACCCCCCTCCCCACCCCAGCTACAGTGGGACCAGAGCCAATTTACTCATATATGTAGTGAAAAGAGAAGAAGGAGGCTTGTAGTTCACAATCAGGGCCATCACTCCAATGAGAACAATCAGACAGGCAGCAATTTCTCCAGCGCCTGATGGTGATGGTCATGATAGGAATCGCCATTCTCTTAATAAGATTTAAAAAAAAGATGATGAGCTGAGCTTACTTTGAGCAAATAAAATCCCTGGGGATCTGTACTCGATTCATCAGCCATTTCATCTGTTAGACAGGGGTAATAGGCTGATGTCAATTCACCGCCTGTTTAGCACAATCGCAGTAAACTGTTGCCCTGAGCAATGTGGTAATAGAGGTGGTCTGAACGTGTGACATGCTCATGTGACTCAGAAATATATGAAAATATCAGGCTAAATTCCAAACACATCAGCCTGCACTGTGTAGGCAGAAGCCTTAAGGATTACCATACATTAACCGATCATAAAACGATGATAAATATAGGACATAGAAACTCATATAAAACATCTATTCTCTTGATTGGCTTATTCTTATTTTATTTATTTGGCTTTTTATGGATTTATTAGACAGTAGACAGCTGCCAGGATATGAGAGGAGAGACATCTTAAAAAACACCTTTATACCTGCTTATTCCTGAACAGAGTGACTGAGTGCTGAAATCTAAACCACCACACTTGGAGGAAATCCAGTGGAGTCCCTTGGAGATTGAACCTTCTTGTTGCGAGGTGACAGCAGTGCTAACCGCTGAGCTGCCATGCTGCCCTGCTTCACACAGAACACATTTCATTCATATTCTTTAACCCATGATTATTTTCTTATTTTCAGCCTGCATGGCTGTGCTTTCTGTAATAATTTCACTATGGCACAACACACTGGTAGCGCCATGTGCGAGTTATGTGACTATTGTATACCAGCAAGTAGACCTGAAACCTTTCGCTAACTAAGTGTTTAATGGATAGGCAGAAAATTAATTGGCAACTATTTTGATAATTGATTAATTATTTAACTCCTTTTTTCAAGCAGAAATGCCAAAAATTCACTGTCTACAGTTTCTTTTCCAGTCCCGAATGTGAATATTTGCTGGTTTTCTCAATCTTCTATGATAAACTGAATCTGGGTTTTAGACTCTTGGCTGGACTAAACAAGTCATTTAAAGATGTCATCTTGGACTCTAGGAAACTGATAGACATTGTTCACTACATTTTTAGAACAAACAATTAATTGAGAAAATATCTGGCAGGTTACCATAACTGCAACATTGTACTTAAATATCTTTAGTAATTTGTAGACATCACCTTAGGCTCTGGGAAACTGTGAGGATATCACTCTTGCCTGACATTTTATAGACTGAACGACCAACTGAAAAAAATAATCGACATAAGAAAGCTGTAGTCCTTATCATTGTTCTGTCTTTTGCCCTGTATAGAAGATTTCAAGTGCTTGCGGTCTCATTTTAGCCATGTACTTCTTTCTTGACATTCTTTTCCCTCAGCCACCTCTCTTCTCTCTGCTACACAGGAGGATGGCCGGCAGCACACATCGGACCCACAATACTGACAGAAGTAATCCGGATACAGTAGCTGAGATGTGCTGATTCGGGGGGATAATGTGATAAAACCGCTGCTTTTCTGGACATAATATAGAAAACAACAGGTGTGGGTGTTTGGACACACATCATATCCTGTCATCTACACTGCCTGGAGAAGTGGACCGCTTGCATCCCTCATCAAATTAATATGATTACACACCTCCTTTAATTGTTCAAGTTAGCTTGAGTTGGACAAGCTAACATTCTGTAGCTCAGTTACGCAGCAACGTTTTAAGCAACAGCAACCAAAACTGTTTGCATATGTGGTCAAGTATGGTCCAACATCAAGTGCAGGTGTGTTTGTGATTTGCCATGCAGAGCGCGGACAAATTGCCCCCAGTGTAAAAAAAAAAAATCTATTAGTAATACTAGTACCTCTGCACTTTTCTTGCTCACTGGTACTTGTAGGGAGGCAGGTCATCCCCTGAGAAAGTGATGTTTCAGTCCAAAGATATCAAAAGGAAGGACTACATTATCCAATAGACATCTGTAAAAAAGAAAAATGCTATGGACAAAAGTGATTACTTCTTAGGCTAATTTTTGAATAACCGGTCCAGTGTTTTAAGTTGTCCTGTTACCTGAATGACTGAGAATGCAACACAGATGGAAAGCCCCACTACAACGTATAAAGGCTAACAACACAAACTGCATTATATCACAGAGTGAGTCTGAAGTATCCCCAAAAGCCACAATCTGTTAACTATGTTGGTGTTCTTGGGACTCTGGTGGGAACCTTATAGCACTGTGCTTAAGGTGGGTTAGGATCCATTCCATGACATCTCTATTAATTCATTTCTAGTTAATCTGACACATTTGCCTTATGCACACTGTATTTTTCACCAGTCACATAAAAAAAATGGAACATTTTACTTGTCTTTGACCCAGGTCCAAGGTTAGTATCAATACTTTATGGCTGCACATAATACTGTCAGTGTTAATATCAATTTTTCAGGTTTTCACACAGTCATCCATAGCACATTTCTGGAATAAGGGGACAGATGATTGGGATGGGGCAGAGCTAATTTGAGCCAAAACCTAACCACAGCCCATGCTCATCCATCTACAGAGCCCCCACTTGGCCCAGATTAGCATCAGACAAGAGGGCACACTTTGAAGATTCTGTCTCAAAAAGTGATTAGCTGGGAGCCAGCCATGTTACCCAACAGGGACTTATTAGCCACCCCACTTAGCATACACAGTGACCACAGAGACAGAGACTGAGAGAGGAAGACAGAAGTCATTCATCAGAGATTTGTTTTCACCTTGATTAGGAATCAAGCAGGGTAGTGGTGTTAACAGCCTGCTGACCTTTGTCTCATCGCCCCCTCTAACATAGTGTATGTTTCAGCATGGAACAATCATCCTTGATCCAAGCTTTAAAGCTTCTGAAAAGGTAGAAAAAAGAGATTTGCTTTTGATTGATTTTTGTGCTTGTTCAAAGTTGGGCCATGCAATCGATGATTTACTTCTCCAGCTTAGTTTAGGAGTATATAGCTTGGATCTTTTTCACTGAGGGGTACCATCCATTCTTTAAAAAAAATCGCCATTCTGGCTAAACTTTAACACTCCAGTTACTGATCTATTAATAACAAAACATTTTTCTTTGAAAACAATATTTTGCAAACAGGATGAAATAATTAGAGCTGTTCCCATTACAGTATTGTTTTATCCAGTAACATGTCTCATGAATATATTGAAACAAGGCCAAATTACATGTTATTTCATTGGTATTGACAGAAATAAAGTTTCCAAATTGTAAAGCTTTGGACTACAGCTCGCAAATTATAGTGTAATTATTCAGTTTATATGAATTGGTAGCAGTGTTGATATTTCAATAAAATTAGTAAAGTATCATTTTGAAGTATTTACACAAAAATACAGTGAATGCAATTACAATGTAAAGGTTTTTAAATATTGAGTTGATATTGTATAGTGTACATTATTTTTGTTGCTGGGGAACAAAAAATTATCTTAAGCCTGTGAAGAAAGGTCTAAACAACTATAGCTATAAAATACTTTTTGAAATGCTTTTAATGATAAAATACTGGACTACAGTAATGTAGTTTTGGGATCCAATGTCAGACCTATCTGATAATCAAAACTGATGTTGCAGAAGAACCTAAATCAGCTTTAATAATCTGGTACATTGTCAGTTAATAAACAATTAAGGAGCCAAATAAATATATCTCTTTTACCAACTTAAAAAAAAAAGATTCTAGCTGAGGTAATTGCCATTACTTCCATTAAATATGTGGGAGAGAGCACCCTTACTACAGTAGATCCAGGTATAAGGGCTGTCACAAAAAGTATTCCTCTGTTAACAAGTTTTTCACTGTTATTATTATTAGTTACAGGCAAGGCTACAACGCCCACTGTGGATGTGGAGTAAATGTCCCCCACACTTTTAGCTGATAGTTTCAGGTTGATTTTCTTACAAAACACTCTCTGAACTGTCTCCTCCTACCGTTCAGCCATCCTAGTCCAAATGATGATATTCTTATCTGAGTAGACTTCAGCTATTACCTTGCACTCAAAGCAATGAGATGAACAAGCAGGAGTGAGTGGTGATGTGAGTGCTTTACAGACCCCCCCCCCCCCTCATTTTGCCTCTCAGGATACTTACTGGCTACCCAACCTTATCTGTGGGAATGTATGCAACCTGAAAGGAGAGTCTGCATCTCTCACAACTCACGGCTGGAAAAAAAGATGCTAACTCCTCGAAAAAAATCTATCTTTTATTTACTGTTAATATTCTCCCTATGCTAGCATTAGAATTAATGAATCAAATATAAGACAGTAGAGCACAGAACCCGTAGTCCCACACACAAACATTGTTGACACACACACACACACACACACACACACACACACACACACACACACACACACACACACACACACACACACACACACACCACATTTTCCTAAAGTTCATAATTTAGGGCTAGAAAATAGATTCATCGTCCATAATGTGTGCACAGAATTACAGCATGGCATTTCCATCAAGAGGCACAAGACATACTCCACCTTGACTCTCCTCACCAGTGTCAGACTGGAGTGCGCTTCAGCTTTGATAATGGCGGAGGGAGTCAGGGTGTGTGTGTATGTGTGTGTGTGTGTGTGTGTGTGTGTGTGTGTGTGTGTGTGTGAGTCACGGTGATTTATACCAACAGGCTCATTGTTGCTCTCCCCTCTGTCCTAGGAGAGACACTATCTAGCTGTTTGTCTGTGATCCTTTGACCCTAGGCTACTGCCGCTGGCCATCTCCAGCTCCATCAGACTAAAGACCCTGCCACATGCCCCCTGTGGCACTATGTCACAGTATCTGAACTACATGGATCTCAGGGGTGGGAGCTAATTGGTCACTTTTTGGCAGCGAGTCTGTCTAAGCCACTCTCTTCAGAAGAGGTTAGTGCTATCATTAAGGCATCATTACAGCCAGAGAGTTGACCAAAGCTGTAGTGTTGGGGCAGATACAAAGATTTGCTCCTTGATGGACTTCAAATTCATTTGAAAGGCAATCTGGCTACTTCATGCTCCTCTATTCAAGTAGCATTACTTTAGTTACTCATTTTCATGTATTTAAAGAGGTCATCCTCAAGATCATCATTTAAAAAAAATTATTATTCTGATAGGACTAAGCTAATTGCTTTCTCTAGAGTTTGTGAACTGCTTTTCCAATAGTTCTGTGGCCAATCAAACAGTGTTCTGTAAAGTCTTTCCTTGAATTATCTGTTGACAGAGTTTGAGTTTTAATAGGCTCTTTTCTTGGTCTGTTTTTTTAAGTCAAACTACTTCTACTGCTGCTAAAAATTATAAAATGTATCACTGTCAGTGCATTAGAGTTGAAATGATTAGTTAACTAATTGATCAGTCAATCAACAAAAACTTAATCAGCAACCATTTTGATAATGGATTATTTGCGTTATTAATTTTTTAAGTAAAAATGCCAAACAATTGCTGGTCCCAGCTTCTCAAATGTGAGGATTTGCTTCCTTTCCTATAGCAAAGTGAATGTCTTAGGCTTTTGGATTATTGATTGGACAAAAAAAAAAGACATCTACAGACACCACCTTGGACCCAAGGAATCTTTGATGAGCAGTTTTCATAATTTTAATATCATTAATGTGCCAATGTAGCATAATTGAACCTTGTCTATTTTTTTCAACCAAAAATCTATTAATAGGCTCCAGACTCTACAGAAGTCAGCCTCCAGACTTGTCACAAGATCCAAGGGAAGTGACCACATGACGCCTGTTTTAGCCTCCTTGCACTGGCTCCCAGTATGTTTTAGAATCGAATTTAAGATCTTACAATTGACTCTTCATGGCCTTGCTCCATCTTATATATCTGACCTCTTAGTTGCATACCGACTGGTTCATAGCCTGAGATCCTCGGGCAGAGGTCTTTTAGTTGTTCCCGAGGCAAGGCTGAAAACTAGAGGGGATGGAGCATTTGCAGTCAGAGCCCCACAACTCTGGAACCAACTGCCTGAGGAAATCAGGTCAGCAGAATCAGGGACCTTCTTTTAAATCTCTTCTTAAAAAAATACTTTTATCGAAGAGCTTTCCCTGATTTTAGTTCATTTTTTTGACTGCCCAGGTTACTTGATTCTTAAAGAATTTTTAAAATTAGATTTTTTTAATTTTTAATTATTTTTTATTGATTGACCTTTTTGCTGGTGACTATGATCCGCTTGTTTTAACTCGGTTTCCTTGTATGACCTGCTCGTTTTAATTCGCTGCTCTGTGTGAAGCACTCTGTAACACTCGTTTAGAAAAGTGCTCTATTAATAAAGATAGTTAGTTATATTATTATTATATCGGAATTTCTTGTATAATAATATCCATATATGTTAAAACTGAATCAGTAGATGTTTTTGGCCATTTGGGGGCAGCGGAACAAGCTGAAAAGACAACACTGACATTTTATCACCATGTATCACTTAGTTCCAATATAATCAAACAGTTTGCGTAAATACAAATCCAGCCAACGCAAAGAAACATTAGCATTCGTTAGGAGTCGTGTTTCTGGCAGCCTGTTTTGGTCTCCACCAACAGCTGAAAAAACATTTTCGGCTCTTTAGCTGCTAAATGCTCCACTATGTTCACCAGCTAATCTCTAACCAGCTAACCTCAGAACCAAACAGTCTGTCTTCTGCTTGGTTCTGGGGCTGTAGCCTGTACAGTGGGTTTTTCAGAGCTTTATTGCTGAAAACAGCTGGAAATCAGGCTGATGATAGCAAAGTTTGTTGTCAGCAAAACCAAAACAATGATATAAAATAGACTAAAAGGTTCTACTGAGCTGCGGCAAACTGCAAAGTTTGGTGATAGTTTTCTCTGGGGTCAGCACTACGTGCGACACCTTTCACATGACACAAAGTTATGTGATTGATTGTTAATAAGAAAATGTTGATTAATACAGCTTTAAACCATAGCTACCAACTGCAGTCACTTCAAACTGCAGACTACCGGAGTACTGTGATCAACTCTAATGGCTTAATGGACATCAGGTCTTTTACATTTTCCTTCAGAAATTGTGGGTTTTCCAATTGTGGTGAGCCACTTAGCTGGTTGTGACAACTCCTTCATTGTTCTTATTTATCGACATTTCCATATTTAGGGTGAATATGAACAAATACATGTGGGTGCATGATCAGAGGGAAACGTCAGCCTTATACATCATGCACATGTACAGTAGAATCTAACTGAGACATGAGAGGAGGTGATCTCACCGAACACAATCAAATCAGACAAGAGAAGAGGAGCAAAGTGTGAAGATGCTATACTTGTGCTGCATCAGTTTAGTCACATTCACTTACACATATACATAAACAACCAAAGTGTGGGCAGGCTCGAGGTAAGACAATGCGAAAACAGCTCAATGACACCATGGTGGTGACTGTGACACATACTCCCTCAAAAAAGCTGCTCAAAAACCTGCAGCCTCTGGGGAGATTTGTATGAGAATGGATGCTTGACAGCAGCTAGCACCAGCCAGGCTTTAGTTCCACTCCAGGGATGGTCCTGCCTCTCTGTGTCAGTGTAAATGTAATTTTGACTCAGCTACAGCACCTCAGGTACCTCCTTGCCTCAGATCCCAGATTATGGCGTGAGAGTGAGAATCCGAGGGAGACAGACAGCAAACACAGACGAGGCTAAAAATGTAATCAGTGCGAAGCAATCTGTGGATATACTTGCATGCAAATATGCAGGCAAACATGTGCGCATACTGTAGAGGTGCTGCATCACCTGTAATTTGCCCGGTTTGACAACAATGCACTGAACATCCACTGCTGTCCCTCGTCCACACAATACCTATACCACTGAGGGATCAAATGTAATTTCACACGGCCAATATTTTCACCTTTAGATCTCAAAACCTGTTAAAGCACTGCACCATTATGAAAGTTTAGAGGAGACCTACATATTTGTCTGATAGGTTCAAAACTGTTTTCAAACTGGTTTTAATATATATTCTTACTGTGCTATAATATCATAGTATAAGTTAGTTGTAGGGATGTCAATGATTTAATTTAGAATCTGTCCCACCAGAATAGGGGATTTCAGCAGATGGACTAGATATAGTGACCAAACAACGCTTAACTCACCCTGATGATGTGGCTACGTAAGGTATGGTTATTATCTTAAAGAAAACTATTAATGTTGTTAAGAGAATGGTGTAACTTATTTAATGTTTCATGTTTACTCTTTTTGTTGATACAAAAAAAAAGGGTTAGAATATCTATTACCAGCATTTTGAATCTCATCTAATTCATGTCCCATACTAAAACCTGGAGGTTGTGCAGCATTATTTACCATATTAAATTTTTTAAACTGCCATTCGATGGTTAGCAACAAAGGGATTCAGACCATCCACAAAAAAGGCATAATGTTATTATAAATTAAATTGTGTTGATTTCTCAAATACCTAAGGAAATTACTTAGTTGTTACATTAATTTAGAAACTCAAGTGGAACAGACAGAGCCTGTATGAAATGAGAAGCTCTTATCCAAACTGTGTTTTTTGAAGTAGTGAGATGTTACTTTTTCAAGGATTCTTAAAGACTCTTTCATGCGAAACGCCTGGATAATATTTGGGGAGAAATTACAGACAATTACTGACATTACAGAGATATTTAAAAATGAATATAAAATTAATTGGCTTGTTCACATTGTATTTTTTACGATGCAGCAAGGGAGCAATTGGCAGGAGGTGTCCCCACCTCCCCTCCTCGGTGAGCAGCAGGTAGTTAAAGGCCTTTCCATTGACGCCGCAGTAATTGCAGCAGTTCCCTATCTCCACAGCACAACAACATTCCACCTTATCTCCATGACCTTCCATAGACAACCCTTAGTCCCTGGTCCCAGTGCAGGAGAGGGAGAGAGAAAGAGCGAGAGAGGTGCGCTGGATAACACACAACTGACTCCTCCCGAACACCATCGACCTTTGTTGGCTCCCCATGGGAACTCCAGCCTAAGTCTATATCTACAAGACTTAACCTAACACACTCTGCCATCCATCTTATTCCTCAAGGCCACAATGTATCATATCTACCTTCTCATTTACAACTAAAGCTCCTTCCAAAGCTGCCAATCCAGGCCAAAGCACACTCCAGGGGCTGCAGGACACAGACAAATGTCCCAAACAGTCCAGTGAGTGTAAACAGGCGCTGTCAATCAGCGCTCCTGGAGGGGACAAGATTCTTGTCAGTGCAAAACCATGGTAAGATAATTACATCCGTATCCTGACTCCTTGCTGTGGCTTGCTCACTATCCAGAGGCACCTGAGCAGGCTCATACTGTGAAGTGATGAGGGGGTAAATATTTCCCTTGTATGGTCTACAAGTGGCTCTTGACTGAATAATAATAGTTCTAATCCTTAATATTTTCATGAAACCAAACCCTGTTTGTGATACGATTTATCATCTGGATTTTTTACCAATGGCTGTTCAATATATTTACTGTAATTACCTCTCTGTATAGTAGTTTTCATTGTTAGGGGCAGGGTCCTCCCCACTTTGCCTTCACAGTCAGGAGGCCTTTACAGGGGTGTGTGCCTATAATTCAGCATTACTGTTTCTGAGCTGTATGAAGTTTCTGCTAAAGCAAACTCAACATTCCCCACTGCTGCTGATTCAAATTAAAGTTTTTTAATTGGCGAAACTTTGTGTGGCTTTAACTGTAAAGCAGTCACAGGAAGTGCAATGTAACTCTCACCAAGGTTAGCGTTAACCGCGATTGTTAATCAAAAATGCATCTACAAAACAAGACAACAGTGATATTTGGCCTTTTTTCCACAACAGATTCTTTTTGATTTTTGTAGTGGAGTAAGGAGGAACCACAGTGAGCTGTTAGAGGAAGAGGGTTTTTTTGTGGAAAACTGCTCCATACCACTAAAACCATGAAATTACAGTAGGTCATAGATACATTTTTTTTCTTTATTTAAACAATGCTAGGTTGTTTAGTTGCACTGTAAGCAGATACACCAGTTGCTCTTCTTTTGTATTTCTGACAAAGTTGCTGCTCAAAATGAAGTCTGATGGAGATTCAGGTTGGTAATTGAAGATGCTTTAACTTCTTTTACAAGAAAACCAAATACTACAGTTTTAGGAATTCAGGGTTTAAATTGTTTTTACAATTTGGCCTAATTCACTCCATTGCAGACATGTGGTTCAAATTGGAAGAAATGAAATAAAAAATATAAAAAAAAGATAGAAGCGATCCAAAAAGATAAATGACAAGAAAAAGAAAAAAAATTGGCTATATTTAGGTTAGATGCGCTACTTCCAAGATGTAAACAGAAATCTAGAGATCCTTGACTGAGAGAATTTGACCCTGGCTTAAATTTGACCCTGTTTAATGGGGTAATGCCTTAATTGACCCAAATAAACGAAGAGAACACCAGTGATACTACACCACCGCCTAGTGATGATAACCACAGTAACTCCTGCACTTGCAGTGGGAGGAGAGCAGCCTTGAAAATCCCATTCAAATAAGTAGTGAATAAAGAAATCTATGAGGCCTGGACTGAATAAGAATGAGGGCATTAGGATAAATATAGAACAAAGATACTTTTTGGAGGACAGATTTTCAAAGTAGGGTAAAGTGAAAGTCTGTAAAGAGGGTGAACAACGAGAAAAAATAGTTCTTTTTCATACTGTATTCTGAGGTCTGATTCTCACCTGTATGTAACCCACTTCATTTGCAGAGCTTTGTCACAATTAGTGCTACCCTGCACAGCAAAGACACACCTTCCACTGCGTGGTTTGCATGGGTGCGTGTGTGTGTCTTATTATGTTAATTGTCTGTTTACCACTGTGGTGCGACAACAGAATGTAGTGTTTTCTTCTGCTACATTATTCATGGGCTCGAGGAGAGGCTTGGCTCCATGTTTGGCACTGGCTTGTTTTGTTTAGCGTCCCCTGTTACACGGGCCCTATCCACCCCCACTTCTCACATTATAAATTCTTAATCTACGCCCGCACTTGCTCACAACCCAAATCTTGCTGGCTCTTCTCCTGCGCTGCAGGCATGAGGAGCTGGAAACAAGTTCAGGTGGATCTCTTCTTTGTCCTCAAGCTCTGTTTACAGGAGCATACAACCCTGATTAATGGAGATAATCAGATAACGGCTTTAATGAATAAATTATGACTGGCTGGATCGGAAAGCACTGGATTTTCCCCAAGGAGGGAAAAAAGATTCTAATGGGTGCATAAATGGAAGTCTTTACTTCATATGCAGAAGCTGATAGTATTCTTTAAAACAATGTGGTGAATGTGCGCTCCTGAATGACTTCAGTGATCCAGTCACAGACATTCATCATCCAAATTTGTCCACCAATTTTGGTTCAGATGTGATTAATATTCATGCTGTGATTCACCTACACTGACATACATCAAATCACTATAGAGAAACATTTTTCATCAAGGCCACTCGGGTACAGTAAAGCAGTGAGAGCGTGAAGTCACTCACCCAGGGCTAGAATAAAATCATTCACCACAATATTGATTGAGACTCCTGGTGGGGACAGATTGAGATTTGATGTGATACTCACCTGTATCCAAAGATGTTAAACGTGAACTACAGGTAGGGGAGGAACAGTGCTGAAAATCAATGCACCAGCAAGTTAAAGCCACATCAT
Source organism: Xiphias gladius (assembly GCF_016859285.1). Classification (NCBI taxonomy): domain Eukaryota; kingdom Metazoa; phylum Chordata; class Actinopteri; order Istiophoriformes; family Xiphiidae; genus Xiphias; species Xiphias gladius. Next base: position 22,008,001 of record NC_053410.1, read on the forward strand.
CTGGAGCCAGTTGTCTTAATTGAAAAGCTATCTCAAGTGTGGATTGCAGCACAGCCATAAAAAAGCTTGAGTCTACATCAAGAGTGTTATTGGAGTGCACTTTCACAGATATGAAGCGCTGCAACAAGACCATGGGAGTGGAGGAGGGGAGCTGGTGGCTGGAGGGATCGGTGGGCAGGAGGGCAGTGGTGGGTAAAACTGATTTTTATTGAACCATTAAATCCCCAGTGCCAAATGTAATTTGAAGTTTTTGTTGCTTTTCCACCATTAGCTGCTAACAACCCCATCGCTCAGGGGGCTGTCCTGGTAAAAACAGAGTGGAGAGACAAGGGCAAATCAGAACAACACCGTAACACCTTCAATCCATGCAATTATGGTGTCGTTAACATTAGCCCATCTGATTCCTTAATGTCAAGGCTAACAGATGCATCACTCAGGGAGCCACCAAATCTCATCAGAGAGGAGACACAGGTGGAGAGCAAAAGCCAAACACTGCAGCGTAATATTGTGATGAAGCGACAAGTGAGAGACAGAGTAATAGACAGTGAGGGCGGGCGGGTGTGTGTTTGTTTGGGACTGTGTGTTTGTGTGCGCGACCATGCATGTATAAAGCTCAGAGGATAAGTGCACATTGAGCGACAAGGGACAGGCTGCATCACCATAAAATGTAATCTATTAAAGCTTATCCCAAACAAGATCGCTACATCTAAATTCATCTCAGTCTGTCAGGCCCTGTTCTATTCCCAGTGCTGCTACACCGTAATGGGATGTGACAGTACATGTCCTAAGGAATGAGGAAATAAGGGATCTCCATGTCACGTAGCCATGTCACTTTCATACAGCGTCTTGCCCCATGAAGACAGAGTAGTGGGGCAAAAACACTAAACAATGAGCGCAGGATTAAAATAATGCATTATAAATTTGGATACTAGCACATTCAGCCTTGCATACGACAATACTAAAGGATAATTGATGTAATTGTTGCCATTATTCCTTTTCAATAATAATAACCTTGTATCAACCTTGTAATAACTAAGACCTAGTAATGTTGGTCAGGTTAGCCAAACTTACTTTGGAGTAAAATACAAATCAATTGTCAAAATTATTACCCGTACTGTCCATTGTGAACATCCATGACATTTTAAACTTTACAGCCTTCTGTACCTATCATGGCTGAGCCTGCACACACAGCCATTTTGTGCAGTGAAGGGTTATACCAGCATTTCAGGTGCACTTATTTAAGGATCTACCACCAAATGAGCCTTTAGCAAGTTGAGTAAGAAAGATCTTGTGTCCAACGTTTTGCCTCTTTATCTCTGCTATTTCTTCCCAATATCTTTTCTGTCACTTCCAGTTCTCCACAACATCAAAGTCCCCGTCATTCACAAATTCTCATGTCATCATAGCTGACAAAAGATCTTTCTGCCTGCATTCCTGGAGCAAATTGGTCTTTGGGTGCTGTTCTTTAAGTATTATTGCAATCCTGTCATTCTGTCTTCATAGATCGAGCTTTGCCCAACCCACAATCTTATCAATACCATTACTATCAGGATGATAAGGGAGAGTCAACTGAGAGTATCCATCACCTGCTGGCTTTAACTCAGAGCTGAGACTCCAGGGGTACTGTCTTATCTCGTGGCGTTGTGGTCCTATGCTTTAAAGTGAATCACCACAGTCCTTCTCTGTTGCTAATCTAAAAAAATACTGTTATACACTTGCAACTGGGCACTTACTATTGAGGTATTATTGAAATAAAGAGGTTTAGAAAAATTGACAAAGTGTTGGCTTCAAACCAACGTCAGATTGTTCGACTGCTCTAGTTTGTTTACCAATTGGGAAAAGTGTTTCCAGATCTCAGCAAACGTCCCCTCATTAAACCCCGACCCTGTTTGCTACTGTTTTCAACACCTGTCGAGCTGATAGTGATAATGGTGTCGGTTATACCACTTCCAGTTCTGGGGTCCTTGATTTTAAACAGTGATAGCCAAAAGCAGCTTCACCATCACCATGCCAGCTGAAATGACAGCTGTCACTAGCAGATTTTATTAGCTGCAGCTGATAAATTGGTTGAAAATACTGTCTCCTAATGACTTTTTTAATGTTTCTAGCTTACTGTTTTTAAAATGAGAAACTTGTTAAAAAAAAAAAGGGTTGAACACATGTATGCACTGGATGACTTGACTTATGTGCTAAAAGACTAGACTAAACACACTGTTTAATCCATTATCTTTACTACAGCCCCATGCATACCACTTAAAGGTGGAGAGATCCAAACCTTGACAAGCCTGCAATGGTGAGTACAATTTTATCATAACAGATAGATATTATGGCCAAAACAAAAATAAGATGCAAGCCTTAATAAACTGGAACTGTCATTTAGTCTCCTCTGGTTTCTGTTTCCATGAGAGAGACCTTACATATCATGGAATTGCACCTCTATTGATGTAATGGCCAATATCTCATTAAATGTTCTCCAGAACTGAAAGTACAATTGCAAACAAATCTGTAATCTAAAAGAGAGAGCAGCAGGCAGCAGCCGCTTGCTCTCTCTTCTTTATCCCACCCTCCCTCACTGCTCACCTTCTCCCCCTTGCTATCATCCTCTCCCAGTGCATCCCACTCTGTCAATCTGCCATGCAGCGAGTGCCTTGAAACAGCGCGCCAATCGCTGTACAAGGAGCGTGGCTCTTGCCTCCTCTCCCCCTGTAGTCCGGTGGGATTGGCTGCTGCTCTGTGCTCCGGGCTTTCCAGACAACAGCCAGATCCTCGGACCACTGTGCGGCTGCCAGGAGCAAAGAGCTCTAATGATCGCCCACTGCCATTGAAGCAGAGCCATGGACACACAGGCATAGAAAGACCAGTGAAAACCAGAGTGCTTACAGTGACAGAGGGGGGAAAAAAATTCACAATTTCTGTATTTTTCAGAAGTGTGTTGAGGGCAGCCACAGTAATCATCTTATTTAAATCTTAATAAGGATGGCTATGTCCATCAGACTTCCACTTCTTGTGAAATATGGATTTCGTGTTGTGGTATTGCCGGTACAGGTTTATGCAGGCTATTGTGCAGGATGACTCAGTGGTAGACTATTTTGCTCCACATATTCTCTTGTGGCACAAACAACATCTTGGGATATGTGGTGGGATTGTCAACCTGGGCTTTGTCAAGGGAAGAAAAAGATTTTAAATTCAATCTCCCTCCTTCTTTTATGCTTTATTTATGCCTACCTCTGTCTCTATCTCTCACCCTGTCTCTTCCTCTCAGTCCTCCAAATTTATAATTACCCTCACCTTTCCTCTTCCTTTCGATGTCTTAGCTCTTTAAGCCTTAATTTCTCTGCCTGATGGACACTCCTTCCTTTCCGCAATCTGGCTCCTCTTCTCTCGACCTCTGTGTCACCTGCTTTTTGTCCAAGTAAGGGAAGGCTTTTAGTCTCTTATCAAACTCTCATGAATTATGAACATCCACCGTCCAGTGGCCCGGACAGACACACATCTCACTGTCTGCCTGCCTCTCCGTTGAAGCAGCTCAGAAATGAAAGCTAGTGCAATCCAGTCAGAAACACCTTGTTCTGTAGACCTTTATGATGAATTATGTAAGCTTTTGTGACCCCCCCCCCACATGCCCCCAAACTCTCGTGTGACGCACACAGATCACCCATGAACCTGCTCAACCAGCTCAAGCAAACCACGAGTACAGTCACAAGAGAAATCTTGTCAACACTGAAATAAAGCCTGCTGACTGACTCCAGGTCAAACTTTTGACCTGACAAAGATTCAATGGAGATCCAGATGTTGTCTATTTAAAAAAGTTTGTGGTTTTTCACAGTCAGTGTGTAAGCATTCCTTTTTCATTGTATAATTACATTCCTTTCTTTCACAAGACAAAACCTTGTATTTATAGACAAACTCCTTTGCCATATTTGCAATATCAGATTAATTTATGTAAACAACTGGGTGTATCACTGGGAAGAATGTGAGCTTCTAGCATTACACTACCACCCAAATCCACGTTACATACTAAGAGAACATAGTATATTTTCTATTTAATGATTTTCATGTTGTACTGTTTTTAGCCACACAAGTGTCAGGGCTCTAGGGATGAAATCAAATTTAATGGAAATCCATCCAGGCATTTTCAAGACATTTCATTCTTTACCAAAATATTCAGCCTGCTGGTAGCTCTGCATGAAAAGTCAGGGCTATGAGGATGACATTGACTGCTGGTCAGTCCACTACTCTGTTCCAGGCAGAAATATCTCAGCCACTATTGAATAGATTAACACAAAATTTATAACAGGTGTTCATGCTTCCTAGATGATGTATCCTAATGGTAATTCCCTGATTTATCATCAGGGCCACGAGCATGTTAATTTTTTTGGTTAAGGATAATTTGGCTTGACAACTAATGGAAAGCATTCCATTTGGTTTAGGCATTCATGTTCTGACATGAGGATTAGGACTTTTTATCCAGCCCCACTTTCAGGCCAAAATTCCAATTTGTCCAGAACTTTAGCTAATAATCAAATACCTGCAAAAACATTTTCTACCAGCCTCTCTAATCTATCTTAAATTGTATTTAGTAAAAGTTAGCTATCCCACTAACACAAGTTTAAAGCTTCTAGCATGACAGAGGAATACAATTCACCAAGAAAAAGAGAAATGGTCATCACCAATCATAATTTATTTGAATTTTTCTGCCGCCATGAGTAATTATTCCATTTCATTTTTGCACTGCATTGTGGGAAAATAGTGTCTAACAGCAGTGCATTCAAAAATCAAGCAAATGTAGTATCCATGCTGCCTTTTGGCATATAGGCGTCTTCATTTTGTCAGTTTTTCACTGCGATCACACTACTTATATTGCATGCTGCTCAGTCAGATTTTGTAGGACAACTGGTTGACTGCTTTAAGGCACACAACAGCTACAACAGTTATTCTTGCTGTGGTGGCTGTAAGAAAGCTACCATTGGGGCCAGTGATGTCATGGAATGTATTTTTTCTGGGAGACAAATACATTTTATAGGCTGATGACCATATTTTTAGACTTAATTTATCTAAATTTGATTACTTTTCAGAATTTTAATCTTGGCAAATAGAGGAAGGCTGAGATCTTCATGATGGGAAATAAAATTTAAAATACAAAACTGAATCATTCAATGGATAAATAAGATTTGTAAAATCCAACTAATTAAAACATTTTTACACTATATATTTGGTGTATTTCTACAATCCTGGCTACGGCCCTGCTAGCTGTCACACCTTTAATCTAGCCACACTGTTCAAACGGCCTAATTTAAGCTTCAACGTAGCTTCTGGTAGGCATCAGCAACTGTTACCAGGGTTGTTAGTGGTTCCTATTGTTTCAGAAAACAGAGATAACAGACAGGGAACGAGGAAAAAAAATAGCAACATCCTTTATGTGACAGAAAGCAACAGTTTTTATGAGAAATGTGGTCTGTTTTTTGCACGGTACAAAATACTACACATGCTAGCACCCTTAATTGTCTCCTTGATCCTTGTTTGTCAGCAATAAAAATTGGCTGAGCTTTTGGCAGGTGGCTCCTATCACCAGCCAGCCACATACTGAAAATGCTGAAGTACACGACCAGTATTCACTGCAACAACTCTGGCATTACAGTAGCCAGTCAGCTTCCATATGTCATCAGACAGTAGCAGAACAATATGGCTGGAAGCAGCGTGAACGCAAAGTAAGTCCGCTAACGAGATGAGCTGAGCTGCTGGCAAATACATACAGATGATCCCTCATCTTAGGATTCGAGTCGGGTGCTGTGCATAGAAAGAGTTGAGAGCTCCAGTATGGATTAGTCGGGCTGGGAGTTGCTTATGCTCTTAAGGAGAACACAGAGCAGCGCCACACTGGATTACACAGCTGGGGAAAAGGTTACACACTTCAATGCGCGTGAGAGAGGCATGAACAGAAGGAACAAGCTCTCAGCAGCAAGGATAATTAGAGATGTATACCTTTCCCGGTCTGACAGCACAGTCAGACAGGTGTTCCTGCGTAGACTGGATGGGAATATTATTTGAGTTCGTGCTCTGTTTACTTGGATAAAACAACCATTCCCTGGCCCTTCCTTCGTATGTGCAATGTGTCTCCACTCATGTCACCAAGACAGATATCTGTGTATTTACTGTAATTTAGTAATTACTGTGCCTCCGATCTGGGTTTTATTTAGCAGTGAGAAAGAAGTTAATTACAGTGGCCTGTTGCTTGACACTGAATGCGATTTGGATTGTTAGCAGATATTGTAGTTGACAGCATTTTCGATTATACTCCTTAATGAACATGGATAATGCAGTAATATCATACCTTGGAAATGGCATGTGGTCAAGAGCATATGAGTGGATTTTGACTCTAGAAACAAACCAAGAAAAGTCAGGTCTTCGATTTGGAGGGATAGAATGGATTCATTTAAGGATAAGATTATATTCTTTATTTTTCTAATTGTCAAGAGATCCCATGAAACGACCAGAACCAAGTATTGCCTGTGCAGCCAAAGCCTAATATAAAATATTCATCTCTGTTATAGACTGCAATTGTTGACCAAAAACTATTAAAACACATCAGTGAGCCACACTGTTGCACTGGGTCCCGTGTTTCTTCATTACTATGAACATGGACACACATACACTGTCCAGCTAATGTAAATATGTGCAAATCTGTGCTGGAAATAGTCCCCAACAAATACCGTACAGTATTTACTCCTGTTTGAGTAATGTTTGCTGAATACTACAGTAGCCAGTGGTTTTGGGAAATTATGTAGCCTATTTTGAAAATAAAACTTTAGTACTGTATATACTATATTTGTGACCTGTTTTGAAGATTTACATCTGAATGCCAGAGACAGGCAAGAGAAGTCAGAAAGTACTGAGAGACAGACTAACACACTGTTAAATTTGACATTTGTTGACAATAACAAAAATATAGAATATAGCCTGCCTTATCCTTTAAATCAAATAAATATTTTGATCCCCTTAGATGATGATACAAATAAATCACAAAGACTTAAGATTGCAGTCTTGCAAGTTATTTACATATCTTGAAATGGCACATTTTAAAACTAGCTGCAAAGTGCAGTTACTTATTCTTATGTAGTTTACTTGCTGAAACAAATTTAATTAACAATGTAACATTTGAAACAAGCCAGAGCAAGAAAGATTGCTCCTTTCATATCAAACTAATGACAGCTGATTTCAACTCCCGAAAGAGCAGATTTTCAGAGGCAAAGGGAATTATCTCCCACCTTTACATTTTTTATCATGTGTTTTCTTACACATGATAGAAAAATAGCTTGGCACTAAATTCAGCTTTGAAATTGTAAACAGAACAAATTTCCAATTCTGACTCACTTTAAGGAAGCAGAAAAATATAGATCCGACAGACCTTCCCTATAGTCTGTCCTTGTGTTCCCTCAACAGCTGCAGTCATATGCACTGGGCCTGATGAGGCATTAACATTCCAGGCCTGTGGAGCAGGATCAGTCTCCTCTATTGTAATTACTGCAGTCCACTCCTGCTCCACATCTACAGCAGGTAGCTATTAGGCTGAACGAGTCAACATGCTAGCAATTTCAATGCAGCTATCGCTAGAATCAGAAGTAATCTGGAAGAGAATACAAAATGACCGTGCTTATGATCATGGTGCAAGAAAAACGAGACGTCACATACTGCAACCGATGCATGGACAGTAAACGGCAACGGTGTTCAGTAAACACTAGCAACTGAACACCTTAACGCATAATGTGGGGCTGCAAATACTAATGCACAACCGAATGTATATATTCCTCTTCTTCCTAGCTGCAGTGATTTTGTATTCCCCTGAGGCAGCCCTAAAGCATTCTGACCGCTGAATTCTGTGGACAACTCCTGAAACTGGACAATAAAACTACAGCATATGCTTTATATTTATGCAACGGAGGAGAACTAATGTGCATTCCGAGCTCTACTCCAACGTGATTAAAGGGTGTTTGTGAAGGAGTGTGTGGGAGAGGACTGTAGAAGGAGTGGCGGGGCAGATGCAGTGATGAACTCAAAAGGTTAGTATGAATGAGCAGCGAGGGTTCCGTATTTCTGCTGTCATAGCGCAGAATAATACATGTACTGTGGATGCGGTGGATGTCGCATCACCCTCTGTATAATGTATGGCACTACAGGGCCGAAATGTGTCCTACGAAGTTGGGGATTCGTTATACAGCTGAAAACTCCTGCACCACAGCTGGCTGCAGCTTTTAGAAAGTCTAATTTTACACTTTTTAAATGCTTTTAATGCTACTGAGATAGAGATCTAAGACAAGGCAGCCAGCATCAGACTTAACATAGCCTGTAAAACATTAAAAGAGTGAGTAATATTTAACAGACATGACGTTCAGTTACATTTAGAAAAGGAGGTATTACAAAGCCTGCTCTGCATTAAGCCAAATTTTCAATAATACCTACAGTTTGTTTGCTTTGCCCTGAAGCAAAGAACCTTTTTGTGTGCTTCGTTCATTTAGGATCACAATTAGATCCACAGCATTGCATGTAAACAAAAGTCCACAGGCTCAGAAGTAGCTCATTACTTGACAGAGTTTGGGTGAGCTGTCATCTCAACACATAGGGAATCAAGTCAAATCTGATTCAGCCCTGTAACTTGAATCTAAGCATGATGGACTTTAGACTGTGGTTTGTCCTCAGTTCATTTTCTAATGCTATGGTTCCCAAGAACAAGCACCTGCTGGTAGATAAATGTCGACCTCAGAATTATAAATTGTTCAGAATTCATTATCATTCCCATTGTAAGAGATTCTACAACAAGCAGAATCTCTTACAAATCCCAAAGATTTCTTAGACAAAAATTCAAATTGCCATGTTGTCACTCATCCCAACAAACTGAACTAAAAGGAAGGCCTCCAACATTTTTGGTTGACACATCTTTCAAAGTATATTTTTTCCTTTTAGTTCTGGTCTGTTTTGCACTCATACTGGCCTACTACACACAACCGAGAGCTGTAAACATCAAATTATTTTAAGTTTTGATCATTGCCTGAGTCGGAAATTGAATTCCGATGACTGACAGCAAAGCAAGCGACACTTTACTGATCCTTATGTGTTTATTTATCTTGTCTGGTGTCCCTAAGAGCTCACAAAGAAAATAATGGATTATGAGGATTATTAGTTGAGACTGCAAAAGGATTTATATCTTAAGAAGGCATGTTGTGTGTCTGACTTTCATGTGAGAGACCGGAGTTGACGTCTACTCACAGACCTGCCATTAATGGTCCCGTTTTTAATCAACCATATCTATGATCTTTACCTAACTTTAACCAAGTGTGTTACCTGGAATTATGCTTCTCTGGGCTCCACATCCATACATTTACACTTGTGTGGTTCTTTTATACTATACTATGGATTAGGCGTATAAAGCACAGTATGTGTACACTGGAAAGTAGTATCACATTTAGCAAACCATGATGTTAAAAAAAAACAACAACATAGAAATTGGAGAAAAAAAGAAATTGAAAAAAAAATCAATTTCACTAGAGTGACAGTGTAAACAAACTGCTACATCTGTGAAACAAACGTAGAAGAATTTTGATTAATCAATGTACGTTGAAGCAACAAATGCAAGATGAGCAACGGTATTGAGTGCCTTGAACAGGGACACATTTTCCTATAGTCTGGCAGTAGATCACTTGCAAAAATAACATGCTGAATTGTACGCCGAAACTCTGAAAGAAAAAGACATCTACCCAACAGGAACTTGAATCAGCCAATCACCTCCTTTGGCATGTTGTTGAGATTTGGGAGGTATGCACCCTTTAACATATTCCAGAGCTTTACAGAATCGACTAATACTGATGTTCTTGTCTGGCCATAGGGTTATATATATATAGGGTCATAAACAAAGACGAGCAAGCACAAACACAATGAAAAAGAGGTTTTATATTACAGAGAGGTTTACTGTTCGAGTTCCTGCGTGGTCACTACGTTTCACTCAATTCAAAACGAGCAACTACCCACATGCACAGAGTAGGACACAAGTACAACACACCTCTTTTTAAACTGTTTCACTTTTAGATACATCAGGGAAATTAGTTGCACTCCTGTACTGATGCACATCTGTGTTACCGTTGTTACCAAATTACTTACACCAGCTGCAGATCAAAAAGTGAGATCCTGATTTCTAAAAGTAATATACACCGATCAGCCACATTAAAACCGATATGGTAGTGTTGTGGCTGATGGGTGTATATTACTTTTAGAAATCAGGATCTCACTTTTTGATCTGCAGCTGGATTTAATAATAGCTCAGCTTCCGAATTTATGCTGCATTACATATCTTCTATAACGAAATCCAGTGTGTTTGGTCTGCTTTCTTTTCACACTAGAAACAAATCCACTCCAGAGGTTGCCTGGACAACAACCAGATCAGTATTTAGTCTGCACCAGAGTTCAAATGGCAGCTTTCATGCAAATCTAAAAGGACCAAAAAAAAATGGCCAAGTATACAGTTTGTCTGAACAGCAGCAAACAGGTTTGGCGTGAGAGCACCCTTACGGACCCTTCTAAACCTTGCATACCTTGCATATGAGTTAAAGGCTGTGTACATGTGTGTTTCTGTGTCTGTGTATGTGTATTTGTGTGTTCCGCTCTCCCGGTATGAGACACACAAATCTCATCGAAATAAGCAGCTTATATTGTTTCAGTAAATTCAAAATTATGGACACTCTGTGGGAGGACTTGTAAAGGCTATGCCAAATTTACAGCTTGGCACAGCGCAGTAACAGATACAGTACAGGGGTGAAAACTACTATTTCCACATGAGGAATAACAACAATTAGAGAGAAATATACAGAGAGAGAAAGCGAGATAGAGCCCACTGTTGAGAGAGGAGCACAGCGTTACTGTAATTATAACTTGTGAGAGCCGGTGTTCTTGCAGATTCCGTCTGAGCAAATACTGGCGGTGCAGTAAAACTCCAATCTCATTGATGTAAGATTTCAAATTGAGGGGAGCGGCAGACGCTCCACAGATGGTGCAACATGCAAACACACTGCAGAGCAATTAGAAGAAGTAATTTTTTCCTTCCCTTTTCGCGAGTATTAGAGGAGACTGTTTCCCCAAAACATGATGTGGATGGAGCTGATAAAAGAGTGGGAAGTTAAAGGAAAGAGAGAAACGCAGAAGGAGGGATCATTTTGAAATGACAGTGAAGGAAGGTGAAAAGGCGTACTATACATGAGAAATGACAGATGTGTTTTTCTCAGTTATGTGTGTGAAGGTTTTTAGATTTTATTCATCAAAGAAAAAATGTTGCCGAGCATACGTGCGTTTTTTTTCAGTCCTTTCCATCCATGCAGATACAAACTGTCACATCTACTGTGTCCGCATACAGTACAAAAACAGCAGCACATGTCCCCCAACATATTGCACGTGATGGAAAGTGCAGGTGTAACATCTGTTCTTGACTCGAAATATTTCGACACGTCTAAGCAGGTCTTTAACAGCGACATTCAGTATATACATAGAAGCCAAATTCAACATCAAACCAAGCAACGCAGTAAAGTACATAAAACGATATTCAGAAATGTTACAGGTAGTGGCTCTGGGAGACCAAAAAGGTTTCCTCAGCTTTCATTTAGCAAGGGTTTTGCATGTCATATCAACAGCTGTTGGACGTCAGTTTGCAGGGATGCTGTGGTTTACCAGAATGTCTTTGTGTACATTATGTGAGGTGGCATATCAGATCAAGTCAACGCAGTGGGTTGTTCATTCCTGCCTTTTTCTGCATGCTGTCATATGCTACTACTCCCGACCTTAGTCAACCTGCTCTTACAGCATCCTAATGTTCTAATAATTTTGCTCTAATTACCCCACATAGTCCGGGACGTAGGATGAGAGGATGAAAGCAGCTTGCAACAGACACACAAGGAAAGAGGGGTGGGGAGCGTTTGTGTGTGAAGCTGAGACAGCGAACAGAGGGGATGGATTGCAAAGGACTCCCCTCTGCTGCACCCTACTTTTGGGAGGGGGTATCTACTGTAGGACATGAAGGAGGGCAGAGGGAGGGAAAGGAGGATAGAGACAGGAGTCAGTTGAGCTGTGATTTGTACTCCAGAAGCAAAGGTGGGGGGAATAAAGCAGCACAGGCCAGATTAACTAGCGAATGGGAGGCAAACTCAGCCAATTGGCTCAGCTTTGCTTCTTTTAGTCACATGAAAAGAGCCAGAGACGAAGGACGAGTGGAGGAAGAGGGAGAGCAGGGAGTGAGAGGAATAGTTAAAATGTGTGTGTGTTTCGATTTGTGTGCTTTATGCTATTGCGATGGTAGCTCAAAAAATAGTATTAGAGGAAGAATAGTCTGTGTAGGGTGCAAAGCAATATTTCTGTAATGTTCTAAACAGCATCTAATACATTACTGGCTTAACAATAATTATTAGCTCTTCTTGTTTTTTAACCTCTGAAACATTTGAATCTCATGTAAAATTCAAATTTAACAAAGTAAATTCAGCATTGAAAGTAGGAATTTATCTGTGTGTGTGTGTTTGTGTTTGAGAGATGAAGAGAGAAAAAGGGCAAGAGATCAGACAACTGTGCGAATATGAAATACGAACATGTCAACCACTCCCAACTTGCCACATACGGATGCTTGGTCAGGACCCCTCGGCGTCACTTTTTGATGCGCTTTAGCAATACTTGTCATCATGCACGGTAGATTTACAATGTTCTCTGCTGCGTTGAAAGTTGACGCATGAGTGATCAGATCGCATTATGGTTTAACCTAACCTTAACCAAGTCCTCTGTGTGCCTAAACATAACCATAAAAAAGTTTATTAATGCTGTAGTGTATCCTGCACGCTGATAAATACTGCTAAAGGGGTATCCAGTGCGTTAAAAAGTGACGCCAATGGGTTCAGTCCAAGTGTCCACGTGTGACAAGTGAGAATGTGTAGGAAATGCAAGAGGGTTTTTTTGTCTAGATTGGAAAATGCCATTGTTAAAGCATGTTTCTTTATTACTGGAGCAAGGGGTCCAATAAGTGCCAATGAGAGGGCACAGGATGATGAATGCCATCTGACTATAGCGGGTGAGGAAGTCCAACCTATGACTGGGCCAGAATGACCTACTGTCATATCAAACAGGAGGCAGACTTAACTGGCTCCAGAGATGAAATGTCCGCAGCAGCCATTCAAACTGTTAGAATCAGGAGATGTAATGTTCAAACCTACAGTAGGATATTTTTCGAGATAAAGTTTACTTAGCACACATGGGATTGTAAATCACATGGGACTGTAAATCCCATGTGTGCTACAAATTCTTGCCTCACATTTGTAGTGACCCACATAAACAGCTGGCAGGTGCCCGGTACAACAGGCTTCCAATGCTACCCGGTCTTCTAATGCTGGCTTCATTTGTTATTTAGGGAGGAACGATGTTGCTCATTCACTCTCAGAGTCTCAGAATCTGTGAATCAAAAATGTAAGCTTTCCAGGAAAACAGCCTTGTTTCTAGCACGACAAATATTCAAATTTCAGTCTACATTATACAGTACATTTCAGTTGGGTATGGGTGTTGAGTCTTAATGTTCAGTCAGACAGAACATGAATTTTATGTGACTGACAGGTACATGTTCTTCCTCAGGGTCAGCTTCAGCTCTGGTACTTGTCAGTAGTAATGTGGAGATGGTGTGCAAACGGGGGGTTTTAACTATTAATACCCAGCAGGAAGTGTAAATAAAGTGACCAACATCGTGCAGGATATAGTTTTGTTCTTCCACAGCTATTAACAAACAAAAGAAATCAGATTATGTGAAATCATAAATAGAATAGGTTGTTAAAGGTCGTGAACTTTTAACAACCAACTCTTTTAACAACTTCCAGCTCTTCATGCTCACAAAGGTCAAAATCTTGGCAGAATTTGCAGAAAGAAAATAAAAACTGATTAAACACCATAATCCGGAAACAGTTTAGTTAATTTCCTATCTACCTACAACAAGTTATCCTTGAAATCTTGTGTGTCTGCTCTTTTTTAACCAATATTTTACTTCCAGACTTTTGTGAGATCTTTTTACGCAAAAAAATCCTGAACCTGAATTAAAAAAAAAAAAAGTAAAACAAAACAAAAATACTTAAAAGTAACTTAAAAGAGCCACAATATGTTTGGCCTTTTGGATCTTATCAGAACCTTAAAAACCTCCTGACTTGGAATAGAGTCAACCAACCCGCGTAAATACCTTCTAGCACTAAAATGAAAAACTGAAATTACATCCGTAGTTTTTCATTCCTACTATCTGCCTTGATTTGTGGAATGAAAACCTAAATATCTTTCCTCTGTCATTAGTTAAAAATAGTTAAAAAAGGTATTCCCAAAGCTGAACCTTTCAGTTTCACCTTACATTCTGACACCTCCGCTCATTCAAGGTGACACCAGGATGAGTGATGCAGGTTTACCATGTGGCTATGGGCAGGGCACCACACTCTCTTTAACTTGATTACAGACGTTACTATTAAGATGCAATTACAATTTATCATTGAAAATTTGTTATTTTTCAAAAGATTATTTTTTCTACAGCAGTGGGCAGGCCAGAGGTGTCCTTCCTACAGTAGCTGTCAGGACGTACCATAGCTGGCTGAGATTATAGTTCAGATCGCGTGATCCAAGTGTGGCACACAACAGAGAAAATGAGATCTTGGCTAAATGTATTTAAATAAAGGACAGTCAGAGATGAGCAAATGCCTCCATTCATCTCTTCAGTGTGGTGCAGAGTGAGAAAAAAAAAACATTGTTATGCAGCAGTAAAAGACTGCATTGGACAACACCACCAACAGAGAGGCTTGGTAAGCACTGCACTAAACACTACACTATCCTTGATGATTCAACAAAAAATTATAAAAAATAAATTGGTTTAGTGGAGCAAACTGGGTTGGGCAGAAAGGAACGTGATGGTGCGGGTGCTCCAAGGGGTTATGAGTGACCTGGGTGCTTCCGAGATAGATTTTAAGAAAAGATGGGATGAATGATTCAGCTGGGGACAGCTTGTTCAGCACAGTCTATACAGGAAGTAGAGTGGATCACCTCCTCTGCCCATCTACAAAGGGAAATAAATCTCTGTGTTTCATTCCCTGGAAATGGACAGCAGTCTCGAGGGCCTGCTGATCTCAAGCCACTGAGAGGACTATTTTTCTTTCTCATTCTCTTGCTCCTAGTATCGCCCTCCCTTGTTCCCAGCTAAGTCTCTCCGTCTCACTTCGCACTTTCTATTTCCTCGATATGTCCACCTGTCCGGCTCTTGTCCTTCATTTGTCACTTATGAGTGTATCGCATCCTTTCTTGTTCTTTTTTCAATTCCACTTCTCTTTTTGTCTCCCACCCTCCTCCTACTCCTCCTCCTCCCCTCTCTGCCTGCCTCTCTTATGATGTGTTTAGCATTCAAGGCCTCTCACTGCTGCATCACAGGCCTGTTTGTTTCACTGAAGAGAGAAAGAAAGAGAAAAAAAGATGCAATTCCTCAGGGACGGAGTACAATTTCTATATGCCTTCACAGTGTGGAGCATAATGCAACTGCAGGGATGTACAGTAAAAAAACATGCAAGCTGTGAATGCTTAAAACTCGAACCTTTGCATGCACACAAACTCAATCCTGAATGTATGCACAGAAAATGATGCAAGCATGTACGTATAAATACACTCAGCTGGCAGTATTTAGGTACACCTAACTAAAACTAAAATATTGCAGCAATCCTGTAATAAATCCTACCATCATGATGATTATAATATTCCGTTTTTGTTGAAACAGTTTTACCGAGGTATTGATTCAACTTTATGGTCGTTTTGGAGGCTGCAGTTTGTGGTGCCGTTGAACTGTATTGCATTATACAGAGAGGTGTTTCTGTTAGCAATACTGAAAGAGTCACAGAGCATAAATATCTAGGTATTTGGCTTGATGAATCATTTACATTTAAACACCATATTGAAAATCTTCTCACCAAACTGTGGCAAAAACCCGGCTTGTTGTACACAAACGGATCCAGTTTCCCTATGAATTGTAGGAAAAGTATAGTTGAGTCTAGTCTTTCTATCAGTCCTACATTATGGTGATATAATCTACAGAAATGCTGCTACTACCACTCTCAAACCCCTCGACTCAGTTTATCATTCTGCCCTCAGTTTCATTACCGGAGATCCCTATGACGCTCACCATGTTCTCTATGACAAAGTTGGTTGGCCCTCTCTGGCACAGAGGGGTAATAAACACTTGTATCTTTTCATCCATGAAGCCCTTATTGGACATTCATCACCCTATATAACGTCTATGCTGGACTGGATCACAGGAGCCTACCAAATTCCCTCTACTAACTGCCTTATGCTTCAAGTCCCGCGGTTTTTTCTTGGAAAATCTGCTTTTAGTTTTTGTGCACAAAACACATGGCATTATCTACAACACATTCTCAAGATCAACACTCCCCTACCCCTGGGCAATTCAAGATGAGAATTTCAAACCACTGCACAACAGTCTGCTATTGCTTTCACTGAGTAATGTCCTCTTTTGAATTAAAAAAATTTTTTTTTTACTCTGTGTATTTCTCTGTATCTCTTTCTCTTCAGTTCAGTTTATTTGAAATGAAGGAACCCCCCCATTATTTTGGAGGCTTAAATGAAGGTTTTGAATTGAATGTGGTCCACCCCATGTATAATAGTGAAGGTAGGCTAAATGACAAAGACATCTCTCTGGATAATACAATACAGTTCAACAGCACCACAAACTACATCTTGAAAAATCATACAGCTGAATCAACATTTTTCTAAAACAATATCGACAAAAAGGGAACATTATAACTGTTATGAAGGTAAGATTTATTGAAGGGACTGTTGTATTATTCTACATTAGTTGTAGCGAGGTGTACCCAATAAACTGCCAACTGTGTGTATATTCACCTATGAAAGTGCTATGCGAAAGCAACTGGACTTGCTTGATGTTCTTGAAAACGTTTTGCCTCTCATCCGAAAGGCTTCTTCAGCTCTAACTGACTAGTGGGGAGTTCCAGGTATTTATCCTCTGGTGAGATCAGCAACTCTTGTGAGTCGTTGAGGTCACGAGTCGTTGACCTTCCCGGTCATCATGGGAGTCGTTATAGGATCACATGGGTCACGCTATGGATGGATGCTAACACCTCTGACACTTAGGGTGACAAGTGAGTCGTTGACCCACCCTGCCATCATTTGATTTGTTGTCGTCACATGAGTCACGGTGTGGATGGGTGTTCAGCTGTCTGCGGATTGAATTTAGAACTGGATTCTAAGTGGCTGACAGGTCATGTCTCAGACCACCTCCTCTGTTTAGTGACAGTTGTTCGTGATTGACAAAGATGGCCTCTTTCACTTCTCTTTCAAACCATCTGTCTTCTCTTGCCAAACTGCATACACCACTGTCCTGAAAAGAGTGTCCTTTGTCCTTAAGATGCAGGTGGACTGCTGAGTCCCGACCTGAGGAACTGGCTCTCCTGTGTTGTGCCATGCGCTTATGTAGCAGTTGTTTAGTTTCCCCAATGTACAGGTCTGTGCCTTCCTCGCTCCATTGGACTGCGTAAACTACGTTGTTCTGCTTGTACCTGGGTTGGAGGATTTAAAGTACTTAACTCCAACATGAACGGTGCAAGGACTCTTCATTAGCTTGTTGACCTGTGTCTCTTTGTGGACAGGGCCAGGCACAAGCAGAACAACGTAGTTTACGCATAGAACTTACAGAATACCATAACCTGGATGACTGAGAATCTTCACAGACATTAACCTATGAAGACACACACAAATATTCCTGTTTGCTCTCAGATTTATACACCCAGACACCCAATTAGAACACATGCTCAACACACCCACTGTTCATTATGAAGGATAACATGAACAGATAAAACCTTAATACCCATCCAATGTTAATGCTCATTGCCATTTGACTTTGACACTTAACTGCAGTTCAACGCCCATACAATTAACCTCCCGTCGTTTCCATGTCAAAATGGAGGGAAGATTTCCTCAATCTGTGCCCCTTCCACACAGAGATACAGGTCAAGAGCTAATGAAGAGTCCTTGCACCGTTCATGTTGGAGTTAAGTACTTTAAATCCTCCTTAGCTTATTATAAAACTGTACACAATGAATCCCTAACATATTCCAATTAGAAGCAAATTATCAGGACATTAAGCATTCACATTCATAAAGCACCATGTTTACTGAATTGGGACAAACTGGGTCATATTTGGTTGTCTTAGATGCCTGTGCTGACATAGAGAATTCGTTTACTGTGAACCAGCCCATGGCTCTATTCTGCTACACCAGTGTCCCCTGATAGAGTCTTAACCTGGAGGGCGGCTAACGTAGACACACACACATCCAAACACACCCTCACACATGAAGCACAAACATATCCACATACACTCCCCCTTAAAAACAAACACACACCCACACAGAACCGGGTGGTTCTAATTAAAAAGCAGTGGAGCCCTGTGGAGCAGAGAGAGGCTATCTGAGGAGAGAGGGAGGTGGGAATACTCCACCCGTTCAGCCTAAAGGCTTCCACTAATTACCTATCAATGACAAGGAAGAAGGAGATCTAAAGTGGTAAATATTGTCCCAAACTGTCTTCCTCAGTGAACCATACACTCTGCAATTCAGATCAAAGGTAATGCCCACTGACTTGGGAAACAGGATAAGATGCCATATGTTTGTGTAATTTAGGGATAATTACTTCTGATTCTGCTCGAAACAAAGTGACACTGTGGTATTAAACAGTTTGATACCAGCTAAAGGTCAGCCGACAGACACAGTAATCGGGCAAGATGCTGAAATACTGCTTTTTCAAATGCTCATTCTAATAGCAAATTTAAAGATTTTATTCTGGAATATGAAGCATACAATTAGGTTTTTGTTGATGTAGAAAAATGTAGAGTCGAGTTTGGATATGTCAGGTAGTTTGTTTTCAACTGATGTATATCAATACACAAAATGGTTCCCAACCTGGGGGGGTCAGGATTATAGACAGAGCGGGAAAGCAGAATCATATTAATGCAACACAAAATTATTTTTAGATTTTTTTCTAATCTTTGCTTAATTTCTTTGGTGTTCCACGCTTGTAGTGGATGATGCAAAGTACAGCTTGGAGAATGGGCTATGGGCTCATACCATGGCCATTTGCCAACAAAATGCATTAAAATTATTAGCTATTCATTTAAGTATTTTATTCATCTTGCTTTTCCATAGTAAATATAATAAAACTTGTACCTCAGAATTCCTGCTTCTAGCACTGACAAGCAGCATCTAGCTAACAGGAAGGAGTACGTTTCACAATGTTTGGCTGGGGGTTTTAAAATGCTGGGAGATTTTAGCTCTCAACTGCTGTCTCACAGTCAACAGTCTCTCACACTGTTATCTCTTTATTTTCTGTGTGAGTTTAGTCATGTATAGGCTACTCTCTAATTTCTCTTGCATCTGTCCCCCCAGACCCACAAGCTAGCAGCTTCATTACAGCTAACATAGCTAATTTCAAAAGTCCTTTCCTCTTT
The DNA here is from genome assembly GCF_016859285.1 of Xiphias gladius. NCBI lineage: Eukaryota > Metazoa > Chordata > Actinopteri > Istiophoriformes > Xiphiidae > Xiphias > Xiphias gladius. The sequence continues at coordinate 22,027,553 of NC_053410.1, forward strand.
CTACCATTACCTGACTTGAATGTCAAAATTCATCAAAAACATCAAATATCCAACACAATTGAAAGTAATTTTGTGTGGTTCTCACTGAATAGCTATTTATCCATTTTATTTTATTGGTTACAAAAATAACACTAGCTCCAACCTCTTTAGCTGAGCATCATTGTTGCTATCTTTACCTACACTTTAATAGCGACAAAGTTATTTAGAAAGGCAAACAAACAGCTGCAAATGCATTCAGTTATATTGTCCGGTTACAAAAAGTTCATCCCTACCTGCCAGCAATTAAGTGTCAAGAATTTTCAGTGGCCATGGTATGGTTTCTTTCTTTTTCTAAAATAGTTTACCTTATTGTCTCTGTTATTGATTGCAGAGCAAAATAAATTTCAGTTTCACTGTTTGTTCTGTTTTAAACAACAAATCATCCTAAATGTGCCTGAACAGAGCCAGTATTGGACCCCCTTCTCTTGTCACATAAATCTGGCTAAATTTGACCAACTACAGAGTGAAGTTGTCAGAACAGTCCCTATAACAGCAGTTGCTTCAGTACATTTTAATGTGCTTTCAGGGTAGAACATCTAAGCTGCTTCAAAGGTCTTCAAAGTAACATGAAATACCTGGAAGACTTTTTTTCTGTGGTATTTTGGTGTTTATTTAATAGCTGACCGAGAGCAACAAGAAACATTGGCAAAAAGATGACAGTCCCAGCCGGACGCATGACATTAGATCACAGAGCCACTGGGAAACTTATGATACCAGTGTGTTGTATGGATTCTATTTTTTTTTTTTTTAAAGGAACAATAATTTCTCCCTTTTTACATACATCTTTATACGAGCACAACAGGAACACTATTATGTAGTATTTAATTATTAATGTTCATGTTAAACCTAGGAAAAGAACTTAAAAAAAGACTTAAGAATTTTTTTTTCCTTTTTACTTTTGGCCTTCCTCTATATCAGTCTTTAGATTGTTGTCACATCTGATCATCATATTATTTTTCTTAAATACTGTCAACTGTTTTTAAAACGTTCAACAATAAGTTATATGTGTAAATACAGAAAATCAATCAGGAGGTGTATAGCCTACTTACGTACCAGAGTGCAGGTGCCGATGCAATAAGGCTGTGTTTTTTTGTCACAGCAGGGCTATATGTTGTGTCTCTTGGTCAAGTTGGACCTAAAATGGCTCTAAACGGTGCAGAGCTTCTGCCAGAGTGAGATAGAGCGCAGATCACTCAGCCAGTCAGTCAGTTACATGAGGATGGAGGGAACAGGTTGGAAAAGAACTTTACAGGGAAGTCTGCAGGTTTTTAGGAGCTAGCTTATTAATCACTTGTAAAGTCCAATTCTTAAAAAGCCACTGTTCTTGTTAATAAGAAACTGGCACCCGATTGACGTTGCAAGCCAAGGTCTTGTATGCCAATGTCACTTACATAAAGACTTACTGTACTATATCTGCAATAGAAAAATGATTTGACTATGAACTACAGTATTAAAGCTAAAAAAATGATTAAATAAATACATAAGTAAATATAACTACTGGTTTAAATTTGACTCAATATATAATCTAAAACAGCTTGGGGAATTAATGATTATGTATGTGATGACCGTGCTTCCAAATAGGACTTTTTTCCAGCGTAGCCCTTCTTTACTGCCTTATTTTATCTTTGCAGTAACTCCTTTGCTCAGTAAAAAGCTGTGCTGCTGTGCGTGTGTACTGCAGTCTTTACAGTGTGCTGTTAAACTGAGCAGTGTTAGATAGGCTGACTGATGAGTCATAGGGGAGGGAGTGAGTGAGTGTTTGTATGTGTGGATCGAGTGTACATGTCCTTCTGTGGTTGTGTGGAAAAATTTTGGCTTGAAACCTTTGTTGTGTGTGTGTGTGTGTGTGTGTGTGGGTGGGTGGGTGTGTGTGGTTGTAGATGGCTATTTTCACACAACAGACCTTTGCACTCTATATATACACACACACATACATTATACATATATATGTATATCTGCAACTACATCTATATTTTCATCATGATTTTGATTTGATGCATATTTTCAAATAACAGTGGGTGTATTTTGCTTTTCTGTTTATTGCTGTGTCTCACCCTCCAACTTAACACTGGCTTAGGCAGCCTGCTGTGAGACCCCGAATTATGAGATTTGTCTCAGCTGAATGATGTGCAGTTTACTTATTGTCATGGCAACACTTACACATGATGCTTCAAGCATTCAAATATAAGATTATATAAGGCCTCAAGCCTCAGAATCTGATTTGATATGACATTTTACGTGTTCCAGATGAAAAAAAATATATAAATCCATGTTGCAAATATCAAACATGTTTAAAAAATCTTAATGAGAACGACTGGCACTAACTGGATCTGAAGATGGAAGATTAGAATCCTTATATATCACACATATGATGTCATCTGCTGTATATCAACACCAACTGACCCAGACTGGAACAGCCCTGGTCCAGCTTGGTCCGATCTGTCGTCACGCCCAAATCATATTGAGAATCAGCCCAGCAGTCATAATGTGTCCCCGCCTTTACACTATGTCAAGATCAGCAACGTGAGTTCAATAAGGCATTAAAGGTTGATTGAAGGGATCATCCCTTTCTTTAGTCAAAAACAGACTATTAACAGAAGAATCAACATTTACATATACAATTAAAAATCAGATATAGATTGTACTCTAAAACAAAGCACTAGTGGTCAAATTAATCTGATCATCATTTATCACGTAGGCTGTAGCCTATAAAGCAGGGAACATGCTTGGCTGTCCCCGAATAACACTGTATTTAACAGCTGTATGGGACAGTTTGAGCCAGATGTTCATCACTCAGTTCACTCTTGACATTTGCATTATGGAATAGAAATTGAATATTAATTCAATTTCAGCATATTGCACCCACACCCACATTGTTCATTGTTTTGATTTGCTCAGTGTGGGTTAATAATATAAAAGAGAGCAAGAAGCAGCCTCGCACCGCTTCCCAACATACAGTGAGCAAACTCTAGCAGATGGAGTGCAAAAAATTGCCCATCTATACTATGAGCGATGTACCACCATGGGGGGATGGAAGAGAAGGGGGTGAGATGGTTTTTTGTGCCGCTTGTGATTTTTCTCTTTGAAAATGAGTACTTTTTAAGCATTTCCTCAGCCATTATATTTTTATGTATTTTTTGTGATTTGAAATAATCTGTGAATTGACTGAAACAATCCGATGTTCGCTCGTCCACGTCCAGTGGACATCGCGTCCAGTTAGGAACCAATTTCAGTTGTCTTGTCTCTATATGGGGTTTAGTATAAGTTAAGTCAGGAAGACAATACTCATGGTTACTCTCCCTTCCTTCTTACAACATAACTGGCCGACTGACAACCAATTAGACTTTGCTGTGCCATGACCTCTGAGAGCCAGTCATCTCAATGCTGTCCAATTTTTTTGTCTTTGTCTGCTGTTTTTTTTATTTTTGTTTCAGTGTCAGATCAATGCAGCCTGCCTCTACCCTTCCACCTCCAGTTTTCATCAGAACCAGCTGTCTGGTGGGTCTTTCTATTGAGCATATCAGGAATCCCACTTAACATCACATTCATACAGATCTTCAGCTAGTCTGTTTTTCATTCTCTCACCTCCATCAGTGTCTAGACATCCATGACTCACGCTGTGACTATCCCTGTTAAATCATAGCAACATTATGGGATCTAATCACCAAAAACTCCTCAAATATCCCTTTAATTTTTCCTGTAGCAGACACTAGGTCAAATCAATTAATTTAACAGCTCTTTAAACTCTCTGGCATCGCTACAAATGCCTGCAAACAAATGTAAATTCTCACAGATCATCTTAAAGGAACGGCAGATATCACATATTACTGAATATGTGTCTTGCTGAACTACACCGTGAAACTCTTAGAAGTTCACCATTTAAGTGGCAAATTCCAGGTCATGTAAGCGGCACAGCGGTTAGAATATCTGTCAAAACACTGGCAGTTTAGATGTTCACTATTCAGCTGATACAGCTCATAGCTGAGACTTGGAAAACACACCTGCTTGGCAGCAAATACAAAAAACACATGGAAGGTAAAACAGGGATATTAACTGATGTGCTGTCTACTGAGTCATGGCCTCAGAAGCAAAGAATACCATCAGGCTACCAATCTGAAATCCATTTTTTGCAAGTGGCGGTGTATAAAGTATACAGTTTTAATACTAACTTTGTGAAATTCCAAAAGATAACTGCTAACAGAAATTTTACAGGTTTTATAATATTTAGTTTGTAAATAAAAAAACAGTCTTAGAAAAAGCATCAAAAGCATAAAGGTTAATAGACAAATAAAAAGAAAATAGGTAACATACCTTTCATGATGCAATTTCATCATTTAGCACATTTTCTCAACTTTCCTAATAATGAAACACCACAAGATGAACTGGATATGAATTCTTTGGGTGTGTGAGCTCATCTATGTGTGTGTGTGTGTGTGTATTTGTGTGTGTGGGCGTGTGTGCGTGAGAGAGACACGTTACCAGAGCATATGCTAAAGTATTGGGCCTGTGACACTTTCCCAGATTATCAGTAATTGGCAAAGTCTTTCCCACATGCCTATGAAAAGTAGGGGGGGGATTTCAAGATATTGTTGCAGGGTGGTGATAGCTTGAATAGTTTAGAGCCCTTTCATAGGCTGTTGAAGTCACTTTGGTCCCCTTCAACAATGACCGTTAAAGTGCTCGCGAGCAGGGCACTGCTCCTCACCTCACAACTGTTCCAGAGGAGCAGGGCTGTGGAAACTGGGTAGCTCGTAGGTGTGAGAGTGTGAATCGCCCAGGGCTGACAAGCTGTGTTCATTCTGCATGCTAAACGAGGTGGAAATAGTGTTACACTTCATCATCTCACACCCAAAAACTGACTTTTCAAGAGATTTTTTTTCTGAATATTACCCAAATATATCAAGTCTTTGAAAGCAAGACTGCCACCGAAAAAAAACTAATGTACCTCCTGAATAAGATGCCAAAATGCAGAATAATAGCAGCACATTTGCCAAATTCTAAGCACAGACAGTGGGTACTAAGATTTCTTCCAAATTATGTCTTTAATCATGGAATGTTGCGCAGAATGACTTTGCATTATTATCTCTTTAAAGTATCATCATCTTAGGTTAACATGTTTATATCATACCACGAAAATATTCAAGTAAAGCACCTTTTGAGTCTGACTGAAATTGAATGTATGTAGCTCTCTCTCCACCTACAGGCACTGCCCCGGACTAAGGCTGTAAATTGGGCACGACGTGCCCTGTTAAATCAAGATTAACTTAATGGAGATACAGTATGGCTACAGCCTCTAATGTGCTTCAGCGCTACTATTATTATGATTTCCTCATGCCAGCTGGTCAGTGATACAGTAATGATCCCCGTTACGGTCTTAAGTCAGTAATGTACACATAATAGCACTACTTTATACTGGTGATACAGGTGATACAGTCAGAAGAAGTGATTATCTGGAGAAGCAATTACACTGCTTTTTATTTTTTATTGAAAACTTCTGATATAACCTAATTGCTTTCTTGCTGCAAGAACTGCAAAGACACAGGCATTCGTTTATTTCACTTGGAGAAAAAAGTATCTACAGGCAGCAGCAGTGCATGCAAAGTCAGGAGGTGAGTGAAGTGTTCAAGAAGTGCTTGAGTTAGAGTTTCTCAACTAGGCTGAGACATTTATCTTATGCAGTAAAGCAAAATCCAGTGAGCTTCGAGCAGACCTCCATCCACACGACAAGCTGGTTTAAGCATTGTGAGGTTCCTCTCGTCTCAGATATACAATGTCATTTGCTTAAAAAAAGGAGTTGATTGATATGCCAACCGAATCCATTGTTAATTACTGCCGTGACTATTTCCCTGTCCAGGATTTAGGTTCAGTAGCTTTTTATTGAACCTGAATCCCTTATTGGATCTGTTCTTCAAGCCTGACCACTCCCTCTTGCTATGAGGAACAAGCATAAGAAATGAGCATGACAGGGTGTATATACTATTAATTCTACTCTATCATTTACTAATGACCTGATTGATTGGCAACTTGGTCACCGCTAATAAAAACGAAAGGGAAAGACAATTTTTAGCCTCAGACTAAAAACACAACAAATCTCCATATTTTACCAACTTGGAACCAAATACAAAATTGTACTATTTATTAGAGACCAACTGTAACCATAATGGCTTTTACTGGTACCACGAGATATCACTAACTATATCTTCATGCTGTTGCAAAGCATGGCAACGGGTGATTTCCTGTCTTAAGAAACATGTGGAGACTGAGTATATTTGGAAGAAAGTCTGTTTCAACAGCAAATTGAGATGCCAGGACAATTTAACACAAAAATGTCACAAAAGGCCAGATTTGTTTAGAATGACCCTTTTCATTTTGGTCACATATTTCATGCCAAACCCCCAAACAACTCTGAGAGCACAAAGAGAATTATAATAATGAAGAGACCAGATGGAAACTTCCTTTCTTAAGTATCAACCTTTTTTTAGGCTGCTTTTCAACTAAGACTCTTATTGAGATTAGGCAATGACGAGAAGCTTTGGAGTGCACCACACGTCAACACATCCCTCTCATATTTACAGTTTCTGAAAAGCCAAATCCATCGTACTGGGAGTTCCATGCTCAAATATGCTACTCAAAGACATAGAGTGCCAATCCTTGAGAAGACTTGAGGTTCTGCCCAATTTCTAGCTTCAGCGAGAGAAATCACCAGATCTTGTCTTTGTTTTTCTTTGTGTTTTTTTTATGGACTTGACTTGAGGGCGGCTGTACCTCAGGAGGTACAGCGGGTCGTCCCAAAACCGGAAGGTCGGTGGGGTTCAATCCCTTCCTCCAGTCCGCATGTCGAAGTCTCCTTTGGTATCTGAATCTGCAGGTATTTGCAGATGCGCACATGTATGCCTTTGTATACTTAATACAAAGTAACTGACTGAACCCCAAATTGCCCCCAATGTATCATCAGTGTGTGATTGTGTGTATGTATAGAAAGCACTGTATTTAGAGAAAAGTGCTGTATGAATGTGTGTGTGAAAGGGTGAATGTGGCATGTAATGTAAAGTGTTTTGAGTGGTCGATAAGGCTAGAAAATTGCTATTTACCATTTGAGAGTGTAATGAAGCCTGTCAAGCCTGTTGGTTTTAATTTGACGAAGTCCATCTGGAGTATTGTCCTCCCCATGACACATCTGACTTTGTTCCTCTTCAAGAAATACATATATACATACATGCATGGGAAACACAGCCTTGACCTAGAAGTAAGTGTGATAATTGCAGACGAAACCACAGAGACTTGACACCATCTCATGAGAGAAATGAAATAAGCATGCAGCCTGAAACATAAACACACACCCACTGATACACACTAACATGCACAGACAGCGTATTCACTCACATGCACACTGATGAATTCATTGGCGGACTGAATAGCTAGAGGGTGCAAACTGCCCAGATGTTGCAGAACGATGTCACTTCATTGCCAGGTGAGCCGGGTGTTTTGCCTGTATAGTGCCTCTCATCTGTTGATGTGGTATTTTGTCATTTGGGACAGCCACAACAGGAGCCATGGCGGGGCTGCAGCTGATCTAAAGTGACGGGTATACAAGGCCATCCTATCCATCCCAGGAGAGTGGCTCGCATTCACTGACTCCCAAATTACTGTCCTATTTGCAGGCCCTACCCCCACTACAACCCCACCTATCACCGGGTGATCTATGGCGTGCCCACAAACCAAAACACGGTGTCATCTTGCTGAGTAAATAAGCGGAAACAGACTTAAGGGCAGGTGGTAATCCTTTTCACATGCTTCAACTGTATGGGGTTGGAGAACTAATTTTATTGTGCCCACGAGCTACTGTACAAGCTGTGCGCCCAATCTCATATTTTATTTCTTTCTTAAATGCTTTCTTTCTCCTCTGTTAGAACATCTTCTCTCCTTACACTCTCATCCCTGCATTTGAACAGAGTGTCAAAATATACAAAAGTGAGTGGCCTTTAAAAAAAAGCCCCCCTGAGAGTGAGAAAAAGAAACACTGAAAGAACGACATTTCCTGACCTCGGGCCGGATCCGGTGGATTTTGCCAACAGAGGTGAGCAAAAGAACAGAATAGCATATTTTGGAAAGTTTCACACCATTTATGAACTTGCGCCTTACCTTGCTGAGCTGACTGGCCGGTGAGCCACTGTTGTTGACAGTGTGGCATTTGAAGTTGAGCAACGATTCCCCCGCGGCTTCACGCTCTCCGCCCATGCCCTTGTCAGTATGGGAGTGACTGTCAGGGAGGGGGGAGGGGGCAGATGAGGGGGGTCGTTGGAGTGCCGTGCAGGACAGACCGAGAAAGTTAGATGGCCGGATCAGAAAGGCCTCCAGAGCTATGTTAGCAGACACCTGAGAGAGGGAGGCCAAGAATAAGGAGTGGAGGAAAAGAGTGAGAAGGGTAAAGAGTGGGTGGGAAAAGAGCGGGTGGCGGAAGAGAGGGGAGGGTAGAGATTTTTATATTAGTCATTTAACTGATGGCTTTCATCCCCAGTGACAGCAAAGGGAAAAGAATAGATGGAAGCGAGAAGAAATAAAGAAAGGAAGCAATTTATCTTTCTCGTGTCTTATTGTAGCTATCTGCTTGAGCTGAATTAACTTCTCATTATTCTAAACCTCAAAAAAAGGGGAAAGCTATGGGACATTTAGTCAGATGATCAACCTTTGTCCTGACTGACTGTGACAGTGAGTGTGGGTGTTACTGTTTGGTAGTCCAGCCATACCTTAGAAATGACCTGATTGTCTCTGGTCAGCGCCAGGTCAGCAATACGCTCCACACACTGGACGATCCGAGTGCACGCCCTTGCCTCATTCTGGGCCATCCACAGGATATGCTCCTCCACTAGCATCATGTTACTGGCTATGTCTGATATATAGTCCCCCAGCTACAGAAAAACAAGCAGACATGTATGCAAATGGATGCATGCATTACACAGACTGTACCTACAAAGCCCATATGAACACACCCATGAAGAGGCAGACTTATCATGCACATCAGTCATATCCGCAACAACAGGCACGTTTATAATCTCCACTCAAAAGTGCGAGGGAGGCAATGGTGTCTTCATTCATTATAAAGAGATTTAATTTAGATTAGCAGCTCCAATGGGGTATAATCGCTTCCTTGAGATGGCAGTTCACTATTTACTTACTGTACTTTTCATTGTTGCTTCATTTGACTGTTTTTTATTGGATGAATGAGGGTGGTCTCCTCAGCATTGTCTTAGGACTGATAAAACTTAAAGCTTCCCTAATAACCTCTCCTCCCGAGTGACCAATGATGAGTAATTGGACATGTGAGAGCCAATATTGAATTTTTTCACTGACTTGGCTCAACACCCTTTCCGCTCACACAACCTGACCTTCAGCGATACGTAAAGCCCTCCGATTGCCAGACAGAGGAGAAGTTCACTTAGGCTAAAAACACGGCTTCCCCAAATCAGATGCATCTTCATAACCATAACTGTCATTCAAGCCCTTTGCTGCCATGGGCAGGAGGAAAGCATATGAGGTGAAAAGTTAAGCTGTCTGGAGTTGATTGAAGGATTGGAGCCAGAACCACAGCGTGTTGCCACGTCTTTTTGGGCAGCCTCTGCTGTCTCTCGCTGAGGTGTCCTTTTCTGTTTGCTGAATTAGGGCTCTTGTTACCTCTACATGAGCTAGTCAACAGGTTTCCCGATAAGCCTCATCCCTTTAAGGCAACGGCAAATCATTGCTCTCGGAAAACTGTGAGCAAGCATATGCATGAATACTTTAAGAATGTAATGACTATGACTATGTAAGAACTAGTTGTCTCACTTTTGTATGAGGGGCCCACAGTATCAGACTGCTTCAAAGGAAACTGTTACTTTATTTTGTCACACTCGGATTAATACCTAGATCACATGTTGTGGTGTATCTCTGTGTATTCACTCTTACATCTCTGCATTCCTCCACCAGCCTTGTCAGTCTCTCCACCAGGTGTGTGACAAAAATGACGTCCATGACATCAGTGAAGTGTGCCGCTCTGCCTGTGAAGGCCACTAACTGCTGGCCTAGAGGCTGAGCATTCGTGGTATTAATAGTTATCTGGAATAAAAAGGAAAATATACAACAATAATCAAAGAGGATGATCATTACAATTCAATAGAGACATACCATGTATCAGCTTTGACAACATGCAGTGTAATAAATATTAGATCACTATAATGCTATTCCATGTCCCGCATGTAGTTTTGTGAATTTGATTTCTTTAATGTAGCATAGTAATCCCACGAGTAATGTAGAATAAAGTCAGCTTGTTGTCAGTCACTTTGTATTACGTATACAAAGGCATACATTTGCAGATCTGCAAATACCTGCAGGCTACAGATAAATCAGTGGAGAGTTTCTGTATTCAAGGAATGTGAAGTTATTAAATCTTAAGTAGGTTGGCAAATATATAAAACTCAACATGTTGATCATCACAATAAAGTTTCACAATTAGAAGAAGAATTTAATGAAAATGAAAAACCACTGTGGTTTGAAATCTGTAAATGAATCCAGACTGTTATCTCAGGAGCTTGCAGGCAAGTTCTCTGTGTGTACTCATACCAAGGTGAGCTCATGCAGCACGCGGGTTAGTTCACTGGCATACGGGCACTGGGTGTAGTCCTCTTCAGCCCACCGTCCAGCCCGGTCGCAGCGCCGCCATGCTTTCTTCTCTTTCTGGCTGGTGGGGTTAGGAGCACTGCCAGAGGGGTGGGGGGCAGAGCCAAAGGTGGCAGGAGCACAGGGCAGGAAGGCAAGAATCCCAGCTAGAGTCTTTGGCCACCTGCCACACACGACATCTCCAAATTATTGGGAATGAACCAGATGGCAATGTCATACTCCCTGTACTTAGGAAATTATTAATTTGCATATGTGATTTACAGCTAGCTCTAATTATTTTTGCAGAAGACTGCCAGATTCTGATACTTGATTGTGAAACAAGGCGTTGTGTTATTGATGACTTCTGACTTAATTAACTTTATCTACTAATTTTATTCATTAATTTTATTGTCTTTCCGCTTTCTGCACAATGAAACAAAACTTTTTCTGTTATTGTTTTTTTTGCACTCCATCAATTTTACACATTAATATCAGTTTTCTCATTATGTGTAGTAGGAGATTTCTAAAGGTTGAGAAAATAACCCAGATGATGTCATTAGAGTTATTTTAGATATGGCTACGGGTGGGGGGGGGCATGGAAGGTGAAAGACAATTAAAATGTATCATGTGTGGAGCTTGACCAACACTAAGGCCTATGAGTCAGGAAACCTTGACAGCTGCTGTTTTGATGTTGACCATTTGCTTTTTAATCTGCCTCTGGCAAGTCCCACAGCTTCATGAAAGTGCAACACAAAGCCAAATGTGTGCCCCTTTTATGTGCACCATAAATGGAAGATGGAAAACATTAGAGAATGATGTATATTTGAAGCAGAAACATGCGCCTTTTTCTGCCTTAAACAGTAATTACAAGTGTTGCTTGTATGGCTATGCAAAGTTCAGTGAAGTCTCCTCTGAAGCAAGAAATGAGACTCTCTCAATAATGTCATCAGGAACCAAGTCCTGAAGCTGCTCTACTGACCAACCTTTACTATTGGCCTGGGTGAGTTTAAAGATTTTATGGGTAATGCCTGTTAGTGTTTCAATAAAATAAAGCTCATTTGAGTGTAAAAAGTCAGGCAAACATTCACAGTCCACTACATTAGCTTCCATTTCCCTGGTAATGAAATCACTCCAGGTTTTTTGGTGCTGTTGTAGATTAAAGGTCTTTTTTCTGTCTTCTCTAGCCTTAGGAAAGAGTTGTCAATTTGTCTACAATCAGGGGAGTAACATGTGTCTTATGTGTTGTGTTTTTTTCCGTAAGGCAACATTAAAATCCTACAGTAGAAAGTGAGCTGAACTAATGCTTAATGTGGTAACACTTTTGACTTCATCTAAATGAAAATAAAAGAGCACGCACTCAGGAGGCTGGTACTCAGTTCCGAGGGTAGAGACCTGCCATCCTTCTCCACACCCTGCCCCCCCCCCACTCCACATTGTTGCAGCAGCAGCAGCAGCAGCAGCTACTTAGTAATAAATGGCGTTAATTTTGCCCCCAACAGAAAAGTGGGCTCATTTTCCAGCCCATTACTCCAATGCTCCAGCAGAAACAAAGCCGCTGTGCTTGCTGCACTGGAAGTAGGCTGTAAAGTACAGCAGCTACAAAGGAGTCTACACGACAACAGCACACCCACGGGGGAGAAGAGGTGGATGAAGTGACTGTGTGTGCACAACTACAAGGTTTCAAGGTGGTCACAAGGAGTGGAGGACAAGGAAAAAAGAGGAGTGATGGAGGACGAGGAGATGTGGGGTCTTTGTTGTTCTCTTTATGTGAAGCCTCAGTCATGAGAAAATGTGCTCTCCTTTTTTATAGTCTTGCTATAAAGCTGGACTACATAGAGCTGTAATTTCTGTAAGACTTTTCACATCACATATCCAATTATTATTAAAATATCTTAACTGTCCAGGCCCTACTATATGTAGTCAATTCTGCTCTTTGATGGTTAATGAGCCTGATGCAAGGCAGACCAGGGTCTGCTGCGACACTGCCAAGAACCAGGCTTATATACCTCAACGGCACTGTATATGGAGAGATAATAGCAGAGAGTGAGCGCTCTCATCACAGTATTAATTTTTATATAGCAGAGTCTGTAATTGGGAATATTTCTGGTGAATTAAATTATAGTGAGATTAAACTATTCCCTTATTTTGCTGGTATCAGCTTTGAAAAGCAGTGTTTATAGTCAGTTACCACTAATTACACAGAACTAACTGGTAAACGAAAAGTACACAAAGTACACAAGATTCAAGGCTATGGGTTATTTATACTGTATAACCTTAGCTATTTTCTACCCAATAAAAGAAAACATTTTGGGAAATACACTTGTTTTTTTTCTCTCCATGAGTTAGATAGAAAGGCTGATACCACTCTCATATCTGTACAGATATGAAGCTACCGCCAGGAGGCAGTTAGCTTATCTTAGCACAAAAGCCTAGAAAAAAAGGGAAACAGCTAGCCTGGCTCTGTCCAAAGGTCACAAAATCTGCCTCAAGAGCTGCCTAACACCTCAAAAGCTCACTAATTAACACATTATATCTCATTTGTTGAATCCATACAAAAACAGACATGTCAAAATTACACATAGTGGTTTTCCAGAGGTTTTATGTGCCTGTGTGTCTATTTTTTTGGCCAAGTGCAGTGACTTCCCCGCACATAAACCAACCATAAAACCAGTTTTACACTTATTTGTTCAGAGTTAACAAACAAGACATTGTGCTAATTAGTGAGCTTCAGAGGTGCTGGTAGGCAATTTCTTTAACATGTTTCCAGGCTTTGTGCTAAATTAAGCTGGCGGTAGCTTTATACTTACTGTACAGGCATGAAACTGGTATTCATCTTCTCATTTAACTCCCAGCAAGAAAACAAAAAAGCTAATTTCCCAAAATGCCAAACTATTCCTGTCAGCACTTTTTATTCCAAAGGTACCAACATGATAGAGCCGATAGTGTTGTGAGGCTATTCTGCCACACATGGTTGAGTGGCCATACAATGCGTGACCGCTGCGAGGTGACTCACCGGAAATCCCCCTTGTTGTTGGTGACTCTGTCAGTGGGGCAGTATGGTGCTGAAGTCTCCAGAACAACTATCTCCATTTGCTGAGAAGTGTTGCCACGGGAACTGGTCACCAGGCACTCCCAGATGCCAGCGATGCCCACGTCGATGTTGGAAAGGATGACCTCGCTGGTGGAGGAGAACGGAGGCGTGAAACTGTGAGCGTCCTTCTGTGTATTTTGTGTTGTAAAACTTCTTCCTATGAGCATAGTACGTCTTTAAAAGGTTTGTACAAGGGGCTGGATTAGGATTTGGCCTTAGGTTTAGGGTTAAAAGTAGTTTTAGGATTAGTTTTTGTGTTAGGACTTGATTTTAAAATGATTTGGATTATTTTTAGATAATGCTAAAGGATTAAAGTTAGTCATACAGCAAAAGGGTTTAGGTTAGGGCAACATTTTACAGAATCCGTCGTCAGTGGAAGATCCTCATGGCAGTGCAAAAATGGGTGTGCAATTGTTTGCTTCACAAAATCTAATTTATTCCAGAGACCCTCATGCATGTATGAGTATATAGTGGCTTAAAATGTTGGCTGTGACTTAAGATGATCATTACTCATGCTTATCTTTCCCACTTTGTCACAGCGATTCTTATCTCAATGGAAAATGCCTTATTAAACAAAGGATGGAGAAACAGTGACGAAGAGCCAACGCAGGCCATTTGCCGAGGCAACTAATCTTCAGGATTTTACTCCTTATGAAAAAGAGGAGTGTTGGCAGAGATTACTAAGCAACGGGCATTATCACCATGGAGATACTACCTCTTGAGAAATGCCAACTGTTTAATTTCCAAATACAATCCAGTTGTAGTCAAATATACACTTTGCTTTGTGTGTACTCAAGAACCGAATGCCTTTTTTGTGATTTAATTAAGCCGCAAATGTTCATAATACAGTCACATCATACCACTGTATAAAGTTCTAAATGCATTTTATGGGACAATGCTCCACAAATGGAAATGTGTGACAGTTGACATTAAAACTATAAGTGACAGACCGGACAAAAAACGAAAATCTCTCAGAGTAAAGATGATTAGTGGCTGAGCAGCTCTGATGTGGAGAAGCTGTAATCCCAGAAAACGTTTCTCAGACGATGTGAGGGAAATATTTATTCAGAAATATTTCATGCCTCCATTTTGTCTGCTTCTCTCTCTCCTCCTCCCCTTTTGGCCTCAATATTCCTGCTAGCACAGATTTTTTAATCCTTGAGCCCAGCATGCATTTTGTGAAAGGCATGGGAACACCTGCACCCATCACAGGACTGACTCAAAAAACCTAAACACATTCACACCTCCTGGCCTTGAATTCAAGGTTTGTAATTCACCTTACCTGCACGTGTTTGGAGCGTGGAAAGAAGCTGGAGCATCCAAACTACATGAGGCAGTTCAGCAGGTCATGCTGACCTACCTCATGTTCAGCTCCTCACATTTGCGCAAGTTCTCAAACTTGCTGCTTTGCTCTGTTTTATTTGAAGATATCACTTTGGATATTTCAGTATTATGTAACATTTCATAGAAAAATAATCAAATCGATAAAGTAACTAATATTAACTGATAATGAAAATAAATATTAGGTACAGTCCTAGTTAAAATAATAATGAACAGGTAGAAAAATGCAGTGGAAGAGTCATTGTGTAATATAATATTACCACAACTAACATTTTAATGAGAAATATACAGAATAAGACACAAGCACAACACATCTCTGTTTTAACTCCACTTTACTTTGATTAATTTTAATAAAAATAAAAAAAAATCACTGGTGGTGTGCATATGCGTTGTCATGGTCACTAAACAGTCTTGCAAAAATATATATACAGTTTATACACATCCCTTCTAAGATCGCTTCCTCTACAGTTCACAATCAGCAGATGGATTCAACAGTAGTTGGCATTTGAATTTATTTTAAAATCACATATCTACATTCCTTGGCAGCCTGACTCTGTGGCAGCTGTGGTGACATGGATCAGTAACAATCAGGAGACTGGAAGGGTCCAGATAGAGAAAAGCTCAATGCCTTGGATATCTCTGCCAGCTCTACTGTACCTTTCAAGAACAAAAAGTAACGAGTGAATAGATTAGACATACCCAGAGTGTCTGGGCAAAAGTTAGGGAGAAACTGGGAGGTGAGATTTCTTTATCAAGGGCCCTGTCCGTTGCCAGTATAATAGACTTTCTCCCTGCTATGTGGGATAATGCTTTGATACTGTATTTGATATCGTCGCTCACAGCATCCCGTAAGACAAACTGAGGCACTGGGTAGGAATATCTAGCACGGACTTAGAACGGTTCTCTTCATACCTGTCAAATTGAAGGTTCTGTGTCTCCATTAATGGCTACACGTCATCTTTTGCTCCTGCTAAGTATAGTGTCCCACAGGGGTCTGTTTTGGGACCAATTTCATTTTCCTTGCACATGCCTCCCCTCGGACCAATTATTAACAGACATGGTATTTCCTTTCATTGCTATGTCGATGACACAAAGATGTACCTGCCTGTTAGAGCCACTGATCCTGGAGGACTGAGTTCGATATGTGACTGTCTTTGTGATGTCAGAAGCTGGATGGCACAAAGTTTTCTTCAACTTAACTCAAGCGAAACAGACATTGTTTCTGTAATTGGTTCCCAGCACGTAGCTAAACAAATCCTGACATCTGCAGGTTCCCTCATGGAACACATTAAGCCTCCTGCAAAGAATCTCAGCCTTTGGTTTGACAGCAACTTAAGTTTTGAGCAGCACACAATAAAATTTGCACAGTCTTGTTTTTATCATCTAAGAAATATCTCCAAAGTATGATCTGTTTTATCTTTTAAAGACACAAAAACTATTTTACTTGCTTTTATCTCCTCACGCCTCAATTACTGCAACAGCCTCTTCACCTGCCTCAACCAAAAACCTATTAATAGGCTCCAGACTGTACAGAAGTCAGCCTCAAGACTTGTAACAAGATCCAAGGGAAGTGACCACATGACGCCTGTTTTAGCCTCCTTGCACTGGCTCCTAGTATGTTTTAGAATTGAATTTAAGATCTTACTCTTGACTCTTCATGGCCTTGCTCCATCTTATATATCTGACCTCTTAGTTGCATACCGACCGGTTCGTAGCCTGAGATCCTTACCGACTGTCCAGAATGCTTAATTCTTAAAGAATTTATTTTATTTTATTTTATATTTATTTTCATTTTATTGATTTGATTAATTTTATAATTATTTTTTACTGATTGCCCTTTTTGCTGGTGACACTGTATTATTTCTTACTGTAATTGTCTCTATGATCTGCTTGTTTTAACTCGGTTTCCTTGTATGACCTGCTTGTTTTATATTGCTGCTCTGTGTGAAGACCTTTGTAACATGGGCATAGAAAAGTGCTCTATAACTAAAGATTATTATTATTATCATTACTGGTTTCAGAAGGTGGACAGAAGAAGATCCTATTGTTATCTACCAGTTACTTAATTGACAGGAGTTGAAGTCCCCCTCCCAGCTACAACACCAGTTTGCTCTACCCTCAAATGACTTTTACAGATAATAGTGAGACACTATTAGGCACTGTGTAAAAAGTCACATAGACTGGAATATGATTAAAAGAAGTATTTCATAAGTATATTGGAGCAACACATACCAACCAAATTACATCTCTTTCATTTATGTAAAATGTTACTAATTGACTTAGCAGAAGACACTTTTTATGTAACAGAAAAATGGAAACTAGAGATGAATATAATTATTGAGGACAAGATATGGCAAGATTTATGTGCTGGTTGCCATAAAGGCATTGATAGTAATTCCTAGAGAGAACTGAATTGGATGTTGAAAAGTAGGTTATTTAGGACCCCAGCAATAGCGTGAGTGCTTGATAAAGGCATCTCAATAGCTCTGTGCTGGAGGAGGTGTGGAACGATATTCTCATATTTCACGGGATTGTCCAGTACTACAGGGTTTCTTGCAGAGCATCAAAGAAGATAAATAAAAATAAAATAAAATAAATAAATATTGATATCCCACTAGGTCCATTTATTTTATACTGGGGGGAGTTCCTGAAAAATTTAACATCTCAGACCAAAGGTATATCTTATTCATTCTTTAATGAAGTTCCAAAAAGTAATTACATATCTACTATTATAAAATGTTGTGGTTGGTCTGAATTGCATTCACACCAAAAACAAACTGCGCCAAATTTTGCGTGGAACTAGTCAGAGGCCCTCCTTTTCAGGCAATCTCGGTCTAGTCGTTTGACTGCACCAGAGTTTGTTTGAACAGAAACAAAAAGCTTGGGTGTGAATGCGCCCCGGAACAGAATTATAAGTAAATGGATTAAAAGTGAGAGTTATATCTTCACTATATTATACAGAACACTAATGCAAACAAATGCAAGTAAAGAAGACCATTCATAAAGAACGAGGAGTACTAAATTAGCTCAAATATTCTGAATCCACATGAGAAGACACAGTACCTTAACATTTTAAAATGAAAGCACATTGTGCTCTGGTGTGAATTCATCTCCACTGCTGTTTGTTTTGTAGGGGAAACAGAAATCAGAGGATGCTGTTAACGTTTCCTGTACCGAACCGACCCATGACTTTGCTCCAATGACTTTCCGTGGGCGAGTTATGAAAATGAATATAATAAGTCCTGATTTCATCTTCTGTGTTCCACTAAAGCTCTCTTTTCTGATTGCTTTTCTAAAAGGCCCTAAATCAGATTTGAACGCTTGACTGAGATGATGACATTCTGGGCTAAAGAGCAAATGTGTGTTTCTGTGTGTGACTGCCTATGAATACATATGAGGATTTTTATGTGTGCTTAAGTATATTTTCAGTTGTCCGAAAAAGGCACTTCTGGGCATTTTTAGCCAGTTTAGAAGGATTATTTTTGCACCAGTCATTTAATAGCTTGGAAAGGAGCTTTTTGAAGTAGATTAAGACAGATCTTTACAAAACTGTAAGCGTGCCGGCATGCTTCACTTCATCTTACTGTAGGAATGAGTTATTGTCTAACATGGCTGTGATGACATCTATATGTCAAATAAAAATCAGACCTTTAGTTTATGGAGAGATTCTAAACTGAAACCCTAACCTTTACCTCTCCTTCAAACGCTTACTCTGTCTCACACACAATATCACACACTCTTTCAATCTATTACTGTCTTTCTCTCGGTCTCTTTCTCCACCTCCCCCTTTAAAACATCATCCTCCCTCTTCCACAGGGCACAAGTTCAGTATTAAGTGTGGATGGGTTCAAATTGGAGCCCTCTGGGCTCAGTCCAACTATCAGCCTCTCTCTACAGTTATATAACAAACCACAACGAGGACATATGCTGTCTGAAAACCTAATCCAAACAGACGATATAGATAACATATTGTGGTGGTGAAGTGGAAGACCAAATCTGTTAGTCATGCTTATCAGACTCTATTTGCACAGGACTAGTATTACATGGGGACACAGTAATTCATAGAATACCCCTCAAACTCTCTTTAATAAAACATTTTGCACAGGATAATGTAATTGGCAGGAAATACCAGTTTTCCATGTTACAATTACTCTATAGAAAGCCAAGATTTTCCAATTTGCTTATTGATTTTGCAATACAGAACTTGAGAGATATGGGCATTCACGACCTTCCTCTATAGATTCCACTAGATTGAGAAAAGGGGAAAATAATTTGCACAGGATTAGTGGAAATGTGTTTTCACCACAGGCAGCACAGGGCTGGGGCTAGATGGAGCTATACCTAGCAACAAACCCACCAAGAAATTACCTGGATGTTTGATAAATAAAACCCTCTCTGACTCCCTTGTTTCTGCTATAATGTCCAGTTCGTCCGGTCCTAAAGCAACCCCCAGTTGCCAAAACAACCTTACACGCGTTGGAAACACAAGTTTCCATTGCTCAAGTCATATGCATATAAGTAACTTATATTCAGTTTGCTTTGGTATGCTAGCTGCATGATAAAAATGCCTCATTACATTACTATGTGACATTAGTATGACAGGACTAAAGGAGGAAGTCAGGTGATGTTATTGTAGAGCATGATGGGTCAGCAAAACAGACTTTAAAAAGGTCCCATATCGTGAAAATGGGTTTCGATTGTGTTTTTGTGTAAAATAAACGCTGTAAAAATATGATGCTGCTCACTACTGCAATTTAGCCATTTACTGCCATTCTAGCTCCCCCAAAATAAGACGCCCACCCGGCTTTACAAGCCAGTGAGAATTTGATCCGGTTTCTACGTTGACTCTGCAACTGGCAGCTGCCAGCTGAGTTGTCTGTGGGAGGGTAAGACAGCGTAAACTAACTTGTGTTGGTAAGTGTAAGTTAAGGACAGAAGGTTTTGTTAGCAGTTCTGTTGACGATCAAGGACTTCGCCGTTTGGGCAGTCTTGACAGTTTCAGGTACCACTAGTGTTTTAGCTTTAGTGTACAGGGTAACAGCTAACAGTAAACTAGCGGAGTGAGTGGTCAAGCGAGAGTGAGGGAGCTACATATACATGTAGCTGTATGGAAAATCAAATCACTATTTTTTTTTCCGTTAACACCAATACAGAAGTGTTTAATACACACACACACACACACACACACACACACACACACACACACACACTCACAAATGGTACAGATATAACTAAGTGTTAAAATATGGGCTCTTTAACAACAGGAGACTGTTATTCATGACGACAAAACATGACAACAATCGTTCACTAACTTTATAAACGTGTTTATTATTGATATATGAGAATGAAGCTCCCTTGACCTTAACGAAGTAGACACTTTAAGTTGTCTTTGTTCCTAAACCTAACCAAACTTTATCCATAGTCCTGTTACATCATGAAATGGATTTAATTATGCTCTTTTGGAAGGCACAGATAAATGATGTCATCATGACAGTAGAAGCGTCAGATCAGAAATGTGTGTGTCTTTCCAGAGCACACGAACGAACCATGTATTTTGCCGTTTCATGTGGAGGACTGGCCGGCCATTGTTACCAAGCTTCGAAAAAGTACCCACGCAAAAGTTCCGCAACCAGCAAAAGAGCATCATTCAAGCTGGTTCCTGGCACCACTAAAGATACAACTCTCTGTAGGGATTTTCTACTGTCCCAGTCTGCGTTAATGATCTGTCGAGATGTGAGCTGAGTTTGACAAAGTTAACTGTTTCTGTATCTTCCTGCCTTCTGTCTGCACTTGGTGTGGAGTGTTATATATCTATTTTTTTATTTTATTTTACTTAACAAACTATGATTGTTGTTGTGGGTAACTACTATTTTTGAATCATCAGAAGGGTTTGTAGTGGGCATATTATGCTCGAAATTGAATTTCATGTGCCGCATGCCTGCACTTAGCATTGTTTATTCATGCATCTACATCACAGTCACTCAACAGTACATAAAACAAAACAGATCAATTTGAGTTTTTGTCAATGAAGTGTTATTTTCCTTATATTGATAAACTGTCCACATAATTCTACATTTTTTCAAGATACTGACATTATTTCTGGAAAAAAGACTTTACAGTACACACTCACTGGTAATATTAATGATGATGATGATGATTAGGTAATTATGATGATAGTTGATGTAGGTAGAGGTGACGGTTTGTATGCATACACAGTGTGTGATTACATGCATGCAAGTGTGTGAGACAGAGCCACTGCACTTGTCCAGTCTAACCGTGAACAGTCTGCAGAGGGGACAGTTACATCATCGCTGAACGTGGGCCAACTGGCTGAATGCTGGGAAATACCCCACCCCCGCCCCACTCTAAAACACATACACACCCAGCCGCCCACCTCTCCTCTCCCTCTGCCTCTGTCTCCCGAAGGGAATCTTCACTACTGAAGGCGTATTCTCCTGCAGCCTAATCACATACGTCCCCGGCGACCTGCTGCACCCAGACAAAACAAGGAGAGCAGAGGAAGCCATCCAGCAGCCAGTCCACTTTTCAAAAAAAGGTCCTCCTCACATTATAAACGTATGAAGAAATCGCTCCAGTGTGTGAAAAGCAGTGGGGCAGGGGCACACATAAGTCACACACAAAGCACTGACCTATATCCACGGTAACACTGCACCATTGTGAAGCAGCTACCAAAGGACTCAGTATGTTCGCACGCTGATATTTGTTTACATAATGTTGCTTACTTGACTGTAAACTTTCAATCTTTCTCCTCTACCCAACAACTTCACGCAAGTTTGCTGATTATAGCTTGACAATTTGTGTTTTATCAAAGCTTGTGACAAGGACTGTTTTCATGAATATTAAGATGCAAAGAGAATACATTCTGCATGTAAACATACATGCAGGCACAGGTGCATACTGAATATATACACAGACATACACAAATGGTGCATAATTCTCTCTGATATATAGAATATACTGTTCCCATTGTAGCAGCATCCATATCAAACTAGCCCCTTATCTTTACCCACTCGACCCATTACTCTACACAGTATATTATGTAGACTTAATAATTTACACTTCACTTTATCCTTGTTTAACTTCATCCAATATAACCAAGAGCTTTTATTTTTCTTTATTCACTGGAACTGGCAGGCAGTAAAGCGATGAACCCAGAGGTAAAATTGTACATGTGTAGACATAATCAAATGTGGTCTCCTTAGCAACAGATGCTGCACTAAAGCTTGTGAACAGCCTGCGAAATTCAAGGCAGAAAATTAGGAAAAACAGGAAAAAAGTGTATCAGAGGCAGGGATTGAAAGAAAACAGTAGAATGCAAGAAAAGAGGAAGGATATGTGGGTTGAATTTAAGGAAAATAAAGTTGATGTTTGTGAGCAAGAGCAGAGAGAGAGAGAAAAAAGAAAAGAGAGCTTTAGAGAGATCATCACCAGAGACACGAAGGAAGAGGCAGCCAGAGACATTTTCCTTTTCCCTTTGCCTTCAGTAATATTTCCAAACCAGGTTCTTCATTTTGTGCAAGATTAGCCTGATTAAAAATGGAGAGGATTAAGAAAGATACATCCAAAGTGTCTGCTGTAGCTAGCTACAGGGCTCTAAAATGTTTGATTAATGAAACATGAATCACAGGCTGGTCCCAGTGCTGCTGCTAGCATAGCTAACACTGGGAGTTTCGCCTGACACCGTTACTCAGCAGGAGTCTGGCCCACATTGCAGAACCATCGGGCCTCGTGGGGCCTGTTTTTTTGCTGCTGCTCACTGTGAGCAATGGAAACGGATCAGGTTATCGGCCCACCTGCGCAAACAAACAAGACCTTATAATTACACGGCAAAAATGTAAAAGTGGGAGGAAGGAGGAAAATACAAAAATACAAAGACATACAATACAAAAATTACAAAACAAAAATCATATCTCGTGTTATGCCTGTGACAGTAAGCAAAAGATCATGTCATGATCCAAATGCCTACACTGGCCATTTGCCTGATACAGCCTAAAGCAGGATAAGCAGAATATAGCTGAGAAAATAGCTGCAAAACATTTTGGGTTCACCTTCAAAGAGGTCATTTCACTGAGGCTTTGGCATCTCCGCTTGCATTGCTGCAACACTGTGCGACAAATCCAGATGAGGGCTTTAAGCCATGCGCCTGTGTATTCAGTGGTTCTCCTCTGATGGGTTATGCAGGGCGAGGCTGACTAACTGAGAAGACATTTATCCAAGGTGAACGACATCAACACGGGCTGTAATGACTAATATATTGCCCATTGTGGCTAAATGAGCATTGACGGCGTCTGGCGTGTCAAAGGCCAGAACTCTTTTTTCTTTTTCTTTTTTTTGACTAAACGAGTGCTGGATCAGTGAAGTCACAGGACTCTAATTTGTCCCACACGTCTCTCAGCACTGCAATTTAAGATACAGCACAGGGTGAAGGGTGAGGTTCAGCCCAGGCGCAGCAGATTGTTTTTGTTGGACCGAGCTCTGTTATACAGTCATCAGCTATGGAAATGATGTCTGCCTCATTTCAGGTTTTCTACAGGAGGGAGCTTTTAGGTGCCAAGAGCAACATGACCCGAACTGTTCCACTTGGGGGAGAAAATTGCATTATTTGTGTATACAAGAGGAGAGCAGTGGGTAATTGCAAGTGGGGGCCTTAATCAGAATAGGAGTGACAAGAAATTCATCATGTTCCATTGGGACGCTGAGCTGGAAAAGTGGACTCAAAATTCTGGAGGACTCATTCTTGAGCAGGGGGAGCGATGGGGGTCAGCACTTCTCTCTACTGTTGCATATTAGTTGGTTTTATTTTTACTGAGTATCAGTGGGGAGAGTTGTACTCAGACTCTTTACTTAAACTTACTATGTGTAGAATCTTTGTGTGATTATCGCATCATTTAAATGATTCACACGACAAACAATATATTTTTGTTTTTCTGAAAAGTTACAAAGTCCCATTGAAGGTGTTTGTTTTGATTTCACCTCATTCATCAATTATCCCCTGCCGTTTTTGCCACAGTGGCTTTTTAATTGGTACCACTAAGGTGCCAAAGTTAGAAATTTCGTCTGACACAGCTACAAAAATGGATGCATCAGTGACACAGTATGAAAATGCTGCAATACAAATAAGTCTTGCATTTAAAATGTTACTTCAACCTAGATTAATTTATTTTTCAGCAGCTTGGGGGCAGCGCAACAAGCTGTACAGACAACGTTCACATTTTATTACCTTATAAAGTGGACACAGCAAATGTGCTGTGGCTTATTTACACATCTATAACACATGGTGCAACATTATCCTTCATTCAGAGCTGTTTGTCAACATGATGAATGTGAGTCTAATATTCACTCTTCTTTTCGCTCTCTTTTGGTTTCCTCCAGCTCCTGAGGCAAATTTCTGGCTCTTTAGCTGCTAAATGCTCAATTCTCCTCAATTTGCTTTTTTTTTTTCTGGGCAGGTAGCGTACTGTACAGAAACAACGCCGATCTGAGCGGTGAGAGTGACTCAAAACAGTCAGGTTTCGGGCCAGAAAACCAAAACAATTATTTTAAAGAAGCTACAGTGCTTTATAGTGAGCTGAGGGGAACTACAGAATCAGTTGTTAGTTCTCTCTTGGTTAGACCCTTTTCACACTGCACAGTCCTTTGATCCATTGTTAATGTAAAAATATTGATTAATGCAGCTTTCAGTAAAAGCACATAGGTATTATTAACAAACGGTAAGGTCAACAACAGTACTTGCAGTGTTATATTATTGAAAACATGTATATTATATTATTTATGTATTGTTGCTCATGCTTTGATGTGTGGGCAGCATTTTACTGTTGAAGCTAGAGGTGAAGCTATTTTTTTTCACTACTTTATATGCTTTCTGGTAGTTGAATCTGTGCATCATCACGTGCATCGTATTTCTTAAAGGTGATTATGGTTGGTATGTCAAATCTTAATCTGCCAAGCCATTTGTAAATATTGCTGTCAAATAAGGTATGAGTGTGTTAAACAGTACAAAACCTCTTTGAAAAGTAGTAAGATAGAAGTACAAAGTAGCGAAAAGTCAAAATACTCGTTTACCTTAAAAGGTAAACGTACCCCAAAATTGTACTTAAATATAGTATTTCAGTCTCCACCACTGTTGATAATGGTAGGTAATGAGAAGTGAGGGACAAAGGATTGTATCGACCCCCATTGTTCAATACCTCAATAAAAATAAATTGTGCCAAGAAACATCACTACTGTGACACAAAGACAGTGAGATGGCACTAAACGATCTCTTTCTACCCCGCAATCCAATTATTCAAGGCCATGCATTCACTACAAGGATCACTGAGAATGTCAAACAGTGAGCTGGTACACAATGAAAAGAAAAAATATTGACTGTTTGTGGCGTTTGTCAGGGGAGTGGTATACCTTCCCAGAAATGGAGCTGGCATTCTTGTTGCCAAATAAACCACACAACAAGAGGCGTCGAGGTCCTGTTGACACAGGGGAACATATTTCTGTCAGCACTCCATCAATATTTATGTTAGAGAGGCCGAGTCAGAACAGGCAGCAGTTAAACTAATCAACAGCAATGTGTTCCTGCATCTGAGCCCTGTTGCCTGTTACATTACGTCCAATGCATTTACTATAGCACACACACACACACACACACACAGATACACACACCCATACGCGCCCCAGACCACCAAGAAAACAAAGACGGGAAGAGGATGGAGGCTTGCGGCCACGTCTTCTATCAAAAAAAAATGTGCAAAAGCGTTGCCGGTCTACTTTATCACCACAATTATGATTCAGCATCTGTTCCTCTTAGCGTGTGATTAGCCCGCGCTCTGCCGGCGCTGAGGGAGCGGCTGGACGGCCAACCTCTAGAGACGCGCCTCAGATTGCTCTGAGGTGTTGGCACGCTGCCAAGCCAATTCTGTCCTGTCCTTTCAGATCCTTATCAAGGGCACCAATAACAAAAGGTAAATCACAGCTCCTATGGGTGAGCAAGGGACAGAGAGAGGGGTGCAGCTCTGTGTGTCTGTGAGTATGTTACATCTGTGTCTGTGACCCCAGTGAACATCTGTGCTGAATGAATGAACATACATGGCCCATGTGTGTGTATTCTATATAGTTTGCAGCTGCACGTGTGTTTGTTTTTCTTTGTAACATGATGAGTGTTTATGGAGCTGCTTATGTGCTTGTGTATTTCGACTTGACTTACAAACATCCTTTGGAGTGTGTATATATATATGTACAGGCCAGTCAACAGCCAATCAGCTGCCAGCTCACATTCAGCCCATCCATCCTCCCCTTCCCTCATCTCCCTCTCTCCTCCTCTCTCCTCTGTGTGTACCTGGTCAGCAGGCAGCAGTCGTGAAGCAGGGTTTCCTCCACATAGACGCCCCGGTCTTCCTGCGTGGTCACAATGTGGCCGTTGTGACGCCACCGCAGCTCCACCGACGGTTCCACGTAGGAGGCGGTGCACTGCAGGGGGAGCCGGTCTCCACGAAAAACCAGTTGTCTCTGAGAGGGGATGAGCTGGAAGAGAGGCATCTCCAGAGGTCCATCTGGAAAATGAGGAGAGGATAAAACAGGAAGGTCAGCTTGTAAACCTTCCCTTCCCCCTTTCCTGAGGCGGGAAGGTCAAGGAAGCGTGGCAAGGTCATTCTTCCATCTTTGAGAGAAAAAGAAAGAGTGGAGAATTTTACAGGATGGGTGTTCTGTATGATTTTGCCAGTGGTGCTAACATCTACAAACAGCATTACATGCATGAACTGTAATTAAATCAGACTCATATCAAGCCTGCACACACCACCGCAAACACACACATTCTTATCCAATGCACTTATGCGCACACACACGCTTGCATGCCCCCGAAATACTGTCAACACACACAAACGCATACATAAATTCTGCCAAGGTCACACTCCTCCCTCGTCATTCCCACATGTTGTTGCTGTTGCTGAGCGAGATGAACAGTGGCTGATAAAGGAGAGCAGCCTTGAGCGCTCCCCTGGACTCTCCTTGACTCCTTACATGTTCACAATGGAGGTCTGCCGCAACACCAGTGATAGGATTACTCACCTAGCAGCTGCTGAAGTCCTCAAGCCTTTTTGCCAGGGAATACGCCGACGGTAAGGATAAGATTAGAACACAGGGGAGAGTGTTTAGTCCAGTGCCAGAATATGGGAGGGGGTTTGATTGTTTTGTGAAAAACCCTATTCAACGTCTCTAATCACGATGAACCCATGGAGTTGTATCGGTGATGCTGGTTTTGGTGAGCACCGACTGGCCATGGGGTTTTTTTTGGATCCGAGATTAACCCCGCACCTTGCCAGCTCACTGTACCACCTTTGGAGCATGTTTGTTCATAGAAGGTCAGACATTTGCTTGGACACGCTCCAACGAGCAGCATAAGCAAGCGGTTTGTCTCCACTTGCATTCCAATCAATTGTGGATGTTGCTGCCGTCTGACAGGCAATTCCTTACAAGGGTCATAAAGTCTTTTATTGCTTCATGCATTGGTTTGAAAAAAAAAAAAAAAATACTGAAAGATCCATGTTGGGTGATTTGAATGTCTACAGCCCACAACTTAACATTTCCATGGAAATAGCTCGCATGACTGTTTATGGTAATACAGAACCCAGTAAGCAATCACAGCTATTAAAACTTGAAGGGCTTTGACATCAATTTTCTACACAAGTAATTCATAATTATAGGTGCATAATCAGAAAAGCGCCATGCTTTCCAGAGTAATATTAAAAATCTGTCACTAACACTGAATCTTCCATGATGACATCTCTGTGTAATCACTGGCACTGACCCTGTTACAGTGTTAAGACTCTGTGAGTCCTCAGCAACAGCAGCTGACGCTTTGTTATCTCCCGCGGGTGACACACACAGCAGCAACAGCATGGGGGCCATTGACTGTTGACTTGGCTGACGCTGATACTGTTGAAACAACGCTTTGAGCCAAGGATCAGAGAGTGGCTGCTTGCCTTCGCCCACTGGACACTACCAGAGCAAAATGCAGTTACTGGTTGTGTGTGTGTGTGTGTGTATCTAGGAGAAAGAGTGGAAGAGAGATGGAGGCAGGGAAAGAGGCAGGATGATATGTACAGTATGTCTATGTGTGTGTGTGTGTGTGAGAGTATGAGAGTTCATTAGCAGCGTGGCTCAGTCTGTGGAGCAAACGGTTGATACACCCTGATTTACAGGATCCTGTTAGGATACAGCTATTAGCAGTACAAGGAGTCTTTTTAAATGGACCCTGGAGTTTGTCACCGCAATAATTACAGCCTTACATTGCATTCATTCAAATAAGAAGTTCCTTAAAATCCTTAAAAATTGTCATGAAACCGAAGTCTAGTCTGATACTATTTACGACATTTTTTTTACTGGCAGAGACAGATTATTATCATGTTGGATTCAGACAACCTTCACAAACGTAAAGGATTTACAGGAAAGAGATGCATGCAACACAATTTTTATCTCACTGATAACGGCCTGACTGTTTACCGTTTGCTCTCTTCACACCATATCAGAGTTATGTTAAGTTATTGCTGACTCAAATGGAACCTCCAACAGCTGCTGCTTCCCATTTAACATATTCAGGGTGGCTTTTCTTGTGAAGCAGGCACAGTGAAGGCACTGTGTTATCATGTTTAGCATTAACTGCCATCGATCATCAAAAATGTGTCTACAAAAAAAGACAATGTCATTGTCAGCATTTTTTCAGCAGGGGATCATTTTTAATGTTTGTCTGAAATCATAAGAAATAGAACTTAATACACTTACTTATTCTGACTTTAAATGATGAATTATTGAATTTTAAAATTAAATTTTTTTTTTTTTTCAAAAGACCCGTTTGTGGTACAAAGTTATTATAGTAACTATCACGATTGTGAATTCTTTTAAAAATAAATAACCTTTTTTGTAAACATATGTGGCATGGCTGAATACGCTGCTATAAGGTTTATTTCCGCTTCTCCTTCTTTATCCACACACTGTCAAGGTTTAACTTTTCAATTCTGACTTTGATCAATACCAAAAATTTCATAAAAAAAAAAAAAAACCAAGTAGATAATCTCGTTCTCAGCCTGAGTCTCCCCCGTATATTTTTCTACAGTCCCTTCATTATCCCTTTCTCAAAAGGGATAATGATTTAAAAGAGGTGTGTGACTGAACTTCAAAAGACTAAAACAACAGACTATGCTGAATTATATTTGGTGATATTTTTATATCATTAAATCATTAGGAGGCACACCATGGGATAAAAGACACGGGCCTGCACGTGACATTTAATTCAATGACATGATGCCCATAAAGGGCAGTTGCACTGCTGTGTCATCATGCAATAAATACTGATATAAAGGGGAGGCTTGTCGCGCAGTGTTTAAAGAACCATGTGAACTCATCACTTTATGTATGTGCTGTGGCTCTCATCCCACCAGTGGTATAGAACCAGAGGGCTGTGTCTAGATGAGTAAAACAGACGCCTCCCCTGACCTCAACACAGGAAGCACCTGATCCTGGCAGGAAGCTGTATGCGCCCCTCCATTCCCCCTCATTTGCCGGCAGTAACCGACCTTTATCAGCGGAGGGACAAGGGCTCGTTGCTTGAATGTATGGTGCAGACATCTGCTACCCATCGAGCTGGAGCCGCTGGAGGAAAAAACAGATGCATCTTCCATCACATATCTTCATAATAACAATGGGGGAAAAGCTCAGTGGAAAATATTAATATTTCCAGTGGTAGTTGAGTATGGAAGAGGGATATTTTCATCCCATCCTGTCATTTTTCTTGATAACAAGAAGTTAGCATCAGGGTCTGAGCACCATCCCATCCACACAGCCTTAACGAGGTCCTGGCCAGTGTACAAGATAGCCATGTGAAAATAACAACCATCAAATAACATTTAAAAATATGGTTGTTAGAGCACCACACTGTATCCAATTGAAAATTGCTTGTTGCCAAGTGAATGAAGAAAAGTATTGTAAGATGGGGTTGTGCTGCGGAAAGGCGGATGGATCCAAGCATGGCAAGAGCAGGAAGCCCAGAACGTTATCATTGTAATCCCATAATGGCTGCTTTAAGGCCTGAAAGGAGAGCGCTCCTCGTCCTGCCACTGGATTCCACTCATGGCTCTTTGTCCGTGGACTGCACAGAATTACCCTGTAATTGCTTTGGATTGTTCCGTGTAAATGAAAAACACATACAATTAGGATTACATAGAACATCTCCAGACTCTCTGTGGTGCAGACGTCTCTGGACAGCATTGTCTGTGTATTCAAACACACAAACCTCAGGGGTGGAGAACATGTACAAGCTGCAGCCTGGGACACATATCTCCTCATTAGTCTTCTGCAAGCGGTTCAACACCATGCATACAGAGAATCGTCATATAATGTCCCCTCACTTCACACCTACAATCATTCCAGAGCAATATCCCCTGCGTGAATTAGATGTAAGGAGAGAAAGGGAGAATGATTCTATCACATGTGAGAATGACAATTCCCCCGTGGACCGCAGCACAGATCATGAAGATAGAGAAGCGGAAGGGAGATCAGGGGGAGGCAGGGGGAGACTGTCTGTCTGTAGCCAGTCTATCAGAAGAAGAGAAAGCAAATACTCTCAGATGTCTCTTTGCTGTAGCTAAAAGTCTCCGTTTTGCAAATAATGTAAATATTAAAACAAATTTTCATTTGTCAGCCTCTTAGAACAAGACATACAGTATATATACAGTATATGTAGCTCGCCTTTTCTGCTTCTCTGGTGTAGGTAAGGCCAAACAAACACCACACTGTGTAATTTTTCTATGAAGGAGGACCCCCCCCCCTACTTTCCAAAACTATAATTATAGGGAAGTTTTTGCTGAGCACACCTGATTTTTTCCACCAACCGCTTGCTGCATATTCAGACATTTTCACACCTGGCAGCTGCCCAGTTCAACTATAGTCTTCTACCACTGGCCACTAAGCAACTTACGAAGAACCACTACCAGCTTGAGTGTTATATGCTTTACTGAAAGCACTATGGCAGCACATTGAGAGGCAGGCGAGAGCAAAGCTAATCTATTTTCCCTGCACAGATTTCCACTTCTGATCTGGGGATTTGTACTAGCATCTCCTGCAGCACAAGTTCCTCCCTCTGGTTTTTAAGGCAACTGCTGCTCCTGACACAGGTGGTACGTAACAGGGCAAAGATCACACAAAGACTGCGTTTTGAGACAGAGTTTTCCCGGGGTGTTCTCGCTGGCAATTGTGCGCTAAATCATTGCCTTACGTATATTAGGCTTGTCAAACAGTTCACAGCAGGTAGAGAGATAACAGTGGAGAGGGAAACCTATTATCAGTATAGATCTACTTAATCATGTCCTCATTGTGCTTACCACTCGAAAATGTAATGTTAGTGAAATTACAGTGTTTCTTGCTAATGAGACTTCCCAGGAGGCATTCTTGAAGTGTAAAGATATCCCTTATCTTATAGATTTCTCTCCATTGTAGGAAACCATTCAATCTGGCCCTAAGTTCTGAAACAATTACTTCTTTGCTTTTAAAATGTTCTCAAACTAAAATGGAAAAATCTAGGATTTATTGGTTGGAGGTTTAATGATATAAAACAAGTCTATCGTTTTGTTTCAAGCATTCATGCATTTCAAACATGTTGACTGATATTTATAGTGATTTTCTGTTATCATAGGAAAATCCTGAAATTTCATGGAAACAAAGTCAAAGCTTGTAGTTAATTGACACATTTTTTTCCAAAAACTAAATAAACACCCAGCAGAACCACGTGGCCCTGGTGCTCTCACAAAGGGCGTCACTTCATTAATAGTTACACTATTCAAAACTCCCTACAGGATTTGTAATTTTTTACAGTATTTTATTTTTCCTTCAAAACTGACAATTGCAACCTGCTTACCTTCAAATCAAACACATTGAGATGCCTCTGAAGCCTCTCTTGAATGAAATGAATGAAAAAGGAAACAAAAACCAATTATGATGTGTTATATTCTGCCATTGTTTTGCCTATAAAAATCACCTTTGTGAGAACAGGTCCCCCTCAAGGAAAGCAAACTTTTCAGACACTTCCTATCTTACAAAGTCTGTAAGACAGTCAATTTCAGAACTCAGAGACCTGCTGGCTTTCATTCTGGCCTTATACTCAAGGACTAGTTTACACCTGGGACGCCAGGTGGACTCAATGGATTAACTAATTAACAAGTGCTAATTATGTAGAGCGTTATTCAAGGACTGTTGGTGAGGTATCATTTCTGATGCTACAAATGCAGTCTGACGCAGGAAAAAATTAGATATGTAATAAGTGAGAATGTTACTAAACAACGTGGGTAATATTTCTTATTTTTAATTAATAAAACAAAATGTCAAATGTTGAAAGATTTGTCCATTCATTTTTTACACTTCCAAAGAAAATGCTTTTAAGGTAATGTTGTTTTCCTTTTCTTTACATTTAACTCCCTTGTTTTTCCTTACGCTTACTATACTTTAAAGGCGAATAAATACCTCACACCGTTAGTGTAAGTCCTTACCACATCTGAGTTGCTGCTCACGTAGGTTGCGAAACTCCAGTCCGTGGAGGTGGGTGGGGAACACACACACCGTGTCGTTCCCAATCCTCACAGAGTTGCTTCGAGCCCAGATGAGCAGCCACTTCAGCTGACAGTCACAGAATAAAGTCTCAGTGTGGAAGTGCCTGATGGGAATACCAACGTACAATTAGAAACTGAGCGTTTGTGTTCATGCCCCTGGATTTGAGCGGACATCCATTGATTTCATTCATTCAGTACATGTTTGTCACGGCAGCCGTTTCGACATGTCACAACAGGAAAATGCAGGTGTGATTGATGAAATTAATGATGGTTTCATTCCATTTGTGTGTGCCAGTCCCAGGGTGCAGGCACTGTGCATGCTGACTCACTGGCAAGGCTTACTGGCTCACCTACGTGGAACAGAGCCCCCGGTAATGTCATTAGTTACACCTGTGCTTTTCCTGCTATAATAAGAAACTATCTGCAGTGAACTATCTGCAACTCCTTGACAGTGGACACTGAACAACAACAGCTGGGGTTTCATTATATTTTTCGGTAACCACAACTTAGATAACTGAATCCATTTTGTGCACTTGTACGTACAGGCTATGTGTCTGACTTACAGCACTCTAAGAGCCACAAGGTGTGCAAAAAGTCCCACGGTCAGAGTGGAGAAGATGTTCCCAGATAAATTCCTGTTTGTGGAAAAAAGAAAACACAAACACAGACATTCATTCAGAAAGACACCACGCTTCGCAAGCAATAAATCAAATTACTGTATTTTGTTATACATTACTAAAGCCATATACAGTGCAAATTAAGTATAAAGCAGTGCAATTCATGTTTTGAATGTAGGGATTACTCACAATTTTGAGAGGCTGCCCAGATCGAGAAACATTTCAGGGGAAAGACAGCCAATCCTGTTGTTGGATAGGTCCCTATAATGACAAAAAAGACAAAGAGAGAAGAACACCCAGCAGTTCATGTAGTAAACATTAATTTTACTGATATTGTAGTCAGAACAAGAGAAAGGACAAAATAGGAATCATCTGCAAAAATATGTATCTGTTTTCAGGCATGCTTGCCTTCTTAAAATACAGGGAACCTACTAAACAGCTGTGGAAGCTGTGTTAGTAAACCAGTGCCATGTTCATTCATCTAGTCAACGTCCTGGAATATCTGTCCTGACCTTTTGTAACCTTTTACTCCTCACATAACCAATGCTGGCACACACCCCCCTATACACACACACATGTGAAAATACAGTGGGCTTCCGTATGCAAGTGGCTGAGCCCTGTCGCGTCCGTGGCTCCGTGCCCTCGCACTCTGTAATTAAAGAGCTGCTTCGCTGGAGCAGCTGTGGGAAAATAAGCAGAGCACTCGAGTAATCACCAGTTGGGGAGCACTTAAATTAGCACTCTGCTGCTCCCCGAGCCTGGCGCACACGCGCCCCGAATCAGCTTGGCTAACTCACGGCTTGCATCCCTGCCAGCCCCGATCCCACTAACTATCAGGCTGCAATCATGTCACTCACTCTGCAGCCTATATGTAGAAAGCCAGGATGAGAGTAATCGTTGACAAAATTACTCGAGTAGAAGAGGTCACTAAAAACAAAGGGAAAAGCGTTTTATGTAACTTTGAAGGACCAAGTGGGCACATTAAAAAACATTACGCTATAATATTTAACTTTTGAGAGAAAAAAATAGCACTTATAAGCACGAAAGCACAACCTCCCTCTTAGATATGATTGTGATTGTGACAACCACAATTAAGGATAAATAAAGGTTATTCAGTGTTTCAGTTTCTGTATTACAGTTGTATTATTCGCTGAGGAAAAAAAAAAGCAAGCTCAGTCTTGTTGTAATAAATAGACAACGAACGTGTTTTTTTTTTTTTTTTTACCAGCAGTACCTATTGAAATGTGTCAGCTTTAACATTTTTTGATAAAAACTCATAAAACATTGTCAAATCCACAGTCAGCCAATAGTGGTGAGTCAGCATGCTGGCAGATTAGGTCGCCAGCAGTACTGCTAGCCTGGTCCCATGATCCTTATCTTGAAGGGGGTAGCGGTCCATCAAGAATCTCCCCGTGGTGGTTAAAGGTAGGAAACTGTAGGTACACTTAGCTGTGTAACTGAAATCTGCGTCGGTCTGCAGACTTTATGGCTCTTTCCACTTGTGCCACTCTTAGATAATATTTAGCACAGTCGTGTCACCTAATGGTTACGTCTAAAGTAACAGACTCAAGAATGATGATCTGCTACGCTTATGTGAATAACTGTATAATGCCACCATTTTCCTTCTCTTCAGTTTGAAGAGAGCGGGAGCCTGGTTGTTCTAATCCCCAAATTCTGATTGGAGAAAGCGAAGGACAAATGCTCTCCTGTTGTGCCCTCTGGCAAAACATGTAACCCTCCCAAATCACACCAGGCAGCTCCCACTTCTGAATGTGTCTAGCTGTAAAAAAAAAAAAAAAAAAAAGTGCCTGACTTAGCTTTGTCTGGATAAGGAAAGTTCAGAAATGCCTAAATAAGTAGTTTCAGTACATTTGCGTCACATAAACATTTCATTACTCTCTTCACTCCTCAGTTATGACACTCCTTCTCGTTGTTTCTAAAGCCAGAGGACTTGTCCCCCTGTCCCCATGAGAAGACTATTACAAGGCTTCGTCGTACTTACAGTCTCCTAAGCGCCAGCAGACCACGGAAGGCCCCAGGCTCCACTGTGCTTATCAAATTATTCTTCAGGTCCCTGGAGAAGAGAGACAGAGAAAGAAAGAGTCAGAGATGACAGTCGGTAATCACTATTTTATCTATCTATCTAACTATCTATTGGTTCTCTGCACTAACATTAAGTGGTGGTTAAGCATTAGTTTTGAGATGAAATTCATGAGCTCATGCTTACTGACCGCATACACCCGTGGCTTCCAAGGAAACGTGATTCATTCAAAATGTGCATGAGGATGTTTATATTGCTCACAGACAAGAGTGCAGTCCACAGAATAGCGGTTTGCTCTCAGCTGGGAGTAAAGGGAAGGACTCCGTTTTTCAAGCTACGGGAATGAAGAAAATTTAAGTCTTGCATAAGGACAGCCTCGAGCAATATAACCCCTATACCAAAGTAAAAAGAATACCAAAGGAATACCAGAGAGAAATAAGAGAACTCCAAGTGCCAACTCAAGTATTTATGCTATTCTTAAATAAACTTTGATTTAAAATGTAACCTTTGTTCATATATTATTCTAATAGGGAAATGCTGGGGCCATTTATAAGTGAGTCAACTTGCACCTGTTAGCCGGGCAGCACAAACGATTTCCTGCATGCTTAAGACCCAGACCACATCCAGTCAAGAGGCAAAAACACACATGTTGCGGTTTCAGCCAGGCACTGCTTGTGCGCCCCCACCGCCTACCCCAAAACCTCTGAGGCTACTAAAAATGGATCTCAGAGAAATCTCAGCAGGCCAAAGAAAACTTCCTGAAATTGTGTCCCTGGTTTCCTCTAACTCTGTACTGCGTCCAGTGTGATGAGAATGAGAAGAAAGGTAGTGCCTTTTTCCGAAATGTGAGCAACAATGTAGCTCGCCTCAGCCCTAAACTTTTTTAAATTACCAGTCACACAGGCCAAATCAGGGCCAGCCAAAAGAAACAAAACAAGACCAATAGAAATATCAGAGCCACAGCCATTGTCCCAAAGTGAAAATAAAGTAAAGAGAGTTCTACTCCCTCTATTTGACATGGGGGACAGTTTGGTAGCAAAATGCTCCCTTTTACTCAATCAGAGCAGAAGCAAAATAACTCACTGTACTACATTCAGTACAGAATGAAAGATTTACAGCATAGGAGCCCTACAGTAATGCATATTTCATCTAGAGACTGGAAGTATGTCTACATCACTACTACTACAGCACATATTCTGTATGAAAAGCCTCAGCTGTGGTTATTTTACTGTAACTGATCTAATTTGATAGATCTAAAGCATTAGTTACACATACAGAAGGCATGCCATCATTAGCAGCAGCAAAAAGGACTTCTAGAGTTAATGATCTGTGTCTTGTGCTAAATTGTTTGGTCCATAGTTAAAACACACTTTGTCTGCACCATTAGGACTCCCCAACACAAAACTTGGACTAGGTTGTGGCCAGACTTCCGAAAAAAGTTAGTAAATGCATAAAAGACATGTGCCTCCTGTATTTATTTTGCTTTTTTTTTCTTTTTGAAAAGATGTATCTTAATCTGGTATTTGAATGAATCCGTGTGCTTGGTTTGACCTCAACACCTCAGCGTGCAGCTGAACAAATGATTTCTATATCTGCTGACTTTTCACAATCAGATTTACTAATGAGACTTTCTGTAGACATCCTCCAGGATTTGTCAGTCACACAGCAAGGTGTAGCACCCCTTAGGAAGTTGCCTTTCTGACAGGCTAACCTCCTGGTCCAGTCAGGTCAGCCAGCGGCTAGCTCTCATCTCCGCTCACATCCTAAGTTGTCTTTGATCATGCACAATATGTTACAAAAGACCGGGTGGAGGGTGGAGGGTGGAGGTCAAAAGGTCATCCGTTGTGCCTGCAGCACCTCCTTTTATCCAGAAACCATCTTGCAGCTAACTGATCTACCGTCTCTGAATCTTGCTGAATGTTCAAAACTTCCCACCTTATCGAGTGACTGCCTTACCAAGGGGCAGAGGTCACTGGAGCCTACATACAGGAAATGTGCTACTATAGGAGTATGAGGAAATGCGAAATCCAATCCTATAATATACATAAAACAACCAACAGCAGAGAAAACCATGTGGGACACTTTTATAAGAGGTCCAGTGGCCTTGAAGGCTCCCTAATGCTCAACCTGAGAAAATTAACAGAACATCTATATTGGAATATGAAAAATTAAATATTTCAAATATAAGTTTTGAAAAGCAATTTTCAATGTTTTAAATGACATTGATTTGAATTATGTCTGAATCCCTTCCAAATGTTAACATATGTCGCTATCATATTTCAAATATCATATATTATTCACTGAGAGAATAATTGTGAATATATTGTAGTCCTATTATGCATAGAATACTACCTTCGGTGTCAATTGCATCCTTGTTTGTTTTACTGGCTTCCTGTATGAGGTAAGTTTTTGAAGCCATATAAAACAACCCATGGCATCGTGGGCAACACAACAACCTTTTATAATCATCAGACCTGAGCCAACAAGCATCTGCAAATAAATACTTTAAATTATGATTGTCTGTTATAAACTGCTGAGGTGCCAGACGGGTGGGGTCTGCTACATAATACACAGATTGAGTGCCAAAAAGTTTCAACAATCAGCGGAAACTTTGAAAGTGAATTTAGCATCCTTTTCTGCATCCTTTTCTGTCATTAACTGTCTGGCATGATATGCAATGTCCTCTGTCAGTAAGCTCCACACATCTGGTGCTCCAAACAGGATAAAACAAACTAAGAATTATTTGCA
Organism: Xiphias gladius; assembly: GCF_016859285.1. Taxonomy (NCBI): domain Eukaryota; kingdom Metazoa; phylum Chordata; class Actinopteri; order Istiophoriformes; family Xiphiidae; genus Xiphias; species Xiphias gladius. The sequence goes on from NC_053410.1 coordinate 22,065,671, forward strand.
AAGCATATATCACATTGTGAAGTTTGTATTGGAATCTAGCTCTGAAGTGCATCCTATTTGACTTAGTGAAATATTTTCTGTTGTTTGGTGTGGGGCCCTAGACAAAAATTTAAAAATGTCTCCCACCCTATCGCATGAACAGTTTTTAGTTTTTCTTTATTTTTCCAAGGTGCAATCTTCTTTGGGGCCCATATCGGAAGAAGTAGCACTGACGGTCATGACCTCAAGAGGTCTCCCTCTCTTAACCTTCTGTGCGCACACACACAAACAAGGGTGCCGTTACTTGTCCTAAGCCTTCTGCTGTGTACACTGTAACTTCATTCAGTGGTTCCCAACTCGTCTGGCCTTGGGATCCACATTTCTTCTCAGTCATTACATTCAAAATCCACACATCAGTTAGCAATAACAGTCATTCAGGTTTCCACCCATCCATTCTCTTAACTGCTTATCCTGTTCAGGGCTGCAAGGAGCTGAAGATAATAACCACCTCTGTGCAGTTTTGAACTTTCAATTTACCCAGATTGCATAACTTTGGACTGTTGGAGGAACTCCACATTGAAAATTCAGGTGGCTGATTGAACCCTCTTGCTGTGTTAACAACCAAGCTAACTAATTCATGCATATACAGGATTCTGAAACTGCTTTTACAAAATAACCTGTAAATTCATCTGTTAATAAGGTCAATGAAACTGGAGTTTTTTTTTTGTGTGTGTGTGCGTAAGTCATTAACATAAAACTTCACCTGTCTGACCAGACCCCAACAATTTACAGAAGGGCCCTGTACAAAATCAAATAATGACACACGTAGTAGATGCGCACATGCTCACAAGCATACGCATGAATTCTCAAACAAAACAGAAAAACACTTGAATAAACGCCAAAAGAATAAATAAAATTTACTGGTTGTAAATCCAGCATAATCTTTATTTCCACAACATTATTGCCATCGGTGCCACAACATGGTAATGCCCTACCCATGAGTGAATGAGTTTTCTCATTTCAACACAAATGCTGGACTCCTCTCAGGCTGATTATTTAGTTGTACTTTGACATGCTGCTGTCAATGAAACGCTACACTTCCTGTGTACACACACACACACACACACACACAAATGTTACACAATAGAGGCCTGCCAGGGAAGAGAGTGATTATGCCACCTGGGGCTTATAATGTAAAATTCATAGACAAAGCACTGCATTTGCTGTAGAAACATACAGCAACAACATATTAACAGCAAAGTGGAGCAAATCAGAAAAACAGGAAGTCTTCTGACTCCGGTATATTAAACATACTTATAGAGCAGGGGAAATAATATCTAAGTACTGATTCTGATAAAACCCCATCTCAAATAAAAATCTGGTTCTCTCTTCAGTGGAGGTAAACAAAGGCCCTGGCCACAGTTTGAGAATTTATGGTACAGGCACACATACAAATAAATGATAACTACCTTCTGGGAGACTTGCTCCACAAATCCAGTGTAGATACAGCTGGAGCAGCTCAAATGAGATGAATGTTTAAACAATAACCATTTTCTACTCCCCCAGCCCTGCATGTTTGAAGAGCAGGAGCAACCCCCAGTATAAACTCCACCATTTGTGGTTAATGTTTGAAAAGCTACTGAACTGCCTCCCAATTAATTCAAACTGCACTGTATATCTTAGCCTGCTCAATTTCTCCCGAGCCATGTGACCCCGAGGATAACAGCCTGTTCACTATGTGACACTAATGGGCAGATTCCTCCCTGAATCTAGATGATTACCACATGACACAGTCACACTGATGCGGAGGTGTGCACACACGTACACTCACTATGAGTATAAATGCACAGACACACACTGACCAGACCATACACGTGCTCCAGGCCCAGCCTGGGCGCTGTTTTTTTGGGGGTTTTTTTTGATAGCAAACAGTATTTAATCATGCACAGTCTCATTAAATGGATCTCAGTGTGGATGTAATTATCAGAATACCATAAGATTCAGAAAGGGTCAAATTCTGCATGAAGTACATAAGCAAATAAAACTAAAGCTCGCTGTGGCCACTTGGGCACTCATCCAAATGGAAAGTGATGCTGCATGATGTATTCCATTATATGCACACTTAATGAAATGAGACAATGACATACATTCATTATTATAACTAGTATAATACTTCTCAGTGGCACGTTGGTGTCTAAATCTGACTGTCTGTACAGACAAGGTGCAATGGCACCTTTTGTCCAGTTAACAAGGAGAACCCCACATGTATCAGACGGATAATCATCAGGCAGAGTGAACACTTGACACACACACACACACACTCTCCCACATAAATACATACTCAAATTTGACCTAGTTTTAAATCCTATTTTAGTCTTGAAAAGGGAGAGTAGAGTTAAAACAATAAGACAATTACTTGATTAGTCAACTGACAGAAAATCTGTCAATTAGGATAATTGATTGATTAATTGGTTTCAGTTCTTTAATCCAGAAAGAAAGCCAAATATTTGTTTCCAGCCTCTTAATTGTGAAGATTTCCTGCCTTTGTCTTATAATATAAATGTAGATTGAATATCTTGGGTTTTGTACTGTCGGTTTGGAAAAACAAGACACCTGAAAGAGCACCTTTTCAGCCACATTCGTGCCGCGGCTCTAGGGATGGCAAAGGCAGTCTGTCAGTCTGTCGGACCAACTACCGCTTTGCTGTAGACTGAAATATCTCAACAACTATTCAGTGGATTTCCATGAAAAGGTGTACAGATATTCATGGTCAGGCCTGCAAATTTTGACGATTCCTTGACACTACATCTAGTGCCACCATTAGGTTGATATTTATGTTTTTTGTGAAATACCTCAACAACTATTGGATGAATTGCCAGGAAATTTGGTACACACATTCATGATGTCCAAAGAACAAATCCTACTGATTTTCATGATTCCTAGACGTTTTCTCATGGCTTTTCCACCAACATCAGGTTCACAATTGTGGTTTGGAGTGAATTGTCCCAATAACTATTGGATGGATGCAAACTAATAACATTCCCATCAAGCTCAGCTGTATTTTGAGTTTAATGTTGCCGCTAGCATGGCATTAGACTCTTGTGGCCTTTTCATAGACGACATGATTGATCAAAAAAAGGATTAACAGATGAATTGATAATGAAAATAATCAGTAGTTGTAGCCTGAGTGGAGATACCATAACAAGTCGACCATATTAACAACCATTTACTGTAGGTCACTTGTCCCTACCCTCGAATACGACCCATAGGAGCATACCCGCAGCAGGCGTATCAAACCTTTGGCATCGTTGTAACAATAATAGAAGTTTTGGTTATGTTTAAGCATAAAAACTACTTGTTTAGGTTTTGGAAAAGATTGTGGTTTGGGGTAAAATAAGTACTTGCTTACGGTTAGAAGACCTATTGTCATCATTGTTACAACAATAAACACGCAGTTAAGGTTGTGGATGGGTCATGGATAAAATACGGGAAACAAATAGCGGTCTCCTGTGTTAAGAGTCCTGTGTTTTGTCGACCCATCCATCCACCCCCGCCTCCTCATAACATGGACTAAGTCACTCTATATACGTCACCTGACTTTCTCCTTTGCTCCTGTCATAATTACTGTGGCTGCTAGAGGTCACCTAACAATAAAACATAGCTATGGGTCATAATAAGCTGCTTGCCCAGATGACCTATAGGGTTGTTTTTTACAAGGCAGTCTCCATATTAGGATAAGGTCAGATACTTTATACAGTATATTACCCAATTTTTTGTGTTTTTTTCACAGCACTGCAACTGAAAAGCATGCAGAAAATTCCTTACTTTACTTCTCTCATCCTTCCTGTAAAAACTCCAACTGGCTCTGTCATTAACTTGTCTAAGTGTACATTGGCACCAACCCTGATGCTAATGTGGAATGTGTTTATTAAAAGCATTTATTCACGTGTTAAATATTCATGGGTCAGTTTGCAGAGGCCTTGAGGGAAGGCCTGGCCACAAGTTTTGAATTACAGCAAACACTCACCAAGACAGATAACCACCTACCGGACTGTAAATACATGTGTTGACAGGCATTGTGACACCCTTGTACCTACTGTTGCCAGAGCATCAAACAACAATGGACTTTCTCTATGTGTGTTTGCATTATGGAAATATTACAGACAGGACCTGTGGGCATATATTAATCATTGAACCTTCTTGGCAAGAAAACCACATAATCAGATAGGACTATTTGAAACAGTCAACACCCATCAATGTAAAGTTTGTTATAATTAGCATTAATAGTAAAATAATTACTATTATTTTTATTTTTTCAGTATATTTAAAATTACACAGGTTTTTAAAGAAAAGATGTGAGTCTTTGCTACTTAAACATCTCTACAGTCTGAACCCAGCTGGGGCGATGATTAAACATTTCTCAAACACCGCTTGAGTGCGATTTACTCCTAGTGGGTGGATGAGCAGTGCTTATGGGATATTTGCTGTGATTTTCTTAGATTTCACATTTGCCTTAGAAGAACAGAACAGAGTTAAAAAAAATTAAAAAAAAAAAACTTGTCACTTATGTAAAGATATCCTCATCTCAGCCTACACTCAAAATTAAAACCGTCACATGAAACCAACAGAAGCAGTTTTACAGCAGATAAAGAAAAAAAGCTCGAAGAAACCGTGAACTGTGAGGAAGATTTTCGTTGTTATAGGCTCCACAGCTGTATCCGATTTTGGAACTACTGTTCTCATCAGTGTGAGATATTTCTATCAGAAGAAAGCAAAAGGTCAAGGAGAGTGTGAAGCAAATTCTTCTAAGAGCTGCCTTTGATGCAAGACCTCTTGCTCTCTTGCTATTTTTTAAATAGCATAACACAAAAGGGAAAAGAAACAACTCCCAATACTCCCGAGCTGCAAATAATTATGATAAATATTTCTGTTACATTATGATGCAGTTTACAGCATCTGTCTGCTACTTTTTAACTGTAGGAGACAATCTGTGATTAACAGCCCAGAGAAGTGAAGCAGAGGCGAGACAGTAGAAGAATCTGTCTCCTCTGTCTCTCCAAACTTGGTCAGTAAATTGGTTACACCCATGCTGCTCACATGTTTCGCCCCAACTGTGACCCATTAATGGTCTCCTGTAAAATAACAATAAAACCATTCATATTTCAAGGCTTCGCTTTGACCCACTTGAGGCTTCATCTTACTTAATGTCCTCTCTTAGGTAAACAGAAAAAACAGCCACGCTTTTGCGTGATAAATGAAGAGCTGGAAAATGTAGACTTCCACTGCAATAGCAAACTGCTCTCCAACATCCAAACTACCACGAAGCATACAGATGCTGAGGCAGAATACAAATTTAAACAGAAATATGACTTAAAACATAGTTAGTTAGAAATATGTACTGGGGGGTTTAATCAGATGAATTAATCGCACTATTTCAGTGTTCTTAATAGAAAAATTGATGTACATGTAGTTTGTTTATATAAGTAAAGGGTGTATAATGAAATGGTTCATAATTTGAGTATTAGAGCAAAAAAATTACATTCACAATTAATTTTACATTTAATTTTGTGTTTAATTATCAGGTATAATAAGAATATTGACAGAAGTGACATATTGATATGTATTTAAAATTTTAGTCTGAGTGGTCTTCTACTTTAATCAAGTATTATTGATTCGAATGGCTCAATAATACTGTGATTTTTTTCTGCTGTCCCTGCCACAAACCTCTGACCTTTGACCCACTGAGGATAACCCCAGGGTCAGTTGGGTTTATGATCATGTCGCCATTGAGCTTTTCCAACCTGCATTTTGCTCTCTGAGTCTGGACTTCACCCTGTCATCCATTGTTATGCACAGCCAGCCGGAGGATGTGTCCCTCAGCGGTCTGCCACGCCCTCATCAATCACCGCCCAAGGAGACGCGTTCACAAGGAAGACTGAATCAACGTCACTTCGTTGGTGGGAACAACAGGAGTTGCAAAACTTTAAAGGACGTCTCCTCACACCCCTGGCATCTACTTTTCAGAATGAGCAATTGCAGATGTCATTCCGAATTCTGATACTGCCCTGAGCGTTTTCCGCTCAGTCTATTCAGTCTGCCTCCAAATTTCTCAGGCTAGACAAATAACGTTTGGTCAAACAGATAAAAAAATAGACCCGCTACTCTCAATAAAAAACATTTAGACAGTCTGCTAAGAGTGAAAGTACTGTGACATCCACCACTGTAACTATAAAAATAATACTTTGTCTCCAAAGCCAATGATACACAATATGCCTGGAGCAAATGGGAGTGTGCTTATTTCAAGAGCTGCGTCTTCATTCTACAGTCTAAAAATACTTTTACCTAATGGTTATATCAATACATCATTTTTAGGTGCAGTTTATATTGTGTAGTTTAAAGTTAATGTTGGATTGTCTAACACTAAAATCAATCTTCTGTTAAATTTAATTTTTATCCTAGGTGTGAAAAGTGTGTAGGCAGACTGCAGCACGTCTTCTGACTCATTCTATATGATATGGGTTGTGTCTATATTTTATGTAGGTCTAGTAAAAATAATCTTATTTTGCTCAATTAGATATATTTTCAATCCAATATATCCATAAACATATTATCATACCACAGTGTCAAATTTGATGCAGGATAATCCGTATGAGAACAGGAAAATATGTCAGCCTCATCTGTTTCACACAGACTTCACACACTGAGGGCCTCATCGATGGGAACCCATGATGAAGTGGCAAAAGCTAGACTCAGTGTCCTGACCAGAGAACAGTGATGGGCTTTGTTCCGGCTTTGCTCCCATGGGACCCGGTTTGGCTGATGGTAATGGGCTTGTGTCCATATGAGGCGATTCAGGCCATCATCCAACATACAGGGAGCCTCCATTTAAAGGACACTATCTAGGCTATAGAGGAAAATCACATTAAAAGCGTTTTCCTTGGGGAATTAATGAAGTTGCTGATGTGCCTGTGCACAGTCCACGAATGCCGTGATGATGATGATAATTATTAGGACTGAGCTGAGCTCTGGTAAGTTGCAAAGCTAAAAAAATGCCTTGGCTGTGAGGTTATGGAGGGCTTCCTGCTTTACACCCTCATTACAATTAGGGTGAATGACATTCCACAGATTTTACACATAAAGGTCAGTTTACTCGTCACAAGGAGTGATACTCAGCCCGTGACAACAGTTGTATGCCTGTTGCATGTGGTTCTGGAAAAGCTTCTTAAAATCTATGATCAAATCTTTATTTTTTTCCAACAGTAAGCTTGCATTACAAACTGGGAGCATGGGTTTTGAAAGACATTGGCATTTACATACCTGGCAGGAAGAGTCTAACAAAAAGAAGCCATTGGTTGCATTGTGGGACATGTAGGGATCCAGACTAGGGACTAAAAGTCAGAATATCTTCACCTCTGCTGCACAAATGCCCACAACTTTATAGAAAGCCAATAGTAAAGTGTCGGAGTATACATTATGAAATCCAAAAGCAGCGAGTCTTTCCATAAACAATGTTACTTTAAATAAGGCACAGAACAGGATGTGGACAGTTTTCACTGGAGCTACTTTCTAGCAAAAAAATATATATACTTCCTATATGAAAACTATGGCTTCTGAGGCTTATCCAGAGTAACTGGAAAAACATTTTTGCTATTGAATTTTTATTCACACCAGCGGCGTGCCTCTAGAGATGTCAGTGTAGGTTTGTCAGTCGGTCAGTCCATCACTTTGGTCTAAACTGAGATGTCTCAACAGTTATTTGGTGGAAAGCAATGACATTTGGAACAGACATTCATGCTTGCCTGCCTCAGGATGACGTGCAACAGCTGTGGTGTTTCTTTAATTTTTCAACTAGTGCCATCATCAGGTAAAAATTCTCATTTGTCTGTGCCTGAATACAGCCTCATAGAGCTGCTAGCATGGCTGTAGAAACTTTTAAAGGCTGTGAGCAATGAAATGCCTTTCACCTCCATTGCCTTGGGTGGAGGTAGAAAAATGTCTCAAAACCAGGACAAATTAAACCAAAATTATCTGCATGGCTAGATCCCACCAGTGGCAAACAAGAAAATATGTTGTGTAGTTTCACCATGTTTCCATTCCTCTCCCAACAGGTCTGTTTTTTGAAGTACACTGAGTCCAAGGCTGAAGCAGGACTGGTGCAAACATATACACATGCATTATTAAGCTTGTCAATCAACTGGCAATTCACCACAACCCTCAGATCCAGTCAGTCAGCCAGCCGTGCAGGCAGGCAGTCAGTCTGCTGGGCCAGACGAGAGAACAGCTGGCCGCCACTTTCAACTCACTAGGCTACCTGGCTTGGCATCAACTGCTAGCGACAGGCATATCTCTGCCAAATGCTGCATGTGGCAGGAGGGGTGGACAGGCTGTACCCAGAGAGTGAGGTAAAGGAAGGGATAGGGCGCGCAAACCGCTGCTCCAAGAGGTCAGCCATGGTAAACCTTTGGCTGAGTGTCCTTAAAAGACTTGCAAATCATCTCCCCATCACTCCAGTGGAGCTGGAAGGACAAGGGTAGAAAGGTTTAATGGCACTAATAAGGCCCGGGTAGACAGGTGACATCATCCTGTAGGTTGACTGGCGACACAGGCACCCACAAAAGAGTGGAAGAGGGGCAGAATTATTCCACTGACATTATTCCAATCTGAATTTAACTGTCAGGGAGGCAGGGGCCAAACTGACTGTAATAATATTCAAAGCAGTTGCTGATGTAGCTTGTGTGTGTGTGTGTGTGTGTGTGAGCTTAATATGTGTGCCTCTGCGTGTGAGCGGGAGTGTGCATGCTTTTATCTGAGGATGATTGACTGAAAGGGAGAGAGTTATCAGGCCATCCTCTGCGCGTGATTTCAGCCCCTCTCTGATTTCCTCATCATCAGCCAATGTCAGTGTCGCCATCAGGAAGAGAGGCAGTGATCGCCCGGCTGGAAGGAGGTGAAAGCAATCAATAGTTGACTTGAGGGGGCAGGCCAGAAGAGCCAGGGCAGCCATCATAGAGCTCATCATCAAGCTGCACGCATACAGCCCTCTGGGACATCGCATACATTGTGAGAATCATCGACAAGGACTCGATGCAGTCAGTCACACTGTCTAAGCTCACTGATTTTGCTCTGCATTAGGCCTTTATATGATGCTGTATATTATCCCTTTAAGACATTTACCGTGGCAATTGAGGTTAAGCACAAGGGCTGAAAGGTGAAAACTATTGGCAAGACTCCTGCAGGGTGAACCCTGACAAGGATCTCCTAATTCCCGCCATGTCCCCCTGTGCCTTTTCCCTGCTAAAGAGCAATACCACTCCTGTGATGACAGCCATTAAGACTCTGGGGAAGACAAAACAGTTACGAGAGCTTGATTTAAGTACTCACAGTTTTTCCAGGGCAGCCAAGCCATAGAAGGAGCCATTCCTCAGCAGGGAGATCTTGTTGTTACTCAGGTTTCTGTTTAGGAGCAAAATATATGAGAGGGAGGAGACGAGGTGAGCATACAGAACGAGTTAAGGCAGGCACATTTGTAAATATCACAAAAATAAAGCTGCAGAAAATCACTTATTCAAAGGCCTGATAAATTGTTTATCCTCTGACTGTCAATATGTTGGCAAGAGATAAAGATTTATGTCTGATGAGATTGCGGCCGTAAATTACTCATCCCGGCCACGTTTCCGTCTTGTTTATTGCCGTTTGTGGTTAGGATAGGTAATGAGCCAAGCCATCCCCGTCCTCCCCTCCTCCATGTCAAAATATCAGCCTAATAGAAAAGCTTAAAGAAATGCCAGTTCAGCACAATTCAGTCACCCATTTCTCACATTACAGCAAACAAATCAATGAAACGCACCACAGGGATCTTTAAGTGATGAGTTAATATTCCGAGGTGATGCAGCTCCTCTATTTTGATTATTTCAGTGACGGCCTTCACTACGTTTCCTTTTTTTCCTCTTATGGATGAATTATGTCTGTGCTGAATGGTGAAATGAGAAACTATATGTTTATCAAGTGATGCATTTCTCTGGCAAGGAAAGAGAAGTCGTGCTTGGACAGGACGTCCCATAGGGTGCTACTGGCAGGCACAAACGCACACACAAAATCTTGTCACATTATTCAACACACTGGGCCTTGGGACTTGAGCTTTCCGTCAAACACACACACATCTACACCTATATTACTATACTCGTGAGGTCTTTCTGTTGATAGTATTTATTCTAACTCACTTAATCCTCAATACTCTATGTTTAAATTTAACCTGTAACCTAAGCCTAGCCCTTCGGGCTGTAGTCTCCTGGTCGACTGGTCAATTGATTGGTCGATATGTTCTCGTCTGACCAAATTCTCATTGGTCAGACAATCACCAGTGTTTTCTTCATAAGCAAAAAAGCACTACTTGAATAGCCTTCCAGGATAAATCCATTATTTATTATAAAGGAGGATTGTTTCGAACTCTCCCGACCTAATGGAGGCTGATAGGTCTAACTTATATAACGCTTACTGAACGTTCACTCAGAGTCGGCTCCAAACTCATTGATACCATGTCAAAGAAGTCGTCAGTGTGGCTGCATTTTGTCAAAACGGACGATCAAAAAGTCCAGTGTCAACTTTCCAAACAGCAATTTGTGTATCACAGCTCAACAGTCAACATGGCACATCATCTAAAAACAGTAGGCTAACTTGTCTGCGTTAGGATGCTCCGTCAACTTTGATGTTTAACGCTTGAGGCTTTGTGTGTATATTCCTCAGTAGTTCTTGTGTTGGTATAGTTCTATTTTTGGAAATCGAATGAATATAGGCAGTTGCACGCTGGCCGGCGCTGAGTCCGTTGTTTTCATTTCATACTAGCTTTTTATGTTTGTTTATATTTCATTTCGGCTAATTGCACTGTGGGGATTTACTTAATCTACAGATAACGTGCATATTTTTTTTCCCCGCGACCAATCGATTGGTTGAAGAGGGGGTACGATTTCAGTCGACCCAGATTTTCTTTGGTTGACTACAACCCTACAAGTCTTAATCCTACACAACACTTAAACCTCCTAAATGAGGACGACAAAATGTTAGCTTAACAGGAGCATAGAGAATGAAATAGAATAGAGGCCAATAATACAGTTTCAGCACAGTCATAAATTACCCGAGTTTGAAAATAGAAATATAAATTAGCCGCTCACTATAGGTGAAAGGGTTCTCCACGAAAACAATATTTTCCCCCAAAGTTATAACATACGAATTTATTTCACATGGTAGTTGTTTGCCCGTGTTGTTTTGTCTGAGCTAATCTCACAGGTTTTAAGTGGACAGGGCTCAGCTGGAAATATATGAGATCACATACCTCTGTGACAGGAGAAATACTGAGCATTTGTAGTTTAAACATATTGAATTCCTGATCCCCTTTTGCTAAAGTCAAAAACTAGTGGTCTTAGTTTTGTTGCTAAAAAGTTCGATCTTAAAATCTAAAATTTTTCTTTCCCTCTCATCTCTCACACACACACACACACACACACACACACACACACACACACACACACACACACACACACACACACACGCAATTTTATACAGAGCTGCAAGCTACAGTGTAACAGTGCAAGCGGCTAATGATTTATATTGCGCTTATTCTACAGCCCAGATTCACATCATTTTAAATACAACTTCGACAGCGTTTCTGGATTTCATGTCTGATAAAATATTGATTTCTCCAGCCAGCTCTTAAATCATCTGCTGCAGGGCTGCTCTGTCTCTGTGATGCTGTGGATATGTGCATGCCAGCTGCTGGTTAGAGCCCTTCTTTGCATGTCTAATTTTGCATGTCTCCTGTCAGCATATGACCACACACGCACACACACACACACACACACACACACACACACACACACAAACACACACTTGCACAAGGTAATTTCCCACCATAACCTTCCCATCTTTTTTTAACAAGGTGGGTTCTGGGAGTGATTGGCCAGGTTTAGAGAGAGAGGGGTAATTGGGAAGTGTCACCAGTCTCCTCTGTGACGACAGAGCGCTCATTATGGCTGCAGGGAACGTATACTCAATTTTAACCCTAGGATTAGGCAGTGGGATCCCACAATGCATTGTGCTGAACAGGCAAATTGCTTGGCCAAACTGCTAGGGAGCAGAGCGCAAGTGTGTGCACTGAAAATATCACGGTGGAGACTCACACACTGCAAAAACAGACACACAAAAAAAAAGAGCTCAACATCTGGTCATTTTGCACACAAGAATGTATGAAAATTGTGTATTTTTCCGGACAAAAGAAAAATTCTCAGGAACTTTTGGGAACAAAGTATATTTTTCATTTGTGCCGGTATATTTTGTTACTTAATTTAACAAGCTTGCTTGTGCATATTCTTTAGGGAAAGTACCTAGCTTTCCCCCGAGAGATAACAGTTGTCTTGGCAGGAAAAGCAGAAATCAAGACAGGAAGTTCCCTCTCAGCAAAAGGGCAGGATAGACACAAACTTGTGTCAGCAAATTCATGTCAACATCCAAGATTGGATTTACATTTGGGCCTCTCCCAAAGTGGGAAAATTAAGCTGAAATGAATAGAGTGGGGTACATGTGCCAGACACAATCAGCAGAGCCTATTAAGCTCTCCAGTGTCGCACAAAGCACATATGGAGTTGATAGTGATAACAGGGGCGCATTTACCACTGGAAATTTGCAGTACTTTTTTAAACAATAGGTCTCTGATTTCATTCAGAAAGAAACAAAAGCAGTGTTTTAATCTCTAGCCAACGGCTGTGAACTTTATCAGAAGAATTGACGACCGCCAGTTAGGATATAGGCTGGCTTTTTTTACAGTGTATATCTTCACTGTAACCTGTAACCACACATAATAACACTGTTAGCTGCTAACACGCCCCTTACCTTCAGAAATACTGTAAGGACAACTTAACACTGTAGGTATGAAGCTAGCTAGCTGGACATGCTAATATTTGCAGTTTGTAACAATTTTTAATCCATTCTCAAATGTTTGCTTTTGTATTTTTGCTTTTGGAAAGGTGACAGTAAAGACGTCACCCTCAAAACTTTTTAGATACCAAATATCGCAATCATTAGAGCCCATGTGCACCATTTAAGCATGTGAACAAATCTTTAAGATTGACAGGCCTGCCTTGGCTAGTTACAGTTGCTATTGGACACTCACTCCTCAGGGGCGGGGTTTATTGAACACTGGACCAAACAGGTGGGAGCTTGAAAAATTCAGTGTGCAAAATACCTCTCCTTTTCCACAAATCACTCAGAGTACCTAAGCTGTGTGGGAATGGACTATAAGATTTACAGGCAGCCATTTAGGGAGGCAAAAGTGAGTAAGCAACAATTCATATGGATTTTTATTGTTGTTGATCCAGACATCAATATTCTGCTGGGGTTCTGTCAGATTGGATTCATCTTGACACAAAGCTCTCTGACAGCAGAGAACTGCAGCAGATAAAGCCAGCATGGAGTCCACTGGACATGGTGAGAAACTACTTGGAAGACTGAATTGGTCGATTTCACAATATTTCACACACAGATTTATTGAAAAACAACCAAATCCCCCATAATAGTTTCAGTTTCAGGGGCCAAGTGGAGTTTATTCTATTATTTCCAGAGTCTTACTCTAAACGCTAACACTTCAAGTTCTGAAAAACAGCAGCAGCTCCTTTTAAAGCCACGTACAGATGGAGTGATGAAGTCAAGCTAGTCAACACTGAGATCATGGGATACCAATGCTGTCACTGTGTTTTGTCCCGTGTCTCTTCTGTTCCCCAGACCGCTACACCTCCCTCTGCGGACGGATGCCCCACTCAGGGACAGGCAGCCTCTGTTTGTGCAAACTCAAGCGTGTCCTGTGCTGTGCTACGCTGCCTGTATGTGTGTGTTTGTGTGTGTCTGCGTCTGCTTGCCGACCTCTGCATGCCTATCTTAGTCCTCTGCGTAACATCCAGGAAATCACAGGAAAAACAGAAATGAACATTATGTAAACAGCCCTTGACAAACTTCTGGAGCAACCCTCCAACTCTCTATTTAGATTATCAATTATGTTCACTGCGGATAAGCTGCTTTCAGTGAGGGTGGACAGCATGGATTCAGTATTGTCTCTGTGGGTTGCAGCAAATGGTCTATGTCATTGCTTACTCTGTTCCTACGCCAGCCATAGCGTGACATGTATATCTACTGAATGCTGCATTTTCACGGTTCTCCCATATAGCAAACAGGCAATTTGAACTTAGGCTCACCTCAGGCTCTTGTGATGAGGATTAATTATTTTCTGTCATTTTAGAGACACACATCAACCAATTCATCAATAATGAAAATAATTTATAGCTGCAGTCCTGAATCTAATAGTTCCAAAGTCGCAGAATGATTAAGTCCTAATGCTGTGGGGCCACAGTTGGAGTGATTAAACACGGTAAGTGAGATTTATATCAACTCTTCCTCAAAACAGGAACTCTGGCTTTCATTCTCCCTCCACGCCACAGCTGGTGTATTTCTGTGAGGTCCAGCTAAGAAGTCACCGCTCTAGAAACTGGCCTGGCTGCCATGCACCAGAGACATCCAACTATATTATTATAGGAGAACAGAAACAAAAATAGCAGATGCCATCCAACACACCAATCATGAGGACCAAGTGGAGTAAAGATCACAATGTGAACTATTACAAACATGTGGATCCACTGGCCTCAAGGTTTCGAGCCACTTCTCTCCCTACAGCCAAACCCTCTGTTGTTTTAGAAGATTAAATTACTAGACACAGCAACTGGAATAACGTATTTCATCTACTAACATTGACCTTGGGTGGAAAACAGACATTGCTTCGGGGGTGACCTACAGATGTACGTATGAACAGAGTCTTGCATGGTGTCTAGATGACAGTGCCTGTGATGCCACCCTTCGAGACTACACGGTGAAGAAAATGTTATTCCTTGTAGTGGCACCAATTAACAATAGGGTGCAATACATTTTTTTTTTAAAAAGGGAAACTTTGCTAGAAATGTAACATTTCGGCACTGAAGGTAAGACTATGTGATTTATTATTGGTGGTAAATGTAGTATTTAAGAATAATAAAAAAAAAAAATCTTTAGTCATCAATAAAAGAGATTATTGCTGAGAGGATTGGTGGCTCTACTGACTTATACTGCAAACTCACACTGTGTGTCACTGGTGGATTTTGGGCTAATAAAGAGCTCACAGCAACACCCTCCTGACAGGAAGCAACTGGGCATATCGGAAATATAGTCCTGAATAGAGTTTTGTAGAGTTTGCAGCCTGCAAAATACCCAGATTTGCAAAGGTCCAAGACTAAGGAATCTGTTATCGAACCTTTTATCTCCCCATTCTTTTCTATTATCAAAGAGCAATGCAGAAACCATGAACATAATGTTTGCAAGCTTCTTATGTGTAGCCAGACTTTTGCATTCACTCATTGAAAGTACAAACGTCACTGGCAGCAGATTATATCTACTGCAGCTAATAAACATTAATTCTATGGGTAACTTCTCGAAACTTTTGGCAGTTGACTGGTTAAAGGTAACCCTTGGAGGTTTGACCACTAGTAGTCCTATGGGGCAATGTTTTTAGGTCCCTTTTGTTTTTATTATGCAAAAGCGGATGCATGTGCACGCGGGCAACGCAATTAACATTCCTGCTGGTTGAGTAGCAACAAGCTTCACAAAGGCATGGAAGATGGAGACTGCTAGCTTGCAAACGTGGATGTAAACAATGCACAATACAGTTTGTTTTTTTTTAAATTGCTCTCCATATGTTTTATAAGAAAATAACTCAATCAACACGTTGCAGTCACAACCTCAGGCTTCAGGAATACACAGAGGGGGGTTTGGCTAAGTAACACTGGATGAAAACAGAAATGTGTCTGTGGTCAGCCAAGGATCCTTTGTGAGGATTAAGAAGCTGTGACACGTATGTACCATCGAACTTGGACTGTGTATTTTTGCAGTCCGAGAAGACTAATAGAGTGATGAGTGGTCACCAGTGAAAGAATCATGGTTCGTGTGACTTTAAGTAGTCAGAATCTCCTGGTTATCTGTGTTTTATTTAACTTCATCAACCTAATGTGTCGCATATTTAAGTATACTTTTGGCAAGATCTTTTTAAAAAACCATTATCCTAAATGCTTATCTGGCTGAGAAACATGTGGAAGAGGTGAGTTGATTTTGAGTGACAAATATACAGGCTGACACACGTCAAGACCTTATATGCGCATACACTGTGACTCACGGATTCAGACACAGTAGGCATGTACGCAGAGACGATCACGTATGCTCGCACACACATACACACACACACACACACACACACACACACAACCGCACAGCGCTAATAAAGGCATTGCCAAGGCTCCTGTGCGACAGGCAGAAGAGCTAATATGCCTCCCACTGTGAACAGAAGCAGCACGCATCAGGGTTTTAATCACCTTGTTTTACAATGAGTCAGAAAACAGGGGGAAAGACAATATGCTTCTTAGTTGGCCACCTCTGCTCGCTCAAATTTATGACCCTTTAAGTAACATTAGTATTTACTCAGCAGTGTAAGGAGGAGGCAGGGAAAGCAGAGCAGAGAAGTATCCTTGGCAGACACGGTATTTATCTTTATATAATATTTTTACATGAGTTAGTCTAGGTTTCGACATATTCTTGGTTTTTCAAGGCTATAGCACAATTTACAGACCCCTCTCTCCCCCAGAAGTCATGAACTCTCTATCAGTGAATCTACGGCCAAACTGATCAGCTGTTTTCTTTAAAGCACACCACGTAAACAGTTGTTACAGAGCTTCTCAGACAGCCAGTCTGAAGGTCAGCAGACCTGCAAAATCTCTGAGTGATGTATGGATAACACATCCACAGAGGCCTGGAAGAAACCTTGACAAAGCACAAATCCTTTGCTGGCTAGGACATTAGTCAATGGCTACTTATTAAAGAGACTGGAAGTTTTTCTAGCATCCAGCAAGCAGCATTACGGCTCTGGCTTGACCTCACCAATCCTGAGCACACGGACAACACAAGGGCAAATGTTCTTGGCTCTAGCTGTCGCAGAGGGGAAAGTGCAGGAGATCTAAAAGTATCACACCCTCTGGGGCTTAGACGACTGACATTGGAGAGTGCACTCATCTAAAGATGAACCTTTTCCTTTTTTTTTTTTAATCTTCCATATCAGTGGAGATAAGCACGAGAGAAGCCAACAGAGAGTCAGAGAGAGAAAGTGACTGGCATGTCTCCTCGTAGCCCGAGATGTTAGATGCAATATATTTTATCAGGGTCATTTTAGTCACGTCTCCTTAGATTAACAGCCAGCTCTCTATGTATATGTGTGACATATCATTTAAGGCATTTTACGCTCTGAGTGTCTCGATGCTGTGCACGCTCACAGGGTTTATCGGTGCGGTAATGCCCAGGAGAATATAAACGGCCTATGTGTGCATGTCAATGAAATATTCATGTAGAAGTACTCAGAACTCTGAAGAGGGTAGAGCAAAAACAGCACCTCGGCAGACAAGAAAAAAGCCCCCAAGGAATAACAGCAAGGAAACATAAGAGAGAGGGAGTGAATAAGAGAGGAGGGGAGAAAAGAATATACAGAATTATATTTATAGCAGTACAAAAAATAAGACAAGAGAATGCAGAAAGCCATTTCAGGAAAGAAACAAGAAAATGAAGTGCGCCCTGACATGCCAGATTTTTTCACGAGGATGCACTCAGATCAATATAAACCTCTGACCCCTGAGCGTGCTATAGAATGATATTACAGACTGTCCGAATACAGTGCAGCAGCACAGTATTTAAAATCACGGTTATTTTACAGCCATGCTGCCTGTGGTTTCTCATGGGTCTTTCTGTACACAGGCATGATGACTGACATGTTCTACTACAGAAGTGGTTTGGAGACAGCTACAGCCTCGTCCTCATCACTTCCCTCTAGACACCACAAACAGCCGCCCCTGTCTGTCTCTGAAAGGATGATGAGGACCCACAAAACAAGCTACTTAATGCCAGACACCTCCAGATTTGGCTCTGGCCCAGACCAAAAGCCTTCGTTTTCTCTCCCTCAAATGGGAGACAACCAGGCTTCGGAGGAGCTTGGTATGGTTCCGTTGGTGAATATACACAAATCCAGATGACGACCACTTACAGCAGCAGAAAGTACAGTAAATCAGAAAAAAATGCATCTCCACGGCTGCGCTGCAACAATTATGTGAATTCACAAAATGTTAAAAGACAAATAAAACCTTCAAAATACTTATTTAGGTTCTTCTATTAATTCTGACAACAAGCTGCCACTATCATAAACATTAACAGTACAGTGGAAAAATGATGATGAAAAGTATTTGTTGATAATCTTTTATATAACATGACTAAAAGTTACCTTTGAAGATGAAAACTATGATAAAATGTATTGCAGTTTTCATCTCCAAAAACTTTAATGATAATGTAAAAGACAGACAAATGGACAAATTAACTAATTAATGTTTTGATGCAAAGTTTTCAGCAGCAACTTGCATGCATCTGCAGAACTGCTAGATTAAGTTGTTAACTAACATTACCAGTTCTTGGAAAAAAGTAACAGATGTATGGCCAAAATTGGTGGTGAAAAAATTAGACAACAAGTGGCAACAAAACAGCTGGAACAAGAAATGGAAACAAGCAGGCCAGCACGATGAGTTAAGCTACCGTTATGGAGGGACATAAAGTTAAACTTGCGATAACTGCTTCTGGCAAAGCAGAAAACAGGCTGTGCATACAACACTGACATATTATCACCTTTTAAGTAGATACTGTATTGCAAGCTTGTCAGCAAATAGTTGCCTCTTTACACATCCAGCAGAGGAGCAACATTCATTTACAATTGAGTTGCGCCTACGGTAAGTCCAAAAAAAAAGAAAGATCTGTCTTTAGCTGCTAAATGTTTCACTAAGTTCAACAGCTAATCGCTAACTTCGTCTTCCTGTCATTTTTTGCGGGGCAGGTAGGGTAGAGTGGGTTTTCAGAGCTTTTTTTGCCAACATCAGCTGCCATAAAAGTGGTGAGAGTGAATCTAAAGAGGGAAGTTTTGACTGCATCACAGGATAGCACTGAAAAGTTCCACGTCTGCATCATTTACACAGTTGTGGAAAAAAAAAAACACACACACACTGAGCTACACTCAGCAGGTAAGAATTAATAGTCAGAATAATATGCAAATGCGTCGTGACCCAGGTCTGGCTGCGACACAACGGCTCAGCAGGAGGGCAAACAGCAATAGTTGTAGTACAAACTTTATAAGTTTTCAGATATGCAATTGCACAGTGTGCATCTCTTTGCTTGCAGTTTTCCAGCAGTGAAGAGACTCTGAGGCTCATTTGCAATCAGCTGTGACTGTGCAACAAGCACCTCTGCATCCAATCAATCAGTTCGTACCAGTCACAGCATCCAAGTCAGCCTCAGTCTCAGCTATCCAGTGACGTCCTACCAAACACTTTCCATCCCCACTTTCCCCGCATCCTTTCTGTCACTCATTCTATTCCTGGAATGGCTCTTTCACTGCCTCTCCACGTCTATCTCCCATCTGCACTCTAACGCCTCGTCTCTTCCACAATCTGTCCCTCCTCACCCCTGGACGGGCAGTGCATCCTCCTGTTAGAGCACTGCCTGAGACAGGTGCCAGCTACAATCCCAGCTGCTACTCTCTGCGGAGAGACGGTGCCTCTGCTGCTTGGCGGCGCTGAAACGATTACACCAGAAAGGTCCCAGGGTTAACAGAGCTGTCGAGTCGAACACACACACACACACACACACACACTCGCCCCAGTTCATTCACAGTACCGTTCATTTTAATCTCTCGCATTTGTGCTAATGTTCTTTCATTTGCTTCCTAAGTTGTTTTTGGGATATTTAGAAGGTGCTGCATTATTGCAGGTTTTGTTCGTCATTAACTTTCATATGATAAAAGGCAAAAAGAAAAGCAAAGCTCAATCTTTACCTTAAATTAGAGGTGACCTTTGGATGCGGGTCAGTATACGTGAACGGGACACACTGTGCTTGAGTTGTCATTGAGGAAATTGCTCTATAAGGAGCTCATTGTCTACGTAGAAGGTAAGACCAGGAGAAAATGAAGAGAGCACACAGGGAAATATTTGGGAGATTTGTTGGGTAGTCTACATGGGGAGATCGGTATGTGCACACTTCCCTTGATATATCTGTTTATTTGCACAGCACATCTAAACAAAAGAGCGAGCAGGGAGGCCACTTCAGCCTGACAAAGGTCACATTTCCTAACGCAGGAAAACTGCTTCCTGGCCAGCGAGAACTCAGCTGTAGGATTTAGTTCACCAAGGAATAGGACTGACTGAGGAATAGGCTTATTTTTACTGCTCTACTCATAACACAGCATACACAGCACCTCAAGTTGAGCAAGTGAGCAGCGGAAAAAGGTGTAATTCGTCGTGAGAATCCAGTTAGATTTCAAGGAAAACATCAAGTCCTGGCATTATATATGTAATGTATGTAGACCACTTTAAAAATCAAACTTCGTCAGAACCTGCAACCCACAAACCAGCCCCCCTTTGACACATGTTGAAAAGAAACAAAGCCTTTAACCATTCTCTGCTTAAACGAACAAAAGCACCCCTGCCTACACAGAAGCAAACACCACTCCAAATAAATTGTAGTAAGCAAAGTGCTGCCATTAATCAGCTGCGCTCGTAGTTCAGAATGAGTGGTCGGCTGTAGCTTGTCAAGGGCCTTTACATTTAGTATTTGCTTTTACACTCCAAAGGCAGACCTCAAGTTTCCAAGAATGAAACAGTCTATTAATCTAGCAGTCAATCTGTGCACCTGCGCAGAGAGAGAGGGAACGTGTGAGGGAAAGTTATCAGCCTCTCGAGAGTTTGAAGTGCTATTTCATCTACAGGAGAGGCAAAGATGAATACTAAGGGAGGTTTCTCAAAGTCCCTGTCAAAGTGCAAAATTTATATTTGAATAACTTTCAATACAATGCAAATAATATCCCCAAAGAGCATGGTGAAAGGAAAAAAAATGCCGGCAGGTGTGGCAAGTGTAACAAGACAAGACAGGTGAGGCTCGAATGTGGCTTACGCAGGGACAGTAGTTCTCAAAAGTGGGTTGTAGGGCCACTAAGGGTCGAAAAGCCCAATGAAGCATAGTTTCCTCTCTCATTATATCAATCAGCACTTCAGTAGCTAGTAAACATTTACAAGGATGAGTTGCTGCTGCCAACCATCTCACAAGTACAAACAGTATGGCTGCAAATAAGGATTATTTTTCAGAGAGGTGGCTGGTCTTCACTAGCAACTAGAACAGACACACTGTACACACTATGACTTTAGTTTATAAATGTCTCCTACGGAGGCTGCCTCTGGAAAGCACATTTTCTTCTGAAATTTAAAACTACAGCTTATCAGAGGAGATCCCAGGACTGGCTAACTCTTGAAACCCAGTAAATATGGAACTTGGGAAGACATTAAAATATGAAAGTTTCATCCCACTGGACGGATTCAAACTGGCCTTTTTGGAGTCTTTTTAGAGATGTGAAGGACTGTTTCTGATGCTGTTTGTATGTGCTTGTGTGTGACTGGCTCTGTTTTGTTGTGTGTCTTACCTAAAACAGATTTTGATCTGATGATCTGCCCCTGATTAAATAAAGGTTATAATAATAATCCTTTTCATTATCAAGAAATCAGTCGATTATTTTTACCCCCGCAAAGAAGGTTATGTTTTCACCCGTGTCTATTTCTTTATCCAGATCATTTACTATGAATTTTAATGTTTTTTTCCTCTGAAATCTGGTGTATGTTGTTCGACACTGTCCTTGGTGGAGGTCTGCGCTCTACTGAGTGCCATTCTAGTTTTGATCAATCATTTAATCTTTAAAATATGTCAACGGAAAGAAAGAGCACAAGGTATCTTCAAATGTTTTGGTTTTTCCAACCAACAGTTTAAAACTCAAAGATGTTGCATTTAAAATTATATGCAAACACCAGTAAATCCTCACATCTCTGAGGCTGGAAGCAGAAAATATTTGGTATTTTTGCTTTCAATTAATTGACCTAAATAATGAATCTATTATCAGAGTTGTTGCTGATTCATTTTCTATTGATTAACTAATTGATTGATCTACCAGTGGTTAGTCATCGATTAGGGGACTTACTCATAATCAAAAGCACAATGCTTAGACTGTAATAAAGATCTATTTAGTGGTGCTTTATTTTGAAGAGGGTGGAGAACACAAGCATGTTAACAAGGAGCTCCTTGTCGCGTTATACCATGACAATATCAATTAGGTCTTGCACCTGATTGATTGATAAGACAAATACTTGCAATACATCATCATTTATTTATGATATATTAGTATTGTTTCCATAGGAATTTGCTCTGTGACGTCTCATCATGTTGTATATTTTATGTTGTTTTCTCTGCTATTTCTATAATAAAGCAGGCGAACATTGCATCTGCGGTGAGTTTAGAGACCTTACTGTGATATTTGAACCTTACTGGTATCAATATAACATCATATTTCTGCAGGACAGCTCACTGTAGCTCACAGTAAGATTCATTTCATTTTCGATGTGGGGTGGACCTCTAAAACCCATTTTATCCTGCGTAACAGACTGATGAACTGTGTCAAAGCTGTTTAACCTTGTGGAAACAATTTAAAGCACTTAATGCTCTTGCCCTGTAATTCAGGTCCCCGAACTGGGATTGAAGGAACTCCAGGGGCCCTTTAGAGAGATCTCTAAAGGGCCTACCGGAAAAAAAAGAATCTATCCTCTATAAATGGATATGATAATTTAAAAAAAAAAAAGATCTTTGGACTTCCATTATTATATCCTGCGAAGTCCAGTTCAGATAGTTAGATCTGAGTCAATTTTCCTGAATTCGGTCGGGGAGACATTTTAGGCTTTTAAGGTGTTGTCGGTGGTATGAAACTACTAATGAAACCTACTCACAGGGAAACGGTTCTGTTGGGGACGAAGCTGGGCTGCAGGGTGTCCATCAAGTCCACATCATCACAGACAACTTTGACTCGGACGTGCTGCCTGCTCAGCTCCTTGGATCTCTCGGCCGAGCAGTGACAGCTGTCAACGATCAGGTCGGGACAGTTTCTGTTGCTCAGGCTGGACTCCAACAGCCCGACTATTACGCACAGCAAACTCAGCACTCTCATAGTGGACTGAGGTTTCTTCTAAGTACGCGCTCCTCTCAAGTTATGTCCTCCCAGCTTGTGCGGCAGGTCGGGACCATTTCACATTGCCTTCCGTCAGGACACAGTACAGCCTGTGGTGCTCGAGCTGCGGTCCAAATCTCATGCCCCGCCGCTCACCTGCTGCCTTCCCAAGAGCTGCAAACTTTCGGCGCTACTTTTGCGATGGGGACCGGGAGGAAAGCTGAACCGCGGGGCTGCGAAATGCTGCACCTTTGCCATTTTCTGTTGTTAGTAACTCGTCCAGATTTCCTTCTGTGCCAGGGGCATGCGTAGGGAAAACTTCCAACGGCGGGCTTTCAAAGTCCGGATAAATCTTACCGCTGCACGTCCTTCCCAAGGAGCAGCGGGAATCAAAGACGCGTTTGCGGCGAAAAGTTGTCCCTCATGATTCGATTTAGAAGCCTCCTCCTGCCCGAGCTACTGCACGCCGTGGTGTCATTCACTCTCATCATGCACTTCTTACGACCTTGGACTTGTTGCGCATGTTAGGGTCCAGAAAGTCCCTCCCCGCCGAGTCCTGACAGGCTCCGGCGTGGGCTTCAAAACTTTTTGATATCCCAACTTGAAAATTGAGGCCACATGCAACCATTAAATAACATCTTATATCAACAAATCACAACTGAGCAGATTGTTAATGTCCTAGGAAGCAACAGTGAAAGGGGAGTCAATCCTCTAAACCAAACAGCAATCACTGGCTGAAATAACAATGAAATTCAACTATTCCTCCACTGTGCCACCTCCAAGGGTCCCCCGGAGGTCCCTGGGCCCCACTTTGCGATCTGCAGCCCGTTGCACAGCATGTGTGTGTAAGGCATGATTTCGCAAACACAAACATTTACACTGCTTGATGAAGAGTACTGTTGTTTGTTTTACACTCTTCATTTACTCGGGAACAGCTGCAAAGGAACTGTATGTATCCATTTTCTGTGGCCTGTACACAAACTGAAATTCGATCCATATCTTGAATCACCTCTGAATCACCAGGATACTCCCAAAACATGTTTTCTATACTACACACTGCAGTGTCATGTTAATGTGCCAACATCCATACGGCTCTGCTCTCATTAGCCGCATGAGAAGCTGCTGCAGGCATCGGGCACCTTACGAGCAAATGACACACTTGTAAACCTGACATTCATTTAGGTGATGGCAATAAATAAAGAATATGAGTTGGAAAGTGACCAAGTTGACGCAGTAGCACAGTGTTGGGCTCATGGAAGTGATTAATGACTTGCTTCTTTATAGTGGAACTTAAAACATTTCAATAGTGGTCTAAAGAGAAAGAGAAAAAGAGCATTTTAGCTGTCTTAAAAATGTCTCTTTATGTTCTTGTAGTGACAGAGAAAGTGCGTGTGACTTGAAAATAAATGTCCCTGCCTATAAAACATGACGATTGAGTTGTAAAAATACAGATTCCACTTTCATTCACGTTATTCTGTACCAATAAAAGCCATTCCAGTGTTCCGTTTGATGCCTTTTGACACAGATACAGACAATTTGGCCTGTTATCTGCCTCATAATCCCCAAATTTACACTTATTCTTATCAGAGGATGAAGAGTTTGACAGCGCACACAATGTATCCAGTGACATCAATCCTATCTCTTGATGGTGGATCGTCTCTTCAAAGGGTTTGGCCCCTGGGAGACAGAAGCTGAGACAGCTGGCTGGATGGGCTCCCTGGGGCAGGGGCAAGTTGCTTCCCCTGTGTTATGTGTGCAGTGCGCCCCACGCCAAATTCCTCCCTCATTATCCACATTGTCTCCGATGCAGGCCTGACAGCACAAAGGAGGATTTGAAGCCGCTCCCACTGACCCTGCAAGCAGCCCATGTTCCCTATTCTTCTTTCTGACAGGCGAACATGGACTCCATTCTCCCTACTCTGTGTTTATTGTACTCCCATGACGCCCTCTCGGACTGTCACTCAGGCTTGTTTACACAGATGTATACGTACCTTCTGCCTGTAAGTGCACGGGAGGCTAGTCCCACCCGCTGACCCCTGGTAAGCCAATACGAAAGTCACCTGGTGTAGCTGACATCACCATTTGAAGTGATCCATGTCCAATGGAGCCGGCAGAAACATTTCCTTGGATGAGAGCCATGACTGTTGACAGAACTACTTGTATGCACTTAATGGAAAACAGGATCTGTGAACACGAGTCTGTTCTATAAAGTTTTCTTTCTGGCAGGAGTTGTATTTTCACACCAACAACCCCTTTCTGAACGGGATCACTAATCTGCACAAACAACATTGTTTGTTCTGTGAAATGATTTATAGTTAAATATTATCATTGACATATTTCCAGATCACAGTGTTAACTCAAGATAAAGACTCATTAGTGCACAATGGAGGGGGGGAGTCGGTTGTACCAAAGCAATTCAAACAGTCTCTCTCTCTGCAGAGCGTGTTCTCGCGTTTTCCGTCTCTCACACTAGTGTTCACGGCTCTCCATTATTACTCGGTGACAGAGATGAATAGGCCATGGCCGGCAGCAATCACAGTCCTCACTAAATATTTACCTGCTCCACAAGAGGCCACGGTACGGCAGGATGACAGACTCTCATTATTACGCCATGACTTTTGGGATAAAGACTCACGGCATTTTAACTTATTCTGTTTTTATGGAGTTCCTGCCGTGCTGCTGATTTAGTGCGAAAAATGTTGAGAGCTGTTGTTTTGGCTTTTAGCAAGTCTGACAGGTGGGTTTTCGGTTCCATGGTGCGGTCATTATTAATAGTGTTATCTGTACGGTGTGAAATACCTAGTAAAATTACACCACAATACTCCTTCAGTGTTTTAGCCTGAAGAAAGTCAGCCGAGGTTGAAACGTTGCTACAAAAAATCTACATGTGGATTTAAAGCACATGCTCTACAGTACACAGACTTATTGTTTTGTATATCTGCGCATGTAAAATATCCCATTTTTAAGCCTGTCATCATCAACCTGTCTGCGTGTAAGATAACATTAGCTACTGTATATTGACAGATGAAGTAAAAACACACCTTTCCCTCAGTGTAAATCTGTGACTACAGATTATTTAAAATTGCACGTGTGTTCATATAATATTCACGTATGAATGGGTTAGTGAGTGAACCTGTAAGGTCTGTAGTCACCAACCACCCGAAGACAATTTTAGCCGCCAAGTACAAGATTTGTTTTTCATTTTATTCATTAATTTAACTGTTGAAGTTGTGTTGTAGAGTGTAAATTCTTCTTTAGATTGTTAGAACCTTAAGATTCTCTTCAAATACTCAGGACATGACCTCTGTGTCCTCAATGGTAGGACGGTGCACAGTTAGTGTAGTTTACTGTCCATTCTTATCACCTGGGACTAAGAGAAGTGAGGCAGGTTCATGCCCAAATCCCAGAAGGTCATGACCCATGGATCTCTGTGTGAGTCACATGTGACCCGTTGAGACATTTCGATCGGCATATACGTGCAGCACTTCCTGTCTGATGTATTAACATGCGCTCGTGGAAGTTTGATGAAATGCGACCGGGCACTGGGCACCTGTGACGTAGTGTTGTGACACTGCGAACACCGGCATCAGCCCGTGGCTTTTAACCAGCTTAGAGCCCAGAGGATTTTGGTCAAGTCAGATTGAATCAAGTCAGATTTATTCAGAGAGAGCTTTTTAGAAAGTCCTTCATCACTTTCTCTACAGAATGAGAGACAGAGAATTGTAGTAACTGAAGTCTCTGAAGTGAATGCTTAGCATTTGAGCCAGTGCTGCCACAGTCAAAAATGTGATAATGCTAACTCTAACTAAAGAGCAATAAGTTAAACAACAGCACAGTATGAAAATCTAATTGCATGTTTCACACTGAACAATCTGGGTTCCTTTCCTGGGTCCTGGGATGAATTCACCATCAATAAACTAAGACTCACTATAATAAGGTTCCAAGAGGATTTCGGAAACCAGTGCTACTTTTAAACTTGAGAATGGAGGACGGTGTGGTGTGAGCTGGCATGTTAGTGTTCCTACAGCGGCAGGGTGGACCCACTGACCACCAACCACCAGAGTGCTGCACAAAAACTTGAGTAAAGGTTTAGAACATGTATAATGATCTAAACAGAGACTACTGGAATTAATCTTCTGAGGCCCCTTTATGAGAGTGTGGATTTGTTATTGCCTCCACAGCCTTCCTCCACTTTCCCTGGATGGAGAATATAAGCATCGCAACACGAACCAGATGCCAAAAAAGGAGTCTGAGCTTAAGTTGTTTTCACCTCATTTACAAACCAGGCATATGACAACTTTTTCAACTATATCGTTTTCAGGAGGGCTGCGGACAATACGGCGAGTGTATTCATTTGTAATCACTGTTTCCCCTCAAGTCTCATAAACACACCGCACATAAGCCTCTCTCTTGTTTTCACATCTCAATACGATCATCGTGATATTTCATCAGCTCTCCCATTTGTCACCATTAGCGTTGATGGAGGTTGCGCCGCTCCTGTCTGCTGATCCCTAACAATAAGTTTGACACAAATAAAAGCTATTCGGGTTCGAAGTGCTCTGTGCGCTGTTTACTGTGGCTTTTATTTTGTTGTTTTGACATGCAGAATTGGCAGCGAGACAGGGGATACGTAGCCCAGCTCTGTCTGTGGTGCAGCACTAAACTCAGCCTTATAAGTATTCTAGTCTCCATCCATAATCCGGTCTGCGTGAGTGGGGAACCAATGAGGAGCTGAAGTACCATGGGAACATTTCCTGCCAGAGGAGAAGAAAGAGAAGGGCACAGCAAAAAAAAAAAAAATTCTTAAAATAAGATCTTTTATAAAACAAAACATTGAAAACAATTTTTGCCAGCAGGGTGCACACAATTCACTCACACCTTTGAGCTCATCTCAGTTCTCTTAAAACAAAGCGTACTATTTCGACACATATGACACTGATCTTTACATGTAAAGATATGTCTGCCTGGGGCTTTTTCATTTTTTAAGATTTTAGAATAACGGATTTATTTCTACTGACATTTTTTGTAGCAGTATAAAAAAAGATGTTCCTATATGTATATATATATATATAGAGAGAGAGACAGAGAGAGAGAAAGGCATGCACCCAACAATCCCACCAGTGTGATCTAGTCACGGTTATGGGAATTAAGGGACAACACTGGGCCCTATTGGGGAAAGGGAGGAAACTCCACTGTACAGTATTGTACTCTTCTTTAGAAGATGGGGCATGAAAACCAGTGGGGTTTCATGCACTGGTTCACCAGCTTTACACTGTTTATAGTACAAAGAATGAACAGGAAACAGAAAATAAAAAACATGTTTAAAATGAGCATATACTACCAGAATCTATTTTGGACTAATTCAAACAGAGATGTATTGTGTGATAGGGTGAATCTAAAAACAGCCCCGAGGAGTGGCTTGCATGTGAACTCTGACCTCACTGGCTGTAAACCTAGAATAGCAAGGGGTAACACGCAGGGCTCCCATAGCCTACCCTATCATGACCACTTCTGTAGCATAATAGCTACTTGTTCTCAGTGGTGAGATAGGTCATCACCGAGTCAGAGCTGAAGCTCTCCCACGGCAGATATTTCACGCCTGTCGGTGGATCTCTCTGCCTCCTTCTCTATTAAAAAGACACGCTTTGGTACATTCTGGAGACGTCTTCCTTGTAGCTGCTGCTGAGAGAGGCTTACAGCTGGACAATTTGGTGCAAGTGTATCAAGGCCCGGGTTCATCCCCACTGCACTATAGTTTGCATCCAGTAAGTGCTTCTTTTTTTAACCATCCATAAGTCATTGCAAATCCAGTCACCCGCGACATGGCCTTCATACAGAAACATCTCTTCTCTGTTTCCTGCCCGCATCAAAGAGGATGGATAGCAGGAAATCAGAAAAGCATATGTCGCTCACCACAGGAACCTTCAACTAAGCCATGTCTCACCAAGGGACAGTTCTCCAAGAGAATGAAGCAACTCTGGGCTTTTTAGTGACGCATTCTCATGGACATTTCATGGTCAGGATGTGCCGGTGGCCTTTTCCCCCGCCTGCCTCTGACTGCTCCAGTGCTTTCACACTTTTGGGAACCCCTCAGTCTGCCATCCAAACCGAATGCTGAGCTCAAAACACTCTCTAATTGGCCAAAACTGCTTATTTGGCTCGTGTGGCTCGGCCTCCCCACAGAATGTTCCACCGCCGCTCTGCCACAGCAAAGACTGGGAGGATGCAGCAGGCTCTGGGCACAAGGAGGAGGGGTGTGGCTGGCATTGCCAAGAGAAAAAAATCATGGCCTCAGAAACCAGAGGGTCATACATGGAGCATTTCCAGATGAGCTAAAACAGCAGATAGCCTTGAACAGCTTCGCTCATTCAATCTGAGGGCCTCTGTTAGAAAATTGAGAGGGTTCTTCAAAGAAAAGTGTATCAGTGACTGATTCTGCAGGTGGAAAGCACAACAGCTATCGTACCTGCATTTTATTTGCTGGTCCTGTTACCTCTTGGGAAAGGTTGCACAGAAACCCAACATAACAATTTACTGTACGAGCATCCAAACTGGCTAAACAGAATAAGTGCACTTCAAGCTCTGAAACTGGCTGGGTGTATTCCAGGCTGACCCAGATCACTGCACTCAGTATGTGTTGTGTATTTGGCAACCGAATCCAGGTGAAAGCAGACTTGTGCGCAGTTGTGAATAACTCATTTTGATTAGTCGAAGTACCAGCTGGGTGAGATTTACCAAAAAAACCAGACAGTGTTAAACATGTTGTCACCAGCAAAAAAAATTTTAAAATCATTCTCAAGTACTTTTTTGTGATAGTCTAAACAGTCCCCACCCATTTGTCTCCATATACTAATTTGCAGTTGCTATTGACTCATATCTGGGATACAGGCCTTCATTCTTCACTTAACCAGACCACTGACATATTTATTGACAGAAATACACCAAGCACTTTAGCCAAGTTCTGTTTTTGTTTTATTGTTCATGTCAATTAATTCCCTTTGCTCTGCAAAATATAGATATGAAAAGAGGCAGAGTTTCAATTAAATATATCTCTCAACCAGTTCTGACTTTATTGATAAGGTTACTGTTAAAACAGCTACATGAGTGTAACACATGAACAGGCACAGACTTTATAAGCTTCATTACTCAGCTGTCATGAGGCAATAAAATCTCAGTCCCTCAAGTTTTTGGATGGGGCTGCAGAGGGCCTCCGAGCAACTGGAGGTTTTTTACAACTTGTTTTTGCTGGAATTACTGAGCACAGCACCTTTGCTCTCAACTCACTGAAATTTTAACGTTAATTGTGGAGGTTTGAAATGAACCTATTTCTCAGATTCAAGGTCATATAACCTTTTTTCACTCCACACCGGAAAATTAGTACTAATTCGGTCCTGTACTCGGCAAGCATGAAAACATTTGGCATTCATGAGAGAGGGAGTGTAAGAGCCGCTTCAAGAGATGGTTACTGAGGTCTTTAGAAAAACAGCCGTCAGTTTTTACAGAGGGAGAGGCTGTGCACCTGATGGTGTCCTGCTATAACCTACTACCCGACAAAGGCAGAGATCAGTAAAGAAACAGTGAAGTTGAGAAAAGGGTTCATTGTTTTCAGGCTGGTTGGCAAACTGCATAACAGAGAAAAGCTGTCATTCTTTCATTTTATGCTTTTTTCGGCTGAGAAGCCTATTTGACCCCCAAAATCATTACCATGCAACCAACATAATACTTGCAAAATGAAGATACTACTTTTACTTTTGACTAAGCTTCACAGAGTGTTTTTGAAAAATGCAGTAACTACCAACAAAATGTGTTCTTTCAGTGTTCTAGTCCATTTGACCTAGTTTTTTTTTTTTTAAAGAAAACAAACTGTATTTTAATTATTTCATTCAGTTTTTTAAGACAAGAGATATATCTCTGTTTTGCTACAGTAGTTATCTGTCATTTGCTGTTAATGTTTATATTGCAATCAATACAATATATTGATTTAAAATGTACTGTAGATTAGCTTAACCACACCGAGTCATGTGAATTCCAATGGAGTCAGAACCGGAGATGGTGGTTACTGCTACTCTGCTAAACTAGTTAGATTTAGCGGGAGTGTAGCTAGGTTTTTAATTCTCTGTCGTGATTGGATTTAGCTAATGCCTCAAGTTAAGAGGTCGGTTCATCAAAATTGACACTTTTAAATTACATATAACAGCTTGAGGCGAAGGAATAAGTATGCTAAATTTAGCTTTAGCTAAGGCTAGCCATTGCTAACTCTTGATGTAGCAGACTTTAACTGTCTAGTTGTCTATCTCTGTGACACAGAGTGCAGTTCATACACGTGGCTGGATTTACCTCTTAGGGGTCCGCTTGGCAAGAATTGCTGGGCCCCTATTGACCTCCACTGTACATGACCAATTCATTATTTCCTCAGGCACCAAAAAAAAAAAAAAAAAACACCAGTAGCCTACTCTAATGCCGAAATGATTAGCTGATCAAGCCATTAGTTTACTTACATAAAATTAATGGCAGCAATTTTGATAATTGATTAATTGCTTGACATTAAGAAAATAAGTAATGCAATCTGATAAAACACAATTTTATAACAAATGAGCTCAGCGTAAACAAACAATTTACGGTCTTAAAACTACATTTTGAGACGGAGTCTCTCTTTAAGACCCATCATAGTTGATTTTCTGCTTCAATGGTGCAAATTTCTAACAAATTTGCCATTTATCAAATTATACAGACCGACATATGGTAGATTAAACCAGGGGCTTTTGGGACCCCTGGGCAGTTGCCCACTTTACACAGTCTAGCCTTGTTTGGGCAGCAATATAGAGCCAGAAGGCAGCAACTGCAGAGTGCAATGACTGCGGTCTGCCTTGTTTTTAGTTCTGTTTTATAGTTAATAAAAATTTAACATGCTGTTTTCAAGGATATTACATTTCTATGGCACAATAATATTTCATATGGCAAAAAAAAAAAAAAAAGATGCCAAAATGTCAGATTCCAGTCTGAACTTGATTTCGATCAAATGCTCAAACATGTAGGCTATGTACAGCATTTTGGCTTTGTGTGACGGTGTGTTCTTACGGAGAGCAGATTAACCCTGGTTAAAGTCAACTCACCCCAAAGGGTTTCTCATATTCACACATACTGTACTCTCCAGTGAGGTCTTAGAACAAGATGGATGTAACTTGAAGCTCAGCGCCAGAGCCCTCAAACCCCCGAGGCCAGCTAACCTCTGCTCTGCTGCTCTCCACTCTGCTCGGCCCTGATGTGTGTTGTTTCACTCTTTTGCTCTCTCCTGATTTCCTGGGCTTATTGAGTCATGATTGCGCACCGGCGCCCAGTGACAGAGGATGTCAGTTGGCTGTCAGGCATTCAGGAGGCTCCAGCTGAATCAACAGTCTCTGCACAGAGAATGGCTCACTCAAACACACACACACACGCACGCACACCCACACATGCTTATCATCTCGGTCTCGGTTGTATTTATACATAAAAGAGAAGAGCTATCAAAAAATATGGCTACATAAATAGATAATATATTGACTAGCTCTTATGGACATCATGGAAACATAACCTGAGGTAAACTGTATGTTGTGGATGCCATCAGAAGCTAATGAAAGATCCTGGCTGAGGATACTCCTCTTTCTGGCTGCCTCTATCCTCAGCAGACGGGCCCATACATCTCTGTGACGCACTGCAGGAGTTAAAAATATTAGCTCTTTTTCCTGTTCTCTTTTTTCCTCCTCATTCCATTCTCTTCCCTTTCACTCCCTCCAGTTCATGACACTGGAAGCCTGCCAAGCAAAATGTTGACCCCGATTCCCTGGCGTCACTCATGAAACTGGTTCTGCAGGACCTCAGCTTTGGCCATAAGCAGTGCTACGATAAGCTGTCGAGAGCCAACGGGCCAACAGGTAGAATCCAGCATACCTTAAAGAATTTGCTGATGCACTGAAGTCAGCAAGCTGTTGACTGAAAAATGGACAGAATTTTGTTTTAGGCTTGACAAAAGCTTTTTCTGATTTTACTTTTTGAAAACACTTTTGCACTGTCCACCCCAGAGTCTCCAAGGAGACAGTCCAAAAGGATTTATCTTCACAGAGGTTTTACATGTCTAATGCGCCTGCTGGTCAACATGGGGTCAAGTTATTCTCAGAGCCCCCAGTGGAAAAAACTATTTTAGCATTGAAGTCGCCAAATGAGCACAGTCAGTGTCCTTTCATTCGTTGAAATTCATGTAAAAAAAAAAAAAAAAAAAATTACATGACATTCAAACATGAAAATTCCACTCAATCTTTACAAGCATATTCACAGAGAAGACTCTAAATGTGGATTCACAGTGACTCTAAATGTGGATTGAAATGAATCGGAACCCTTCCTTTCCCTCCATCTGGTTTAAAAGGAGACTAGCCCTCCTCAGATTCTTCATTTGTGGGTCACCGGTCACCGCTGCACCCCAGACGCCAGCCGGCCCTTGCACAGACTACCCACAGCCTGAAGACTGGCACTTGGACATCACATCCTGTCATTGTGTTGAGAACGCAGAGCTGAGCAAATGAGGGATTGGGCCAGTAACATCCCAGTCAGGTCTCTTGCTGCCTTAAGTTCACCAAGAAAAATAGATACAATTAGAGGAAAGCTATAAGGAGAACAAACAGACTTCAGTCCTGGTTAATGAGTCTTAAGAGATTATAGCTGAACAACAGCCAGTTGCTTCTGCCATGGGTCGGTAAACACTGAAAAATGTATTCTGCCTGTATGAAGAATTGATCCTGTTCGATATCATTATTAAGCCTAACCTAGTTTATGAGGATCTCTTTTCCTTTTCTTGTTTCTAAAATGTAACAAAAAAAAAAAAAATGTTGGTTTCTGGATTGGTGGAAAAGAAAGACCTACTGACAAGGATAATGACCTGCATGATATGTATCACTGGTATAATAATATTTAAGTTTTTAAAGTTGAATTGTTGCTGAAGCCAGGGTTATTTCATGTTATTCAGTTCCTTTAAAAGATCAAGGTGTCGAATCTATCGAATCATCATAAATGAGTATTTATGGATTGATTTTACATACTGAACCTTATGATAAAGCCTGACTAATACATGATATATGCGCTGATATAACAATGTTGCAGATATATCATTACATATCTGCAAAATGAAGAAATGTCTGTACAGCCAAATATATATCTGAGATCATTTAAAAACGGTGTTGCCACGTCATCGTTTGACTCCCAGAGAGCAGATCATATCTTGGACACGATAGTAAATGTTTTTGTCATGGATTTAGGAATTTTGTTGTAGACAGTCTGCAGATCTGATTGTCAAAATTGTTAGATTAGATGGTTTTCTTTATTTTCTTAATTGTTTTCGTACTTTTGTTCCTGGCTTATAGGACTTTGTGGTGTTTTATAAGCCCATGTGGCCTGGGCATAGATGTTTTCATGTAATAAAAATAAGCACTTCATTCATTCATTCTTCCGCTTAAAATATGTAAGGGATCCTTAAAGTGGCTTGATATTTTTATAATAATAATCTATCAAATGTCATTGTGACAGTGTGTCGGGGCCACTCACACTGATAAACCTACAGAGAATTATTCAGCGGAATCTGTGGCTCCCCTCAGCTTTATGGTGCTTTGTTGTGAGTTTCGGTTCGTTGTTCAACTGGCTATTTTCAGCCCCAGCAGGCAGCTGTTTTCGGTTAAAAAGCTCTAAAAACCTGCTCAACAAAAGAAACGGTTAGCGACTACCTGGCCGCATTCAGCATCTGAAGAGCCAAATATTTCTCTCAGGATACAAACAGAGCTAAAAACAAGTAAATATTGGACTTACATTTGCCAGGTGGCCAGACACATGACTCCAAATAAATGATGGCGTCGCTCCGTGACTGCTGGATGTGTAAGTGAACAACTGTTTGATTAAAAGTTGTGTTTACAGCTTGTTTTCGTTCTTCCTGAGTGGCCAAAAAAATCTGTTTCTGCTGGTTTAAGGAAACATATTATATGTGTTAATGTACAAAATATATTTATATACTGTGTATCAATATCGGCCTCCAAAATCAACTCTAATACACAAAATTTGGTTCTAATCTTTGCTTTTTCCTTGTGAAATACTGTCTGGTTTTACCTCAGCAGGCCACTGAAAACTGTTCAACTGAAACAACCTGAGAGGAGAAAATCTCTCCTCAGCTCTGCTCAGAACTCATATACGCGTAACCGTGACAAGAGGTCACATGAAGACATGGCTTTGTATCATGTGTAAACATCTACTAATTCTGTTTAGCAATCCTTTAACTCTCCAGCAGTCCCTGAACTCTCTTTGTCTGTGTTCTAACTCATAGGGACAAACAAGTTTGTACTGTATCTCAGAGAAATTGCTGATTCAAATCAGTTAGAATAATTAAGTCCTGCTGCGCATCTGAGTCATCTCTCACACATCCACATTGTTTGAATAAATGACATCTACAGTGATTTATAGGGAGTCCTGATATGTGTCTGATCTAAATCTCAGATTCCTTCCCCGAGGTGTATCTACCACCACTTCTTGTAAATATGGCTGTTATCTGTTATGTTTAAATGTCACTCTGATATTTGGGGCTAATCTAAAGGAACACTGATAAATATACATGGACTCGCGTAGTACTGGATAGCTCCAGTCTATGGAAGGTAGCAGCTGCCCCCTTTAAGTTTTTCCCGAGTACTTGTACTTACACGTGTTTTTGTGTTACACTGTTGCCCTCAGCTGAAAGTAGGTCAGAACCTCATTTTTTTTTCATTTTATTTTGTGTATTCCTCACCTGTAATCCGTGTACCTCTTTTGGGATTACAAATTTAGCTTGACCTTTTCTCAGGCTGCACATCTTTCTCTGAAATGTTATTACTATGTCTCAGCCATGCACGTGCCTTTAGACACCTGTCAGTTTCAAGCAAGGTTGTAGTTTGACGGTTTTCCAACTCAGTGTTGTTGGTGTATTTTATCACCCATCAGGCTCTCTTGTCTCCCGGGGCCGGGAAATATACTTCACTTCTGCCTGTGTCACTCCATGATGCCTTAAAGCAGTGACTCCCAGCCGGAGGTACTTGTTCCCCGCTGGATACTTCTGCAGTTGCCTTAGCCTTAAAGCAGGCTACATAACCTTTTACCCAGGCATCAAGTCAGATTTTCATTTTTAAAAGAATTATTTTCTCTAAATGAAACAAAAATGCCTTTGCAACATGAGAATCTTTGTTGTTTATAAAATGTAATCCATATCTGTATATCTATATATAATTTCTGAAATTCTTTAAGTTTATTTTCATGCTGTTTTGGAAAAACTGCGCCTTATCAATTAAGGCTTTGAGATTTAAAGTTGCTTCAAGTACATTTTTTGCAGGGTGTTGGAGATAGCAGCTATGTCTGCCCATCCTTGTTTGACTTGCCGGGTCCCAGAGTGGCAGATAAGAGCTCACTAAATAACAAGGAGCAGCCAGCGGGCCAAACTACCCTGGGATGAGACAACCCTGAGCACTGAGGCCCTCAACTTCAGTGACAAATTCATCTAGAGTGGGCTGCTCTTCAGTTGCACTTATTCCTTTGAGTGCGTGTGTGTGTGTGTGTGTGTGTGTGTGTGTGTGTGTGTGTGTGTGTGTGTGTGTGTGTGTGTGTGTGTGTGAGAGTGAAGACATGTCTGCCCCAGATGTTTGTTCAGCATACACATTTCACTGCAAGCTTTGACAATAAAATCACAGCTCTCTAAGCACCTTTTCATCCTCACTTATTAATATTATATATACTGACCCTGCTTTTACTGTCCCCAGATGTCTGTATTCCAATATTATGGATTGAAGAGACAGGCAGGTAAAATTAAGCACGTGGGAAAATTAAAGAATTTACATTGATCATTAAGAATTGATCATATATTGATTGATCATATGTACATATATATATATATATATATAAAATGTTGTGGCTGATCAGTGCAAAGAATACCGGGGGGAGGCATCTGTCTCATCAGAATATTTTCCTGTTGATGTTTACCAACCAGACACCTAACATCATCTACCCTTTCCTTCGCCTACAGCAAAACGATTAATATAATATATAATAATAACATGAGTGTGTGTCTTTGTGTATTTTCTGTAACTGTGCATGATGCACAGCTTCTCCTCCTTTGTGTCTATTTGAGTGTTAAATCATGCACGTATAATTATGAATCTGCTTACTTGCATGTGTGTGTGTGTGCCTGCGCTGTGTGAGGTTGTGTCTATGTTCATATCTACTTGCAATTAATTAGGGGAAGCAGTGAGCATTGCAGTTCTGGAGGGGATTTTATGGCTATGTAAACATCATACATCATGATTCAGCGAGATAGGGCAAAGCGCAGCCCAGTGGCTGCCAAATCTCACTTAGATTGCTGTCTAGATGGCAACAGTCGACGGTGACACAGCCAACGTGGAAGTGATGACTGATTTGTTTCTCCGGGTCAGAACGCATGGGGGCGGATGAGGTTTAAATGTAAACATGATATTTGTCCCTAGGTATTGCACTTCCAATATCAAATATGCTTAAAATGAATTCGAATGGGTTAGTCACATTTTTAATCTTGAATGCCTGTTTCTCTGGAAGCAACAGCAGACTCGTAGTGTTAGTTACTGCCGATTCAATAACATCTCAAATAATTGCCTCTCCACTTGTATCACGGAAAAAACATTTGAAACTCTGATCAATGCAATATTGTTAAAGTTAAATATGACACCTAGGTTTAACTACCGCAAACAAAAGATGCTATGTTATGATTATGTAGCCTCTATTTTACCCCTAATCTCTCTGTTTACTTTTTATCTCTGCTGAAGAGGATAAATATTTTGGAAGTGGTTTTTCCATCAGCATTTCCGTCATTTCACTATCTGCCACAGGCACAGACACTGAAAGCTTGAGCTCAGTGTTTGTTAGATGAACAACTCTTTCTTCCTTACAATCGAACACATGTACTACCAAATGTGTCACTTTGGCACAAAAAGCTACACTGCATTTATTGTGGATGTTGTAACAAGCTTTAATGCTACCTGTATTTATGGAAGCAAAAATCAATTCAGTTTACAGTGTAGAGAAAAGCTCCCCATTTGTTTCCACCAGTCCTATAATATCCACTAGGCTATTAATTTCACTGCAAGTGGTGAGATATTTAACCCGCTGGCTGTTGTAGCACCGCTGCAACACATGATGGATGTGTTGTGCATTATCAGGCAGTGCTGTGCAGTCGTATATATCTGACGTTTCAAATGCTCCTTTCCACATTGTCGCAGAAAGAGACAATAATGGCAAGGAGTGAGGTTTGCAATGGGAATAGCTCTGGTATGTCACAAAATGCAAATTTGTCTTACATTACTGAAAAGGTGAGGATTATTTATTTTTTCAACCTGTTCCTTCAGAGGAAACTGGCTTTTGTTTGGTACTACCCAAGAAAAACGACAGGATATCTGTAGGTGAGGTTATTAGCCTTGGCGTTAAACAACCACTACTACCGGAAATATGTTAGGGAAGGCATGCTGCTGCCACAAAAGACCAATCACACTTTTTGACCGGTCAAAAACACAGTCCATGTTGTCCCAGTGCACCGTTACATTCTTGTGTTCCAGCTCCAGTGGGACCCTATATATCTGTCTCTGACATTCTCTTGTTATCCTACGCTGCTCTGATCAATGTGTTCTAAGAGCCCACTCTGGCAAGGAGCATTGAAATTAAAAATGATAATTTTGCACTCATTACTAAATATTGGAAACCAAATACGAAGAAAGCACCCCCCCCCAAAAAAACAAACAGTAAAAACCTGTATGCAGATAAATGAACTTAGTACTAAAATCATTGATTATTTGATTAGTTGGTTGATAGAAAATAGAAAACAACTTTAAGGATCAATCATTTTTTTCAGCAATTACCAATGAATGATGTAGAACATTCACTGGCTCCAGCTTCTTAAAATCGATCGTTTGCTGCTTTTCTTTGTTTCCTGTTACTGTTAATTGAATATGTTTGAGTTTCGCATGTGAAGGGAAGTATTATTATTAATCTATTTATTTCAAAGAAGGGAAGAGTGGGGAGTGACTTTTCTTATAGCCTATGTGACACTGATTTTGTCCCTTGATAGGAAATGTTCAACTGTGTAGTATAATCCCCCAACCAAACTGCATCAGTGTTACCTGTCTGTATCATATCTGTCTGTCTCTGTCAAAGTCACTTGAATGGTTTTCCCCTTATTGTTTTCTGTTAAAATTGTTATTTTTGTCATAGAAAATTTTGTCTGACTGTTGTTCCATAGTTCCTCTCTATGATTTACTACAACAGAATAATGTCAGAAGAGGTTTTTTGACTTACGAGCTCAGTCAGAAGTCATTTCAGTATCATCTGTTCAGACAGGAGACACATGAGTAACACAAAGTGAATCTGCTCTTCAACTGCTTTGAATTTGCAAAACTTGACATAAAAACATGTCATTACCAACCCTGAGAAACAGAAGGTCGTCAGGATCCTCATTTCAAGCAGGTGACAGAGAGTGAGCACACCAACATGTTCTTACATATTTTACACTGCAAAAAGTCGTGATCCTACTGTGGATGTTCAGTTACTTTTGGTGATGAAGCTAATGTTAAATTATTTTTGGTTAAGGTGAGATAAGTGTATTTTTGTACACCATGCGTTTGTAGGATAACTATAACCTATAAAGTAGCAGTTCGTGTGCTTTGCTCCATATTTTACACACAAAAAATACTTTATTTTGTATGAATAAGAAGGCATAAGTAAATTAATAAAAGCACAGAATATCTTGATATAATCATAACACAAACAGTATTGCACAAAAAGAAAAAAAATACAAACAACTAAAAGCCAGTGTGGTCAGGCATGTCTTCATGATTACAATTAAGAGACTAAGATGGGTTTTAAAGATATCAGTGAAGGGGGAAGATCTAATTGTTAGAGGCAAACTATTCTTCAATTTAGGGCCAACAACAGAAAATGATTTTAACTGGTTGCGTTGAATTCAATTCTGTACTACAATGGTGCCAGTGAGGAGTCTCGCCGCTGCATCTTAAACCAGCTGCAGAAGAAACAGGGCTGACTGACTGTCGAGGTGACAGGAAATAAAAGCATGAACTATAGTCTCTAAATCTTTAGTGAAATAAGATGGAAAAAGCCAATGCTGTCAACTGGGTTGATTTGTTTATCAAATTTTAAACCAGAATCAAAGATGACTGGGTGACTTTATATTCAATGACAGAGGCCTGAGGGCAATAATTGTGGTTGCAGAGTTGTCTCCTGGGCCAAAAATTAGGACCTCGGTTTTATTCTGGTTTAGCTGAAGAAAGCTTTTTGCCATCCAGGATTTTTCATCCTCAGTTCAATTTAGAAGAGAGTTAACACTGCATGGATCAGAATGTTTCAGTGGGGGGTACAGCTGAATGTACCATAACAATGGTAGGAGATATTATATTTTCTGAAAATAGACTACAAATGGACTATAAATATAAATATATATTAAATAAAATAGGGCCTAATATGGAGCCTTGTGGTACACAACAGGATATGGGTGCAGAGTTAAAGGACATTATCAATTCTATCAGAGGCTGATCGGTTCTTGGAGGTAGAATTCAAACCACTAAGAGCCTGTCCCTGAATGCCAACCACATGCTTAACGCGGTCCAAGAGGATGGATTTGTCTACTGTCCTGAATTTGTCCAGGTAGGAGTAGTATTTTGGATAAAAATGAGAGCTTTAAGACTTGCCCATAATGATTAAGAACAAACAGATCTAAGGTTTTTTGATCGGATGGTGAATGACGGCATGTTTAGAGCAACCTGGGGCATACAGTAGCTATTGGCCAGGGAGCTATACATTTTTGAAAAAAATAGTAGGCCCATCACTGTCCAGAAGTTCCTTAAGTAGACGTGAGGGAATAATGTCATGGACATGTAGGAGCGTTCATATTTGAGCCTAAAGTATGAGGAAGTTAGTTACCTAGTTTCAGTCTTGTTGCTTTACAGTGTTTGATATATCCATCAAGTTTCATCATCTTTTGCTCATTCCCCATAGAAAACCATTTTTTAAAAATTATTTTAAAAAATCATATAAAGTCAAGCTTGACAGATATCTGCATCAAAAGTAATACTCCATATCTCCTAAACATGCTTAACATTTTAGCTTTGGAACCACGTAGGTAGGTCAAAAAACAGATGTAAGAAAATAGTAAAGAATAAAGAGCGAAGATAACCGTAGTGTGATGGCTTTATTGGCAGCAAGCACACAATAATGTGTCAAAGAGGAGAGAGAAATTGGATTAAAGTTTAATGTGAACTGGGGAGCATGACAGATTGTAGGAGGGCGCAGAGATCGGAAATCATATAACGTCAAATTTTCAGATAAAGACTCTTAGGAAATATTCAAATGACAATTTGTGACTGAAGGGTTGAGTACTGTATTTATTGTACCAAATAAAACTTTGAGTCTATGGAAATGTTTGAAGATGATACCAGAAAAATATTTGGTTCTCTCTGCTTTGACACACTGTTGGTATTTAGCCAGATAGGGTCTCAGGTGCTGGTAAGACATTTGGAGTTTATCTTTTTTCCATTTACGCTCTTCTCTCCTACATTCAGTGCTAAGTACCAATTAATTTACAAAAATACCAGTAATGCTGTGAGATCCAGTTGAACACAGAAAGAAAATACAGACAGACACGAACAAAAGGAGAAGTTGGCCTCCAGCTGTTCTCAGATCAAGCAGGCTACATGAAGTTCTATGAACAAAAATCAGCTTTTAGGCGGATAAATAGAGAAATTTGACCTTTACAAAAACATCCCTGTCTCCTAGAAATTACATTCAAATACTACTAAACTGTTTTCCCAAAATAAGTTGTGGTGGCAATGTAATTACAGGCTGGATCATGGTCAGAGACAAAATTTCAATAAGTGTAAATAAACACAATGTCTCTGAAGTCACTGTGAACTTTTTCTGTATTAAATCTAGACCACAATCCTCCGCTAATCACCATTTGCTGTGATTGCCGAGACATAACCTTAAAAAAGTTATGTTGTATGCACTACAAGAGCATGTTGTACTGCAAGATCAAATATTTTGGAGGAAAACAAATATGTTTTTTGTAACAGTTTACAGATATGGTCAGTATTAACATATTAGCAATTTGCCAACAACATATTCTCAATATGTCGGTCGCAATCAAGTTTCCTTTCAAATGTATTTCCTGTTGACATGGTTGTACAAAATATGTAATTTCCTGTGAAAATGGCAGACTTGAGACTATGTATAATATAATACTAATAAAGTATCAATAAAGTCATTTGAGTCCTTTGTTGCTTTTTTTTTTCTCATCCATCTTATGCTTGTGACAAATTTGTTGAACCATGCTGAATGCTCCTCATCTCAGTGGTCAGGAAATCACCTGTCACCCTTCCCCATCTGATTGTTTAGTTTTAACCTTCGTGCGTGATGTGTTGAATTTACACATTTTCTGTCTATGTTCCTGTCTAAAATTCTGGCCATTCAGAGGTTCAGCCCTGGGATGTGTTGTACAGCAGTATCAGCAGGTGCTTCAGGTTCAGCAGCTGCTTTAATGAAGTCACTGAGTGCAAAGACATAGACACCAAAGAGGTAGATCATCAGAGTCTTCATGTGT
Source organism: Xiphias gladius (assembly GCF_016859285.1). Classification (NCBI taxonomy): domain Eukaryota; kingdom Metazoa; phylum Chordata; class Actinopteri; order Istiophoriformes; family Xiphiidae; genus Xiphias; species Xiphias gladius. The sequence continues at coordinate 22,108,489 of NC_053410.1, forward strand.
CTTCGAGTAGGACATACTTAACATTAACTGTTAATTAGCTGTATCATCGGTCTAATATCTTGTTTTCGCTCTCCAGCTGGTCATGCTGAAAAGGATCCGTGGTCTCGATCCAGACAACATTGTTCAGTTCTTTGAGGGCTTTGAATGTTATATATGTCATTTGATTTTTAATGTTATTTTATTTTTTTCTCCACAACCATCTGGCAACCCCCCTAAACGATCTCGCAACCCCCTCGGTTGAGAGCCACTGCTTTAGATGACGTTTCAGCCGCACATTTGACAACTAACCTAAACTGACACTGTTTGGGCTGATGATGAGGCCTCAGAGAGCACTGCCCGGTTTAGCCGATGACGCTGCCTCTGCAGATGAAGCTGTAAGCTGAGGCTGGACGAGCAGAGCCAAATGACGCTGCCATTGGTTCAGCTGATGATGATGAAGCTGCAGTCAGCCATGCCTCTGCAGAAGCGTCATCCACACCTGCAACGACTGACCTGTAAGGCGCAGTTTCAGCTGACAAAGGTACAGTCACTGCCTCCTCAACTGCGTCGAATGACTAAGAACGCGCTGGTTCAGATGGTGAAGATGCCCGTCAACACTTTGTCTACCGGTTAACCCAGAATCACTTTGAGGCAGCTGCTGAAAAGGATCGGAAGAGTCTTCGGCAGGATGTTTTAGGGAGCGGTGCTGTTGTTGCTCTTTAGATTTTGTGGAATGATTCCATGTAATTCATCTTTAAATAAATAAAAACAAATATTCACTGAATCAAATGTCTGGACTGTCTGTTGGCAAGGAGACACAGTCAAAGTGTCTCTTATCAGGCTACTAACTTATATTCACATTTAGTTTGATTAAATACATTTTTTTAAATATTGAAAATAGACCAAGACCAGTAGTACGTAAATACAATTCAGAGATGCTTTGCGTGAGTATTTCCATTCTATGCTACTTCCTACTTCCACTCCACCACATTTCAGAGGGCCATATTTGTACTTTTTACTCCACTACATTTATCTGACGGTTGTAGTTACTTTTCAGATTAAGATTTTATATACAAATCATATGATCAGTTAATAAAATACGATCACTTTCAATTGATAAAACAACCTAAAAATGTTCAAATTAGCTCCATCTCAGCCAGCAACAACATGTAATTACTGTTTACATGTTAATGTATCAATAATAATGATCCAATAATAATTAATTATTTTAATTATACACCGACAGGACCCATTCTGCCAGCGTGTACTTTTACTTTTGATATTTTAACTATATTTTGCTGATTTTGTCCGTTGTCTTCAGTAAACCTTTGAAAGCAGGACTTATTTTGTAGTTTTTGATGTGGTATTGCTACTACCTCAATACTTCCTCCGCCACTGTCCTTGACAAGTCACTCAAACACACACACACACACACACACACACGTCGCAGGCAGCCACAGATTAGATGTCTGCAAATAAAATCACCATGTGGATAATCTGAGAGCATTGAGCAACTTTGCTATATGTACTGATAATTGGTTCTCTTAATAAGAAAGCGGGGATATAGTTTTAAAAAAAACGTGACGATTGGATGATCTCATATGTTTACAGCTTTGACATAATCAATGCATTCATCCCTAACAGCGTCTCTGGACCGTGTCTATGATCGCTTAATATGGTAATGATTTCTTGATGCTAAAAATGCACCCATCACACCTCTGAAATTTTCAGACTGAATGCTAAATGACAGTTGGTATTTTTATACTAAAGTTTGCCTCCTGTGCTTTGCAAAACTGACTAGTCACACTGAATTTAAAGTACTTGTTAGGGTTCTGTTGGGTAAATGTACTGGAGACTCTAATGGCTTCCATTAGGCTGACTCTTTAGTAGCAGTTCCAGTAGCTCCTGTGTCTATAATATATGTATATATGTCTCTTTCTTTGTCTCCCTCATTTTGTCCTAATTTGACTATTATGCTGTATAAAGAGGGGTTTTTTTTCTTTAGGAAATCACAGTGGGACTAACCTGATTTAATAATAATAAAAAAAAAAGTAACAAAAACAAAGCCTAATAGATGTTGTTGGGTAAGTTGGGTGGAGGAGAAAGCATCTAATACCAGACATACCAATGCTGTTTCTAATCTCAGAGTGGCGTACTCTCTTTCATTTGCTTGAACTTGTGCCTTCTCTGTCCCGATATAAACTGACTCCAAAAGGATTTAGACCCATCACCAGTGTCACTGAAAGCCAAATATTAGCTTTTATGGCTGCATTACATGAGCGCCCTGATTATAGGCTGAACATTATCCCAAACCTCAGAAGAGCATTAACATTTGATTGCAGCACCCCCATTAATGAGCACGCAGAGTGCAGAGTGAAATAGGGTCCTGGCATACTCTTCACTTTATAAAACGTCCTCTGACACCTTCTAATTAATGTGGTCATGCACACGAGTCAAAAACCACACCACCTCACTTTCTGGGCGAGCCTTCGCTACAGATGTGTTATTTCTGATAGGTACAGGAATGAAACTTTCTGATTTAACCCAGGCCTTGAGGCCGTCCCTCCGCCAGCTGGCCCGAGCCTGCTGGCGTACACCCCACTCCTCCCCTTTCCTTTCTCCCTCTCTGCAGCGAGCTGTGTGCAGCTACTGACCCTAATCCAAAAACCGCTGCTGTCACTTCTGCTTAGCCAGTGCTTCTGATTACTCTACAGGGGTATGCCATAAAAACCCACTTTCTCCATTTTCTGCAGCTCAACACATGGAGCAGGCTGACGATGAAATGTGATATGAGAGATTTCAAGAACATAGTTTTTTTTTTCTTCCACTGCTTCTGCTGCCGCCACTCTTTGCCCTTACCCCCTTGTGTGCTGAATTCAACGGCAATTTTAACAACATCTGTGTGTGGAGCAACAAAGCATATGAATTCCACAGGTTTGGAATTGCTTTCTGTGTGATTTTTTTCAGTCTTTTAACTGCTGCTCAGCCTCAGCAACCTTAAATGTTTGTTTGAAGAATATGAGCATAACAGTAAGAGGATTCAAAATTCCATGAAAAACAATCCTCTATTGAAAATGTGTTACCATGATCTTCATCTTCATGTCATCTCACTATGACATTTTCTATTTATGCGGAAAAACTTTTTATATAAAACGAAATAAAAGTGGGAAAAATGTCATCTTTGACAGGGCATTCAAGTTCCCTGGCGTATGAAGAAGAAGCCCAAAAACAGGACGATCAAAACCAATCAACCATAATGAGCATCTTCTGAGTTGTGTGATTTTCTCCTCAAGTCAAAAAGATCTTCTTGGTTAAACACAATCAAAGTATGATAGTTTCATGATGCTGGGGGATCAAAAAGATGACGATCTGTTCAGTAAACACTTAAGAGGAAGTTACTACAGAGCTCCTCAGACCCACAGCTAGTCATCTGGATTGTTTTTATCCCTCGGTTTGCCTCTTATGATTCACAAGAACGCCACTTAGAGGCAGAAAATTGAGGCCAATGATTGTATGTTTTATGGGAAGTACAGCTCCATGTTTATGTGGTTGGAGTATGTATTTGCCCACTACAAAAAATTGACAAAATGGATATAAAAATACCGTTACAGTGAGTTCAAAGATATTTTTTTCTTGTCAGATAACTTTATCTTGGCTAATTAATGATGATGAAGGACAATGCCTCTTTTTATCTTGAAAAAAAGAGACACTTTTATCTTATCTTCCTTATTTTCCTTCATGTCTCTACAGTATACAGCGATCAGCCACAACGTTAAAACCAGTTACCAGTTTTAATGTTATGGCTGAATGGTGTAGAGAGCTTGATTTTGAAGCCAACAAACCCCCTAGTAAAGCCCTCTATCTGCCTGTAGAACCGCTGCTCTTTGGTGTAAAAAGGACGCAACTGAGGTAGTTTGGGCACTTGATCAATATGCCTCCCCTGTCCAACTGGGAGGAGACCCTGGGGTAGACCCAAAACAAAGTTTAGGAATTATATATACTGTATATCCCATCTGGCCTTGGAATGCCTTGGAATTCCCTGGGAGGAGCTGAAGGACGTTGCTAGGCAGAAAATGTATGGGCTACATTGCTTATCTGACACCCCAACCACGACTCAGACTCTGATAAGGGGAAGAAGAAACATTCTTCTTTTCAGTTTAGTTTGAGGTAATTTAAATTTTACAAATGTGTTTGGTAATATGTACTAATACAGCACAATTCAAAACTGAAATGGTAAAGACCCCTAATGTGGTCATGTCAAAATCTAGTTTTAATACCTCTTACATTTAAGTTTATTTAATGCTTACCTGGTAAATATCTTTAAACAGATTTTGGTTTAATGAAATTATAACAAACTACAACAAATAAAAACTACTACAAAAGACATACAAAAAACTTGGGACAGCACATTCCAGCATAAAAATACTGGTCAGTTTTTGGGATTTCAGGCAAAATGGGTTGGGGGACCTTGTGTGTGGGGTAGGCTCAATAGGGCCCCAAAGGTCAGTATTTCCCCTGAGGCCCTGTAGAAGGTTAATCCAGCCCTGTGTGGAGGGATGCACCCGGTACTGGAGAGCTGGTTGGCTGGGAGTTTGTCTGGTGGTCTCATTCATTCTCTGCTCTATTCTGTGGGACCCCTCCATTAATTATTAATCATACTGATGTTTAAAAGTCATTATATATAAATAAAAGAAAAACAATATTCAATAATCAATAAAAATCTATAATTATTATTCTCTTTATGACCTCTTTATAAGAGCATTAAAATGTTTTCCTTGTTGCTTTTTTTTTGCTGTATATCAAAAACATTCTGGTCTCTAAAACCCAGTGGGAATGCAAGGCAGAACCTAGCACCAAGCCGTACAGGTTTGTATTTGTTACGTTCCTGCAATGGACTGCACCGACTTTCTCTGGGATTGTATGGATTTTCAACAAACAAAAAATGATTCCATCAGAATTGTTTGAAAAAAGCGCATAAAAACTCTGTACCTAATGGCTGTAATGGGGCACACCACTGATTTTACACGAGGATCAGTTGACTTGAGTTGGGTGGTCACTACTGCCTGTGAAAACAGCTCTGCAGGGGGCCATCAAAGGAAAAAAAACCTGGCGATGCCATTGTGATGTCATCAGGGTTATCTCAGCTTGGCCTCAGAGACTTCAAAATTTTAAGCCATACATTACGTTCTGGTAGCATGGAGTTGGAATGAAATGGGCTTTTTCCACTCAGGGATGGTCTATTGGGTGAGAGGCCGGATGCACCTTCGGCAGGTGGCTACTCTGTCACGGGGCTGACGACCGGTCACACTTATATTCACACCTACAGGCAATTTAGAGCCAGCACCAATTTTGATCATTCTTTTTTAATCTGTCTCTTGTAAGAAGAATGAACTTAGAACCACTTTTTTTGTCTGAGTCTGTGACATGGTGTGCATGAGCTTGTTTATGCGCTAAGGCAGGTGAAGCCTTAAATCCAAGAAGGTTTGAGCTTAGTGCTTTTTTACCTGCTGTGCAGTCATATTGCAGAGTTGCAGAGTCCACAAGGCAGTTTCCCAGGTCCTTCATGTCCAAATACAACTGATCTGTTTTGTAAATGCATCTGGGAGCAGACTCGCTGACATATTCATGCACTGTATTGTGTGGCTGCAGGACATGTGGCTTATTTGCTTGAGCGAGAGCGTGTGCGAATCAGGTCCCACTGGGGGCCAAATGCATTCAAACTCCAGACGAAGTTCGCCTAGTTAAATTAGAGACAGTTCTCCTGTCTGGTATGCATGGTATCACCTAGCACAAACCCAAGTCATTGATCAGGCGAGCCGGAAACTTGTTTAAGATGAAAGAAGAGCCTCGCCAAGGCAGGAGTTTCTCGGCTAAACATTTTCTTGGGTCGATGTCACGACTACCCAGCCGCCACTGCAGCACAGGAGGAAAGAGATTGCAGAGAAAGAGTGGGAGAGAAAAAGAAGAGGGGTTTTAGGATAGAGTTTGCTGAAGGAAGTAGCTGAAATATACATCACAGCATGCTGTTCTTTTGAGATCCAACTGCAGTCTCAGGAGGTGCAGGGGTGGGAGAAAGGAAAACACGCTCTTTAGTCACAGAGAGATGAAACTCAAATACTGCATGGCGAGAGATGGCAGGGATACAACAGCAGAAACTGTCTTCATGTAGCGGTGTCTTAGGTAGTAGCATGAATTTCAATCACAGCACTGGTTGAAATTAATCAGGGACGTTGGGGGCTCTTGACGATTCCAGCACAAGTGAATAAGATGACAGGAACGTCACAGTGCTGCATATTACAGGATCAGGGTTAGACAATAAGATAATCTGCGGCAGGGATGAGGCATTATTATGAATAACAATGTCTGTAGGTTTGTGTGTGTGTGTGTGTGTGTGAGTGTGTGTCCATGAATATTCTTTTTTGTTAATGGGAAGGCATGGCTCATGAGGTTACACCATGTAAAATGTGTTCACCTTTGAAATCACTCCTCCTTCTAGTGCAGTGTCTCTCTAGCTCAGTCTACACACACACACACACACACACACACACACACACACACACACACACACACACACACACACATACACACACATAGACAGACAGACACTCTTTTCCTAAACATTCTGTGTGTCTATGCATACAGTATTTGCAGATACTGTATATACATGGTCATGTCATTTGCATATCTGCTCCCTCTCCTTTTTGTCCACTTTTATGCATGTGCAAATGTGTGTGGGTGTGTGTGTGCGGGCGCGTGTGTGCGTGTGTGTTGGTAAGGCGCTGGAGCTGCTCTGTATTCCCGACTCCCCACTGTGATGCAGAGGCTCCAGACTGAGCTATGACTCATCATGGGCTTTCAGCGAAATCTCCGAGGTCAGACACAAAAGCGTACAGGCAGACAGAGTGGCAAAGAGACATACCAAGAGGAACGGTACGCTTAACAAGCGTGTGAAAATGCCCCTGAAATCTGCCACCAGATTTTAGCCATTCAACTAAAATAACATCTGAGAAAATATCCCAGTAAAAGGGATGAAGGCCACACAGAAACAACAGAGATAGGCAAAGAGACACCGAGAGAAATCAGTTTAAGGACGTAAAGCTTGAGATCCACCAGCCGCAGAATCAAGGCTCAAAGCTCCCTGATTATACCAACTTCTTCTCTAACTTGCTTTTAATTTATTACTGTTTCTCAGATATTGCACACCTCAAACAACTTATTTAGACACCATCAAAGCTGTGGCCACTGCTGCCTCACTGCCTGATAGGAGCTTTGGATGCAAGTCAGCAGAGAAAAGAGACAAACAGACAGACAGACAGGCCGAGCGTCACACAGCACCGTGGCGTTATCACACAAAATGCTTGTTACATAAACAAGCTCAGATCCTGCTTCCAATTTGAGCCCAATTACATGGTGCTCACAGGCCATAGAGAGAAACACAGATCTCATGGCAGATTAGGGATCACTCCGGCATGGCCAGCACGGGGGCCCTCAATAATGGCCCAATAAAACCATTCTGTTGGGATCTTGCAGGAGGGCAAAGCAGGAGGCAGGTAGAGGTAGACCTGTGTGTATATGTGTATTTGTGTGCGTGTGCGTGTGTGTGTGCGTGTGTGTCTGTGTGTGCAGGTGAAAGAGGAAGGGGTATGAGGGCTAGTTCATGTTCTTCGGCTGCACATGACAACGAGTGGGGAAGCACATTTGATAAGATTTTGTGCTAAAGAGCCCCATCTGGTAGGACTGTTGTGATTGAGAGAGCAGTGAATAACTAAAGGCAGCATGATAACCACCAGAATGTGAAACTACTTCCTCAGTTTGCATGCCGTAACCTGGTTACTGGCCATATTCTTACTTTCTGCAGGTTACTCAGGTTACATTGCTATTAACTTCACACACACTCATTCCATAATAACCCACAGGAAACCTGGTGCTTATAATATCCCATTGAGTTGACATATAAACTGTACATCAGCCAAAATAACCAAGTTATAATGATTTTTTAAAAATGGCGCAAAAGCCGTCAAAATTCTCTGCTGCTCAGGAATCAGCGTGTACTGTGCTCAATCGTTCCCTTGGGGTCCTATTCACAGGCAAAGAAAGTGGATACAGTGGATTCAGTTGCAGGACAGAAACCCAGTACAAAGGAATGCGTGTGATCTCCTACTTAAGGTGGAGCTGACAACCTTGTTGGTCAAAATGACAACCAAACTGGACAGGTGTGGAGACAAAATCTCCTCACTGAAGAGAAACTAATGTGTGATATGTTGTGATGTAATGAGCCCAATTTCTAATATATATTAACTATGTACACGTTGTACTATATTCATCTTTAGAATATAACGTTTTCGCAGCTGGTTCAAGAAATCCGCATACTTTAGTTACAAGATACGATGAGCCCCATCGTACTTTAGAATCAAAATCTTTTTGATCATAAAATATAAAATAATTGATACTTTTCCAAGATCGTTCTGAAGCTGCTGCACTGCCATTGACTGTATATATGATTTTCCTGCTGATGTGACTAGTGCCTCTGTTTCTTAGCACTGAGGAACAAACATGTGCAGTACATCAACAGTAAACTGAAAAATCAAGCAATTTTTAGTTTGCATTCCGACTATTTCGCTCCTCCTGATGTTTTCAAATTTCCAGCGTGAGCACACTACATTCCCAAAACCTGCTTAGAATTAGTATGTAGTATAGAATTGGGATAGAAAGTAACACTTCTTTTCAAGAGAAGAGCTCTATACTGTACCTACTGCAATTTTCCCTCATGGTCCAGTGCTCTTAGGTTTGGACTTAACCCAATACAAGTTATCCTTCTTATTGTATTGTACATGCTCTTTGACAATTTAATGTAATTCCCAGCATAGCTCCTTCTAACTTCAACTCAAACAGAGGTGTAATCAGCCAAAATAGCTGGAAACAAATTTGTTATTGTGCAGCTCCTTGAAATTGCCCGCAAAGTTTTAAAGACGGGCTCAGTTTAACATCTGCGAAGCAGTTGTTACTCATGGCATAGCCAATCGCTGGACACAATTTTCTCTTCACCCCTCCCAGTGCCACAGTAGCTGTGGTAGTTGCCCTGATCAAAATAACTCAGATGAAACACAAAAACAAACATGGTTTCATATTATACAAAGGTCAAGAGGACCAAGCTCATGGCAAAGTGTCTTCCCCCAGTTTCCCGTTATTACATCTTTTTTTAGCATGATATATTATTTGTGTGGGGGACCTTTTGAAATCCTTGCAGGAAAGGCACAGTTGTAATCCGTAACATTCAACATAACAACTGCATTATTTTTAGTTGAGTAAGTTGTGTATGCCTACAGTATATGTAACAGAGTGATTATTATTACTTACTCATGTGCTTACTCATAGTTTTTTTTATTATGACAAGTCAAAATATCTGCTGTAAAAAAAAACAAAAAACCTTGAATTTATCATAAATATCCAATTCAAACAGCCAATAGGAAGAGAGCAGGATTCCGAGGCATGACGTGCATTGGCTCTGGTAGGTGTCTTTTTCCCTTTTTTATAAAAACAAAAAAACAAATAATGATCTGGAATAAAAATGAAGACTCAAACCTTTCTTGTGTTGTCAGTGTCAGTGGTTGATTTTTTACTCCTTCCTGCTCAGACTGTAACAGTACTGTTACTTCACTGGCAAACACAAAATCTATACAACATACAACAAGCTAATCTTTAACAGCACATTAGCTGACTAACATTTAATGTTAACATTAGGTCGGATCCTACTCTGTTATTTTAAACGTCCTTATAAAAGACTAAAGATGAAGTTTTATTTGTCCAGTAATTCGTGAACATCTCACTCTTTGTGTGGCTTTCTTGGAATTTTTATTTCACTCACAGCAAGTTATAGTACTGTTAACCTCTCATCCTGAACATAAAGGAACCATCTGCTTTTATACTTTTGTGGCAGAACTCTTCTGTCTTGCCATTGGCTCAGAGACCTGGGATCCCCAGATGTGAGCTTGCAGTTGAACCCTCTTGTATGATCATGCATTTTCTGTTTTATCCCTCTTCTAATGGAGGAAAATGCTGGGATCAAACAATAGAACCAATATCATCAACAACATGCTTGCTTAATAGGGCTTTTTTTTTTTAGATATTTTGACAAGTAGCAATGGGAAAAGCAGAGGTGTAATAATTGTTAATAATAAAATTAATGATGCCTGAATTACATTTAGTGTCAAGATACTGATATTGTTCCAGCTGGCTCACTGTCACACTGTCATGAATTACTGGGGCACTTGACTAGAACAGACCCAATGTTATTACTAACACTCACCTATGCCTTTCCTACTATAAGTACAAATGTCTGCTGTGAAAAGGCCTATGGAGACAGTTTCTGTGGTTTGCCATAGCACCATATGGCCCTCAACTTTTTTTTCTTCCCAGGACCATTTCCATACCGTAGGTGATCCATGCAACAAATTTCCTCCAATTGAAAAGTATGAACATCAGTAAGATTTGGAATACGATCAATATAATAGGTGAAGACCCTTCCACTATATAGCAGCTGATCTTTTTGGCTATTCTAATCAAACTCGGACATTTACATGCACTGACCTAAACTCAAGTTATATTATGTATAATTTCTATATCTACCTTTTTAGGAAATCTTAAAGCCCCTCAAGTAGCCTATGGAGGGTCTCAGACCCCAGTTTGGAGAACACTACCATAGTAAAAGAAACTGTTATTAAAACCGGGAACTATATTAAATGTCGTTGGTTGAAGCGCCAGTGATTAAAAGGTTTGATTGAAATTCAGTTTGCAGGGTAATGGTCCCAATGGTCCAAATTTACACATTACAAGGAAATCTGATTGACAGGAAATGGGGCACAAGAAGTGGGTAATGTTATTTTTAGCTGAAGTGCTCTAGCTGAGAGCAGTTTGCGGGTACCTGGTCTTGCCCAATTCTATTCTTGAATTATTTGCAGTTTTACTCCTCCATGATTTAATCTTTATGTGAATACTTTTGCTCAGTTGTATTTAAATCAGTACCACAAGACATATTTCCCTGTTGCTGCTCACTCTGCTCACTTATTTAAAAAAAATCTCCTCTTCTCTATGCCTGTCATTCTTATTCAGCTTCTTTGTCAACCACTTGGTCTTAAACTGTCACTTAGCAATATTTGAACTACAATTTCAAATTATTGATTGTGCATTTTTAATAGTGTGAGATAAAATACTAAAGAGGCATTACATGAAGAATTGCATGGGATTTCTGTGTACACTGATGCTGTTAGGCATTTTTTTTTCATGCTTTATAATAATATGGTAAATTGACTTTGATACATTGGCTGAATTATAGATGCAGTGTAAGTGGATTCTTGCAATATGCTTTAATGCATTACAGCATATAAGAAATAAACTGTATGAGTCATCATAATTAGCTAATTTAAAGTTAATCAGTGTGCATCAGTCAGGATTTTGGAATTTGAAGGCCTGAAAGGCCTCCTTCTTCAGCTTTACAGCTTCCCTCAACACAAGTGTCCACCAGTGGTTTCTCAGGCTTCTACCACGACAGGCACCAATGACCTTTCAACCACAACCCCTAACAGCCACAGTGGTGGCTTTGAACATGGCCCACTCCTAATCCATGTCCCTAACATCCCAGGATGCGTGCAAATTTGGGAGTTAAAGACCTCACCGACAGGGGCCACTGCCAGACGTTCCCAGTTCACCCTCACCACATGTTTGGGTTTGCCAGGTCTGTCCAGCTGCCTTCCCTGTCATCTGATCAAACTCATCACCAGGTGGTGATCAGTTGACAGCTCTGCTCGTCTCTTAAGACATACAGCAGCAGATCAGATGATATGACCACAAAGTCAGTCACTGATTTAAGGCCTAAAATGTTCTGGTACCAAGTACAGTTATCAGCCACCTTATGCTTGAAAAATGGTGTTTGTTATGGCAAATATATATCTAGCACAGAAGTCCAACAACAAAACACCACTCAAACACTGTTCAGATCAGGTGGGCCGTTCCACCAAATCACCACTCTCTGGGTTTCTCCATCATTACCCAGATGGATTTTAAGGGGCCAGGGGCTTGTGAGTACCTCCACACCCACCTGGCGCCTCTGACCTTGGGCAACTCCCGAAAAGAATGGAGTCCAGACCCTCTCCAGAATTTTGGTTGCAGAGCCATTGCTGTGCATGGAGGCTAGCCCAACTATATGTACTTGGTACTGCTCCACCTCCTGCACCAACTGCGGCTCCTTCCACCCCAGAGAGGTCACATTCCAGGGACACCAGGGATCGGCATGCCCAGGCCCCTGACTCAGCCTGCTACCCAGCTCACAATGCACACCAACTCGATGCCTACCCCTGGCAGGTGGTGAGCCCACAGGGTCCACCTGACCCAATATTGTGTAGGTACCCCTTGTGCCACAAACTGACCCAGCTCTGACCCATTGAGGCATGGACTCCACAAGACCTCTAAAGGTGTCCAGTGGTATCAGGCACCAAGACATTAGCATCATCCTTAAAGTCCTGTAAATTGCGAGGTGGGGCCTTTCCAGCACATCCCACAGATGCTTCATCGGATTGAGCCCTGGGGAATTTGGAGGCCTATTCAACATCTTGAACTCTTTGTCATATTCCTCAAATCATTTGAACAATTGCAGTGTGGCAGGATGCATTATCCCGCTGATAGAGGCCACTGCCATCAAGTAATACCATTGCCATGAAAGTGTGTACTTGGTCTGCAACAATGTTTTGTAAGTGGTTTTTATCAAAGTAAAATCCACATGAATGCCAGGAACCAAGGTTTACCAGAAGAACATTGCCCAGATCATCACACTGCCTCAGTTGGCTTGCTTTCTTCCAGAAGTGCATTCCGGAGCGATATTTTCCCAGGTAAACACTGAACACACCTGATGTTAAAAGAAAGTGTGATACATCAGACCAGGCCACCTTCTTTTATTGCTCCATGGTCCAGTTCTGACGCTCACGTGCTCATTGTAGATGCATTCGTCGGTGGACAGGGGTCAGCATGGGCACTCTGACTGGTCTGCAGGAACGCAGTCCCATATGCAGCAAGAAGGGTTGCACTGTGTGTTCTGACAGATTTCTCTCATAGCCAGCATTAAGGTTTTCAGCAATTTGTGCTACAGTAGCTCTTCTGTGGGATTTGACAACACGGACCATCCTTTGCTCCGAATGCGAATCAGTGAGTCTTGGGTACCCATGACCCTGTCGCAAGTTCACCGGTTGTACTTCCTTGGACTGCTCTTGGTGCATACTAACCGCTGCATATAAGGAACACCCCACAAAAACCTGCTGAATTGGAGCTTTTTTAGACCCAGTTGTATAGACTTCACAGTTTGGCCTTTGTCAAAGTTGCTCAGATCCTTACATGTGCCCATTTTTCCGGCTTCCAACACATCAACTTGCTGCTTAACATATCACAACCCTTGACAGGTGCTGTTTTAATGAGATAATAATAATAATAATTTTATTAACTTCACCTGTTAGTGGTTTTAACGTTGTGGCTGATTAGCTATAAGTCATAATAACTCATAAACTGTACATGTCATCATAACAAGCTGAGGTACAGTCAATCAGTGTCAAATACTCAACATTTTGAAATATATATGCAGTTTGTGCTATATACACTCACCAAGCACTTTATTAGGAACACCATACTAATGGTCTCTATGGTAGGACCGCTCTACTAATGGTCTAATGGTAGAGTCTCCATTTGCTCTCAAAACAACCTCAATTCTTCGTGCCATGGATTTCACAAGATGTTGGCAACATTCTGGTCTATGTTGACCTGATTGCATCACAGAATTTCTGCAGATTTATCAGCTGCATATTCATTCTGCAAATCTCCCATTCTACCACATCCAAATGGTATTCTTACAGGATTCAGATCTGGTGACTGATCTGTAGCACACTGAACTCACTGACATATTCATGGTGCATTATCATGCTGGAAGTAGCCATTAAAAGATGGAAAATTGTGGCCATAAAGGGATGCGGCAACAATACTTAGTTAGGCTTTGGCATTCAAACAATGATTAATTGGTGTTAAGGGTCCCAGAGTTGGCCAAGAAAACATTCCCGACAGCATTACACCATAACCACCAGCCTGGACTGTTGACACAAAGCAAGTTGGGTCCATGAATTCATGCTATTGACACCAAAGTCTGACCCTACCATCTGCGTGCCTCAGCAGAAATCCAGATTCATCAGATCAGGCTGTGTTTTTCCAGTCTTCAACTATCTAGTTTTGGTGAGCCTGTGCCAACTGCAGCCTAAGATTTCTGTATTTGGTTGACAGGAGTAGAGCCAGACATGATATTCGGCTATTGTAGCCGAATACCATTGTCAAGTTCGACGTGTTGTGCATTCTGAGATGCTTTTCTGCACACCACAGTAGTAAAGCATGGTTATCTGATTTACCATAGTCTTTCTGTCTGCTCCATCCAGTCTGGCCATTCTCCTCTGACCTCTCTCATCAACCTTTAAATCCGCAGAATTGCTGCTCACTGGATGTTTTTTGTTTTTCGCACCATTCTAAACTCTACAAACTGTTGTGTGTGAAAAACCCAGAAAATTAGCAGTTTCAGAAATACTCACACCAGCCTGTCTGGCACCAACAATCATGCCACGGTCAAAGTCCCTTCGATCACATTTTTTCTCCATTCTGATGTTTGTTATGAACAGAAACCAAAGCTCCTGACCTGTATCTGCAGGGTTTTATGCATTACACTGGTGCCAAATGATTGGCTGAATGGATAATTGTATGAATAAGCAGGTTGTACAGGTGTTCCTAAAAAAGTGCTCAGTGAGTGTACATGTACAAGAAATGGAACATCAAGATTTCTATTAATTCACAGACTGTTTTGTCCTCCCTTTTTTTGCATTAGTAGTAATATATATTTCGGTATAATATCACAAAAATAAGAGCAAAATCAATCAATCAACAAACCAACTAATCTATATATTAATATCACCAGTTCAGTAAGTTTTTCTTATTAATGCTGATGTAACATTCTTTTAGGTTTATGATTTACTCAAGCTGTGTCTTCACTCGAGCTGAACCTCATTTTAATGAGAATCCACGTTTTTCCACATGTATCTTCCTGTGACTGTAATCCGAAGCTCCCTCAGGACAGGAACGCTGAAATTAAACATCAGCTAAACAAGAAACACTCACACATTTTTCACACGCACTTGAAAAACATTGACGCAGGATGGTCAACAAATTCTGATAACAGCTGCTACTTTCTCACTGCATCAACATATGAGTGAATCTCATTGTGCTTGGTTGCACAGTGCAGCTCCTTCGCACTGCAGTGGATTTGACGGTGAAAAGTGATTCCATAGTGCCATCTTCTGGTAACAAAGAGAAACACATGTTGTTGCTTTGCTGGCTTTGACAAGAGGGCATGTTACAGTATTACAAGGTTAAACGGGTTTACTGATTTATATGCAGTATGACTGTTTACAGAATTAGCTGGCTATGGACATTTCACACCTTTTACTCTGTAATACTAAAAGAAGCCATTTGGAGCTTTAAAATGTAATGGGTTTGATGCGCAGAGACAGAAATGAAACAAGTGGACAGTATAGCAGGCCTCAAGACACAACACACATGTGTTATTATGGACGGCTATATAGAACTCTTTCTAGAATCCCTCATTCAGATTCCACAAACACACACACTCACACCATAAACAATTCTTTGCTTGCTTTGGAAAGGTCTCATCAGTTCTCCGAGAATAATCTCAATGACTTTAGACATTTGTCTACTAGGCTAGATTGTAATTACTCGTGGCCTCTACCTCCTGCTACTGTCCGTTTGATTACATCACTACTGATTCCATGGACTGTGAGGAAAAATGATTGCACACCATATTTCACGTTCCTGTGCAACTTTTCTGCCGAGACAAATGGTGTATTGGTCTCACTCATGCTGATATACTTGAATCTGACACCTCGAGATCTGTTTTGATGTTATGATAACTTCCTCCTCCACGCTCCTTCAAACCAGATTCAGACTCGATGTCCTGCAGGGAGAGTAACAGGCTCCGCAATATGACTCATCTTATCAGTTTACTGATGTAACTGATATTTGAGAGTGCCCTGCAGCCATACAGCCATGATACACATACACTGTGACTGTAAGAAAAAATGTCTGGACTACTGTGAATGTTAAAAAGCATTGTCTCCAGTTAGTCACTCTAGAGACAACTGGTCATTTGATTGGGATTTTTGCAGACTCTTGTGTGTAAGAATGTGCTTTTAAGATATTTAACAATGGTTTGACACTGAAGTCGAGAAAAATGACATTTTGAATGCTGCAGACCAGTTGAGTCATAAGCAACAAAAGTCCAGTTACGGAATTTAATGATTTCTTTGGCTCAGATAAGTTTGCTTGGGCAAACCTCAGCACAAAATCACGTCCTTACATTCAAGTGCAAAATAACAAATCAGTTTCTCAGTCCTCACAATACACAGTGCTTATCATTTAACATACAGATCACTTGCACAATGTAATGTGTTGACATGTATTTTTTCTTATTTTAAAACATTAGCCAATTAAGCATCATTGCACCATAATTGCTAAGGACTTCACCACCACCTATGGCAGTTTGAAATGTATGGCATTGGTAGTACTTGTGAGTGGTAGTGGACAAGAAAAAAGGCTGCAATGTATTAAATAAGTGTCTGGTAAAGTAGAGTTGATAATAGTATGGTTACCAGTAATATTTGATGCTCTGCAGCATTACAGTATTATTGTATCTTAAGAGTACTTTAGATGATTGCTGTTTCCTTGTAAGTGATGTAAATATCTAAAATGTGGTCAATATAGACCAGAAAAAGTAAACTGATGCACTGAAGTACAGTCTGAATTATCATTTTTCCCGCAGGATTTACTACAGTGTAAAGTAAGACTCTAGACTGCATTGTCTATATTCACGCTGAGTATTACAGCGTATTCAGCATATAAACTAAGAATTTTCAATTTTACATCATTTCAAATGCAGACTTTTGTACAATTGCTATTTTGTTCTCAATTCTATTTGTATAATTTTAAGGGAATAACTTCTGCAGACTGTTTTGGTGAGAATTAGTTACTGGATGACAGCATTACTTGATAATGATAATTTAATTTTAAAATGCAATTATGATTCAATTCAGACTTGGACTACTGCAAAATGTTGTGATGCTCTTGTGATAAACTTGTGTGAATGTATTCGCTAATCTGATACAGATGTTTCCACTTTGTGTGCTAGGTGAGATTTTAATGCAAAAATGTCTAACCATATTTTTAAGGTTTCATATATTCTGCCTTTCATGTCATGCATTCTACCTGGGTTACTTATATGAGTTTTTTAAGTCATTCTTTTTGAAAACGAACACAAAGACCAAAGAGACGGGAGTCTAATCTATCAATACATTTTCGGTATTACATTTTCTAATCCACAAACTTGTCATAGTACTGTCACAGCTTGTGAATGTCCTAGTGTTAGTCTCCTGAAGATGGAGCATTGGGTGGTAAAAGGTTTAGAAAAAAAAGTTGCATTGCTTTTTTATTCAGTACTACATGCTGTTCTCCAGCTGTTTTGCAGCTTTAGGGTGGTGCATAAAGTTAGTTGACTAATTAGCCATTGGATTTCATACTATTACATTAAATTTAACAATTCAAACAATTCATACAGACAATATACATGAAACATTTGTAATTTCAACTACAGGGTTCATTGCATCTTCCAAACAGCAAAGTATTATTTCTGCATGCAATTTTTGTCCTCATGTATTATAACTGTGATTATCTTCTGGATTATTTGAAAATAATGTGACTGGTTTATTCATGTTTTGCCATAAAACTCAGGTTAAACCAGAATATGTTGAAAACCGGGTTTATCCCCCGATACTTTCTTGGCAACTGGATGCTACTTGGAGCACAGCAAAGTAGTGCAGACATTTTCACTGTGTATAGAACCTTCCTGGTAAAACAGACCCAAAACGTTATAGATTGTATTTTGTGTGATGGAGGGCTAAAAGTGTGCCTACAGTGTTGTTACTGTATGATGAATATTACATGTAGGCTGTCACAGGGCAGCATTGTTCACATTGTTTCAGAAAACTGCCAGTAATATTCATACGCAGTGGAAGCAGATATCAGGTGTTACAATTTTGTCGGCTGTACAACACCACACATCTTCACACCTGACTCACCACTGGACACTCCATTTGTGATCAAAGCTGAAAATAAAATTTTTGCACCAGAGACAACCTGAGAAGGTCAAAACCGACACCTTTGATATGCGCCATATGCCGCTGATGATCAGGGATTTCTGAATTTAATGAGATTGATTCAGTTGAGGATTAGGATTTACAGTGTGGGGATTATGAAGACTTCTATGGGAGACATTGGTGCACAGTTATTACCATTCCTGTGTTCAAATAGGAGGCAACAATTCGAAGTTACACAGTCAGGCTGTTCATCCAGAGAGGCAAATATAATTATACAACATTTCTACATACTACATTACTAATAATGTTAACATTTGTTTAGCTTATGTTTTAACATATTAAATAAGTGTATGTGTGTAACCAGTTTTTACTCTACTGTGGTACTTTCTGGAATAAGTGTACCTTTGTCTTTTAAGTCCCTGTTTGGATATTATTTATGTATTTATTATATTATGTAAGTCGAGGTAGTAATGTTCAAACATATTGTATATATTTTTTATTCATGAAAGTAGGACTAAATTGTTAATTTACATTTTCTTAATTCTTTGTTGTAGTGGCACATACAGCACAGCCTAATGAATGCAGTGCACCTAGCCTGTATGTCATCTAAAAAATTCAGTTACTTTTTTCCATTTGGAGCCACCAGAGAGCAAAGTGGTCTAGTACATCTTTGAAGGAAAGCATATTGAAGAATTTAACCATAAAATGTACTTGCAGGCGTGTGTGTGTGTGTGTGTGTGTGTGTGTGTGTGTGTGTGTGTGTGTGTGTGTGTGTGTGTGTGTGGGTGTGGGTTTGTACTGTATGATGATCTCTATCATCTCCTCACTCTATATTCTGCTAACTCTGAGTTAATGGTGCTGCAGGGAATTCAGAGATTCACATTCTGTGGCACTCCCACTGGGACACTGCTGCCCTAACATCTGCAACACACCAACACACACATTTGCATATCGACAAGCAAACTGGTCTAAACCGCTGAAGCCCTAATTTAAATTTTGGACACTTACCACATTTTCAAACTACTTTGTTGAGTTATGATGTCATCTTAACAAGTTAATGTCACATCCCCAATAAGTAAAATGTATAAAGTGTAAACAACACACACGTTAAACCTCATTTATTGCTATCATTCATATTCATACACCAAATAAACATGCATAGTGTTACTATTTATTTACAACAGGTTAAGCAAACCGATACCTATATTAACATGGTATTACAATATATAAATACTTTTCACATGAAGATGTCCAAGGAACTGTGAGGTTGGTAGCCAACGTCACCTTGTGGCATTTTACACGTCTCACAACAGGAAAAGAAAGGGCAGTCCAACGGTAGCCATTTTCTCCTATTTTCTGTTGCCTGAAGATGCTGAAAGGTTGCTTCAAATATGTCCTGGCAAAGATGCCCATAATGGTCTGTTTCATGAATTTCTGTAATGTTCACACTGTCCTTGGATATTTGTAGCCATCCAAAAAGCTGTCCATTCAGAGCAAACCAGCCCCGATAATGTAGTTGTGACCGTGGAGCCATAGGACAAAAGATACTTTTGAGCCCTGTGTATGGATCAGCTTCATCACTGGGTGAAAAATCGTTCTATTTGCATTCACACTGGCAGAAAGCCTCAGTGGTTGCTCTTTTAGTTCTTTGGCTCCGTAATGGCATTCATTTCTTGTACTATTTACTGAGAAGAAAACTATCAAAACTGCGACCATGGTACAATATTGAATAAAACCAGACAGTCTGTGTTTTATCACACAGACTTTCAACGGGTCAGTGCTCTCTGACATCCACAGAGCAGACACACTCAGTCGGTGGCAAATGAACACTGTCACTGATCACTCATCCTTTCAAAGAATAAAGTTCAGATAACTGAAAATAAGAACAGAAGTTTCAACCTCCTGCACTGTTGGACCCAGATAAGACCCCAAATCAAAGTGGCATCATTAACAATCACAATATACATTTAATCCTTTCAATAGCTTCAGATGAGCATTTTATGATGATTCTTCACCATCATGTTAAACCAAAATAAAATTAAACAAAGCAGAAGAAACGAAAGTTACACTTGAAAATCATGCAGGAAGACCAGAAAGTAAAGTAAATTCTACTTTTCTATTCTTAGCAGGCAAAGAGAGCAGTCAAAATGTTTGGTGGTTGATGGCTTATTTAAAAATAGATTAAAACATGGGAAGCAATGCAGCTAAAATATTAACGTAAACAGTTTAAAAGGCAATGAAGCATATATAGATACTGACAATTTAGCTTGCATTATGTTCAATACACATCAAAAGGTAGTTCTTAAAAATAGAATCTCTGTGGCTTGCCTTATGGTTGAATGGACTGTTAAATTCAGCTTCCATGAGAGTAAGTCACAGCAATATTGAATACAGCAATAAATAAACGTGCATCTCTGTTGTTAAACTGAATCCTGTTTTCCATCTGAAATAGGAAGTGTCATGTTCATCTGCTCATTGACGGCATGCTATTTCAGAATTCTCCCATGAATAACAAATATATATAATCATTTGAAAATGCAAATAAAATCTCCTAGTTGAGGAACCAAGGGGAAACCAGGAGGATCGGTGAAATAAAATTGGAATCTTTGGTTCTTTTGGTTCACATCACTAGTAGCAAACATACTGAATCCCCTGAACTTAAACACTTGACACTCACAAAGCAGAAGTTGACAACAGCTTAAAAAACTGAGGAAAGGAGTGATGCCTCAAGTGTAGCATATCCAGGCATTTTACCATTTGGATAATGCACAGATGATGACATCCTGTTGAAATATTTTGGCCATTTCATTCATATTCAAATCACTCTACAATGTCCAACACATCTAGGTCTGCCTACTGCTTTATGTGTTGCAAAAGCACAGTGAGAAACACTACCTGCAGCCCATAAAGAGAGAAATACTGCACGTAGTGTATTTCACTATAATATGGTGCATTTCTGTCCAGGTGTTGCTGTATGTATATCCACATCTATTGCACCTGCCCAGTTGGAATTTAACCACAAAGTGTTCAATAGTAACACTTTTTATTTCAAAATGTAACTTCTTAATGACAGTGGAATTTTCACCAATCACCAGCCCCACCCACCGTTCGACCGTCACATGCGCCCAACCTCACATAGGCAATTTGCCTCCTGCCAGAGGTATGCTGCTACCTAGCTAGCTAGTTCCTCTTTGCAAGAGGAACCAATGAAAAACACTGTCTTTTTACTTCTCACAAAAGCGTGTGTGTCTCTTTAGGGACATATTTAGATTCACAAAACTGCTGAGGCAACTCTACTTAACCAGCTAGCTGCTGTTGCTAATACTGGCTCTTTAGTTTAATACCAAGTAAATAATCCAAGCTAGCCAACCCAGCTAGTTAGTTGGCTAGCATAATGTAGCCTTGTTAAACTAAACAGCGTAATTACAATGTCTTTATTTGCAGCATTAGCTAGTTGGTTGATCCTGCATTGTTGCCGCTCTAGCGAACAGCAGCTAGCTGGTCAAAGTTTGGTCATATTAGCGATTGTTGAGCCCTGTTAAGAGACGCTAAGATGTAATTAGCTGAAAGGTGAAGGGGCAGGCACTGGTGACAATTGCAATGTCATTATGTAACAGAAATTGAATAATGAATATGATGATATATCACTCAATTCATTAAAATGATAATTAATTTCAAAATGTATATTCATTTAATGTTGAACACTTGGGAATTCCATTAGTTAGGTGTGCAAGTTGCCTTCGTTGTGAAACGGCAGAGCAGATTGGTGGGATGACCCGGGCTACAATACTGTTCATGGTGGCAAGATTTCCAGAATACAACTGAAAGGATCAAAGGCCACTACATTTATAGTGTCAATGAAAAAATAAATCCAGGCAAAGAGAGACAGTATTGCTCTCTGAATTAAAAATAACTCACAGAAGGACACAGAAGAAAGAGACATTTCAACAGTGAGCAGAAATGATCGTCCTTGAGAGACTGGTTCATAGTTTTTAATACACTCTCCCTTGTTATTTTTCGACTTCCCTCCATTCTCTTATTCAAACATCTTCTGCAATCCCTTATTTTTGTTTTCTCACTTTAAATGTTATACCTGTAGGCAGAAATGGAAAATTAAGTTGTAAAGTATCAATGATCAGTCCATCACAACAGAGAATCAAAGTGGAACAGGCATTTTCTCTCACTCAACCATGCTAGCAAATTCTGTCATAAAACTTTGAGTTACAGCTCCATCTTCTCTGTGTCAGATGGTAACAACCTGGACAATGATATACTTAAAATAAATTTACTAAGAAAGATGCAGACTGCCCAAGCAATGGTCTTTTCATCTGTACCAGAATTTATCAAATCTCGCCAGGCAATGCCAGGTAGGCCGGCTGTTTTTAGTAAAGCCAGATGTATAAAATTTAAACAATGATTTATTTAAGTACGTTACTATAAAAAAAATGGAGCTGTAATCATAAACATTACTTTTTCCCCAAATACAACCCCATATGAGTATGCTACTTTGCTTATGAATCCAAATGTAGAAACTATACACACTCATCTCGGCACACACCTAAATAACACATACAGTAAAGTACACTTCTTGTCTACATACTCTCTCTGTTTCACACTCTCTGGATACATGCTGCACTCGAGCAAATGCTAGAAGTACAGATAATATGTCCAGTAGAGCAGGTTAACCATGACGAAAGACAGCGGGAAGGTGACTCTGGAGTAGTTGTCTATGTGGTGGGGGTTCTCCACGTGACAGCAGTTTATGGAGCGGAGCACTTTGCGGAGGGTGGCCAGAACAGTGAGGCACCAGTTGGTGGGCTCCGGAGGGGGCGCCTCGGGCTTTGGCTCACTGCCTGAGGGGCTGGAGGGCCTGACAGTTAGTTCTGTGGAGGCAGGAGCTGGGGGAGGAGTTGCAGCAGGCTCCTTGCGTCTCTTGGCTCTGTTGGAGTGACTGGAGATGGTGGTGACGATGCCGTTCATTTCATCATCGAAGTCGTGCATTTGGTGGCCGTACTGCGGGAGAGCGAGAGCAAAAGGTAGAGCGAGTTTTAAATGGAAAATAAAAGCATGATGCTTCTAAATTTGAATGCCTGAAGCACCTCTTCAACTTACCCCAAAGTGCGCGTGATGACATGATGATGATAATGATGGTGGTGATGATGATGACGACCACCATCATGAAGACAACAACGGCAATGACCACAACAATGAACAATAAGAGAGTATAGTCAGGAGGCTCTCACCATGAGCATGTGTGCGTCGGTGTGTGTGAGGGTGCAGAAGTGGGCCACAGCGTACTCAATGAGCGCTCCAAAGATAAAGCTGAAGCAGATTCCCAAGTAAACATCAATGGCCTTGATGAAGCAGTTAGCATTGGGCAGTGACGTCCGGGCTCCCATCATCAGAGTGGTCATGGTCAGCACTGTGGTCACTCCTGGCACAGAATACACACAGATACATTGGTAAACGACAGATCGTCTGATCAAGCATTGAACCTGTCGAGAACTAACCCAAACCTACTTTATAAAAGAATGCTTAAGAATCAGAAAGAAAAATGTACCAACAGTATATTCTTCTCTATGTGATTATGTCAAAAGGGAAGGAGACCGTTGACTGTATAAATAGACAGAGCTGCAAAAAGTACTATGTGTAAGAAGATGGCTTCATCCCACCTCTGCTTTGCAACTGGAGATGCTCAACACTGTGGTGCACTGCTACAACACCTCTAAAGCACAGCAATTAATATGTTGTATCTCGTTTGGTCAGCCTCATAGCGATGACCGTACTCCAGGATTAAACAAACGAGATGCTAAAGTTAAGCATACACTCACACTCGAGGTAAAAAAACAAAACAACACTGGTAAACACGTACAGACAACAAGAATCATCTGCACTGACCACATTGATATAATTTGTTTACATCCGGTGTGCCATGAAGTGGGATATCTTGTAGTGGTGTTTGTTTTGAGAACTTACTGTTGTGCCCCCCGGAGGACTGGTGGATCTAATTCAACAGAACATCTATATTTGGATGTTCCCACTAGATAACACCAGTGTCACAGATGCTCTCTTCAACCCACAGCCCTCTAAAGTCAAGCCCAAACCAACATTTGTGCTCAGGGCAGAGTAGAGCAAAAGTCTCTTATATATGTATAATAGTAAACAAATACTAATGAGTGATGAAAAAGAGAAAAAGGTTGGATTCTTTATCTCATAACAACAGTACACAGCTTCCCCAGTGACAAACAATAAATAGATAACGTTTTGTGCAATGTGAACATACACGACATTTACTCAAGAAGGCACATTTTCAAAATTGAGTGAAAAAAGACTGCTTTGCTCGATACCTATACAAATACGTGCTGGCACGGAGGACAGGGAAATCCAAAAGGAAACCCATGAGAGGACCACCAGCAGGCTTGAGGGGACATAAGTCTCCAGGATGAAGTACAGAATGCTCCTCTTCAGCTCAAAGTGAAAGACCAGCTTGGGGTAACGGCCTTTGCGAAGAAGAACAAACTCAGTCAATGTACTTGACAACAGAAAACATGTGGCGTGAATCAGAAATCCTACCCATAGGGGCTCTAATCTTACAATATTTAACGTTACTGCACTGCTGTTTAAACATTAGCATAGCCCTGGGAGCAACATTCCGCGGTGGTTTTGAGTGTCATTGTTACCAGTTTCATAGATGGCCTCTGAGACAGATGTGTAGTGGTCTTCTACTGTGTACTGAGCCAGCTGTAGAGTGTCTAGACCACTGACAGACTCATTTCCTCTGGTCCAGTAGAACATGACATCATTAATGTTGTAACCCCCTGTAAGGAAAGAAAGAGATGAAAATGACTGTCTTAGTAAGATCACAGAAAATTATTCAAAACTGCACTTATAAATATTTTTATATTAACAGTGGGCAATGGATCGAATACGTATGTGTAATATGGAATGTGTTACTTGCAGTAAAGAACCCACAGAGATTTATCACCCAATTCTTTAGTTCCGTTCATCTCTACACACCTTTTTAGCCTGTCATTCATAGAGAGCATTTGCTTTCAACTCACTGTTTTGGTTTTACAGCCTGTAACTTTATAGTTTTGGTTCAGAGATACGATTCTCATTAGCCTCATTTCTAGCTGTAGCAGGCCACACAAAAGAAAAGTGAAAAAAAAGATAAACCCACCGTATGTACCTACCCAGCACCTAGCAGAAGACCGACAAAGTTTGCAACTTCTTGGTGAACATAGTGCAGCAGTTGGCAGCTAAAGAGCCACATATTTCCCATAGGATAAGACCAGGCCAGCTACAACTTGCAGTATATTTAGGCGGCCACAAACACAACTCCAGAAGAATGCTAATGTGTATATAGACAGTTGTTCATGAACACTCCGCCATAAAACTTTATAAGGTGATAATATGTCACTATTATACAGCAGATAAAACGTGGAACAGTTTGTGGCTCAGTGCATTGTTCACCAGCAGCTTCCAACACACACTGAAATATACTCTTGTGCGTGTGGAAATATTACCAGCACATTACAAATTAACCTAGAAAACTGCAATAACCGATAACTATAGTGAATATGGTAAAGTCTGAACCTCTCACGGTTTAGTTGTTTGGGATTGCTGCCCATAGAGACATTTGGCAAGAACCAAAGGGAATGTGAAAACACCTTTGAAAAGCTAGTTAAAGACATCATGTTTCCCCAGAGAAGCAAACGGGTAAGGTCTAAACAGTGCGACACTCAAATATATCTGCCGTTATAACAACACATGAATTTGGCATAGCATGTAATTGCAACAACCATACTTTAAAATACAATGTCAATGTTTCATTTATGTAGTTACAGTCACAGTGGAAACAGAATATCCCCCCATTTATTCACCGTAACCCAGTTTGACACAGACGGATCCAACAAGAATTGCTAATGGGAATGAATTTGTGTTGTGCATTCAATTCTTCATTCAAGCCTTGATAAAGAGCTTAACTGTTGCCTCATACCATAACAGACTAATCATGCATATTGCACTGGACCCTAGAGAGCCTAGATAACCCAAATAAAACATGGAACAAGAAGGCATGCAACATTAACATGGTCAAAGATGCCACAGCTAAGTGTGGTAGCTTTGGATAGAACAATAGAACTATGATAGTATGCTATCAAAAAATATGAACAGGTTTGGTTCTAATGATACAATTTGGTAAGGGAAAACACATGAATAACAAGGCTAGACCTCTGTGGTGTATTTTCCTAATTTATCTGCAGAGGGAGCAAGAGAATAAGAAAAGTAAGAAGACGTGCTGTTGGCTGAAACTGGAATACACCTCTATGATCTGTTGTGCACTAGATGCTCATTAATTTGCTATAACTGTCCCCATTTAAATTCACATGGAGTCATGTAGTATTGACCACGGTGAGGCATGATGCCCGGAGCAAAGTCCCCTAATAAAGGGCAGTGGTGATTTTGATGCTGAAAAGTCGCGTAGATTAACCGTTTTCGCTCTCATTCTAATGCTCTTACTAGAAGAACTCATTATTTTCCTGACCTAAAGCCGGGACATTACTGTACAAATTAGAGACACAAATGGGTAGTGACATGCAGTGCAATAGCATGGAAAGAGCTACATGGGGGTACATTCAACCTTCCAGTGCCCCGTGGCCCCTTGAAAGCATGTAGCCACATTCACAATCAAAGAGTTTAAATAGGGCCACCAAAAGTTAAATTAAAGCAAAGATCACAAAAGTTTGTGACTATCATCTGACTCTTTCTACTGTCAGAGCACACCAAATATTCTACCACAATCCTGATCTGAACACCCCGCACCCTCCCACAACGACACTCACACTTTAAACCTTCCTCCTTTGCAGAGGACCCACATTCGGCACAGCATTAAGAGAAATAAATCCTTGAATATACTTCTTCATAAAGAGACAGTGCAAGGGGAAGATTGAGATTGAAGGGGAGGATGAATGAAGAGAGAGAACACAGAAAACAGGAGAGATAGAGTAGCAGGATAAGAGAGACTGTAAGAGAGGGTAAAAAAGAGAGACACACAGAGCAAGAGAAAAATGCAGATATTTAGCCAAGAATTATTAAAGCAGCGGAGGAAGGATCCATCATCTTCTCCTAACTTTAACCTCCAGATGTCTTTTTGTCTGCTAAGCGGGACTGGAGCTGCCATTAAATGTTTTATTTCGCACTGAGGTCCTGGTGGGCCTCTGGCAGGGATCAGACTTAGCTTAGCCCGGTTGGGCTTTCATTTAACAGCATGGAGAAAAAGGGAGCTGGAAAGCAAATATGGCAGTTGAGTGAGGGAGGCTGAGAGAGGAGGGGGGGAATGTTTTCATCCTTCCATCCTTTTTACAACAAAAAAAAAATGTACTGTACTTAATCTTAATTATAATTTGCTTTAAATTTAAACATACTGCCACAGCATTTACCCTTGAAAACACTGAAATTATGTCCACATTAGGTAAAACTTCCTTTTATTGCAGGAAGATGTCAAGAAATTCCAGATTTTTTTACAAGAGAATGATTTTTAAAGCCAACTGGCAGAGGTTTGAATTCTTAAAATATTAATATGAGTTTAAAGGATTAGGCGGATAGAGACAGGGCTGACCCTAAAGCATGGGGCCTAAAGGCTTGTGGGAAAAAGGCAGCTATGAGAAGCATATTTGGATCAGTCAGGGACTAAGAGAGTAAACTATTAATGCTTGATTTTTGGCTGAGTGTTAGAGGAGATCAATATCAATGTCATGTTTGTCTATTAAGGTTTCCTGTGAAACCTTGCTGTAAACGAACAAAAGTTATGTACACACGTTTGACTGCTCACTCAACACATTGTGTATTCTTGATGTTTAACAAAAAGCGTTGCGTGCATTTCCTTCCTCATAAAATATTTGCAAAACATCTTTTTAAAATATTAAAATCATGCAGTGTTTACACACGTTTTTCTCTGGCAGTTTTTTTTTTTCCCCTGCCTTTTGTTAAAAACACATTGCTGTGTGTTTTTGCATGTTACTGCCACTACCTGAAGTGTGTGTGCATGTGCATCCTCATGCAGAATACAAACAGAATGGGAGCCCACTCATAAGAACAATTCTCCATAGTCGTACTAGTAGTCAAAATCTCCACGAGGCACTTTTAACTATGGCACTACAGCCAGTAGATGCTTAGCTTAGCATAGCAAAAAGACTGGAGGTTTGGGAAACATGTAGCCTTCTCTCTGTCCGGTTCAAAAGTATGCCTACCAGCACCTCTAAAGATGTTGTAATTTGTTTCTTTAATGCATTCAAAAATCAAAATGTGATGACTTGTTGTGATTTTAAAGAAAATCTTGCCTTTTTATAGTTACCTCATTGCCAAGAGCATTTTCCAGCTCCTGTTATTGTATGGATTACACAAACAAGATACAACGTGTTAAGCTGATGAGATTTCGAGGTGTTAGTAGGTGGATTTTTCAGCTTTGGAGTAAGCCAGGCTAGCTGTTTACCCCTGCTTTCTTTATGCTAAGCTAAGCTAATGGCTTCCTTCCTCTAGCTTCATACAGACACACATAACAGTGGTTTCCTTCATCTAAAGGAAAGAAAGTAACTAGGGATATTTCCCAAACTGTGGAACTATTCATTTAAATTGGGGATGAACATTTTCACAGGTTAATGTACAGTACAGATACATCTTTGTTTTCATGACAGCAATCAAGTAATTTATGTCAGATAAACATACAAAGAAAAAATACTACTACTACTATTATGACCTGAATTGCCCTTGCAATTTCTGTCTCTTGTATGACATAAGCATGCTCACGCACGCACACACACATCCCCACAGGCACATACACACATCAGCAGTTCAGAAGATGAGAGAAGGTGATCTGTTTGATCCTTTGGCTTGATCAGATTCATTTGAAATCACACCCACCCACCAACTCTCTGCCACAGCTTCAAGCTGCACACTTCTGATTTTCTTTATTAAATATGAGGTGTCCTTACAGCTCTCCAGTTGTAACGTGCAGGTCTGCTTGTCCATGGGATACTTGGTCAGATCCATGTTGCAGGCCACAGTGGTGGTTATCCTAAAAAGCAGAAATGTTGTTGTTTTTATTAAAAAGGAATTCCAGGAAAGAGGATACCTACAGTAGATGTTATTGTTAGCAGTGGAATTTCTTATAGTGGTTGCGACTCATACCAGGTGTTCATTCAAGCAAACAACAGGAGAGATTTGTGAATTATTTTCTAGCTCTCTGGTTGAAGTTGTGCTGTTCTAAGGAATCAGCTGGCCTGGTTTTTGGTGTATATGAAATTATGCATGAATTGAGCCTTCTGTAGCATGTGGAGATCACTTGTAACGGAGAATGAAGTCTTCACTTTACGTTACTGTCAAGTTGTAAGCCTGGGCCATTTTGTTTAAAGCCTCTTTTGCAACTTTTGCTCCTATTTTTTCTAATTAATATTAAGTGCCTTGCATAAATGTTCCTTAGTATTGAGTTGAGAGTTTGTTTCAGCTTCCAGCTTAGTCTCAGCTTATTTAAGGGAGCTCAAGAGGTCTCCTAAATCTGCTAGGAAATGTGTATTTTGGAAATGTGTGACAACAAGTTGATAAAAGGTACAAGGTCTGTCCTGATTACAACATAAAAAAGTTCATGAAATGATGGATTCAGCATGAATGCAGTCAAATGTTGCTGTGAAATACAAGAATTCTAGTGAGTTTGAAGGCCATGAATAACTAACATAGAAATAACAACTTAAAATCATTCTAAATATATAAAATTGTCAGTAAGCCTTTTATGAACAATTTTAGATTAACCCATATGCTCTATATTTTGAAAAACAGAAACAATTAAACATGTATTTAACTGTAACCCTAACCCATTTGAATGCCGACTATATCTTTCTTCAACTCATTTAAGATTTGAATGAATAATACGTCAAAGTGTATTAACTTATATAGTCGACATAATTGTAGGAGAAATATCTTCTATAAGCTTTCCTCTTACAAGCATTCAGCTGTATTGAAACATGAACATGTTGGATATCACTAATCATGGTCATGCAGTCATGACACATCACTTCTGGAGGCCTTTTATTTGCTTGAGGGAGGGTGTTTTTTGGTACACATAATTGCAGTCCTTATTTTACAAAATTTGGGAGTCACTGCAGTCAACACCTAAAATCACACTTGGACTTAGCTACAAGTTACATTGAATGTTTTTATACAAAGCATCAACGTCATACTTTTTTCTAACAGTGTTGTAGTGTAGGCCCATTTTCAACAAAGTTCCTTAGGAGTTCTATATATACCAACCATCATGTAGATACATGATCATTGAAGGAGACACTGACTTTGTGTATGAAATGAATATTCCTGGGCAGTCTGCCATGCACCTTGAATGCTACTACAATTTACCTCAAGCCTGTGTCTCTGTCTCTAGTCTTTACTGTAACGAAACTTAGATCTCTGGTTTCATGATTTTTTTACATCACAAATATGAGCTAGAGCTTCCTAAACCATAAAAGTAGCATACAGTAATTCTAACTGAATCTCCCCTTTGTACTGCCCAAGCTTTGGCTACAGTCAACTCAGTGCTTTCTAATGTATTCTCCTCTGGCACAGCACTGAAACGTTTACCACAGCTGTTCTTTTCCTCCAAAAACTCACGTTTCTCACTTTACTCTGTCCTTTTTCACAGCCCAAATTCCCTGAGGTGGCCATCTCTCTCTCTTTTGGCTTATTTTACTCTCACCAGTCCTGTTTTTGGACTGTGAAGTGCTACCCTCCTCCTCATTTAATCTGTTACAGTAAAACCGAGCAACGGTGCTATTCTCTGTATGGAGGCAAAGGTACATGAAGAATAGGGCACACACACACACACGCACACTCAGAACAACATTAATCAAAAAATGGAGTCTCATTGTACATAACAATGTCAGATACATGTTAAAAATAAAAAGCGTAAATCAAAACACACAGACAAGCATGTTCATTTGCCAGATCCCCACTATGAAGAAGAGCAATACAATGCCCTCAGGACAATTTCATTGTATAGAGACATGATTCACTGTTAAGCCAGACTGAACTGACTCTGAATACCCAACCCAATTTTCTATAAAATTACACCCACGTACATTTCCCCCCCATGATAGTTACAAATTTGCCATTAGAAGAACAAGAATTTCCCCCATGTGTCCGTTTTTCTCTTTCATTGTGTAACTAGACCATGTATAACTATGACTGTACTGTATGCATGAAAAGAAGTTCAGCATCACTGAGCTAAATAGTTCACTCACTGAGTGAGTGAAGTCAAATCACCACAGACAGCTCTTATACAATCCACATATGAGCTGAGGTTAGAGCATGTGGCATAAAAACAGTAGTAAGTGTAAATCCCATCATCATAGGCTTAAAAGAGCTAAACAATTTCACCCGCTGGATCATTTATAACCTTTCTTTCTATAACCTCTCTGCTTGGCCCAACATTTAATCAAAATGCCAAGGTAATGCATGTTTCAGATGCTTGACAAGAGCTCGTTAGATGTTAAGCCCTTGCACACAGAGCAACATCTGTTGGAGAGATCCTTACATTGGGGGGACGGGACTTATGGTGCTTTGAAAGACCACAGCTCATTGTTTCGACAGATCACGTGCTCCTGCACTCCTACAATCCAACAGCCAAGTAAAGAAGTGACACAACTCCCTGCTTTGCAATCACATTTTATCAAATTCGACCCACACTTCCTCCCTCAGCCAATTTCTTCTCCATTCCCTAGAGTACTTTTCATTGTCTGTTGGAGCAGAAAAAACAAACAGAACAACCAATAAACTAACAATCTTGTTTGTTATCCCACCTCAGTGCATAAAGAACAGTCCCATTGGGGAAGATGCGGATAAGTCTGTTCTCCACGGTGATATCATGGAGGAATGACTTCTTGGAGTCCACGATAAAGGTGTCGGGGACCCAGAGGAGCTCCACAAGCCGTCCGTCAAGACTTAGGCTCTTGTTGCCTTCAAACACCAGGCGCTCGTCTGTCCAGCGCTGGCGGAGGAATATGGTGGCAGTGTAGTCCTGCAGGAGGTCACAACAGAGCTAATAGAGTACTTTTACAAACATGTCAGTAATATGCTGACAGAAAAGTGAGGTTTTTGCAAACAAAGCCTCTCTTCTGCACTTGTATTTCAATAGTCAGCTTGTGGCTTTTTTCGCATTGTTGGGTATTGATGGCGTCAGGTCCCTAAGCCCTTCTGTGCCATAAGCACAGTAATCACCAGCATTGCCTCAAGTCATTGCCTCAAGTCAGCAAGTCTGTTCTGGTTTTTAGGAAAATTACAATATTTTTTTGACATTCATTCTGAAAGTCCTGATGTTACATCATGTGTAAGTAGATAATCCGTTTCTTCCACTGTCTGGCAACAAGCTGTGAGTGTAATGTTCTAACCAAACATGTTCAGCAGCACAGGAATGAACTCTATCAGTCCCAGAGGAATGCTGGTGTTCAGTCCAGTTTAAGTGAGGCTTACGCATGAATTGACTGGTGGGTCTTGCTGTCAATTGCCCTATCAATAGACCAATTCCTTATGAGCTAAATGAGCCATTATGCTTTGTTGTAATCTCTGCTTCAATGCTGTTATGGAGATCCGGTCTCAGAAGAGGAATCTCTTTTCACTCAGAAGGAAAAGTTCTTATAGTGGTTTTTACAGTTATTTAGTAAAGGTTTTGAAGTTTCAGCTTTAAATTTTGTATTTTGTAACTGAGATATGTTTTTGCTGTTTATGTCTCATTTTGTTGTGTGTTTTTTTATTTTGAAGTTTGTACAGCACCCTTTAGAGGCTGGCCATCTATGTGTGTAGCACTTACTGAATAAATATCCAGCCTTCTTATAGATTACACATTCAGGGGCCTCTCTATTAGGTACACCTGTACAATCAAATGCAATCCAATACAACAGCCCTGCCATAACATCTACTGTATCTTACGAAGCTCATAATATTATTATTGAGGTCAGTGTTAAAGGTAGTGTCATACTGGACTACATTATATTGAGGGGTGTTTCAAATTTTTTGTCCTCCCTATTTAGATACATGAGGGAGACAGAATCTCAATATAATTTAGTCTACGACAACACATCTCTAACTAGCTCCACACTAAAATGTATAATTGAGTTAATACCTCTGTGACAGAGTCAAAAAACTCAACATTATAAGCATTGTAAAAGTAGACCTTATGGCAGAACAGTTGTATTGTATTGCATTAAATTATACAGATGTACATAAAAAAAAATAACAGCTGTGTTTTGGCACATTCTGTAAATCACCCTGGTGAAGGCTCTGCGCTGAAACGTGTTTGTGAAATAAACCTATAATTATCCAATAATTTGTCAATAACCTGAACAAAATAACAATTAACCAAACTGAAAGAAGTCAGACAATTTGAATTTGCTAACATCAAGATGAAATGAAGTGGGAAGTTTACCTTGAATGTGTAGTTGCCACGGTGGGCCTATACAACCTGAAATGTCTTGGTAGGTGGCTTTATATTTTACTAACTATGGAGACTGATCATTTCTAGCTGTTATATTTAGTGCCTAGAATCTCAAAAATATGTAATATTTGCCTATAATAAGTGAAACAAAGTACCTCAAGACTACATTCCAATTTGTCAGTATCAGAGAAATGCAACAAGATTGTTTTGAGATTTTTATCGCAGTAATTTCTGCAATTTCATTTCAGCAGAGGACAAATTACTTGGCAATTATCATTTAATTACTGGCTTGTAATTTATTAGATCACGAAAAATTCTAATAAATTGATTTTTCAAGGCAAACATTGACTGCAACTTTCCTCATCAAATGCTTCTTCATTTTCATACAGCTCTGGTTATTCTGAAACAGAAAAATCCATATCTGAAAGTAATAAGAGCATTACAGACGCAGACAAATGGAACCAGTAAACCAGTTTTTACCCAGGTCTCAATGACCCCTAAAACGACAGTAGGGCTGTAGGTGTATCTTACCATGTTGATCTCTGAGATGGTGTCAATGCTGGCAATATCCAAGCTCATGCCCACTGTTACAGGACCATCTAGATACAAAGAAGAAACCAGTAAAAAACTGCTGCATGTGGCATCTACTCTTTATAAGTGCATTATCCCCACGTTTTGAGTGTGTTTCCATGAGTGTTAGTGCAAACTGTATGTGGAACTATGAGTTGTATGACGTAACAGGGTACAGTTTATTAAGGCTGCATGGGGATATAGGGTTGTATAATAAAGCATATTGTTGTATAACGAAAGTTAATTGAGAAAATCATATTTAACAGTGCTAAAGACCCAACACTGCTGGCACATCAACAGCTGCAGTCTGTCAAGTGTGAACCCCCTTGAGGGAATTAGTTCTCCCTGATTCAACATCAAAGAGGGGCAACTCTGCCGCTCTCCTACGTTTCATCTTCCCCTTCTCCTACTCTCTCACTTATCAATCCTCATTTCCGTGAGACAGATTAATTAGCCTGCTGTCATATCGCAGATACCATACATGTCTTTGTGTTTGCCTACTGTAGTTGTGTCGGTATGGGTGTGTAGGTACTGCACACATGTGCATCTACTGTAAGCAGGTATTTGGTTTTTTTTTTAAATATATGCTACCTTCATAAAGAATCACATTTAAATGAAACCCTTAAAGTTAAAACATTCGGCCGAGACGTCTACTGGACTTTACCTTTAAAGGAATAGTTCTACATTTTTGGAAATAAGCTTATTTGCTTTCTTGGGAAGTTAGCGGCCGGTTATCACAAAGCTTAGCTTAGCATAAAGCTAGCCTGGTTCTGTCCAAAGGTAACAATATCGTCCTACCAGCACCCCTCTCACTAAGTAACATATTCTATATCGTTTGTGTAATCCATACAAAAACTGTAAAACCAAATACCTTTTTGTGTTGGTAGATGGACTTTTTTACTTTTGGACAGAGCCAGACGAGCTGTTTCCCCCCAGTTTCCAGCCTTTATGCTAAACTAACTGTCTGCTGGCTGTAGTTCATAGTTAGCGTACAAGCATACCGAGCGGTACCTTCTCATCTAACTCTTGGCAATAAAACAAATAAGTACATTACCCAAAATTTTGAACTATTCCTTTAAGGTCACCTCGAGCTTTAGAGATAATGATAAAGTCTGGAGTAAGCGGGCCTTCAGCTTCAAAATGCCTAGACTGAAATGAGGAAACTACTGGCTGTGCCTGAGGTTGTCTGGCACAAGGAAGACATTGAAAAGCTGTGAAACCCTGCACCTTACACCAAAATGCTGATAATATTTTTTCTTATACTGCATGTGTGTCTAAGACATGCAAGTTTTAGTGAAGCATCTCTGGATAATTTCTGCATGAAATCCATGGAAGTTTTCACAGTGCAAAAGTGTGGGTATGAGTATACGTGTTTGTGTTGGTGTTTACTAGCGCTTTTACCATCAGTATGTACCAAAGTTGTGTTCCTAGGCATGAGGAGTAGTGATTATGCTGAATAGCATTCGCCTTGGTAAAGTCCGGGGTGTTATTACAGATCAAACAGCGAGTAAACAAACCATAATCACACTGTGACGGATTCCCGGAGCCTGGAACAATAGCAGTAGCGAGGGATTTGCAGGGAATGATATAACATTGTTCTTCTGGCCTCGTTTCTTTATGGCACGTAAATTTGTCGGCTGGTCAAAAGTGGAATCTAAATTTCAGCAAGTATTAGCAGCTCTGATTTTGGTTAGACTACTAACAACATTATATTTTCAGATTTAATAATACAGTGGGATTAAGGTTTAATTGCAGTTAGTATTGATTTTAATATTTAAGTAAAGTATGAACATATACTTATTTACTGGCCTTATCAGTGTTGATGCTTGTTTTCTTCTGCATACATTTCCTTGTTACGATGTCATTACAAGTAATAATGGGCAAATGTATTTTTTTATTGTGTAAATTATTGGCATTCAAATGTATGTATGTCATCCTATATTACCTCAGAAGGGACACACAAGCACAAAGTTGCTATATGAACCTCTCCCTGTCAAATACACATTTCTCCTGAGTGTGCTGTTATTTCCATGGCTGAATGTGTCTCCAGTTTCCTTACTGTCAAAGAAAGGCCTAAGGTACTTGTTGTATCCTTTCATCAGCCTGTGAATGGTAGGAGGCAGAATCTCTCCTTCCTTCACTTCTGCATTGAGCAACGAGCTCTCTAACAACCTGAGAGCAAAGACAGAGAAACAAAGAGAGAGAGAAAAGTAGAAATAAGAATTATTCTCCGATCGTACATTTAAAGGTGGATTCCTCCTCATGACAACCTCCCTATTCACAGAATTTCTACGGCACATATTTCAAACCACGCTGAGTCAAAGAAAAGGCAGGAGACTAAAATTGCCATTTGGAACTGAAAAACAGGAAGAAAAGGAAGAAAAGAACAAAACAAAATTTGCTTTCCGTCTTTTAATTATTAGATTACCTCGAATTGAACAGAATATTTTAAATCATCCAACTCTGTTTCTCCATATACTTGGGCATTTTAAAATTAGTTTGCTTTCATGAGATTTTTTTCCCTCCTTCTCTTTATCCTTAAAGGCACGCTGAAATGTGGGAAGATGATAATATTGCTGGCAATTGCAGCAGGGGAAGAAGAATACTCATTGCGCCTTCCCCAGTGGTATGTGTGTTTGTGTATAAATCAGACTCTGAATACAGAACGCCTGCTCTGTGGAGAGAAAGCCCCGAGGCACGTGCTGTGATGTAAGAGGGGCTGAAGCAAGACAGATCAGGCCATGTGCAGAGGCAGAAAACATTCATCTCCATACAGTGCCAGGATTTCAGACTCCCCTCTGTCACTCGTATGCCGCTATAGTCAAATTCATGATAAAAAGAGCGAGAATATAGAAGCGAGATGAGCTGCTTTTGTGATCACACACAATCATGAACTATCCATATTATTCATCGTTGGGATGACGATGTTTCAAAACATTAGTATGTCATTGCAAACTAATTTCGATACATAAAAACATATGAACTGAATTGGATAATTAGTTTCAATCTCATGCCAGTATCACAGTTCACGCTGGTGTCTTCCATAAACCCTGTCGTTTTCTGTCAAAATGATACATGCTGCATTGTTGGTGGAAAAACAACATCCTCTTTCTGTCGTGTTTCGTGAATCAGTTTCTCTATATTCTTCGAAGCAGGTTTCCCGCTATATCCGAACCTGTGGGACACAGTTTTGTCTTGGTGATTAACTTGTTTGTATATGTTATTTATATAAACATCACAAGATGAATGTGATGATTTATTAATGATAAAATGCTACATGTTACCCATTATGGCTTTGTTCTCAATAGGGAGACACAGCCATTGCGCTTCATGGAATGAAAGTAGAGTCTGGTAGAGCATGGTGACATGCTAACAATGACAATGATAACATGCTAATGTTTAGCACTGCAGGTATAATGTTTACCATGTTCATCATCTTAGTTTAGTGTGTTATCATGCTAACATTTGCTAATTTACACTAAACACAAAGTACAGCTGAGGCTGATAGGAATATCATTAGTTTTTAGAGGTCATAAACAAACATATTGGACAAAGTGAAATTTTAGCCTCATGATGGCCTCTGGGGAATATTGTGTGTACCCATTTTCAGGGAAATCTATCCAATAGTTGTTGAGACATTACACACAAAACCGCAAATGTAAACCCCATGGTGGTGCTAGAAGAAAAGTTAGAGGATCACCAGAGTCATTGGCAAACGTTGTCTTAGGATCGTGAATGTCTGTACCAAAATTAATTCCATTCTCCCCAATATTTGTGGAGATATTTCAGTCTGGACCAAAGTGATGGACCGACCAACCAACATTTCCCTCCCTAGAGCCCTGACGCTAGCATGGCTAGAAAGTGTGATCTGACTAAAATGAATACAGAATATAGCGGCGATATCAACTGTCTTTTTCACTTACATTTGATTTTAGTCAACATGATCTATGAACCCATTTTATTTTTAACATGTGGGCTGCCATGTCCTACCTACATTCACCACTTGATTTTGTGTGTTCAAAATTTGACTGAATAACAGCTCATGACTGACCAAGAAAGACAGAAATGGAGAAAGTTACAAAGGTGTGTAGCTTTTCTGCAATAAACCACTTCTCAGTTAGTTTCCACATCTGTCTTTGAAGAAATCCCTTGTGCTTTCCTTTTCTTCCCCATGACAGAACAAGCTGTTCTCCTGGTGAATCCGCCACATGGTCTGAGAGTAGAAAAATAGTCTTCGCCATGAAACTCAGAACTTCTTTCACCTGACTGTATCAAATCAGCTTAGACAGTGGGGTAACTCGCTCAAAGCCCAATGTTGTTATGCTGCATAAAGCCTCACTCACATGGCTTGCAGCCTGTTGTTTCAGCAGGCAACAGCCTTGGATGGGAAAGCCATGTTAGTGGCGGAAATGACAGAACTTCGCCACTGGCATACTGCCTGACCAATCTGGGTCACCCTGTGTGACCCTTGTTACCTTCACAGATGCTTTTGCATCTGTATGCAAAAGCACGGCACCAAAAAATATGTCTCTGCTGTGACATAGATGAGGAAAGCAGCAAGAAACGTAAAAATAAAATATGTGAGAGGGGGAAATGTGATGAAGACATGGACATTTTTTAAAGTATACAAAGACTAGAATACAGAAAACATATAACTGCAGAAGCCATATATCATGGGATTGATTTCCTATAACATAGCACTTACTGATATTGACAGACCTATTCATCTTTAATGTTCACAAATGTTTACAGTCTGACAATGGAACACTGCTTCCTTGACCAGAATGCGTGCTAAGAGCCGCCAGCTCCTATCGCTCTATCCATCTCTGTAAATCCCCAGACCTAACTTTTGGCTGTCGAAACCTTCACCCTCAGACGGGGATGAGACCTCAGTTCTCCAACCTGCCAAACAGTTGCTATCCACTGAGCCCTGACAATGAAAAAAAAAAAAAGATAGATCCTTAGAATTCTGCAGGAATCACACAGGCTACTAATATAAACAACTTGTCTTTGTTTTTTAATATGCAAGGCAGCATGATCATAATGTCAAGAGGATATTTAGTCTGTGTGCCACAGTGGCAACCACAGACATGAACTCACTGTACACACACACAAATGCATGCAGGGACACACACACACACACACACACACACACACACACACACACACACACACACACACACACACACACACACACACACACACACACACACACACACACATACAAGAAAACATTGCTCATGTTTATGTACTGTAGGGTCCCTCTCTCTCCAGATGAAAGCAGGGTCTGCGGAGTGCACATTTTCCCAGAATGCTCACTGACAGACCTGACACACCTGCCCACCGGGCTGCCTATCAAGAATAACAAGATGACACATTGAATGCCCAAACTGAGCTGAAGAGGGCCTGTGCCATACTAAGTAACAAGCTGTTGCTTGGCTTCAACACAACTGCAAAAGCATAAATCTGTATTTAAAAATTACTTTGTGTTTTATGTGTGTCACTGTATTAGCTGAGGAGTAATGTTAATGTAGGGCATTCGCTGTTAGAGATCCATTGGCATTCTGGCATTTTTCCAAGCAGAATATTTCCACTAGTAGTAGAAACATTCGAGCAGAGAAAAACATCAAAACCAGTGATGATGTGGTTTAGTACAATAATGAAGAGATGAGTTGGCTCAGTAGAACTGTCACCTCACACCTCATCATGAGAACCCACGAGCTGGGTTTCCTGCAACAAACGAAACACATTCAGGTTATACTTCAGTTGCCTGCAGGTGTGAATGTGTTTTTCTGTCTAGAAGTGTTAGCACAGTGATGGACTGACAACCTGTCCAGGGTGTACCCCGACTCTGACCCATTGCATGCTGGGATAAGCTCCAGCCCCCTCACAGCTTTGAAGCTCACAACCTATATTCAGAAAGGACGGATGGATGCACAGATTTTAAAGTGATGGCATTACAGTGCACCTGGTATTTTTGACGCACTAATCAGCAACATGATTAAACTAAAATGGCACTCAGTAGAGCGCGTACCTCCGCCAAGGCGGACAAAAATGTCAAAAAGTGCCCTTTCCAGCAATGTTAAGGAAAGTGAAAAAAAATAAATAAATCCTGGATCAGTCCCTTCAACTGGACCAGCACCAAATGTAATAGTCTGTTAGTGTGAATGAGTTAGCATAAATAATAGGTCACTATAGTAAGAGCTTCCAGCACAGAAACTCAAATTTCTTCATCAAAAAATCCCAGTGAGTACTTGGCTTTTAACTGACAAATGATCTCTGGGAAGTACGGGGCAAAAAAACCTAAACAATGGACATTTCAACCACTAGCTCAACAGTTGGATGTCGACAACAGTGTATTTCTGAGGGCCTGATCTGTTGTGGCAGAAGCAGCATTATTAGCACAGACACATGACAACTCTAAACAACACCTTCTAATGTGCTAATTTGCCAGCCACAAATAATTGCCTCTTAGCTCTCTGAACGTGGTGGAAAAGGAAGTGCCAGCAGGAAGCAAAGATCTGTCTGTCCCTGTTCTTCCATGATCAAAATCTTTTGCTGTTCTGAGTAATGAGCCCTTTGGTTTGCTTCTTCTCGTCTTTTCTCCTGTCTCAATCTTGTACTTTGAGTTTTTCGCTCTTCATCTCTCATTTCGCCTCCCATCTCTCATTTTGCTTCCCGTCTCTGTCTCACAGTATTAACAGTCAATGTCTGAGGTCGTTCACTGCACCATGATGACGTTAATTGGAGAACTAAGCGTAAAAACACTGGTCTCATGAGCGAGTTCAACAAGAGTTCAACATTTCTCCCGCATGTGGATAGGTTCAGGCAACAAATGCATTATGGTTAAGGTTAGGGAAAGATCATGGTGTCTGTTAAATGTTAACACTTTGTGTTTTGCACTTCAAGTCACCGCAGACTTTTTCTGTATTAAACCAAGATGATGTTGATCATGATCTTTCCCTTACCTTAATGACTAAACATAACAATAAAAAAGTTTAATAATAATAATGTTGTAGTCACTATAAATGAATAGTGTAGTTTGTATGGAATATTTACTTAACAAATCAGTGTTAAACAGTTTTACAACTTGCGAGACACATTAATTAAAATTATTTCCCATTTATAAAAGTAGGAGATGTGTTTGCTAATGTGTTATATATATGTATATACATATGCAGCAGTACATTTCAGGGCAGTGTTGTATACAATATACCACAGATCAAATTGTTATAAAGTTAAGTGTTTCCATAAAACTCATAACTTAATATTCTAGTAGGAGTCAACAACAACACGTTATTAGAACTATGGAACATCAAGCTTTAAGAAAGTAGCAGCTACGGAGATTTCCAGATACCATCGAACCAATCATTTGATTCAGTGAAATTCTGCTGTAGTGGCTCAGCCATGAGCAACCTGTACCACCACAGGATGGCCTCTATGCCTATATACATTATGTGGCCTGTAGGCTATGCTAATGTGTCTTGAGTTTTGATGTTGTATGCGTGGGTGGAGGAACAGGTTCAGAGAGAGTCATGCAGGGGGGACAGGGTGGCTTGGAAAGAAGGACTCAAACCCTGTGGGGGAATTTGCCTTTTCAGATCCTGTTTCATTACATAGCCTCCCCACAGACCTGCCCTCCAACCCCCCTTACTCTTCTTCCTAATCTCCGATGCACACAAGGCATCAGCCCAGGCAGCACTTGCACATTTCACAACAGATTAATTCAGTTGAGCATACCCCCTGCAGAGAGCTGAGTAACACTCTCTGTGGACCCCCTTCTCCCAGTCCTTCTTCCAGTATTCCTCCCACTCAGCAGTATGCTCAAATCCAACCCACTTCTCACTCTTCTTTCATTGATTCATGTCATTCCTCATTCCCCAAACTCCCTCATCTGGCCTCCTTTTTGCTGCAAGCAATCCCTGCAGCCACTGGCATGCTGTGACACTCGAGCCGCACAAAGGAGTAGAACATGTCTTTTCTTTACACACACAGGGCGCAATTTGACTGAATAGTCCCATTAAGGAGGATATACAAATCAGCTGAGCATAGTGGAATTTCATTACAGAGATTTTTTTTTTGTTCCCCATTCTCCCAAACTGGCACACATACTTAAGTCATCCAGTTAGACTCTATAACATATTATCATATAGCTTCCATCCTTATAATATCAATCAATTCAATAATACAAAGCTTTTAATCAAACTTGATATGTTAAAGGGTAGAATTCCCCTTTTATGGTCGGCTTCAAATTATGTGGGTTATGTCATTGTAATTTAAATTAGGTCATGTATGTATGAAGATGCGTTATTCAGCTCACCAAATGAAATAAGGCAGGTCAGAGAATCAAGCTAATTCATATTCAAATGACAACTAATGACATTTGTGTCTTAATTCACAGACCCAGACCAAATGGGAAACCATGGAAATTGGTTCATTTTCTCTCCATACAGGGCTGAAATTACACTGCTTCACTGCATGAAGGTTTTTAAATACAGAGCACCCGCGTGACTTCCTTGGAGCAGTAGGCTGTAAGACAGAGGAGGCATCCATTGTCTTGTGACAGGCTGCTCGGGAGAACAGGTAAGACATACGCCATTAGCTCAATCCTCAAGGTGTGCTAGAAACGTTAGCTTCACACGGGCTGCTTTGCCTGTCAAGTTGTATTAAATGTCTTCTTTTCTTCTTTTGCAGAGAATATTTATTTTTTGCTGCTGTGAAATGAGATTTGAGGGAAGTCGCTGCTGCTCTCATATACAGAGAATAATCTCTAACTCATCAGGGAATTCTGAGTCTTCCTCAGACCCCTCAGCCTCTCCAGGCTCGGAGATGCAGAGGCTGGAACCCAGGCACCACAAAAAAAGTCCTCCTGAGTTCATGTTGCAGGCTTTTGTTGATAAAAGCAGCTGTTTCTCCCTTTCATGCGATCC
Organism: Xiphias gladius; assembly: GCF_016859285.1. Classification (NCBI taxonomy): domain Eukaryota; kingdom Metazoa; phylum Chordata; class Actinopteri; order Istiophoriformes; family Xiphiidae; genus Xiphias; species Xiphias gladius. Next base: position 22,151,679 of record NC_053410.1, read on the forward strand.
CAGGCAGCTCCCTAAGCCCCTCCACATAGGAGAACAGAAGCACTCCTTCCTGCCAAATACAGAAATTTACTGTCTTCACAAGCCCACTGAAGTCTGAATCTCAGACAAAAAAATGTGACTTGAGACATGAAAAATATGTGACTCTATTTATGGCAAAACTGCAAGTGTTCTGTGTACACTTTCATATAGTTTTGGCTACTTCAGTCTACTTTCCAGCCTCAAGCCTTAAAAACAAAAAGCCTTCTGCAGAATCATCTTGACAAGATAGTTGTTAACCAGTAGAAGGAGAAATGTATCATTTCTATGAAAGATTTTACCTTTATTATAAGGCCTCATACAGTATCCTTAACAATCCTGACAGGTCTACTTTAATGTTAAAATAGCAATTCTTAATCAGACATACAGTAGATATATAGCTCTATGCTCATTCCATTATATTATTCTGAACACGTTTTCATTAATAATACATGACGGCCTGGAAACATCTGCCGATTATTGAAAGGGAAGAGTGAGATTTATCAGTGAAGTGCTTTATCCATCACCCCCAGTCAATTAAAATGAAGTATTGCTCACTTTGATCTATCAACTGTCATGCCCTCTTGTATCCACACGGTGTTCAACGAATTACAACACCAGCACAAACAGAAATTAACCAGTATCCTGAATCATACAGTAAATTAACATTGCGTTGCTAATGTACAAGCTGCTGCTTTTATACAAGACCGCTCTCCAAAAGTGTAAAATATGTAATAGTGGATTTTTTTGTGTGTGTGAACAGTACGACTATATCATTGTACTGGTAAACTGCATTTTGACAAAAGAGACACATGTATAATTTGACAAGTGGAACTCAACAAAACATTATCATTCTTCAGTGAGTTTTTAAGTGATCAAACACAGCTTTTGTGAACCTGCTGTGAGACAAATCCAGCAGGCAGTGGTAAGCGCTGATGGCCTTCTTTCAAGTGTGATGTTTATAGATCCAACCTCTTGCCCAGCTCTCTTTATGCAGTTGTAGCGAGATAGCAGTCTGAGGGTGAGCCATGAGTAATTGATTGGATGTGTGCTCGCCCTCTTGAGTGGGCTCAACCCTGGTGGGTTGCTGGTTTGTCATGCAGGAGAGAGGTCCCTTACTCCTTTCCTTAATGCCAAAGAAAATGATGGTGTCTAATGCACCATTAGACAATACGGATTCCTCTGACTGCAAAACACAAAAGGCGAGGAGCACTGCACTTTGTTTTTTGTTTGGTGCGTTCTTTAAAAATATTGTTGTTAGGCACCCACCAAATCACTTTTCCTTAGCCTAAAAGGGATTTTGATGACGTAAACTCACAGATCTGTACATGTTATTTAAAGGCAGTGGGCACTTGCTCTGGCTCTGATTGAGGGTGGGGGGCTGTTCCCAAATAATACGCTGGACAGAGGGAAACAGAGCTCCGTGTGGGTATATGAGACCATCAGAAAGAGGAAAAATCCCGGAGAGTACTACCAGCTGGTCCAGGAGCTCTGCCTGGATGATGGTCGGTTCAAGACTTATTTTAGCATGAGTTGGGAACAGTTTGACTGCTGTCAATCATTGGGCCACACACAACACAGAAGGCCCATCTCTCAAGTCATGATTTTTCAATTGGGGGGGGGGGGGGTGCAAATCCCGTCAGGCACTTTTTCTGCTCTGAGTTGGAGTTTTTTTTCCAACATCAGGTTTTCAGAATAAACTGTTATAATACGAGGCTCCCAGGCCGCATGAGCAGCGCGCAAAACGCTTCCTGCCTATGCCAAACAACTGGAAAAAGACACCCCCCACTGCAAAAACTGTATCCTGTCTGATCGGGACCTTAGGCTGGATCTCCATATAGTGTTTTTTTCTGGCAAAAAAGCACTGGCGAGAGTGTGTTTTGTTTCTATGACAACATTATCTTGACAATATATGACCAAAGCCATTGTGTGATAGACTAGCATCGCCCCTTTGTTTTTTATTACTATTGGTTTAATATGTTCAGAGATTTTCAACTAGAAGTGCTTGAGGTGGCCACACAAAAAAAAAACATGGAGCGCTGAAAAGAGACACTGGGAGCAGAGTTCTTTATCTGGGCGGCCACATGTGGCCACATATGCTCTCTCCTCTTTGGGACCAATTTAAAAAAGTCACTGGCACTCATAAAAACCGCTATGGGCACACACCCTTACTGTACGTAGCTTTAGAATCATGTTGACAAATGCTGTGTGAAAAGTGAGTGGTGTCTGAAATTGAGTGAGTGACTGGTTTTGAGGACTGAATTTATTTTGTCTTTTAATTAGACTTGAAAAGAGATTCATGAGAAACAAAGCATTTTATCCAAATCCTCTTTTAGAGCAAAAATGAGGAAAACCTGAATATATGTTTGGATGGCAGACTACATGTTGAACCCCAAACAAACCTGGCTTGCCATCAGGTCAGGTCAGGCCCTTATCAGGCTGATAATGTGTAGTTTGATTTTAGCATTAATTCATGATAATAATAATAATAATAATTATAATTATAATAACTTTATTTATATAGCACTTTTCAAAACAACTTTTACAAAGTGCAGGAAGACAAACAAAAAGAAACAAAATCACAGTTGACAATTAAAATAGCAAATAAAACAGTTTAAGTTCAAGTAATAGTAAAATTGTGAAAAAAAGTAACATAAAAATAATAGATAGAACATGTTACAGATAAAAATAATTAAACAAAATCCATACAGTAAAAGTATGTTTTCAGCAATAATTTAAAAGCAAAGAGAGATTTTTTTTAGTCTAAGTCCTTTAAACTTAAACTATTCCAGAGTTGGAGCCCTAACATCAAAGGCCATATCCCCCTATGTCTGATCCATGAGTAGGCAGAACTTGGCCGTGGGTAAGCTCGGAGCCTATAAGGATTTCTGTTTTTTAAGGAGTTAAGTTGAAGATTTACTGCCATCCAATCCTTAACCGCAGCTAGACAATTAAACAGGGAAGATAACTTAACTGATTCAAATGGTTTGCAGGACAAATACATCTGAGTATCATCAGCGTATTTTGCTGTTTAATAATTTTGGAGGTAACATAAGTAGATAAAGAGAAATTAAAATTGGTTCTAAAATGGAGCCCTGCGGCACCCCATACCTAGACCATGCTTGAGAGGAGGTAAACCCATCAAAAGACACAAAACATTTTCTGTCAGATAAGTATGAGGAAAACCACTGGAGGGCAGCCGTTGAGATACAAATCCGTGTTCTCAACCTTTCAATAAAAATGCTATGATCAGTTGTGTCACATGCTCAAGCAGAACCAGTACAGAGCATTCACTTGCATTAGCCAACAAGATAACAACTCTTACCATGTAAATCTCTGTGCTGTGTTGCTTTCTGAAACAATATTGAAATTTCTCAAAAATATTGTTAATTATCAAGACTTCAAGCGGTCAATTTGATACAATTTTCTCAAGGATTTTCAATATAAGGGGAACATTGTCTATAGTTGGTATGGACAGAGGGATCTAGACCAGGTTTTTTTAGAAGTAGCTGGACACTAGCACTCTTAAAATACTTTGGGACACAACCAGAAGACAACACACTGTTGATTGAGAGCAGGCAAGGGGCTACAGTATCTAAAACCTCCAATAAGAATCTGGTGGGTATTATGTCCAATGGGCTTGATGATGGTGTCATATGTGAAATAGTTTTAGTTATATCTTAGATAATGATTTCCTTAAAAGCACATAGAGTATCCAGTTAAGGAGAAGCTATTTTAGAGAGTCAGGCAGTTTGTTTTCGTTGGTGCCGGCCTGAATGACTGCAGAGGCAGAGTTGTGTTGTTGAATCAGCTGCAGAGCGGGGGATGTAACGTCCTTTATGCAGGCACCAGGATAGCAGAAAGTCCTGCCACTGTGCACCGCCACCTATTGCACCATAAATGTACCAACAACAAGCACAAAGGTCGGTGCCATACTTGAGTGTGCGTGCCAGACCACCTGTGGAGCAACGGAGGAGCCAATAAATGGCTGCCGTTATCCGTCTGTACCAAAGCTGAACAGTCGAGGCAGTGGGTTGGACTGATCATGTCACATTGCATTCAAAGGAGCCCAGGACAGCAATTTGTTTAGCCTGGGCAGTAGCAATAGCCGAGAACTCCAGGAAAATCTGTCTTTCTGTCTGAGTTCAGCCTCCAGACAAGAGATGTTGTTTTTCAACTGTGATAAGGTAAGGTGGCAGGACTCACACACAGCCATCATGTTAGTGGGTAACAGTTCTTAAAACAACATAAAATCCATGTCCAATGACTAAAATCCTTTATCCGGTTAGAAGATAAAATTTAAAAAAAACAACATTTGAAGAGCTTATTGTAAAAATTTGGTTAAAAAGTAGACAAAAACTGCACAAAAAGTCAATTTCTGACAGAGCTTTTTGTGGGTACACACAAACACCGAAACATGCACCTTTTAGTCTAAAGACTTGCAGTCCATTTAATTTTGGTCAGTCTGATTTCATCCAATAGTAACTGATTTATCTATTAAAAGGGATGGTTCTTTGTTTTGGGAAATACGTGTATTGGCTTTCTTGCTGAGAGTTATATGAGACTGATACCTCTTTCATATCTGTCCATTCAATATGAAGTTAACCCTCAGCAAGAAAGCCGATAAGCATATATTCCAAAATGTGGAACTACTGTATTCCTTCAAGTCAACAAGAAACAGTATCAAGGAAACTACTGTACCTGGCTATCAAATACGCAGCTTTGGTCTATCGAAAAAGATGCAGGAGAAAGAGTGGTCACGATGACTGCATAATATACATAAACTCAGCATGTCATCAAGGAAGATAGCAAAAATAAAAACTTATACATCATAATGCATCGATGTGTGGTTTAAAAGTCAGTTGAATCAACTTGAAATGTTTGAACTGATTAAAATCTGTTTAAATCTAAGGTTTGTAAACTTAAAACTGATCCTGGTGCAGAATCTGAAATTTATTGAAGTCAAGTCTTGGCTGAAACAATCTATATCAATCCGAAAGGCTTCTTCAGTTCTAACTGATTAGTGGGGAGTTCCAGGTATTTATCCTCTGGTGAGATCAGCAACACTAAGTCATTGACCTTCCTGGTCATCATGTGAGTTGTTAGGATCACATGGATCACGGTGTGGATGGGTGTTCAGCTGTCTGGGGACTGAACTTAGAACTGGATTCTAGGTGGCTGATCACCTCCTCTGTTTAGTGACGGTTGTTCGTGATTGACAAAGATGGCTTCTTTCACTCCTCTTTCAAACCATCGGTCTTCTCTGGCCAAACTGCGTACATCACTGTCCTGAAAAGAGTGTCCTTTGTCCTTAAGATGCAGGTGGACTGCTGACTCCCGACCTGTGGAACTGGCTCTCCTGTGCTGTGCCATGCGCTTATGTAGTGGTTGTTTCGTTTCGTTTTGTTTCCCCAATGTACAGGTTTGTGCATTCCTCTCTGCATTGGACTGCGTAAACGATGTTGTTCTGCTTGTGCCTGGGTATTTTGTCCTTAGGGTGGACAAGTTTTTGACAAGAGTGTTCCTGGGCTTGAAATGCACAGGGATGTTATGTTTGTAGGAACTCCCCACTAGTCAGTTAGAACTGAAGAAGCCTTTTGGATGAGAGGTGAGACGTCTTCAAGAATTTCAAGCAAGTACAGTTGCCTTCGCATGGCACTTACAGAATACCATGACCTGGATGACTGAGAATCTTCACAGACACGATTATACTGAAGCTTAATGTTATGTTGACAGTAACTATAGATGCCATCTTACCAAGACTCCATTCAACAAGTTAGATTTTCATTAAAAGAAATCATCAAAGCTACAGTTTATGCCTTTGTGTGTAATCTATAATTACTTTAGCATTTTTCCCCCTGTCCATTACAGAGTAATGCCATTACTGAAGAAAAAACTGATAATGAGAAAAAATTTAACCATCCAGAAAAATCCTATCAGCAGGATAATTAACTGTTTTCCATTCAGCAGCAGATGAAACAGATTAACAAGCATGTTAATGGATGCATCTACCAAACATGTCCGCACATAAGTGAGGGAAGAGTCATGCAAATTTATGATGAATTCAGAGCCCATATCCTGTAAACAACAATGTTACTATAGTGACAACAGTGTGTGAGCTAAGAATAGTGAGGTTCCATCTGACATTTTTATCCAAACTGAATACTGATTTATCCAATCTAGGAATATGTGTTTGGATATGGATAATTAAAAAAAAACTAAATTCTAATAAGAGCTGAGATGCCAAAATTTGGACGCACAATATACCGGCACTGTACTGCCGACAGAACCTTGGAAGTTACTACTGTCAAGCCAGAAACATTTGAAGATCAACTACACACAAAAGTAAAAATATCCTTTCAGTTGTCCAGGTTAAAAACACCTCCATCACCCCCAACTCTCAAAGTAAAGGCTGTCGAAAACAAATAAAGCGTAACAGTTACGAATGAGTTAGCAGCAGTTTTGTCACATCCATAAGACAGCACATTAAAGCACATTACCCTGGATCCCCAGGGTATTCCAGGGTTTGTCAAGCAGCACTTAATAGAGTTCGTCACGATTCTGCTGAGCTGCAACATTAAGGTAGGTATGAAGAACGGGGATATCTGCAGGGCAAGAGTATATTTATATTCTAAAAAAGTCACCAACCTACTATAATTGTACAGATTAATTTCTTGGGCATGATTTTGAAATACATAATTTTGTGTAATATAGGTTTTTTTTAGGTTTTGATGGATACATTATGACAAAGTAATAAGAAATATGAAAGAAATGTCATCGCAGTTCCACACTGCATTAAATCTCTACTGGACAAATCACATACGCTCAGCTAAATTTGAAGCATTTATAGTTTGCAAAAGGAATAATTTTGAAGGGAGGACACTTGCTTCTTGGTAACTGAACGTGCTCAGTGAAAATACCCCATAAGCCACACACACACACACACACACACACACACACACACACACACACACACACACACACACGCCCCCTGAGCAGCGCCACTTCTTCAGGGCAGACTAGATGCTACAGTGATGTGCTATTGCAAAGTGATGAAATGGGCTAGCTGGTTAGCATGCTAACTTCAGGAGAAGAAAAGTTTGATGCAAAACTCGCAACTTTTCTTCTAGACTGGTAAGTTAATGGTTAGGTAATGCTGACATTGGCTATGTAGTGATGGCAAAAACTTACATATAGCTCTTTTAAAGAGCAACTGCATTCATCAAATCTTTTATCAACACACCTAGAGCTTATTCCTACTGTACAATCTACAAAACAGTGATTTTCTTCATGGAGGCCAATTCAAGTTTACCAGCTAATTTTACAGAAAAAAAGAACTTCAAGCAGAGAAAGGGAAAGTAATTCAAGTTTGATTGGAATAGAAACCTGCAGACTACAGACATTAGAAACTTGAGGGATGACTCAATTTAGGGCTGCCGTCAGGTAAAACGTTTCACTGTGAAGACAGGACTTCTGGAGCGCTGGGTGCAGCCACCGGGGCTAATGTTAAGCTAGCTGGTAATGGTCAGTAAATTCTGTAGTTTGCCTGCTTTTTAAACCATAATGTCTTCTTTTCTATTTCTACACCTGTTAAATACTGAAGATGCTGTGCTTGATTTTATCAGTGGTTAACATGCAATGAGTAGTTGATTATGGATTTCATGTAACTTGCCCATCACTGATACCCATCACCATTCATCAGGTAACTGACAGAACTATTTGAGAACAGTGATAGTCAGTGTTGAGTGAAAAGAAACTGTAATGAATGTTTCCAACTTGTAAAAATTGAAAGAATTTTTTTAAGTCTACCAGCTTGAACTTTCTGCACCCTCAGATAATGATTCAATTACAGTGTTAGTCTTGAACGGTATCCTGGGATTTTCAGGAATAAGCCTATAAAGCTCATGTGCATGGCAATCAGTTTGGCTTTTAACCTTGAGAAAGTGAGGGAGATGCAAAGTAAACGTCTGCAGTACGATCTTGACTTTAGAGCCCCTGTCGGGTGGGATAGGCTATCAGCTTCAGTAACATCCCTCTTAAGGCGAGCATGTGCTTCTTGGTTAAATCTTATTTTACACAGACTCTGAGATTTTAGAAGCTAAAAGGAAGGCCAAAATAAGATCTCTGGTTAGTATTAATTAAAATCACACTACAAAGCAATATCATGGTAATAAGAGCATTATCCATGGCTTCAGCTTTGTAGTCTTGTAATGTGAAATGGACCTTGGAGCTTTGAAGGAGCTCATGAACAGAACCAGCCAGTTACTGGCTGAATGGTTTACATATATATCTGGTAGGTAACTGATTTTAATGTTGTGGCTGATTGGTATATGTCGTCTCATAATTTAACATTTTCTGTTTAATTACTGCGGACAGCATTTCATGGGGGAAGTAACAAATAAAGGTGAAATGATGTACATGTAAAAATAAAATACAATTAGTGAAACCCAGTCATTCAAATTATACAGCCTCTCGTATTAGTCATGGACTGATTTTTTTTTTGCATCTAACTCCATTCCCTCTTTATTTCTGTCACAGTACAGCACTTCCCTGACAACGCGATCAACAGCTGTATAATTAATATCTCCTTTTTTCGGGTCATCTAACGCCACTACTGACATGGCTAAATCTTTCATGTTTGCACAACCTGAAATGCCGCACAAGTCCTCCAACTTTACAACCATATACATTGTTTGTCTCTAACATCTGATATGAACCGTAGGAGCAGACCGGCGGCAGGCATACAGGATATTTGTTGTCATGGTAACAATAATAAACATGCGGTAAAGATCATGGAACGGTCACAGTTTGGTTAGGTTTAGGGGGTTAGGTTTCCATTTTGCTACATAATAGGGACACTATTTCCTGAGCTGGCACTGGATGTAAATTGTGAGGTATGGAATCCTATAAGAACATGATTCCTGGGAATACTGGGATGGCGAGAGCACCAGTGGCCAGGAGGGAATGTCAGATGGAGGCAGAATAGCAGAAGAAATGCATGCATGTTCTAATTTTGCAAATTAAATTCACAAAATTCAAATGACTTTAATGGTTAAAACATTAGACTTCAAATCATGTGCCCAAAAACCTTACACCTCTAAATGGGAACAGCTGTCACATTTATCAGCTACAGCGGGGAGTGAAATCGACTCCTCATGCAAATTTAATATCTCTCATTTGTTAAAGAAGACTCCGTTTAATAGAATATGTTTATCCCTGTCAAGAAGAGGAACTAAATCTTGGTCCCCTGGGACAGTTCCTGCAGTCAAGATGCCCAGCAAAATACATTCCAACATTCTTTCACAAATCATAGTGGTGGTAGGTGTTTGTATTGTTCCTTACTAACCTGTTATGAGTTGACAACAAGCTTCTCTCACAGAAATAAAGAGGCCAGTACATCCAGCCCTGTGGTTCAGAAAGTCTAACACTATAGAATAATCAGGTGTATATTGAGAAAATTCCTCGCTGACAATGGCTCCATGACTAACCTATGTGAAAATGGAAATGGCAGAGAAACCCAACAGAGGGAAGATGTTGCTCCAAATAGGGGACCTACCATTAAATTAAATGAACATGAAAAAGCTGATTTTCAGTCCGTTTTGCTGCAGAAAATGATAAATGATGGATTTCTAATAGGCGAGAAGAGGTAATTGCTAACAGCTGTTGTAGTAAAGACAAAAGGGGATTTCGGGAAATTTAAAAGAATCTCAATTGCCTCATTATTTAACTCTGAGGAAACGAAGCACCATGTTTTTTTGAGTAAAACATGTAGAAAATATTCTATATTAAAGAGTCCTGCCTTGACCTGTCTCCTTCAGACACAAGATAGTTGACTTGAGATGGACCAACAAGTTTAATATCACTTCAGTGGTCCTAAATGCAGAACCATTTAAGCTGACCATTTAAAAATGTAGTCTAGTATCTAAAGGAGTTAAAAACTGCTGTAATCCTTAACCATTAAATAGAAGGTTCTTCAGCTTTCAGTAACTGAAGACCTATTTCTAACCAGCCCCTCATCACAAAGATCCTGAAGCTTTTAGTAAAATCCCTGCCAAACGAATGGATATACTAAAATTCTGATTCTGATTCAGGTTATCTTGCGTTTCTATGGTTACACCTGTGATAACTGCAACATCTCTGGTTGCAGTTTGAAGCCACATTGTATAAAAGCTACAGTCTGACCTTCTGTGTTTTTTGTCTTTCAGTCAAGCTTTAAATGGGCCATGGCATCAGCTTTGGAACATCAGTGGTGTTATATTTTGGTAACCCTTGACAAGTGACATCACAGAGCAGCCCCAAGCATTAACTTGTCAAAAGCAGTAAAACTGAGGATCACGCTTCTAAATCAATGGGCCAATGCATTTGTACGACTCGTATCTCATTCTCTCAAGGAAGCTTGCTGTTGAACAAACCTTCAAACTGCATGTAGACACACTGTCTGATTCTGATTTAAGAGTAAAAATAATAAAATTCCCCAAAACTGAAATTTTCCTTTTTCATTTAATCTAACCTTTAATCTTTAATCTTTAACAGCTCTTCATAGAAATGAAACAGTTATTTTAATGAGTGACACTAAAAAAACATTATTCATGTCCCCTTTAACATTGAAGAAAAAAAAAAGTACATGGCACAATATTCTCTTGAGCCAATCAATTTTCCCCATGCACCTCCGAAATGTTCCCTTTTGCGGTGTCAGGTTTGAGACAATCCAGTCATGTAATTATCTGAGCATGGGGTTCACTAATCTCTCCTGTGACAAACAATAAAGAAAGCTGACATGAAATGGATTTCTATACAGGAGTAAGTCATGTATCTCCAGTAAAAGCAAGAAAAGCATAGCAAAAGCCTTTAATCTGCCTGTAATAGGCTTCTATAAAATTTTATCCATGCTTTCTGTAACCAGTGCTGTGAAAACATTGGTGCCTATATACAGTATTATGGTGCTGCTTTATGTTATTAAGCCTCTATTGAGAGAGCTTAATTGAGAAATCAAGCCTGACTGCTTTGATGCCGCAGCCTGTGTTTGTAAATGTGGGTTGCTCAATTACTTGCAGAGGAATGCAGTTACTTATGGTTACAAAAATATAAATATACCCTTTCCACCCCGAAACTGTTTTAACAAAGAGATTCAGAGGTTAATCAGATAATGTAAATTAAATGAGTGCTATATGGATAGGCTACTTTCTTTAGATACATTTTTTACTTTATTGTGAATTATACTAACTATTGCAATGCCTGTTCAATACGTGCTCGTTATCTCAATAATAGCTCAATATTTTATTCAATCATCATCATCTAATTTCCCCGTCACTGCTGTGTTATTATACCAGATACCTGATCAGAAAATACTGGACTACAAATTCAAAAGTGCTGCTGTGACACATACACACTCACTTGCCAATTTATTAGGTACAACTAGATAAAACTAATGCAGTATAATACGACAGGCCTGCAATAAATCCTCTCTTGAACATTATAATCCTCATGAAGGGAGGATTTTTTGCAGGGCTGTTGTATTACACTGCATTAGTTTTATCTAGTTGTACCTAATAAATTGGCAAGGGAGTGTAGATTAATCTAATCACTGTATGTCATAGTAATCCTTTCCCTGAACTTGACTTAAAACTTAAAATGGGTAAGACATGGATTTCTTTCATCACTAGAGTAATATGCAGTTAAGAAAATCACTGGGATATGTATTTTTGCATCAGCAAAGAAAACATCTGAAACAATTTACAGACAACTGTCTGTAACATTAGTTTAAGCCAATTTCTCACTCATACATGGCCATTAGAGGAAACAGGAAATATACAATGACCAAATAACATTAGATAACGCATGGTGTAATGTTACATTATCATAACAGCAGCGGTGCGTAAAGTACTTATTCTGCCTGTTAATAATCCTAATATAGGTTATCATTCATGGGTGGGGATAAAAAGTAAACAAATCAGTCTGTCTTGGTGTTGCTGTGTCTTAAACAAAGCATTCTGGGATGCTTTCACTTCAAGTGACCGTGCAGAGCAGTTTTATTACTGTGATTAGCCATTTTTGAATTGCAGAGCTTTGTTCTCTGTCTAATACACTCCCACACTTTGGATGATCCTGTGTGAGCTGCAGCTTGTTTCCGAGGAATCTATGCTTTGACCGGGCACTGCCATCTTTGGAACATACCATTGTCGTAATCGATGATGTCGGTTGTGTGGATGAGTCGCCCAAGCCCTAACCGACTGCTGTTTGATGTTTCTCTTTTTATGTTTCTCGAGAACTGCTCATCCAAAAACCTTCACAGTCGACACTGCACTTCCTTGGGTTGTGAACAATACACACGTGAAGTTTGAAGTCGATTGGATGAGCGATCGACGAGAAAGTCAAGGGATAGACAGAAAGAACAAGGAAGAAGGAAACAAAGAGAAAGAAAGAAAGAAAGTAAGAAAAGAGAGAAAGCGATGTCTCCATTTATAGCTAGATTAGGCTAAACCCCTCCCCCAAATAGTGATGCTGAGGCTATGTGCATTATATGCTTTTGCCAAATTCATGGGGCTAATGTTAGCTTAATTAGCTAGCTATCTACTGCTGATGAAATTTGCCAGCAGTTGTCATTTCAGTTAGCAATCCACAGCTGCTGACTAAGAACAAGCAACTGATTTAGTTTACTTTTGTATGCAATCAAGGACCCATTCTTTCAAATATTCCTAAGGATTTCATGGGGTAAAACCGCCATTGTTTTAAATGTAAACTGCATACCAGATGTGAAAGAAGTTAACGCTTAACAGGCATAGCAACTATAACTAAAGGGTTGGGGCTTAGAAAACAGTCAGATATTACAGCAACAACATTTACTGATTTGTTTTGTTTAGTTTTTTTCATGCAATAAGATATTTTTCAAATTGCTGATTTACTGTGTTTCTATTTTCTGATGTTTTGTTTTTCCCCAACGTACATCTTTGCCTCGCCTTTTGTTTATTCGGACTTTCCAACTCTTGCAAAGGACACCAGCATCAATGTGATCATTTGTTTAAATCAGAACAGCTAAATCAATATGTAAAAAATAAGGTGACTTTGAAGCATGTGTGAAATCCGCACCATTGCCATGTTTAGTCAACAATCAGTGAATACTTTATTTGCCAGCCAAAGCCATGGCTGACTGCCTCGCATGACACAGTTTCAGTTTTGTTTGTTTGTTTGTTTGTTTTTTAAGCAACTGCTTTTTTTTTTTTTTATATAACAAGCTGTTCAGCTGTGATCGCCTACATTGGTTCTATACTGTGTCCTCAACAGACATCAGTCATTCCACAGAGTTCAGACAGGCCAATCATGTCTCTGTGAGCGTTTTCTGATGAATGTGTGACTTTCATGACCCTTGATGAGCTTACATTTTAGCAACTTGTGACCTGTAGCGAGGTACTTGTTTGCTCAGAGGTGAGGGTCTTGGCAGTTTCAGCACTACCAAGGTCACAGGTCATCTTCATAAAGCTGTTGGGTCAATAATGTGGCCATGTATGCTGGTGAAAATGCTTGTAAGACATTTGTATTCAGCTGGAAGAAGGCAAGCAGTCTTTTCTAATCACACTAAAGCTATCAAAGCGTCTGAATTGAGCGCCCCATACTGATGGGGTTTGCTGATGGGCTGCAGAGCGTGATAAATCAACTTTTCAGGGTCATCAAGAACAATGTCATGGAGGTCATGACAATTCCATACTGAGCTGTCTTGTACCATTTGCAGTAACTGAATTTTCATCATTAAATTACTCGAGATTAGTTTATGTTTATCAGTTGTCATCAATTTATATCCGTTTCCTTTAATTTATCACTAAATGAAAAAGACCAGATGACAAACCAAAAAAAAAAGATTTTGATCAGTGACATGGTGCATTTATACTATTAGTGTACAGCTCTGTCTAAATACAGTGTGCAAAAAGGAGAGATGGACTTGGAAAAAAAGCATACTGAGCAGAAGATTTTCTCCTTTAAGTAGCATAAACTGTTCTAAAGTTCTTTATTTTAACTATCATTAACGGACAGTTGGTAGTCTGGGTAAAAGTCTGTTGTACATACAGTACATGTGAACATTTGATGCTGAAAAGCTTCAAACCACAAGTCAAAGTGGGTACTCATCACTAAATTTATTTTGAATTTTCAAAAACACTCCATTTTTCTATGCTGGGCTGCACACCACTGCACTGAAACAAAGAAAAAAAATAAAAATACATTGTTCTATTTTCCAGACCTAAAAATGAACACAAGCGGAAGTGGCAGAGCATCACAGGGCAAAGCTGCACACTAAGCCTTTTCTTTTTATTTCAAAAGGGAGTCAATGACAGCTGACACTTGGAAATGCTTTTTTTTTTGTATTTCAATTGCAAAAGTCTGCACTTTTTCATGCAAAGATTATTATGTAGAATGTCATCAGTGCTCAGAGCGAGTCCGCTTGGATTGGTTTTAGTCAAATTGACACATGGGCATCAGGAAGCTACCCCTGCTCATTAGACTGAAAATAATTTGGACCAAAACAACGTCTACTTTTGATATCTCTGTGGGTATCTACTTTTCAGAACCACTGAATCTGCAGAACTTGGCAGCTAGCAACTAGCATACCTGAATAAAAAATGAGCAATTCACTAAAAATGTTTGGATCTGCGTCCTGTTGTGCTATATGGAGGATATTATGTTTAAAGGCAGCACGATTTTATTCAATATTTCTTTAATCAAAAGTGCAGGGACTGATAGCTAAAGTTATATTTTTAAAGTAATTCTTTCACACAAAAAAAAACATTTTTCCAATGATTACTAAACAACAGAGATGCCTTGTACAAATGTATATTCTTATGGCTTTCTCAACCTTGACTGACATGCATCAGTGCTTTGATGTCCAAAGGTGCCGTTGCTGCAGTGTCATTACACACAGACAATTCGCTGAAACACAACAATGATCAATGCAAAAGTAATCTGCATGGGATGTTTGAAAGCTCACAGATTCATGAAATTAAGTCATTTCATGCTCGCATGGCCAAAGTCTGGCATATGGCGTCTACACTAAAAGCAGATGTATTTGGCAACATACTAGTGTAGCAGGCAACCTGCTACAGGACATTAATCCCAGAGCTGATTGTGCAAAGAAGCGCTGCACTATACAGAGAATATCTTACAGCAGGAATCACTGATATCCAGAGGCTTTGCCTTATTTAATATGTGCAAAGTGCATTCTGTACTTTGAAAAGAAACTGTAAGAAGGGGAGAGGCTTCTTTTCACGGTAACAGACAAATGTGTACTAAAATATCCCATCATTCTCTCAGTATGACCTCTGCAGGGATTATAACACCAATTGTATACAATGACTGATGCATGTGGTGCGGAATCCTGCCTCATCGCTTCTGCTCAGCAGTGTCATGAATGTGGCGGTGCAATTTCAATGCTTCTTGTCTGATGCATGGGGAGTTGTTATTGAGAATTGATGGCTCACATGAAAATGATACAACTGAGTACCTCTCTATCTCCTCCTCAATTCACCACATACAAAGCTTCGGAATCTGACATGACTTGATTATGCTACCTGCTTGTTAGGATAGCTGTCTGCCTACAGAGCCCAGCGGTTGTATTTCTCCTTCTGTAAGTTGTCTTACCTGCTAATGAGGAGAATGGTGAACACGGTCCCTCCAGATACAAAGAGAGCCATTTCTGCTGAAGGAGTGGAGACACCAAGGGGAGTTTATCTGGAATAAGAGCAGACAGAGGACAATAGCACGCAATTTAGATGGACACAAGTGATGATAGTAGATTCAGAAAATATAGATTCTGTTCCCCTTGAAAGCAAAATTGTTTAATGCATCCTAGCAAGGATGCCACATCGTACCAGTGACTTCTAAATCTTCCCTTTTCTTCTGGCAGGCATCACAGATGGTCTGTGACCCCTTTCCTATTTTTATTTTACAGTTTACGCTTCCAGAAATATTTTTTTACTGAGATGATATCTATCTCCCAGGTAACGATGGTTTCTCTGTGCCACTTGGTTACTTCTCACAGATTCTCTCACAGATACTAAAATGTAGGACAATCTGGACTTACATCTGAATCACACAGTAGCCAGTTACAGTACTGACATGCCTGAGTGACATTCTCTCAACAGCATAATGACCCATGTTAATGACTTAACCCCAACTCCAAGTCTGGCACGAAGCTCCAGATTTGGGTGAAAAGTAACAAAATCTATTGCAGTTTCCTTCAGAGAGACCTCGTTTCCTACATCTTCCTGCTCTCTCCCTCTCCGTCCCTCTTAAGATGAAAGCAGACAGAAAACCTTCAGAGACCGGGATGTTTTAACCACAGAGACCCGACTGCTGTGGACGGCAAGCTGGGCTAAGGAAATATATAATATAAAGTTGAAAGCAAACACCTCTGGCTGTGGTGTTAAAAGTGACTTCAGTGGTGTAGGGATACAGTAAGACCTATTTGGTGGTACTGTTACCTTTATGGCTACAGCTTTGGTTAAATAACGCACATGGTTCTTTAGCACTTAAGACATGGCATTATCACAGCTAAGATGAACTGTAGAGCTGACATTGCAATTTACCAACATACTTATAATGTGTTTATGTACTGTACCCATGGTAGTCCAGGTACTCTAAGCAGCCTTGGAAAGACGCAGACCAAATTGCATGTATATTGCATTATGGTAACAAATACGCTACTATGTAAACAACTGACAATATGAAATTTTGACTCTACAGATATGAAGCCAATCCTAGAATTCAACATTCTTTACATTATTTTCAAAGCTGTAACTCCGACAAGGCTACAGTTTTGGTAGTCAAGCAGGCACGCATCAAGCTTTGGTCATCATTTCCGTATTTTTGACCAATTGTTTCAAAGGAATAGTCCGCCATATAGGGAAATATGCTTAGTTGCTCTCTGGCGGAGAATTAGATGAGAAGATTGATACCATGCTGACATCCTCCAATGGCTACAGCCAGCTTAGTTTAGCACAAAAAACTGGAAACAGGGGGAAACAGATTTAGAGAAGAAGGTAGGTGAATTTTGTTAAATTCAGACAGAGCCAGACAAGCTGTTTCCCCCTGTTTCCAGTCTTTTTGCTAAGCTAAGCTTACTGGCTGCCAGCGGTAGCCTTATGGTTAAAGGACAGATGTCAAAGTGTTATCAATCTTCTCATCTAACTCTCTGCCAGAAAGTAACCAACTCCTAAAGAATCGTTATTATTATTGTTTTTTGTTTCTTGGACTGGCCAATGCATGTACCATGTATTTGTCCCTTGTGAGATCTTAGCAATTTAAAAAAAAACATATATTGCTCATGTAAGGAAGCAGCTTAATAGGACAGACTGTATGTGGTATTTGAGCGAAGTGAGTAAATGACTAATACAGGACATTACCATCATGTAAAATCATTTAAACCCCCCTTTAAATTTAGAGCTTATGCTAATCCAACATTTTTGCTGTACTGTACATTAGCAAGAAAAGAAATATCAGTTATCATATTTCCACTAGACCCACCTCCCTGCTTACCTGTCAGTGACAGAAGACAGAGCAAATGATTTAGTGTGCTCCATTAGTACCCCAGAGTGCACCACATCAGAGTGATTTAAGCTCCACAAGGAATGTGGAAATAAAACTAAAATAATATTCTTACTTTTGGACTGATGCACTGGTTTTTTGCTCTGCAAATCAAACGCACTCAGTGAGCAGAAGAGTTAAGGGAATTAGTGGAAAACTATTTTTGGCATTGTAAAAAAGTAAAATTACAGATCTTAATACAAAACACATTTAGATTTTTTTTCATGCCCCTTAAAATATAAATTACAAGATCCTGCTGTACATTATATAAATGAATGAATAAATAATCAAGTCATAAAAATAAAACTATTGTCGTGGTGGAGTGTGGAGAATGAATTCAGTCTCACAGCCGGAGGATAGAAACTGCAAATACTGAAGCTGTGACTGGGGTGGGTATTGTCTTTTAGTATCCGTTGGACTCCATTGGACCTCACCTCCCCGATATCACTGACGCCGAGTAAATGGGTACAAATGATGTCCTGGGTGGTTTTAGTCACCCACGGCAGAGCCTTCCTGTCCTGGGCCATACACATCCCATGCCTTCTTAAGTTTCCTTAAGAAGTACAGTTGTTTCTGAGCTTTCTTCACCAGGATGGAAATGTGTCATGACCATGACAGGTTCTCTGTGATGTTGGTTCTCCAGGAACCTAAAGCTGTTCACCTGCTCCACCTCAGCCCCACTGATGTAGACAGAGGTGTATGTCTTTGCCTCTTTTTTTCTAGATTCAACAATCAGCTCCTTGGTTTTTTCAATGTTTTCAATGGTTGTTCTCTGTGCACCACTCTGGAGGATTGTTGATTTCCTATGAAATTATGATATGAATTCTCATAGGTGTTTGTAATCCAAATGGTGGTGTCGTCCGCAGACTTCACACTAGAGTCCCCTCCATATCTGGTTTCTGTCAGTGAGGAAGTCCAATATCCAATTGCAGAATGTGGTACTCAAGCCCAGAGTGCTGAGTTTGCAGTTTCGTGGGGGAGATTGTATTGAATGCTGAGCTTAAATCAACAAACAGCATTCTCATGTAGGTGTTGTTATTATCAAGGTGTGCGAAGACTGAGTGGAGGCCAGTGAAGACGCCATCCTATGTGGAAGTGTTGTTTCTTAATGCAAGCTGGTGAGGGTCCAGGCTCGCTGGGATGTTGTCTCTGATGTACTGGAGAACCAGCCTCTCAAAACACAGAATGGGAGTGTGGACGGTAGTAATTTAGACTAGACACTGCACACTTTTTAGGTACAGGGACTGAGGTGGCTGTCTTGAAGCAGGTGGGAACACTTTCCTGTGACAGTGATATCTCAAAAATGTCAGTAATAATGTCAGCTAGCAGACTGGCACGGCAGCTTTACTCATATTCACTCTCAGCAGGATTCTTTCCACATCCACTGTGGATTCTGACAGTGGCAAGTCCTCTGGAGGCTGAGAAGACTTTCCAGCTGACTCTATGCTGAGGAGATAAAGGCGGGCATAAAATGTATTAAGCTCATCTGACAGCGTAGCCTCCCACATGGTGGGGGCGCTCCTGCTTTTGTAGCCTGTGATGTTCTGGATCACCTGCCACATATCCTGGATGTTGTTGTTGGTGAGATCTCTCTCCAGGCTCTGCTGATGTCTCTACTTTGCCTCCTTGACGCCAGCTTTCAGTCTTGCTCTACTTTGGCCTTGTCACTTGACCGAACGGCAGCTTTTTTGGCTCTGGATAGGGCCCTCACCTCTCCTTTCATCCAGACCTTTCTAGTTGGGGAATGATTTTATTACCTCCACCACAGAGGGTGTTTTCACCTCTGTTTGTCTGTTGGTTTTTTTTATTTGTCAGCAGGATTACGCAAAAAGTACTGAACCGATTTGAACTAAACATGGTGGAGGGATGGGGCACGGGTCCGTGAAGAACACATTCCATTTTGGTGTGGATCCAGTCTAGTCAGATACCTCTACCCAGTGCCATTCTTGTTGTCTTTGTGACCAACACATCATTAACACCTGAGCAGGGCTAATGCACAAATATCTCCTTAGCCCGTGTTTGTTTGTTTAATCTGTCCTGGTATGCGCCTGAGCTCAGTGACCATCCCAATGAAGGACACTCCAACGTGGGAGGATGGGTGACGGGCCTCCAAAGTGATGCCCGTCTTTCAGCTTTGACTCTAACTACTAACAATTTGATTATAAGCCAACTTGAAAAGGGCAGCAGCAAATATAAAAAGATATTTCAGGTAGAACTGAATCACTTAATTCTCTTGCTTTTCTTTCCTTTGTTGCCATTCAAGGTACGTATTACAGGCATTGTGGATGAGTCACATCGAATAGCAACCTTTTTGGCCTCCAAGCTAATAGTCCATACCAAAATTCCCCCATTCACCCAGTTATTCAAATTTCTTTCCTTCATATCCATGACTTACTGAATGGCAATGTTTTTGTTGTCATTTATACCTATGTTTAATAAAACCACGTGTACAACAAGACATATTTTCCTGCATCAAGTGTCTGAGTTTAACTGGTGAGCACTAAACCTGCTACAACAGGAAAAAGAAATTCATTATCTGATTAGCTAACCATCACTGTCCTGTTAACAACAAATCATGTCAACGCTGTATGTGGATGCGAATATATCTGGTACAAACTTGAAGCTTTTAAGGACATGTTAGCATCCCACATGTTAAAATTAAGTTGCATTTATTAGTCTAGCTACATTTTTATTTAAAAAATAAAAGGGCATTTTTAGCTTGTCATCTAGCAAGCTAACATTGCTAAAAAAAATTTTTTTAAAGGGTTTTCAGACTTACAAAATAGGCCAACACCCACACCATGGAGGTGTGCACTAGGTACAAATAGGAGGTATTGCTGGACTCTGGGGTTTCACAATACACAAATCCTTTTTTTTTTCTTTACAGATAGTGACTCTATACAGTATATCCTGCTTTGTTCATTATGAGATGGCTGCACACGCTTCATCACTTCATGGTCTGGCTGCATGTTTTTCAGTGCGGGCCAGCTCCTTCCATGCTTTGGCAGGTGGTCTGCTTAGGAGCGCACGATATCAGCCTGTCTCGTCTCCCAGTGATTTTAACAGCATCAGACCATAACAGCAGTACCCACCAAAGGTCATCTTGGATCATCAAACAGCTAGCGAGGCAGTCAACGGACTTTATGATATGCTGTCAGACGAATAATTTTCCACATGTATCCGACCCATCCAGTCAGGATGATGAAAAAGTGTGCTAAAAAGAAATGGACTTGATAAAGCCCTGGCCTACTTTCAGTAGGGTCAAGCATCAGCAGTCACATAGCAAGCTGTTGCAGAGACAATACATTATGTCAGTGTTGAGAAGACAGAAGAAAAAAGAAAAAGAGAAAATGCAAGGTCAAAAGTCAAATAAGAATGAATACAATGCGTATGGTAAGTAAAACTCTTTAATCATGATTGTCAAAACAAAAATGTGATAACATTTCAGACAGAGTGCTTTTTACGCACACAGTATGAAGGCATTCTTCCGCACACTCAGACTATTCAAACTTTTTTTTTTTGGATCTTCATAATTTCTTTGGAGATTCCACAAGTAGGCCTACATAGGAACAAAAATAGCTCTAAAAGAATCACTAATGTGACAGTGATGGACTAGAGTATTGGAGCATTTCACTGTGTTGTAGAATAGTTTCATCTTGTTATCATCGTTTCCTAGTGATGTTGTCAATGTGGGGACTTCAAGGTTCTTGCCACAGTCTAACCAACATTTTTATTGTATAAAAGTAACTTAACTCTGTGTATTCCTCAGCTTACCTCCCGACAGACACCCTTTCTTTCTTGTGCTGTCGCCTTTTCTCTTTCAAGCACACTACGGCAGTGTCTCACAGAAACATTAATGACACTACGGATTTCATCTAGGCAAAGGCTTCTCCCTGCCGTTTCATCTGTAGGTTTAGATTCACGCTCTGAGTGACTTCTATTTTTCATTAACCCAGACAGGTCTCTAGTGTCCATCATTCTGCATTATTACTGGGATGAGCCAGAAATTTCGCTGCTCAGACGTACACTACAGGGAGGAAAGCTGCACGCTTGCAGTTACAGCAGTGATCACAGTGGGAAGGATGATGAGGAGAAGTCGGAAGAGATGGATAAGTCATAAAAATGGAAGTTGATCTTGAGTATAAAGAGGTCACAACTCCAGCAACACTTATAATATAAAGAACAACTTTTTTTTGTGAGACCATCATCATTGTCATCATATAATACATTATAAAAAGCTTTTAAACGATTATGAAACAACAAAAGTAAGTTTATGTATAACTAACATAAGTAACATTAAATCTCATTTTCGCAGTGAAAAATAGGTTGTTAACAGATATTTTTTGTGGTAGATTTCGTTGACAAAATTAACACAAGTGGAGAGTTCAGGAGTGTGCAATATGATAGATATGAGTTACACCATGTTTCCTCCATTAACAGAAGTGCCTCTATGGAGAGGTGCCCCAGCTGATATAGAGGAGGTCTCTACCCCAAATGTGCTGCTTTGTTGTGGGATACTTTGAAAACACAAACTGCTGGAGAATTCTATATGTGGGCATGGCCTAACAACTCTATCACTGTTGTTTCTCAGGAAGCAACTGGAGAGATGTGTCTTTAAAGATTTCTGTTAAGAATGGGAGGAGAATTGGAGTATATGCTAATTATGTTAAGGGTGAATGTGGAACAGTAAACAAGGTGTGTCTTGCAGATCAGCTTCAGTTGATTAGTGGACAAGTGTGAATAAAATTTAAGAAATTTTAAGGCATTGGACTCAGTCAATATCCAGTCAGACATATCTTATGTGACTGCTTGAGAGCTTCCATGGTCCATCAGCATCAGACCTCTCGGCTTTGACCACATTTCTATCGCATGTAATCCTTGAAAAATAAAGCCAGAGGGAGACCAGTTGATCTGAAGATGCATCTGGACACTGTGACGGATTGAAAAGGGACAATACCAGAAGGACTTGTGCCATCAGATTATATTACTGATGACACATGACACTGTGTCACTGAGTCAAGGCAAGGTCCCATTAGACACAAGCCAGAAATGGAAACAGCTGCTGCCAGGGTGCACATGCACTGCAAATATATCTGCAAATCTAAATTGTTGCTTTTAATTCAGTGCAAAAATAACAAAGGAACCAAAAAGTGGGGTCATAAGGTCTGCACCTTACATAAGAGATGTGCACCAAAAAATCTGAGTCAAACAACTGAGATGAATAACCAGCTGCCCATTCCAGTGACACAGGGAAATGCCCCCATTTCTGTTGCTAGACCACAGAAATCAGTCAATAAGCAGGTAAAAGAAGCAAACAGAGAGGGAGAAAGTTAATACAGAGAGAGAAAACTGAAAACGAAGACAATGTTGTCACACGTTAAATAAAGCATAGCCTCCCCAATACTTCCATTTGTCGTATAAGACTGCCGTTTTTTAATTATTCCATGCTGTCCATGTGAGCGGGAAAGAAAATACCACTCACAGCTCTGGAGTTTTGATGATAACAGAGCGCTTATCCATTATCTCTACACAGCTCTATTTATGTAAATCTCACTCCTCTCCCTTCCTGTGCTTTCTTGTGACGGCTTGCCTGCACTGTGAGAAATACGTCTGAAAGGCAGCTGGCAGTTTATACCAAACGAGTGAACAAAAATCTGCACATATTAAGTATGCCTTACAAGCTGTGCTTATTCCAATGATTATAGCCCTTACCACTGTTGTAAATATAGTTTTAGAAATTAGAGGACTCAGGGAAACTCGCCGTAAGACTTCATGGAGCATTAGCTTGATTTTGATAACTGTTTGGGGGTTTTTTTTGTTGTTGTTTTTTTTTTATCACAGCATTGCTGGGAGCATTTGTCTGTTAACTTGACAGCTTAACTGTTTTTATGAGGTGCAGAGCTGCTGGGAGAAGATTGGCCAAAGTAGGCGTCACCATCCATAACAAGCATCTAAAACACCAGGTCGGTCTGGCTTGTAAATATCTACTGGCTATAGTTGTTCACTTTGATAAATTCTCCATTTATGTATCCAAGTCACACCCGCTTCCTATAATGTCACAGCCATACAGCAGGCTGCACATTACCCTCTCTACTGAATTCATTCCCGACCTTCACCTTCTCGCCACTTTGATAACAGCCATCCTTAAAACCACCCCTGTGGCCAGTTAAAGGTTGCAGTTGGCTTTATTAGCGTGACCACAGCTGGAATGC
Source organism: Xiphias gladius (assembly GCF_016859285.1). NCBI lineage: Eukaryota > Metazoa > Chordata > Actinopteri > Istiophoriformes > Xiphiidae > Xiphias > Xiphias gladius. The sequence goes on from NC_053410.1 coordinate 22,175,474, forward strand.
TTGAAATACTCCTCCTATTATAAACTGAGCACAATGTCCAAAAAAAAAAAAAAATGATCCTGGGGAAAAATCAATCAAAGATTAAGCGGCTTGCGTGGTTAAGCAAAAAACTTGTTAACCTCCTAACCCTCATTCACATCAAGAAAGGACATCATCTGAGCACTGGTGCACCAGCAGCTTACTCAGGCAGAACTGATTGAAAGCAGCAGCATTTAGGAAGGAGACGCGCGCGCGCACACACACACATACACACACATACAGCAATCCATGCATTTGGCTGTTGGCAGTAACTCCGTGATCAGCAAGAAATTGTTGACCACAGATGAATATCTTTACGGACTGTCAACTTTGAGAGAGATCCCTCCGTACTTCAAAGTTCGGATCGGCGGCGGACTCCGGTAGCCGGCTTGCGTTTGATGGCACGTTCTGATCGCAGGCGCGCCGGTGAGAGAAGAGCGCGCGGCAAGACACCGAACGTCTCCGTCTGAGGCGCAGCAAACACGAACGGGTGCCACCACATTTCATACCCACATCACCCAGAGCAATAAAGTTAAATCCTGCAACTTTACCTGCAACTGCCGATCGCCGCGAGCATGCCAGATATATGTCAGCGCATCCTGGAAATAAGAGTCCGTAACATCAGAGTTTTCCCCTCCGATCGCTTCGGCCGGGATCGAGACTTCTATCCAGTTTTGTTAAAGACAGCACCTGCTGATCCGCGCGCACGTATGCCCGCACAAACAACTGGTTGTGCTCTGTCAGCGGATTCCCATTAACCACTGTGGGCTGGACGCGCCGCTGCGCAATGACGCACGCCATGGACTCGCAGCTGATTTGGAGTCTCCAAAGCTGCCCAAGGTGAATGGCCAGTATATCTGTGATGATGGTGTCCGCTGCTGGTTACCCTGTCATTACACTGAATGGGGGGAAAAAACGATATTTCATTTCACAGCTAAAACCATTAAGGTGTTTTGTTTGTTTGTTTGTTTGTTTGTCTGTTTGTTTTTCTTATTTGTTTTTTTTTGGTTGTCTTTTATTTCCTCATTGACATGAGACAAAGATTTACCTCGGGAGGCATTGAATAAATATTTGTTTCAAGCCCTCGAAATCGATTCACATCTTTAAAATCAAAGAGATCAGGGTGGAATAATGTAATCTATAGTGACACACAGCACATGTATGTTATCATTCCATCTCTATTTTGGTACTTTGAAGAAATCAAGTGACAATAATCCTGTCAGTGCATGTTTAACGCTTCGCAGCAGCACTTAAAGCTATTATACTTTCTAATCTGCTTCACAGAAAAATAGGTTGCTCTATAAATCCAGGAAAGGAAGCTCCGGGCCTGCCAGTTAGGATGGAGTACCTTGTGCCAAGGTGTCGGTCTCTGTTGGATGGCACTCGACAACCGTACCCAGGCCTCACCTCTTTGCCTCTGTGTGGGTGTACCGGGGAACACTTCCATCCAAAACACCCCAAGGGGAGTGAAGGGCGGTCGGTCAGGCAGCAGCTGATCCGATCTTTGCTAACATGTGTGCCATAACTGTTGGCGCTCACTCACTATACGGTAGGGCAGGCGACCGCCTTAGCGGTGACAAAGAGACCACCATTCCAGTGGCAGAGGGTGAAAGCCGTCCTGGTGACCAACAGCCATTCAGCTGAACCAATGCCTAAGCAGGACAATGAATCCCTTCCACACATGGATGTATTAGCCTCCACCTCCAGGGAGGCTGCTCTGTAGCTGACCCTGACCTCTAACCTTAGTGTGGAAGAGGGAAGAAAAAAGGCTTCCCTTTGGGGATCATTAAAGCATTAGCAGAAAGGAGCGTAATACTCTACATATTGTATTTTACTGTATGTCAAAGAAGCTGAGCATCCCGGGAGCCATTTCACTGGTTGAGCTTAAGGAAAGAACATTTTATAAATAAAATATATCAGAAATGTCATGAGATTTTCAAAGCTCTTGGGAATCAGTTAAATCCAAAATGTTGGGAAATGTGTAGTTTGACAATAAGAGGAACTGACATTTTAGCAACCTCATTCACAAATTTTTACCCGTTTTCACTTACAGTTGCCAGGGGGTGCTCAAAAATCTAAAGGTCAAAGTTGTCTGACCTGGCAGCGCATACTGGGTAAATGTGACATCTTTAATTTCGATTTGGCCCGGCACTTTTGTTGCATGCCATCCTCTCTGTCAGACAGTTTCCTCTCTCTATTTTGAGTGTTAATGAATGCAGAAGATGAAAAAGAATGCATTTGCTCCTATGCCACTAACACTGGCAGAGAACAAACCAATGTAAAATACAAATATAGCATAAGAAACTGGTTCCCAAGGTCACAGGGAAAATCTCACTGGTCACAAATATGAGTAACAGGATTTGAAAAAAAAAAAAAAAAAGCAGGAAAAAAAATTTTCTGCTATAAAATTATGACTTTTTTCAGATTTTGCTCTAATCTGTGATTTTTTTTTTTTCTTGTGAATCTGAGAGGGAAAATTATTTTCACTTTTACTCCAGCTCCTATTTGTGGACACACACACACACACACACACACACACACACACACACACACACACACACACGCACACACATGGTGATTTCTTTGTTTTGAGAGGTCACAATCCAAACAAATAAAGAACCAATATCTTAGGATAATTAAAACAAAAGTTGCTGGCTTTCAAGAAAATATTCAGTTTTACAGGCATACTCTATCATCTACCTAACAGAGAACAAAGTAAAGTATGGACACTGTCCTCTCACTAATGGCCGTATGGCTGGATTTACTACTTAAGAGCCAGTCTGTCCATTCATCCATCCTGCATGATCATATCCCTTCGTTTGCGCTGTTTCTGTAGTATCTTTTCACACCGTGCAAAGATTTGTGCCACCTGCCATGTCTTCCTGACCTTGTAGTGCGTTACAGGTCTGATATCTTCTGAATACCCTTGAAGTTAAAACAGGGATCGCTTCACCTGTCATTTTTTTTATGCTTGTGGGAGTAGGGGACATGTGATGAATCTCCCCCTCATATCGCTCACTGGGGTATTTTCACCACGTCTATCTAAGCCCTCATTCATCTGCTGCCGCTGCCGCTGCTTTCACTGAACCATTTCTCCCAGGGTTATATGGCCATGTGCATGTTTTATGCATGATTTATGTGTGCTGTGTTCTCCGAGTTCCATCATATAGACCTAGGTCACCAGAAGAGACCAGATTAAAGGTGGCCTTTCATGCGTTTGTCCAGTGATCTCTTGAGGTCTCAAGGGGTCAAGTGCGTGACACATTATTCGTATTCAACAAGTTACAAGCTACTGTATATGTAGATCTAGATAATAGATAATATCTATAATACAATATATGTAGATGAATATTTTTCCACATGTAGCAGTGAACTAAATCTTTGTCTGCCACTCTCTATTGTCTCCATCTTGTCCAATCATTCAACACTTAACCACAGTGCCAGCAGAGCTTGCTCTGATATTAACATGCTCATGCAATATGCAACATTTTGACAACTACAATCTTTATAATCGAACAATTCATCTATTTTATAAGAAAGGTTTCAATCAGTTGTAAGGTGACCTTGCCCTCCCCATCTGGGTGATGGATTTCCGTGCAAAGCCTCCCTCATCCACAATTTATTGCATAGGCACAAGAGTGTGGGCTTTGCAGAGCTGATTCCATGTTGTCAACCATGGAATCTACTACCTTTGACTTGGAAAGATGAAAGTCCATATCGATAGTGCAACAATGTCTCTGGCATTGAAGCATCATTATTTCTAAAATGAGGATAATCTGTGGGCCAAACAGAGATCTTCAGTTTCTATTTGGAGTAATTCAGAACCAAGGACAGCAAATCTTTCTCTACTCCAATATGAGCAGCAGGGACTGGAGCTGTGTTCAATATGAAATAAATAAGTAAGAAAAACATTAGAAATAAAAAATCACATGAATAAATTGAATAAAATATAAATGAACCAACAATTTGCAAAATATTTGAAGAAACTATTAAAACTCAGCTCATTGTTACTGTAATTTTACAATTCACTTTCACAATAATTATTATAGGATATCATTTTACTTCATTATAGACATTTTTATTTCAAAATACTTTCTCTGCTTTTATTTCGTAATGGCATTTTTTCCTCACTGACTCTTTTATTTTTATGTCGAGTTTTATTTCATAATGTCACTTTTCATGAAAGTGTTGCCACGGCCCTCTCACCTTTCAGCCATTCACATGCCTCCTGCCGGATGGATGGATTGATGATAATGAGTGCGGCGTAGCAGTGGCAGATCCGGATCCCGCAGCTCTGGAGTCAGAGATACCGGCGGAATGAGGACAGGGAGGGAGAGAGGAAGAGAGAAGGAGCGCAGATTGCGTCGTGGGAGTTCCCCCAACAGCCTCGGCCTATAACAGCATAACTAAGGGCGGGTTCAGGGCTCACCTGAGCCAGCCCTAATTATAACTGATAATGACGAATTACATTAGTCCAGTCTAGAAGTAACAAATGCATGGAATTTTTTCTTGGCATCCTTTTCAGACAATTTTAACAATATTGCGTGGGTGGAAGAAGGCTGTCTTATGACCCAAGGTTAATTACAGCTGAGCCGGAAGCCAAGATAATGCCATCCAAAGCAGCTATATGATTAGATAATGTTTTTCTGAGGTGTCAAGGGCCAAGTACAGTACCTTCAGTTATAAACTAGCCAGTATAAACCAGCTCTGTTCGCTGCTGCCGTTGGGACTGTTTCTTCACTTTGATGCTGGGTAATGAACAAAGCTTATTTTGCATTCATGCAATGTTGGCAGAAAGGGAGGAACGGGGAAAACACCGCTCATTCCATCTTTGGAGTGTCAGTTGGTCCGTAGTTAATCCTTAGCGCTAACCAATTACGCAGATGAATAGCCTAAATTAGCTACTTTCCTTGTGTCACATATTTGTAAAAACATTGTGTGATTGAATTTGCTGTAATATTGGATTTTATTGTGCTGTAACTGCCAGCGATGGTGCAGTTGCAGCAGTTCCACCATCAGTCTGTTGACATGTCTGTGGTTCTTTTCACCGAGGGGGAAATTTCACAAGTGTCAGAAACTCCCAATATCTCTAACTCCACATTACAAGTCGGAGGCTAACATGAATGTTTTTTTCCCACTTGGCTGCTCATAATTAGGGTTTAAACAATAAAACATGAACAAGGCATTACAACCCTGCTTAGCTGGCTTGTCAGCTAGTTGCAGTCTTGTTAAGCTAAATAAATATAAGAAGATATTACTTACCATTATGAAATAAAGTCTTTTTAAAAGGGCATTTTGAAATAAAGATTTCTATTATGAAATCAAAATGAAGTCCCATAAAACTAAGAATGATGAAATAACATTTCACATCAATGAGATGAGTTCTATTTCTTCAAATATTTCACAACTGTGGGTTCACATATATTTAGTGCAATTTATTCATGTGAATATTTGTTTCATAATGTCTTTTTTACTTATCTAATATTGAACACTTTTGGCCTCCGCAGAGCTCTAGTCCGTGCTGCTGACATTGGAAAAGAGAAAAGTTTGCCATCCATGGTTCTGAACTATTCCAAATAAAGGGTGAAGATTTATGATGCTTTAATGGTAATGATCATTTATTACATTATATCACAAATAACTGTTTCATTTATATATTTTCACCAAAATCACCAAGCTTGTTGTAAGGGCAATAAGAGCTAATGCATCTGGATACATGTTGGTAGAACTAGATTTTTAGACATTGCCTCTATAAAACATCTTTTACATCCTTATTACATAGTGGCATCTTGAAGACTTGGAAACTTCACGATATCAAAGCAGCATTATGTCTGGCTTCACAGGAGCTACTGTGCACCCTCATTAGACAGATGCTGTTGCCAGAGGGGACTGCGGTATCTGGGGTAAACTGTTAGTGGCGTCCTTGCTTTCCCTTCATAGGAAACAGATGTCAGAGGGAGCAAGACTGCCTTGTCATTCCACCTGAGGTTTCAATCCTTTCATTTTCCTCTTTTTCTGTCGACAGTGTCCTGACACTTACGCTGTGCTGACTGGAACAACGTCTCAGATAAGGCAGAATGATGTATCACAAAACAGATGTGCTAGGTTAATGAATAAATCAAAATATGAATGTTGCAATGGTGTGTCATTGGCTGAGAAACTAATTACGGAGCTAAAAAAAGTTGTGTCAATTTTCGGCTTCTGTTACCCTATGCATGTCATTTATTTAGCATAGCTAGAAGGGATCTTGGGTCATTAAGAGTTTGTGAACCAAGTGCTTTACTTGCTCTTTTTTTTTTTATAAAAGAAATAAACTTAAAACAAACAGAGAGTGTTGGTGGAGCAGGTAGAAGCACACCCTGTATAATTGGTTCCCACAACACATTTTCCTGTTTTCTTCCCCTTCTCCCTTCCTGTGACATCCGCTATCTCCCATTCCTGTCTGTAAATATTTTCCGTTTGATCCCTTGCTCATTCAGCTGCACTCTCTATCTTTCTCTCTGTCGTTCTCCACCTTTGTTTTACTCACATATGTATGCCAACACATACCCAGGAAAAGCTTGGCATTGCTCATTGGGCAGATAGAGAAACCAAGCATCTTCAGACTGGGAAGCGACAAATCGAAGTATTTCCCACTAATAGATACATCTACACGGAGAAAAAAAACCTCTCTTTTATCTTTCCAAAGTTTTATCTATTTTCCTGTAAAAATAGCCTTGAGGTTGCATCATCTGTCAGTCTGTCAGCTTGTTTGTTGTTTGATAGACTAGATTTTATCTTCAAACCAAAATTGCCACAAATATAAAATCCATCAGCTCATAACAGTACAGCACTGTAGTCTAACAAAGCAAAAAATTTTAACCTTGCAGAGACTGAAGTAAACGAAAAGCTACAAAAGATGAGAACAAACATGGCACCTACGATGGAATCATGCTGATGTTATTGTACTAAAATATGTTTCTGTGAGTCATCCGAGTCCACTGGAGACCATCCCACTTGCTGTACTCACACCTTCAGTTTGTTTTCTTTGCTCTAAACTACTGTAGGACCATTTGCTTTACCACAAGCTGCACAGTTACAAATGATGTAGAGCTTGCACAAAAAAAAAGTCATAAGGACTCACAAGTCGTGTCTTTACTGGGCTGAGTTCTAGTAACTTGTTGCCCCTCCAGGCCAGAGATTTTGTCACTGTGGATGTGTCAGAGAAAATGTAATTCCAGTTGATGCAATTCCCTTTGAGGATTATGGTCTTCTCGGGTGTTCACATTGGTTAAGAATGCATTGGAAATGGCAACACGATCTTCAGCTCACGCCGTGGTTTGCCCATGTTTTAATTTTTCTCATGCTCGGCTTTCCAAGCTTACAGTATAATAATATAATATCGTATATATATATATAACTTTCTCCACATCAACTGTGCTGCATTTTGTTTTCTGTCTTTTGCCTGTTCAACTTGAACCAGCAACATCTCCGTTTTCTTGAAAGAGATGTGCTTTTTCAGATGCCGGAACAAACTCAATTAATGGGGTACATTCTTCAGAGTTCCCCTAAAGGAATAGGTCAACAATTTGGTGAAATATCACACAAGTGTGTGAGCGCATTTTTTAACTTTGAACAGAGCCAGACAAGTTTTTTCCCATTGCTTCCAGTTTTTATGCTAAGCTAGGCTAATTGGCTCTAGCTGAACTCCACCAACTTTATTTTTCTCATTATAAGTCTCATCACTACGATTACTTTTTTTCTCTAACCGAGTAGTTTTTGGGTAGGGACAAGCAACCTACGTATGTGGTCATTTAAGTTGGACTTGTTTGGAGCACTACTGCGTACGTGAAAAAAAAAGTTGAATCAAGCCTTTCGTGGCTCCAGAGTTAGCTGTTTGAATTCTGATAAATGGCTTCAAGTGATTTCACTTGAGTCAGCATCAGATGTCAGCATTGTCAGGCTGCAAGTTTTAAAATAAAAAATAAAAAACGGGGGGTGTGAAGTGAGCTTACCAGACCTCTGTAGCCTGGTCCTCATCTCTGCCTCAGACCAGAGTTGAGTTTCATTTTGGGTAATGTAGGCACCAGGTTTTGACAAGGAAGAAGAATGTATGGAATAAAAAAGATAATATCTCTGGCTCTGCTGAGATATTTTTGATCTTTTTTTAAATCTGCTTATGGTAAATCCAGCGGGGTTATAGCAGTGCAATGCTAAGTCAGTGGAGTATTCTTTTATCACACAGAGTGGCATCGATCTAACTCCCAACAAGAAAGTAAATAATGTTCAACTTTCTTTAACATGCTAACATGCACTTACAGGATACTTAGTTGGGTTTTTAGTTTTGAAGAAGGATTATTATATGCAGAAGATCTTCTTAAAAAACCTTTAGTATCTAGCTTTGCATTCTATTAAGGACTACTTGAGTAATTTCCTTGCCAGCTCTTGCTTTGTTGATATAATAAAAAGCATTATGTATTTTGTGTATGAGAGAAACTGCTAATTTTTTAGTTTCGACATTATCTTGTACTATACATTTAGCTGAACTTGCTCATGGGAATAAGAAAGATGAATTCTTTAATCGTTCTTTGGGGATTTCATCATTACTACGATGAACATGTAAACATGCATATTAACATACTTTTATCCCACAATATATACACTTTATATTGTCCTAAATTAGCTCATATACTGCTCACAGGAAAATCAAACAGTTTACTGGAACAATATTAGCAAGAGCACTGCGAATGTGCTTGTTTTGTTTGACAAATAAAGCAATTAAATACTACAATGCACTGAAGCAAATGTACAGTTACTGGTGGCACACGTACAGTATGTTTTGTTTCCATGGTAACATTCTGAATACTCTGCATGTTGATGTCTGCAGGGACATCGATAAATAGGATATGAAAAAATAACTTATCTCAGTTATGACCTTAAACAGACTGGAGCTTGTATGTAAATGCTCAAATCACTCTGCAGGATGTGCTGGTATCAGTTCCCCAGGCTAGTTTCACTTTGCTCTACCTGGACTATTGTTCGGGCAAGCATTTACATTTGATTAAATTTGGCACCTTGGTATTACTTGTGTGACAGAGTGGAACTGTCCAACATCTCTTTATATGATTATTTTTGAATATTCTAGGATAGTAAAAAGAGGTTTAAAAAAAAGATGTCTGCAGAAACAAAGATTGCAGGACAACAGGCTCAAACCTGCATACATTATTTAGAGAGGTTGCAGATCGACCTCATACTCCAGGCTGGACTGAAGGTGAAGTGCCTGTAAGTAAATAATAAGTTGCCAACAACAATAAAAATATAAAAACCCAAGTCCCATCATACTGCCTCTGTAAAGAACCTAAAAAAACACATATTATAATTCCAGAGGTATTTTTGGGGCCTAAGTGTAAATAACTCTATTCTCAGTGACTGAAAGTAAAAGCTGAATTGAATCCACTGATTCAAAGAGCTTCTGTAAATATGTGTACTTCTATCACAGTTGGCACAGAGAAGTTTGGTGCATTAACAATCTCCGGGGAAAGTGATAACTTTCTGATGGGTGTGTGACACACAATTTGTTGCTGGTGCTTCAGTTTTTGTATTGCAGCTAATAAAATAAACAGTAAGAGGGTTCCCAAGAGACATGTTCAACCAACAGTTAGGTAAAGGGTCAGCCACACAGCACTGGTATGAGACCCCAAAGCAGAGAAAAGCCAAAGGAAAATTGCCAAAGGAAACAAATGTACGTGAGAGAGAATGACTTACCGACGTGAGAGAGGTTGAAGGTGCATGAGAGAGAACGAGTTACTGTGTAAACAAATTCTGGTACATGTATTGCACTTTTCTGTATAAATCGTTCATCCGAAATCTTAAAGAGCTATTTTTACCCGCGCTAGCAGCATGGCTCTATGAATGGCAATGTTGGTCGGTGATTCTGTCGGTCAAGCACTTTGGTCCAGACACAAATATCTCAACAACTATTAGATGGATAGCCATCTAACAGTTTTCTAGAGACATTCGTGCTCCCTGGAGGATGGAGCCTGCTCATTTCGGCAATCCTCTGACTTTTCTTGTCTCAAATGTCTCAACAAAGTCTCTTGGATGAATTGAAATTTGTTAGCATTTCGCTCAAAGCACTGCTACATGTCTGTAGACTCTTAGTCTTGTTTATGTGTAAAGCATGAAGAGTTTTCAGTACCACTTTAGCTGGAAATAACAGTCTGACAAAAAATTAGTCCTCATCAGCAGATGGAATTTGCTCAGTCGTCATAAAAGTGGAGTGAAATACAGTGAAGTAAATGAATACTTAATTAATAATTATAATAAATACTTGATATTAAATATATAAATAAATCTAAATGAAAAACAAAACAAAAACAAAGTGTTACAGTGTTACAGAATTTTCTATGAGAAGAATGCAAATGCTAAAAGCATGCTGGAAAAGGCTCTGGGACTGATGGAATAAGCCAATAAAAATACAAATAAATGTCATGTGATCTGAGGAAATTAGAGAAGGCAACGCCATTGACACAAAAGGGATTAAAGGATCTGGGCTTAATGGCGAGACGTTTGCCAATGACTGACTGATGATGGATGATGATGGAGGATTGTTGCAGCTACACCAAAATCTGTCACACACCTTTCCACATTCTGCTTCTCCTGCGTTGGGGGACTTTCTGCTCCACATTTTTTATGGCTGTAATTAGGACACTGTTTTGCATAAAGAGTCACCATTAGGGACAATCCATCATAGTCTGTCTGTCAGTATGCTGTCAACACAAACACACCGTGAGACAGCAGGGAAACTTAGAAACACACTCATATATACACTACAGTGGACAAGTATTCATAAGCAAATAAACCCATGTATTTGGCATAAACATATGCTAAATTTAGTAAATGTACTCCAGCAGTGCACCTCAAACATCTTGTATGTACATTTGCATCTATAAATCACATATGGACATTCACATATGTGAATGATTCATTGAGATTTAACTAACACATTGCAAATAGCTGATAACCTCAAGACTCACAGCTTGAATTTCTTTCTTCCTTTTCCAAAGTACACCAGAAGAAGTCCAAGAGTAGTGTGTTTTTGCATCATGTATTTGAAGTTGCTTTTCAAAGGGGCTAAAAATGTTCAAAGTTCCCTAAAATAGTTTGTGAAAAGCTTTAAATATGCTCAAAGCAAATGTGAACAATTAAAGTCTCTTTGTAGAGCCTCTTGGCTTTAATAAGGTAGGTTTCTGTGTATGTGTGTCTCTGTGCGTGTGTGTGGACAATCAAAGCCAAGAAGGTAGGGACAACTTGCAAGGACACATTTCCAGAAAAGCAATTGTCTATATGTCTGTGAAGTATGATTAATAACCCACACGTTTATGGAATGAGGGGAAGAGTCTTTGTTGAGGGTATCTTTGTGGCTTCGGAGGTAATTATAGAACATGCACAACAAGCAATACATTCTCCACCAGCTCCTCATACTGTAAGAGGATGTTGATTATTTTATCAGTAAATGAGAATTCCTTACAACACTACCAGCAAGTTATAAAGACATTGTATTGATTCATGAACAGTGAAATTAATAGACCTTGGTTACTTGCAACCTATAGCAGTTCCCTATGGGTTTATATGCAGATACTGCAGTTGACTGAGCTGTGCACATGTTGTATTAAAATAATCCTTGTTGACCTTCTCCACCTAACCCAAAAAAGACCCAAAAGTGCCATGGGAAGATAAATGAATCAGTGACAGTTATGTCACACAGCCTACCAAATGAATCCTCCACCTTTCTCGTGCTTTTTAAATGACAGGTCCAATTAAAAGATGATTAATTCAATTCAGTGGTAATTTAAGTTACTTTGTGAAATGATGACATTAAATCAAGGCTAAATTTATATATTAAGTCGTGGGAATCTCTGGAATACAAACACAGTTAGCTGAATGAAAGAAAGACAGTAAGAAGAGAAACAAAGAAAGAAACTACTGCACCATCCCAGAAAAGTTTTCTCTAATTATGAGGAGAGATTCCGATTTGAAGAGACTCAGACTGGGATATCTTTGGAGGCGATTTCCGTTTATTCCTACGACGGAAGTAAATAACAAAATCCTCCAGTCAGTTGTGACATGTAACTTGAGCTCATCTCCCATGGAGTACAATAACAAAAGGGCTGTTGCAGCCAACACATTAAAACACAGACAACATACCTGACGACAGAAGTAAATAACAAAATCCTCCAGTCAATTGTGACATGTAACTTGAGCTCCTCCACAAATTAAATGACACAGGCATACCTTAGCATACTGCACAGTAAGTTTTAAGATGACAAGTAAACTGTAAACTTACATCCGTGTTTCAACAGAAAGGCCACAAATTTCGCTAACCTCTCCCATGGAGTACAATAACAAAAGGGGAGAGGTAAAGTTAGGAGACATCATTTATGGGGGGGCCCTCAGAAGTGATTGACTCTGATTCTCATGTCTCTCTCTCTCTATATATATATATATATATATATATATATATATTTGTGTGTGTGTGTGTGTGTGTGTGTGTGTGTGTGTGTGTGTGTATATGAGAATGAGAATATATGTATGACACAAAAGTAAAAATAGAAGCTATCTTTGCTTTAGATTCTGCTTCCTATGGGGTTTATTAATTTGGTGCTGGTCAAAAACATAATCGTATTAGATCTTTAAAACTCACAGCTTGACTTCTTCAGTAAAAGAAGGTCACAGAACATTTGAGATTCAAACCCCTGCTGCAGTGTATCAAGTACAAAAGGTCTGATGCATATTTAACTGCATTTCCATACATGGCACATTGCTTAGTGTCAGCTTTGAGGGTTTTTTGAGATAAAGACATGTTCTGTATTCTACACACATTGCTTTAGATACAGCCTTAATGAGCCAAAAAAGCATGCAAAAGGCAAAACGATTTGTAAGTATAGGAATTCTAAAGAGGGATGGAGCAATACATGGCCTTCCTCTGACCTATGCTATGTTATGACTTCAAACACATGAATAATACACCCTGTCCTCCACACAGAACATCTTTATCTTTGAAAGCAGAGCAAACGAGCAACGAGGCAAACTACGTAGGATACTAAGCAGATTACTGTACCAGGATACTTTCAATGTTACAAGTACACTATTTCATGCATAAAAAGACCTACTGTGTGTTAAATGTCATTGCAACAGTCAAAATCATTACAGATCATTAGAGCTCTATGTTGACAGGTCACTGTGATAATCTTTTGTCTGACAACTTTTGTGTTACTTCACTATACCTTTTTCTTTCCCCCGATCCATATTTTCAGAGGGACCTATAGCAGTGGTGGGCATGTCCTTTGCTGTGGCTGGCTATACTATAAGACTCAGTCTGTATCATTACAGCTAATGTTAAGATAACAAGCAGAGGGCAGTTATTTCTTTACATTGTGTTAAAACTGGCTTCTGCTGTGGCTGGCATTGACAGGCTGTGGCTGTCGCTGCGATTACTGGGTGTTGCTGTTGCTGCAATTGTGGCTATGGCGGGCTACGATTATGATTACCAAAGGCCGTGACACTCAGGAGTTGTGCAGTAGTGAGGCTGACACAGTTGAGCTCGCTGAGCAGCCGGTAATCCATCTGTTCTATTTGATGGAAATACCGGCCTTGAATCGTGGCAGGAGTATGTGTTTTAATGGCATACTATCTTAGCCACAGCCAGAGCCACAGCCACAGTCATAGTTATAGCCATATAAGCAGCCCTTGCTACAACTTTTGTCAGGCCATGGCTATAACATAGCAATAGCCATAGTCGTAGCATAGCATAGCTAAAGAAACAACCATAGGCATTGTCATAGCCACAACCACACCTGTAGCAATGTCTTCGAGTGGAGCTTGACCACCCAACCCACAGCCAGGAGTAGCCAGCCGGTGGACGTAACTACTGTCAAACATCGGCTTTCTTACAGAAAGATGGCTCAGAGGGAATGTAAAATGTATTGCAAGCTGACACTAAATAATAGCTCAGAAAAAAATATTTCCTACTGTGACCTTATGGGGGCTCCGTGGAGCTCTAACAGAATGATGAAATGTACTGTATTTCTGTTAGCGGGAACTGTAGGGTTTCAGTGTTTCTAGGAGGAAGAGATAGCATAAGAATTGTTATGTACTGCAGCCATCAATAGTTGTTATAATCGATCATCTCCTTAAGCTTGGAACTTAAATTAGTATCTCCTGTCTTTACGCTGTAGAATCTATTATGTAATTTATACTGTATGTAAAGTTTATGAAGGTTTTCTAGGTAGAGTTAAACACATGGCTTATCACATCAATGCAATGGGTGAGTTTAAATCTGTCTAAGCCTGTACCCAGTGTAAAATTTATTCCCTTGCATTGCTCATCTATCATGCTTGCACCATCTGTCTGGGGGATTCATTCTATTATTTGTTCCTCTCTGTCTCCCTCACGTTTGGATTCTGTGTTTTTAATATCAGGATTCTGCCAGCGATAGGGTGACAGGGGCGCACACCATTTCAGATTAGCAAATCTGCCATATTATCCAGAAATGTCTGGGAGACTACAAAACCCTGTCAAGTGCCAGAGAGGCGCACTGTATAATCTCTCAGTACAAACTCTGCCGCGGGGCACAGCAGCTGTTTTTTCTGCAACGCCACAAAAGAGGAGAATAAGGGAGAGGGACCATTCTTTATTCCCAGATTTGGCCAAATCACACATCACAAGGCTGCTGCCTTTAAACAAGTGAAGGACAATAGACATGACCAGAGAGATTAAAAAGAATTAGTCATTAGAAGGGAAAGGAAATATCATGAAGAGACAACAAATAGTAAGAGTCAGATGTTCTCTCAACCTCATCTAGCTGGTGCAGCTGTTATTAGACAAATCCTTCCTGTGGGAGAGGAGGACAGATCTAGTTTAGACTACTGCAGCATTGCATTTTATTTTTTTTCTAGCCAGACGTGGTGGCAAATTACTGACACTAAAGGGCTACCCCACACTGAAGACAGTTAGCTATTTCCTCACAACATTTTTCAAATGACATGGATCTGTCTTGCTGGGAGTCCACTTCCAGAGATATTTCTGCACTTGATGTTTCTTTGACTCCTCGAACACCACTGAAGAGATTCTCCTTTCAAAACATGGCCTAATCACAACCAAAGAAAGAGCGAGAGAACATCTAGATAGTTCAGGATGAAGAGAAGTTTTCACAGCTCCAAAACACCGTAAATTGACTCTTCAAAGCTCAATGGGTGACCCACTTTTGTGCAGCCAATTATATTACGTCTACCACTTGCATCTTTTTTTTAAGTGGGTCAAGAAACAAGAGAAATCTGGAAATAACTGAACAAAGTTTGGGCGTTTGTACACGGAAGGTGTGGTATTTGTTTTTTTCTGAAACGATTAATAAATGTCTTCGGTTTTCAAGATCAATTAAAAATTAATTACTTAGACAAACAAAAAACTGTTGACACAAATACAAAGATGTTTAAGAAGAAGACACATCGAGAAGTAACATAAAGGAAGAGTTTTATTAGAAGGGTTTGGTGAAGGAGCTGAATATCAACTTCTGTTATGCTATGGCTCTTTGCAAATGTATCTTCAGCTCATATCGTCTGACACAAAGACAATGTCTGATTACTTCTTGGATCGCGAGCATCCATGAGAGCAGACAAACCGGCAACCCGCAGAACAGATGCCTGGACGTGATTAGTGGATACAAAGTACCTGACAACAATCGACCAGCTGACTCCCTGTGTACTTGTATTTTTAACTAAGTGAAAAACATCAGATTTGGCTTTCCTTTGATGATGGCCTAATGTTAAAGGTCCTAAATGTGTGGCATGAATCAGTATAACATGATAACATTCTGTCTTTTATGTCAGATAGCTGACTGCGTAGGACAGTGTAGGGCTTAACAATAAATGCAATAGGTCATTATCATAAAGATATTTGTCGGTAAGCAATGGTCTTCAGAAGGCTGGTTTTCTTGTGCAGGCCCAATAGTGTCGTCAAGTTAAATTTAAGGTCATGACGGATTTGTTGCTGAATGCAGGTGTGAAGGTAAACAGTGCTGAGTAAAATGAGGCACACGCATGTCAAAATGTCTTTTGGGCCTACAACACCTCTATCTGATGCTTGTCGGTGTGTGAAAAGATGAACAAGGAAAGGACACCGTAAGAAAGCAGAATCTGTAGTTTTTATGTCTACTGATAAACCATTGCATCGAACATAAGGGTAGAGGTTCACTGCTTAAACCTCCATTATTAATTGTTAATTAATTATTAATTATTAATTGTTGCTGTTGTTTTTGTTTCTGACATTTGGAGGCAGCACAACAAGCTGCACTCTCCTGGTAGCTCTATTTTGCTCTCCTCCAGCTGCTGAGGGAAATAATCTGGCTCTTCACCAGCTGACAACCACACGTCTGTATGCTGTCCTATAAAATGCACAGTATATATTCAATATTTTCATACAAATGTCGATAATACTAGATGTGAATATGTTAGAATCTAACGTGAGAATAAAAAACTGTCCAAATCACCCATACGACCTCTCAATTTGTCCATGGCGTGTATACACTGGTAAAGCAGTGTTAAGATACAGCAGCAGTGATCATTAATAACTCTACCACCTGGCAGACCTGTTGACCTGAGACTTGAGAGTTGGAATTGAGTAAAGCAGTTTCAAGTCTGATTCCCTCAAGCACTATGCGGCCTAATTTTTACAGCTTTTGCTGTAATTACTTCGCTTTTCTCAAAGACTTGCGATTTGAATTGGACCAGTCCTCTGAAGACTTGAGACTTGACTCGGACTTGGTCCAAAAGACTTAAAAACAGCTATCAAGCTAGAATCTCATAGAGATTCTGTTCATGCAATGGTCTGAGTGAAGTGGAGGTACCTGCACTTTTATAAAACACCAGCCTTATCTATACAAAATGCATTAGACAGTGGTTATCAATCACCAGAACAGTGGTATCTTCTCTTATTATTGTTTAAAATTGCTACACATAGATCACACACACACACAGACACACACCCAGATGGACATGTTTGTGTGTGTGTGTGTGTGTGTGTGTGTGTGTGTGTGTGTGTGTGTGTGTGTGTGTGTGTGTGTGTGTGTGTGTGTGTGTGTGTGTGTGTGTTATAGGTACCGCAAGTGTCTGCCTTTACTAGCACTTGCACAGAATACCGACAATTCCTACCTCTCTTGCTGTTTCTCCAAATGTGTGGGGAAGCATAAGGATAACATGAGACAATTGGGAACCAGTCCACTGAAAAGACAAAACAATTTGGTGGCAAAGCAGTCAGGTTCTTTTAAAACTCCATTACCGTCCCCACCCCCAACAAGACACAAGACAAACAGAGGTTTGTGTGGAGAGGGAAGAAGCTGCTTAACAACTCAACTGTGAGTTTCCATTTCTGAAAACAAACAAACAAACAAAAAACAGCTTACACCTCCACCACGTGTGTTTGATGTGTTATGACCACATCAAAGCCTCTGGCTGCTAAACTCTCTCAGTTAACAAGGCGTGAGGTCTCTGTTCCGGCTGATATTTTACCTTCCACTCTGTTGACTCTCCTCGGGTTTAAAGGCAGGCACCAGTACTTTTTGGAACAAAGCTACTGAAAGCCCGGCACCAGCACTCAAAACCAGTCACCAAGTGACCGTTTTCATGCCATCATATTGGAGGTTCAGTTTTTAATAAAATGTACGGCCATATTTCAGCTAAGCCCCAGTGTTAATGATGCCATGCTGCTTGTTATCTCATTAATAGTTCAATATTTTATTCAATCATCATCATCTAATTTCCCTGTCACTGCTGCGTTATTATATTAACAATAATAACAAACTCTATTTCTCAGATACCTGATCAGAAAATACTGGACTACAAATTCAAAAGTGCTGCTGTAACACATACACTCAGTTGCCAATTGATTAGGTACAACTAGATAAAACTAATGCAGTGTGATACAACAATCCTGCAATAAATCCTCCCTTCATGAGGATTATAGTGTTCAGTCATTACTGAAACTGCTGTCCATCCCATTTATATGGTTGACAAAATATTAGGAACGCCTCTCAGTATTGCCCAGTTCAGTTCAACAGCACCACAAATTACAGCCGTCAAAATGGCCATTTAAAGAAATCAACATCCTCTTAAATGGATTCGGATTCATAGTAATCCTTTTCCTGAACTGGAGAGTCAGTAGTTTTACTGAAGAACTTGACTTAAAACTTAAAATGGGTATGACATGGATTTCTTTCATCACTAGAGTAATATGCAGTTAAGAAAATCACTGGGATATGTAGTTTTGCAGGGAAAATATTTGAATTTATTTAATGTAAGTTTAAGCCATTTTCTCACTCATACATGGCCTTTAGATGAAACAGAAAATATACAACAGCTGAATAATATTAGATGGCGCATGGTGTAATGTTACATTACCATAACATCCGACAATCGACAGAAAGAAAGAATGAAAAAAAGAAAGAATGAAAGAGATTCCTCTAGTTATAGTTAGATAAGGGTATCAGTCTAGTTAGAGTTACTGTGTGTGTTTGTTTGTGTGTGTGTAACACAAAAGCATGCCCATGAGCACAGGATGCCTCCAGCATTACACAGGCAGTCCTGGCCATTTGGCAAGCAGGACTGTCTCTGTCACCAGGAGGCATACACAGTGCAGCCTGAGGAGAGGAAACAAGTGGAGGAAGGAAAAGCTCCAGCGGACACTCCGAAATAATCACTCTCTCCCCCGTCACCCACACATTGAGTTCTGTCAGTGCAAACCCAGCAACCCACTCGCTCTGTCCAGGGTCCTACAAACATTGCGGAGCCGAACTGACACGGTTCTGCAGGTTTTTGCCTAGCAATTACAGTCAGACCCAGACAACGGCAGAGATCTCTGCACAGCCCAAACATATCACATAGTCTGTGACAGCAAAGTAAACAGCAGTTGCTCTCAAATGTTTAGCAAGAATGTCTGAGTTCCAGCCTGGGAAGAAAATTGTGGTGGGGCTGTCGCTGTTGTGAACTTAGTAATTAATGCAGTTGCGGCTGATAAAAATGTTATAGCCCCCTGTAAAAAACATAGTTAGATATTCATAAATGAGGGTAGTAAGTGTACCATACTAATCAAATTTGCTTCCTCAAAGCTGTGTGGGTACAGTTTGATCAAACTTTATTGACTTTAAACTTTATTGAAAAAAAAAGCATCAACACAACAACTTTCGTCAAATTCTAATTCTGATTGTTATGTTGCAACATTGTCTTTGGTACTGTACGTGGAAATGAAACACCAACTTTTTCCTACAAGGCCTCAATCATCTCAAACCCTATTTCCAGACAAAAGTGTTGATACTGGGAAATTCTGCAAAACCCAAAAGCATGTTTGCTTACAATGGTTTTTTTAAAGTCCAATGCCAATGTTTTTTTGAAATTCTAACTTTTAACAGTATCTGCGCATATCATGGCAAATAAACTATGACTAAGGAATGGCTAAGGTTAGGCCACTAAAACTCTTGTCTAAAGTTAGGGAAGGACTGAGCTCACCTCAACCTCACAGTAATGAAAGGAATCCAAGAAATAGGCTGGCACATAACCCCCTGTAAAACCACAGCTTGTCGGTTTTACACTTTGTTAAACAAGATATAACATGTTAATTAATGAGCTTCTTACCTTTGGACAGAGCGAGGCCAACTTTTTCCCCCTGTTTCCATTCTTTGTGCTAAGCTAAGTTAGCCACCTGCAGGCATTAGCTTCATATTTATCGTACAAACATGAGAGTGGTTTGATCTTCTCATCTACCTCTCGGCAAAAAAAGAAATCCATTCTCCAAATGTCAAGCAATGTCTTTCATAAAAAAGGATAATGTTAGCAGCAAGTCTGTAATGGGGCGCAAAATCTGTTCTCGTGCCGCACCACAGCCCATCACCAACACTGCTACATACAGGGCACACATGGATGGATTACTGGTCTGGCCTACTGGGCACAGCCTCTGCTGGAAGTGACTTCTAACATTACTTGTTGGAAAGTCAATCAAATGACCACAAAGAGATCTAAAATATTGGACAATGACTATAAAGAGACGCAAAATTACTCCAAAAAGATGCAAAATGACTTCAAAGAGACACAAAAAGACCACAAAGACAGGCAAAACAACTACATAGACATAAAATGTTAGACAGTGACTACAAACACTGTAATTTGGTTGTAATTCTGAGGAATACTTGGTGAGAATATTACAAGACAAAAATGCAGAAATCTCCAGAAATATTCTAACTTTGTCATTTAATATTATGTTCATGTAGGACCCTGTGTCTTAAAGAAAGAAGCTACAGAAAAAAAATAAGTTTTTTTTTAGGGCCTTCAAAAGTGGCAAACAGCAGCTTTACATCTTGGCTATCACGAATGGCATTAAGTGGTAACTGTTACTTCATATAGCATGCTTGTGCTTTCCAGTCTGGTTGGTCTGTGAGGCTTTACCGTGTCAAGCCTACCTTGAAATTACATGCTATCCCACCTAAGAGACTTGTTTCAATTAAAAGAAAGACAAGGTTGGAAATGCAATATGTTTCTGAGGAATCGTTTCTGTCCATTTCCTCCTGTGTGCATTGGGTTACTGACAGAAACAGAGGGCAGAGTGTTGCAGTACTGATATGAAAACACTCAACTGAGGGATACTGAAATAACATTAAATAGAAACTTTGACCAGTTCAAATAAAAAGTAGAGGCTTACTGTTGAATTCGTGCTCTGCTGAAGTTTGGTGTTCAGACTGCAGGGGAATGAATGACAGCCATTCGAATGGCAAAGTTGATTGGGTTTAGCTTATCTGACTGGGTAAATACGATGAGATACTACTTATATTTAGATCAAATGTGTCAATACAGCCGTATTTTCCTGGCAAAATTGTGCCAAGAGCAACGTTGATGGCTAAATTCCATCTGTAAAAATATACCTACACTGCATATCCACAACAGGATGGTACGAAAGAATCTTGCCTTCCAACTGTCCAGTACCAGTGTATATTTATATCATCTAGCCCACAGCTTACCCACTTGTGAAGGAGAATACAGCCACTCCATCACTGAGCAGTATTGTGTGTGTTTTTGTGTGAAAGCGAGATAGCGAGAGGGAGAGGGAAAATGTGTGAGTAACTGTGAATAAATGCGAGTGTAACAGGCATGAGCAGGACCAGAGATTCACTGATCATTTTGGGATGCATATGGAAGAGAGGGTGGGTGGAGAGAGTGGAGATGATGAGAGCGAATAATTCTAATTTGCTCAGGGTTGCACAGCAAATATTTTGTTCTGATATGTTTACAAAAATACAGGCTGGTGGAATTCTTGCTGCTGTTTTTTTGCTGCATCCACCAGTGCACTCAAAATGTGACTGTGTCATAACACAATATGCTGCAGCTGCTTCTATGGCTTAGGCATTTTTTTATATGGCCACACAGATATATCCAGAAACATCACGTTTTGGGCGATTGCAGTCTGAAGCCTTATCGTAGCTGGGAGTTGATATTGAAGAAGGACATCAAGGTCTTGCTCTTTGTCCTTTGTAACTAACTTTGGCATGAGAGCTGATGCAACACTGGTGTCTTGAAGTTTGTGTCACACGTCATGTCCCACTGTATCATGAATGACTCAACGAAATGTAGCACTTTGGGAACAACACTCAGTTTGCCAGTGTGTTTTGGCAGCTGTCATGAAAAGGCTGGCTGGGGGTAGGGCATGTTATTGGAGCCTGGTTCAAGGATGGTTCACTTCACATGTGACTTTTCTTTTTACTACAGACTTACAAGTAAATGCATATTCATATTACAGCTTTGTATACAGCATGGTTCCTGTTGTAATGACACATAATGAAGGTGCTATTGCTACTTTAATTTCCCATTAAGAACAAGCAGGTAATTCAAATGTAACTCTAAAATTGTGTTGTTCAGTTTTACGCAATACTTGAGTAACTGGAAGATACAGAAGCTGCATATTTAGCCATGTTTGGCAAAAAATGTGATTGTTCGGAACATACAGTGCAAACAGATGGGCAGTGGAGCAGTGGATATGCTGCCGAAGTGGTTTAAGACATTTCTTTAGACATCCCCCTCAAAATCTTGTCACTACTGTGTATGTATTGTGTTTAAAGAGATATGTGAGGAGGCCACACTGTAACATCATCATTTTATGGGGGTGGCCACAACATAAGCTGAACATGAAAATCCCCCCCCTGATAATAATTTAGAAATAGACCTAATAATAAAGCTTTATTATATAACACATTCCACAGAAATGATGCAAAATACGTGCTTCAAAAAAGATTTAAAAAACACATAATAAAACAGATTCAAGAAATTGGAGCATTAAAACATAAAATAGAAAAAGAGATATTTAAAAAGAGTCTACACACTGTGATGAAGTAGTGAAGAACAGCCGAGCTGGGGGAAAGGTATATTAGGGCGTCTCTTCAGCCTAGCTGAAGAGATGGCGTGCTGGAGATGGCTCCAACTGTAGGACATTGAAAAGACAGCTGGCAGCAGCAGAGAACGGAGCAGAGTTTAAAGTCTGTCCGCTAGTGGATGATTGGCTCGCAGAGGCTGTGGCAAGATTTAATTGCCTGAAGTGAAAAGACTGAAAGCCATTAGTGAGCTGATTAGGCTGGAATCAGAAAACCTAAACAAATAGAGTAAGACAGTATTTCACTTAGTTCATCAGCTACTCTGTCGTGACTACATGCTTTATTGGGAAGTGTTGGTTGTTGCACCTTATTTCTGTCTCACTGTAACCAATCTCATCTTTCCAGATCCTCCCTCAGTTGCCCTGTGTGTTGAGGCACATATTTGAGCTTCTGGTTGGCTGATGCATGGAGCTTCCTTAATCCTTCTTCCTTATTTAACCTTCGCTAAGATTCATTTGTCATGTCAGAGTACACAATGTGCATATGGGTTAATATTGGCTGATTCTGATTCAAATAAACAGCGAGCTTCCACAACAACTCCGCCATCTGTGCTGTAGAGCTTGTAGAGCTTAATAGCTTTTACATTTATTGATGTAAACACTAGGTGACAGGTAGAACATGTCTCTGGTATATATGAAGTGGTGCATCACTTCTAGTAATAAACCTAATCTACATCAGGAAACCCAGGACAAACACTTCACAGTACCCTGTTTAATTGATAAGGTCTTGGAGGTGCAGTACAAGGACATATTACTGTACCATTTCAGAAATAGTCCGCACTAAAACTGAATCTTGGTTGCATTCCTATTATCTTAGTAATCTCAGCATTTGTGCACAAACAGCCTTTTTTCAGTGGTTGAAATGAAGAACATCCGTGATGGCACCTAGCACAACATAAAAAACAGAAGTACACAATCTAAGTTTAATAGGCTATAGCCAGCGGGGTTTTCAGTTTGATTTCTTTGCATCTGCTGTAAGCAGCAGTGAAGCTGTCTGTTCACAGGAGGTGTCTGCAGCATCCTTCAACAACATCGTACACATCAAGCTGGGATCTGAGCCCCCGGGATTTGTGGGGTTTCATCACAAGTTTCCCATTCTGGAGAGGGTCTGAACTGATTCTTTAAAAAAAAACGAAAAGCCGAATCAATCTGAGTTGGTTACCAGCAGTAGAACAAACAATGTGCTTGTTTCTTAAGCATGCCTTTGTAATATTCTGTTATCACAATATGAATTGCAGAAATAATTCTTCTATACCCCAGCCAGCTTTTGAGTCTGCCTTACTGTACGTGTCTTTAATCACTATCAGTTTTTATATTGCTGTCAAGCCTGTGTACGCTCTGACTAAAGCCAGAAAAAAAAAAAAAACTGCGGGATGGGCTTCTCTGGCAACATGACAGTACTGTGACAGCTTGGCTAGAGTAACCCTGATCCAAGGAAACACTGAAGGAAGATGTAACAGAGTGACAGCTTGACCTTCAGACGTAAAAATTGGCAAGGGTCACTGGATGGAACAGGCAGTCAGCACTTGGGTAGCAAGGTCAGTGTGTCGTAAGAGGAGGAGGAAGGAGGATATGAGGGAGTAGTCTTTTTATAGGACCAAGCTTGGCTCAGAACACTCACACCCTGCAGGCTCCTCAAAAGAGTCAATTGAGCGACTGAGTTATGGAGGATGTGGACACGAGAGAGAGAGACAGTATAAGAGAGAGAGAGCGAGGGAGAGAGGGGATGGGGATAGCCTCCATAAGGTTGGACTTGATGTCTTGGCTCACAGGGGATAGATTTTCAGGAGCATAACAGTCCATCTGTGCCCTTACATAAAGTGTTTCCCTGAAGTGGGATTGTGAATTGAGAGGGAAATGCCCTGATCTGCACCGTTCAGCCCGGTGAAAGAAAAGCCATGTGAACCGTAAAAAAACTGGGACCACCCTAAAGGGCATGTGATGACAGAGAGGTATCACGCCTCCCTCCCTCTCAGTCTGCTGTTCTCTTCTTGATCCCTTGCCGTCATCCTTTGCTAGACTTTTTGATTGGCCAATGCAGCACCTTGCACGATGACACTGCATTGCCTTGCAGGAAAATTTGAACCTGCTTCAACTTCTCTGCTGGCCGACCCTGCGTTGTTTTGCCAGAGCCCTCCGCGTTGGCACCCCCAATAGCAGACCCTTTTTATCAGTTGGAAACATGGAAAAGTCAGTTGGACACAGCATTTTCAACCAACTCGGCCAGCGTTCACTTAACCCTGCAGATGCAGGTGATAAATTCTCATAGCAACAGTTGTAATTTCAGCCGACAAAACTGATGGTTGCCTGCTTTTGAGTGGTAAATTTGCCATCGTCGTAAACTACACACATGCCATCCAAGAACGAAATGCTTGACAGGCATTGTAGCACTATGGGGGGCTGGGCTTAGCGAACTGTACATTAAATACACTTGTTTTCTTGGGTGCTTTGGTGCTGTACACATAATGTGAAGTGAAACATACAGTACATCATCAGAAGACTCCATCATACTTACATTATACTTAAATACATACATACTCAACTTCCAGTCTCATTACATCACGATTTCCTGCAGTTTAGATAGAAATGATATTTTTGGACGTATAATAATGTGTAGTGGAAAGACACTGTGCACTCTTCCATTAAAAAAATAAAAGGACTAACTTTCCTGTTATTAAGTTTTGAATTGCTCTATTTTGAATAATCCATGCAGTGAGGGCCAGCAGGATGCCTTATTTTGACGTGTCCTGAGGCTAGAGCAAATCTGTTTGGCAGACAGGCAAGGAGCTGCTGAGAGAAGACAGAGCACCAGGCTGTATTCAGAGACACAATTCATACAAAAATACTCTCAAATTTTCCTTGAAAATATGTAAATGTAATTTATGACTGACCCAATTTAGTTTCTCTAAAGTTTTGTTCTTGAAGACATCTAAAAATCTTTCTCTTTTCAGTCATATTGTGGCAGCGTAGCATTATAAGTTTTTCAAGCACGTTACTTTTCTTATCATCAAAGAGAAAAAAGAGAGGAAGAGTGAAGTGTGAGAGGGGGAAAGCGCTGCTCCCTCAGAAATTGCTTTCATAATGTGACCGTGATGTGACCCTTGTCATCAGTAACGCATGTCAACAGCTCTCCAGCAAATCTATGTACTGTAAAATTCAGTCTGATACCGCTTGAGGACCAGTTGTTTACTGCCACATGTTTATGTGTTTCTAAGGGGCACCGTCTGTTTAAAGCATGGGAACAGGGAAATAGAAGAAAATGAGATAAAACGGGAAAATGGCAAAAGGCGGAAGGAGGTTCGGGCTGGTTACCATGGTACCTGAGCTCAGCGATGTTTCAGAAGTATTAAAAACCCTCACTGAGGGTCCTTTTGCTTGTGATCCAACTCTTCCAGGTGTAGGCTGCTCCTCCTGCAACATCCTGGCAGGATGGGCACCTGGCTGGAGAAACACATCAGCCACCTGAGAAGAGAGAAACATTCATACACAGTGACACATACACACATTCACATCCTGACACACTCATTAGCCAGGTGTACCAGTCTGTGAACGACAAGTTCCTCCTGAAATATTCATGAAAACGTATTATTTTCATCTCTTTGAAAGGAATGTGTCAGATATTATCACAGTGGTAAAAGTCAAGTCAGATATGCATGGAATGTGTAAATGTCATTTCCGTGACACCAGCTGTGGTTACATGCAGATTTTTTTCAGTCTGATTAAAATCCTTCAGATTATAGATTTCAGGTCCACTGTTTACATGGAATGTGATTTAATACGGTCTGGTGTTTACACCAGCCCTACGCATTTGATCGGAACAGCTGTGGGACATGGGCAAAAGTGCTGAATACGTCATGCATCCGTCTTCCTCAACGGCTGTCTTATTCCTTTG
Organism: Xiphias gladius; assembly: GCF_016859285.1. Lineage (NCBI taxonomy): Eukaryota > Metazoa > Chordata > Actinopteri > Istiophoriformes > Xiphiidae > Xiphias > Xiphias gladius. The sequence continues at coordinate 22,201,824 of NC_053410.1, forward strand.
GCACGTGGCATCTCAGAACGCTTCGGTGATTTGATCGACAAGAGCAAACTAAATGCATGGAGCAAATGCACATTAATGGTGGAATAATGCTTCAAATGCAAATAAACCATTTTAACTAATCGCTCTCCAGCCAGTGGAGGCGTTTGAATCGGCATTAAAAAGTTTATTGTCTTATTTATCGTCTGCTTTTATCTATAAATTAATTATTATAAATATCTGTTGTCCACAGATGCTGTAAACTGTATGGAGAGTTTTGTCACATTTTATTGTGCATTTTGAGCATTTATGATGCCGGATGCCATCGTGTGTGTCTGTTTTTGTGTGTGACTTCTTATCTAACAAATTAGTTAAGGTAAAAAATAACTTTTGTTTGAAGATACTTTAGTATGTTCTAACAAACAGGCCTCTGACCTTCTTTCACACAGTCTGCTCCTTCCTCTGCCGTCTTCTTTGCAGGAAAGTTCTCCTTACGTTCTGGTCTGGAAAGTTAACAGAGTGACAACACATAGGCTCCATCCTCGAGAGCTTAAAAAGATTCACAGTAATCCACTCATTATATTTTCAGCTGTCTTATACAAATATAAATGTAATAGTCAGCCTTTGAGCGGTGCTACGTTAAAGGGCAATTCCCTGAGATTGAACTAAAGGGCAAATAGCATAAACCATAAAAACAAAGCCCCAAACTAAAAATAGACAAAGGTATGTGGACAGGAGTGTATTGTTAAAGTGTAGTGGTAAATTACTTTTGGGACATTGGATGGCCAGAGGTTGATTCACGGTGTTACCATTAGAGAAAGGGTTGTTTTAATCACGTCATCCAAACGATATTTGATTTTTGATGCTCTCCGCTGAGCCCGAGCCTCTTTTAGGGCATTAAGACTAATTTGACCACCAACCCGATTCACAAACACACTTGAAAGAAAAATTCCCAGAGAAAAGTGCGACTCTTTTTCCAAACCTCCAAGATTCACAGTGATATATTAACTCCTACTGTTGACTTGAAGCCTAAAACAAGTGACATATTAAAGATGGAAAGAGAACATTATCACATCTGATCTGTTCCTCCAAAGTTAATACTGTAATACGGTACTAGCTGATGAGAGCCATGACTCCTGTATCTACATTCAGAAAGGGAAACACGAGCAGATGTAATTCACTTCAACACAACTCTATTGTACAGTTTACCTGTGTACTATATGTAATACATACACAAGGAGGGATGGGTGGGCGGTGGGGAGTGAAGGGTTGGTTAGGGGGAGCGGGTAAGGGGTAAGGGGTGGGGGAGAAAGGGGTAAGGGGTGGATAAAGGGCAACAATGGGGGCGGGGGGAGTGCTGAGTGGGTGAGGTCGGAAAGGAGAAAGGGGTGGGGGGTTCAGGGAGAGGGATGTTGTGCTGTAGCTAACCCCTGTTCTTTTTCTTCCCCCTCTTCTTCTCTGGCTTCTTCTCTTTTTTCTCATTCGTTAGTTTATCTTCACTCCTCTTTGTCTCCTCCTCCATCTTCTCTTTGTCTTTGTTCTCCGTCTTTTCTTCCTTTTGAGTCTTGTTCTCCTCCTGTTCTTTTTGTTCTTTCCGAGCCAGCTCCTGTTGCAGGCTTGCCTCCAGCGCGTCACACCTGGTCTTCCACTGCTCTTCACTCCGCTCAAGCTCTTTATCTTTTCAGGTGAGCATGGCCAGGCAGCCTATGTGAGCTTTTGTGCGAGCCTGCCTTTTTCTGGTGACTCTTTTGAGGAGCTCATCTTTTTGTCCGAGCTGCTCTTTGAGCTGGCTCTCCATCTGCCTCCGTCCATTTTCCAGCAGGTTAACCTGCTCCTTCAGAGCCTTGTTTTTATCTTTCAGAGACTTTATCTCACTGACTGCAGAGTAGAGGGCGTCTCTGAGGCCCTGCACAGTGTCTTGCAGCTGCACTGCAGATGATCTGTACTGCTTTGGCCGGTAAAGGGGACCGCTAAACTGCATTGGCCCAAATGCCTGAAAAATACAAATATACATGTAGTTTGCGGCTAAAACTCCAGTCCCACATTAACAAAACCTGTACTCATTTGAATCTACTATAATTTCAGGACAGGACTCCTTCTCTCCTCAACAAAGAGAAACTGCACTACAACTGCTATATCTTAGTGTATTCATTTCACTCTGTTCCTACTGTTAATACTGTTCATATTGTATATATCTTGTGGTATTCATATAAACCCCTCACTGTTATTTATATATCTCTGTACATTTGACTGCTTTTTGCACTTCTGGTTAAAGGCTAAACTTCTTTTTGTCTCAGTACTTGTACTCTGTGCATTGACAATAGAACTGAATCTAATCTAATCGATTTTATGAAAACCGAACCTTTTTTGAGACCACAGTGTAACTCTTGGGCTGTTTTATTTTTCTCATTTTTTTCTCATTGCTACCAAATTACTACCGAAATAATGTACCATCTGTTTTCAGTTCCAGTTGGGTTTGTTTGGGGTTAAGTTTGGTTTACTGTATATTATTTCTAGTGAAACTTAAGGATAATGTTTGATTCAAGGTTTTTAACCAGGTCTCACACACATAGTTAGTTACTGTATGTTACATTGCAGATTTAACCTCCATTTTTAATCCATTGATTAGAGACACTGACATCAAGAGTAATCTGTTTTGGCATTTTGAGAGAGAAAAAGACACGTTTGGTAAATATTCCCCTCAGAAAAAAGGGCTTCAATCATTAAATCCTCTTCATCTTTATGTATTTTTATCAAAATATATCAAAAGTACTTTTTTTTCAATGTGGCCGGATATGAGAAATTATTAAAATTGTGATGCATTAACTCAACAAACTGTTTGAAAATGTATTGAAGCTTTAGACAAAATATGAATAAATAATAGGGAATAGTAGGCAAGCCTGCAGAGGCACGGTGATGAAAATAGTTTCTCCAGGTCAAATGAGAAAATCTTCCCTGGTTTCTTTGTCTGTGTATTTCCGCTCAGTGAACATACTGAATGGCAACTAAGGGGAGCAGTCGTACTTTGCATTTGAAACTCAACTTGAAACTGCATCATAGTTTCAGAGTTGTAGAACTTTCCGACGGAGTTGTTGTTCAAGTTACTGATGTTAAAATCGTAGATGTAGATATGGGTTGTCGTTGGACTGCAACAGTTGATGGTTTGTTTTCACCAAAGACAGAGACAGAGCTCAGCTCAGATTTCTGAGGATAAATGAAGTTTTCTGCAGAGGCAGGTTCCAACCAGGACGTCCATTATTGTGGAGTGATTTCTACAGTGGTGTTTTGATGAAAAACATTCACATCATTTGTTTTAGTTCATCAAGATTCTAACAAAGCTCTCGATGGCATTTTACAACTGAAAGTGGCGATGACACGATGTTTCCTGGTCTGACCCCCCAGTCAGTATCTTGTCTGACTACTCACACATCCTGGTCCCACATTGTTAATGACATATAACAAATCAGTGAACACAAAAGCTCCATAAAGTGCAAAGACTGTAAACTACCAAAAGGGCCCCTCACTGACTGTTGATAGAACCGTACTGTGTACTGTATATCAATATCTTAGGATCCATTATAAAGAAACTGTTTATATTTTTACAGTGTTTTCCTTTTACAGATGTCAGGCAACTAGATCAGTGGTCAGCAAATAGCGGGTTGTGGGCTTCAAACAACAACAACAACACCTTTCATCCAGCCATAAAGCAGGAGAGTTTTTATGTTGTGTGGAGAGCCCATCATTTACATCTCAGGTCTCCCGGTGGAACATAGAAGATACATTCACATATACTGACACAGTAAGCCTCTATAACTCTGTTGGGAAAAATGTCAGGAAAAATTGTGTCTGTCCTCAGATACAATCTGAAAACAATCAGTTATTCTTGAATAAATCAATTGCTCTCCCCCATTGAACAACGCTGTAAAAACTGGCCCATGGTCAAACCTAACTGCTGACTCCTGGTATATGAGGGAAGAAATGTTAAAAAGAAGTCTGAGATCATTTGGAAATAGTGTCTCGGTTTGTCCATGAAAATGCACAGTAAAAAGGAATCTTGGACACATTTCTTTAAATTTATGGGATAATAAAATGTGGGTTTAAGTTGGATGTGTATGTTGAAAAACATAAAACAAATGTGTGTATCAAACGTGTATCATATTTTTCTTTTAATTATATTTTAGAATTCTTAAGCATCACTATCACTTTCCCGTCTCAGATTTTTGGACCCAACTGTATCTGCTATTTGAAAATTATTAAGAAAAATGGTCAGAAGAAAACTGAGAACATATTGTGTTATTAAACACACTCACCATCCTGAGCAATGTCACCCTTTAAACCGCACAGAGCTCAAAGTCTGTTTGTGCTCAGTTAAGTTCTGGCATTCTGCCTTTGGCTGTGGAAACTGGATGCTTCCGTTCAGTCCCAGAGGAGGACAAGAATTGTCTCCTGTGTGCAGGCGCATCTTAAAAATACTGTAGGCCCCGGGGCTACAGGCGTTTTGGAGTCATTCCACATAATACAAAGAAGGGCTTTATCCATTTATCCTCAATGCATTCTGACGGCAATACTACCACCAAGACTGTGCGCTGCAGTGCTCTAAATGGTGCAACATAAGAGCTACTGGACTGGTGATTATTAAACGTGTATATATTTTGCTCTACTCTACTGTGTTCTGATCATAGCTATGCACGAGAAACCTCAGTGACTTCCCAATATTGTTCATGGTGGTACTGCAAAACTTTCAATTGTATAATATTATAATCTATAATATTGTTGTGTGTTGGGGATAGGCGGTTGGGCTTAGCTTCCCAGTATGCTCTGAGGCAATGTGTTTATGGACATAGCTTTAAGTTAAATTGTGTTTTAACTGATCACAGATGTTATTTGGTACAGAGTCATCAGCGGGGGTGGAAAGATTACTGGAATACTGTATTCAAGTAAGAGAACTGTTACTTAAAAGAGTTTTTATTCAAGTCAAAGTAAAATTACTTGTGTAAAAATTATACAAAGAAAAAAGTACAAAGTAAGTCATTTATGATATACTCTGAGTAAACTTTACTGCATCACATTTTTAAGAGGGGGAAGGGGAGGAGTAAAATGTTATATGTGATAATAACAATATATGATAAAACTATTAAATTAAAGAACATCTTTAGGCTACCAGGGCTATATGCATTGGTATTTCAATGCATATACTCCGTTCACAGGTGAGAACCGCACCGAAAGCAACCAATAAATTCCATTCAGGCACTGATAATTACAAGTCTATGGACATCACAGCAGGAGCAATATTAAGCAACACAATTCAAATAGCTGACACTTCTTGTACAATTAACAGCGGAATAAAGCAGCAGAAAATATGGAGATGTATTAATAACATAAACTCCACAGCTATTGCAACCGACAAGCACAGAAAAATGCTAACTTGCTCGGCAGGGCTGTAGTTGTTGATGCTCTCCTCTGTACAGCGAGTTACAATAATCAGTCATTTGTTGCTCTCACCTGTCCGACCGTCACTCTGTGAGTCTTGTGACGTCCTCCACCATCTGCTCTAAATCCAGCTTCTCGGCTAGTTCATTCTCAATGCAAAGGATAACCAGTTCACTGTTACTGTTCACTGTTCACTAAGCCTCTCATGTCTCACTGCGCTACTCCAGGTTTTCAGACACTGAGCTGAATGAGCTCTGCATTCACAACAGGAAGTATCAAAAACAGCAGAAAGGTGGGGCACACCTCACGGACGGTAGAAGTGAATGTAGAAGTCACAGCTGAAAAATTCCACCACCAGTATAGAGTGCTGCAGGAATGAGTCCTAAGACCCAGAAATAACTTAGCATTGTTGCACATCCGGTTTCATCATCCCGAAGTCGATGGGTTTTTGAAAGGGTTTTTGGTTAGATGCCCGAACTAAGGTCTGTTGTTAACACAAGCTCACGACATTTTCGCGTTTTATTCTACAACATAAAATATATCAGAAAATACCCCACTCTTGATTTTTGAAAGCTTTTACATGTCTTAAAAAAGGCGGTTGCTAACAAGTGGTTAAATTAGACTGCAGAGGTTGTCGGGGACATTAAACGTCGTCACGCCACATACAAAAAATGATCTACTCACCAGTCCGCCATTAAGGCCAAATGTTGTCTATACTTGCTCTATTGCAAACTATTACCAACTTTCGAACGGATAATTTCAGGAAGAAATTCAGTTCAGTTCATTCACCCAAAATATTTGTTCTTTTGAACGAAACATTCACAAATGACACAAACCACAAGTGTTTGATGAACTCCCTGAAGATGGATCTTTCACGTCTGTTCAGTGCAGTAGTTGCTCTTAATCAAGCAACACCTTAACAACGACACCGATAACAAGCCAAGTGGACATGGAATGGACAGTGGACAATTTTTCTTTTGAACGGTTTATGAAAGGTTTAAACTACCCCTCTGCAACCAATTAAAATTTCAGTCAGTTTGGGCCTGTTTATTCTAACTGAGGTGTTTATATGGAGCCTTTTTATTCTGTTTGGGCTTTTAAACCGATTATAATCTGACTATTAGGCTCTAAGTAAACATACCTACTGTGTGTGAAGACCATATTTATTTTTATTGTCATTGCTTACAGTTTATAGAATATTAGGTGCCCTGCTTGAAAATGACCAAGGAATGTGTTTGACATTTCCAGCTGTGATGAATTTGCATGCAAGAAGGATCTACAGCTCTGGGAATACCAGCATAAATAATATGAATGAATATTTAAAGGTGAGATGAAAACATCTGTTTCTCCTGGCCATTTTAAACATTGAATCACACAAAAACAGTTCTATCAAAAAGTGAAGAACGGCTCACTTCAAGTGCAATACCTGTACCCTCATGTATCACTCCTGTCCACATCATTCATATTTTTACATTTGTATAAACATATATCTCATATGTCTTATGCATAAGGCAGTAAACTCAATAAGCCAGGTGAAAATTCTGGTATGAAATAACATGAAACGTAATTACTATTCAGTTTGCATTGCTAGAGATGTCCTTTTTTATAAGCTATTGGGCTACAGCTCAAGCAAATTATATGTCAGTTAACATTAGATAACAGCAAGAGCACCAAAGCCATCAAACCCCATTTGGTTAGAGATTAATCTTGCTGCAAACATGTCACAAGTAAACAGCCGTGCTGCTACCAAGCTTTATATGATCCAGAAGATTAACAAACAAGACCAGGACGAACAAGATACCTTGCCAACATAATGGCATCAAACCGCCAATCTAAATGCAGATAAACAGTTCACCTGTGAGGAGATTACAGTCCATCACTCAGCAGTTAATTAATAAGCAGTCACTTGGTGGCTAATCACAGTTCAGTTTAAAAGGTAGGGGTCAAGTCCTTATACTGTACCCAATTACTCATTTCCATTTTCCACCCTAGTGTCTCATTTAACGATGAAATTCAAGGATTTCAATTACCAACCAGTTCACCAGACCATTTATCTTACCCCAGCATCAGGAAAGCAATAGTCTGTAGAGAGGCACAACTCTGGAGAAACAGTCACTTGTGATTAGGAGAGGCTATTTACCATGGACGGTAATACACCAGCTAAAGAATATGTATGTCATTAAGCATGAATTATAATTCAATGGGTGAAGTGACTTAATGTGCAGTTATACCTATGAATATGAGATGTGGTTTATGTTCAGGCCAAGCTGTACCGAAACACTGTCAGGCGGTGGAAGATGGAGATCAAAGTACAACCATCGTCTGTCTTTAAGTGGTTTATTGATGCCTGTAAACGGGCACCCAGAAGGTGGCTACTCACAAACAACCCCCTGTCAATTTGCTGAGAGGATGGCTTTGAGAAGGAGGTGTAGGAACCTCTTAACAAGATCAATCAGCTCCCTCCCAGCAATCTAAATGGAAACAATACTCAGAATCTATAGGCATACCGCAGTCCCGTGAGGCTGTAATGGTCATTACACAGCAGAAAAGGAGCTTGGATGAAAAATATTATATAGATGAAAAATGGAGAGCTTTGGCAGCTTTCGTTATTCTTAGATTGTTACTATTAGAGGGGCAAAAGTTTAAAGTCAAAAGGCTTTATTGTGTTGCCATGGATACCACAAGCTCTAAAATGTTGATCCATCCATTCAATCAATGCACATTTCCATCTAGTACTGTTATACAAATATTAGGAGTTACAAGTGGATCTTGATAAAAAGCTGATAAGCTAACTCTCCCGTCCAGTTCCAGTAAACCACGATGGGAAACCTTTTGGAAAATGTGATAGAAACTAGAGTCTCCTCATCAGCCCACACATATCTCATATTTTGGTTTTGTTTCGTTTAAATGATTTATTTGCTAAGTCTGTTTCCATGGCACTTTGTCACATTTTGTTTTTATCCATGCACACACTTTTCAGCTTTTCCAACTCAGCCAATTTTTCACAAATTGAAAATGCACATAAAAGTAGGTGGGTGGAAATGGACAGAGTGACACTTTTCTGAAAGTCTGAGTTATCTGCTGCAGATACTGTAAATAATGTTTGCAACTGTCTCATTACTTTGAATAACTGAGTAATAACACTGGTGATAGTGTTCTTTTATAAAACCCTCAGTGCAGGATCCAACTGAGTTGCCATTTCATTTCACTTCATTATTCAATATGACATAGCCTAAATGTTAGCCATATTCTTGGGAGGTCGGTTATTTTGCTCAAACTAATCAGCACTAAAAGATATACTGGACACCTACACATTTTTCACCTCAATCAAAAGAAATATGCAGATTTAACAGTTGTTTCTGTATAGCTGTGTAAATTTCATCCAGTTTTGTCACAAATTTCTACTATTTTTCTGTTTCCTTTTTTCTGGCTCGGGCACATGAAGACGACACGCCCGCTCTTAAGTCTACTTAAAAAGCTCTAATTGGCCCAGGTGTTTTTCCAACAGGGAAACAACGAGTACAACACCAGACGTACTTGAGTCACTGAAAAAATCTGAGATGTGGGCAGAAGAGTGACATCTCTACTGTGGCTAAAAATACATCTGGTGAATGAACAGTGCTGTTCGTCTTCCCTGCAGTTCACTGTACAACTGGTCAATCACTTCTCAATGGCTCCTCAACCTCCGTCAGATACATTAGGGCTTTTTAATCAGTCTGTTGAGCAACTGTAGTAAAATTTAACACTAAAACTGTCTAGTGATGATTTAAGTTTTCTAGGAAAGACCTCGCCGGAGAAGACAATTTTTATTTTTCTATGAGTACAAGATAATCACACCATAAACCATAAAATAACCAACAAGCATAGTACAGTTCTTTGGTTTCTTGTGCAGTATTTATGAAATGTGAACAAAACAGCAATCTCATAGACATCAGCAGATTTTAAAACTGTGAACAAATTCGGGTCTATAGCCTTGAATTATAGTGCTTAGAGCACCTATAAAGTCTGTGCATTCATCTTACAAATCTACATGAAAGCATAACTTACAGCATGCATTAAAATATATGCAGCAATTCAGCTTGAGTGCAACGCAGTGCTTCCGTTCAACTTGATATAAATGACTAATCTCTGTGGAGTGCAACTAAATCAGCAAATACATGCTCTGAAGGATTGGGCATCATGTCAGTTAGTGCTAAGTATGCATCCAGGGTGCCATCAAATCCAATCCCCACACTGATGATGTTGAACAAATCAGTGACCTTCGTCATCTCCAATGAGAGTGTGAGCAGTGAGTCAATACCCTAATTAGCAGTTTGAACACATGCTTGTGTAGATAAGAAACTGCATGTCTGACGGTCCAGCTCTGACAGGCCGTATTATTTTCAAATGCCAAACTGTTTAAGCTAGCAGATCGGGAAACCACGTCATCCTAAAAGTGTGTATGCGTAGTTTGCATAGTAGGACACTGGAAGAGTGCAGTGCAGAAAAACTGCTGGGTACAAATTTAAAGGAGATACGACATTAACTCACTAAGTGTCACAAAATCAGATTACAAAATCTCGAGGGAATCAAATGTCCAAGCAAAGAACCTGTAAATGATTTATTGCACATAATGACTCAGCATTACATAGGGAGGGGGGTATTCTGTGCCAAAACTTCTATGAGGTGTAACAAATGCGTCCAAATGCTCCACAGCATGATATACGCCACTAATTACCCCTATCTAATAGAAAACCTGATTCCTAAGGGGAGATGAACATCAATATTGATGTATGAATGAAAAGAGACGTCATTAGAACATTAGTTTGCCTGATTTTTCTTTGGACAGTCAGTTGATTTCACATTAATAACCAACTGATTAATTGCCCAAAAGGCTTTGAAATGGACACCTGGGAAGGGCTTAGAATTTAGCCCGAGGCTCATTATCCAATCAATTACTTTTGTTACTGTATTCCTTTTTTAAAAAGGAGGCCTTTGGTTTTTGACAAAGTAATTATACCCACCTCAACGTGTGTTTTCTCAGCAAATGCACAGTGAATTTTTCACAGTGATGCATTCATTTAAATCACTAATACCTACAACTCTTTAAAATTCTATGCTGATTGGCTTGTATCTTAAATGTGGGTGGTCCTGTTGATTAGTTGCAGACACCAAAGTGGTGCAGAAAAGACTTGTAGTTACCACTCTGTGAATATAGTGTGTAGGCTTGTGTACATTTTTGGATATGTTAGTGGCTAGTGGAATAGCAATGTCGTTCTGTTGGTTGGTCGGCCGGTCAGTCCACATCTTTGGAACTTTGCGCATTTGGTACAGACGTTCATGGTCCCCGGAGGATGAAGCCTAACGATTTTGGTGAACTTCTGACTTTTTCTCTAGCGCCAAATGTTTCAAAAACTATTGGTGGGATTGCCATACCTGACCAGATACCTGTTGAAACTAAGGACATTTCCATCAGCCTCAGCTACACCTTGTGCTAGTGGTTATCATTGTAAACATTGTACCTGCTTAGCATCAACATGTTAGCATTGTCACTGTATGTTAGCATGTTGACATTAGCATTTCACTGTGCCTAAACAGAGCTGTTAGGATGCTCTGAGTCTTAATTTCTCAGGGATGTCGAGTAGTGTGGCATGTGGAAGAGCGATGGTAGCGTCTGATTGGGAAAATAGTTTTAATTCTGACCAGTGTAAGCCAGTGCACTAGTTGCAGGTCATTTTAATGAGCCTGTCAAAGCTACATAACATCGTGCTAATCCAATAGCATCTTACCCATTTTTAGACCAAATTGATTTCTCAGGCCAATTTGCTCAGAATCTTAATAAAAGCCTATTTCTGAGTTTTACTCTCTACTGCAGTACAGTCTGTTGTAAACATACGATTAAAAAAAAATCGCCTCTCAATCATAGATGAAGTCATTTAGCTTTGAATCCAAAAGCAAGACATTTTGAACCTCTATATGTATCCAAATGGTAAAGTATAATGGGAATTGCGTGTATGTAGGGCAACAACCGGTCTGTGTAATTTGGGCTGATGTGATCACTGTTTGGTTGCTGCCATTTTTGTGTATGTGGACTTTCCATGTGCAAAATGTTGAATTATTTATAACAATTTGAGAGTTGCTCAATAATTAATTTGATCCTACTGATTTAACATCTTAAGGTTATGCTGGTGTTGTGGGGATATTTAGAGATGTTAGAAGTTATCCCATTAGGGGGGCAGATAATGCAAAGGAGTTTGCTCCACACAATGACTTTGATTCATTATGAATGAGAGGTGAATCATGCATGTGCATAGCTTGACGCAAAAAAATACTTTTCTAGACTATTTGATATGTAAATGCTTGTTATCAAAAACCCACCCACTCGAAGAGGCTCTAGGTATTAATGGCAGTGTAATATATCACACTTCAAATGTTTTGCTTTTCAAACGTTTGCCTGATCAAATGTATTTTATCAAAACACTTAGCAGAATAGTTTTGTCTATGGAGTTCAATTCAACACTGTGAGATTCCCACTAGCAGCTGTAAAGCTGGGTTGTTAAAGATTTAACGTAATCAGCATGCTCCTCTTTAATTTTCTTTTCTGCTTAGAAAACAGCCTCATTATAATTTCTAAGCACTTGAATTAAATAATAAACTAAAAAAGGGCTCATAAATCTGTTCTGACTCATTTTGTTTATCTGAATGCATGTTTACATTGAGCATCCTGGTGTGAAACATAAGAGTAAGCCTTTTGGGTTTTGGCTTCTATTCATCTCTGGAAAATGCTGGGGTGATTAATGTTTTTCACTGCTGGTGGTGCATTGTTTATCTTTGTTCTCCACCTTAGTGTGCATCAGCGCCGATGACAAGATTGTGTCATGTGATTATATCCTCATTAAATGTAGCTAGTGTCTGTGCACTGGTCCAAAGATAACTCACAGACACAGCTCATGGATCATCACTTAATGGCATTTCAATTTCCTTTCTAATTTTACAAGAGACCATGACCCAAACATATTCTAGCAAAATAGTATTTATGATTGTGTGTAAACAGAAGCAGAATGGAACTAAAATCTGCTATTGAGCCCTAAGTGGAGCTTAACATTTATTCATTGGATTGAACTACAACTCACTTTCCAGTTATTTTAATGAAATTCTGAAAAGAGTCCAGGCTTGTTGTTCATGTAATCCTAGACAGTTAAGCCTTTCTTTGTGAATATGATGCATTTCTAGAGCAGCTCCACTGACGGTGAATTAAAGTCAAATATGTTGTACACAGTGAAAATGCCCTGGTTGTTTTTCCCGGGATATTGGCATATATTGTATTTTATAACTTCAGGTAGACATTACCATTGTGGCCATTGTAGACTTTTATCAAGAGCTTTCCATGTTTGCAGATATTAACTGAAGTTTATGAGATTATAGCCATATAATATACTGTATCAATTAGGATTAGGCATAGAATTAAATTACAGAAAAGACTCTTGTAAACTATAGAGCAGGACAGGTGTATTGTTGTAACATATTGGATGACATCCTGAACAAACACATTTAGCATTTTCAAGATCCTATTCATCATCATACAGAACCATCTGTGTTGGCCAGGTTGCCTGGCTACTGGATTTATGAAGCCAGCCACTCCCTCTTTTGCTATGAATTGATTATATCACTGACATAAAGAAAACTACTTGTTCTGCACTTTGATTTTTAGAAAGTAGATTGCGCATGTTTGGACTCATACTGTTTCCATAAGCCTTTATAGGTGACATAACGAAATGGGTGTGCCACTGATTTGTTTTGAGAGTGTGTAACTACAGGTATGAAGCCCTGATACAAAAAGATTGCTTCATAATCCTGAGACATGTTTTAAATATTTGTATACATACACCTGACTAAATCTCGCCAGGCCAAATCTTGTCCACAGATATGTTGCTCTTAATCACCTCTGCTATATTTACTCACATTTATAAGCAAAAGCATCATATGACATACATTTTAAACAACAAATAAAAGCACCAACTCAAACCAATAAGTAGGTCAAGTGACAGAGGAAAAATCTCTTGCAGAAAATAATTATATATTTCACATTTAAAGCCCTCCAAAGGGTGACTATTCTCTTTGTATGTATTTTTAGACAGACCCCACAATGAACTGCTTAACAAATTTGCTTCAGGGCCACTAAGGAGCTATCTACGCTGCTTTGAAATACTGGCAGGTAATACATGATTCTGTCAATTAAACCGCAAACTAGGAACCCCAAGTCCATAATAGGAAGAGAGCCACAGTAATTCACTTTGCCTGACTACTTTGTCCCTTCACATCAGTAGCAGTATTTGGTTTGACCAAGTAAATTATATTTGCACACTGAGTGGCCTGATTTCTAATGATGCACTTTGAAGTTAACAAACGTTGGGACCAAAAGCATGAGGAGGTGCTTCTTGTCCCCTTGTCTGTGTATGTGTGTGTAGGACAGAGAGAGGGAGAGTGAGAGAGTGAGAGCGATGTCATTTGTAATTTTTTTTATATTTGTACTCTTTTTAGTTTTTTATGTATATCTTTTCCCCAAATGCAAAATGTATGTAAAAATTTAGCTAAAATATTTGATTTCATTGTAGAGACTACAAGGGTTTTTTTAAAAACGCTAACTAGTAGGCAGAGTCAGTGTTGTATAATGCAAATCTTTAACAATTGCAATACACTTTTATGTCAATTGTTCTAAAGCAACGAGTGTCATCCCTTTTTGTCCCGTTTGTTTACCGTAGTTCAAGCCCGGTCTCCAGTTGCCTAGTAACGCTCCCTAACTACAAACACGGTGGAATAGTTAAGCTCTAGCATTTCTGTCCACACATGCTGTTGTTCATTACAACAAACTAATGAAGAATTGTCATATAATTTTTCTACTTGTTTGACAATTTCGCATTTTTGTTGACTAGTTAGTTACACATACCTGTACAGTTTTAATGGGGTAGCGCTAAAACCGTCTGTTACTAGTTTCACGTTAGCCAGCTAACGTTAGCTGACAGACACAAATAATTAATAAACACGAATTAGCCAGTTAACCTTCACTAGAGATGGACCTGGATATTCGTCAGTATCTATCCAAGGCAAAGGAGCAACAAGGTTTGTTGTGTAATAATTCAGGGGTAATTACAGCTGTAAGAGTTGTGAAAGTAAGCTATCGACATTTCATATACGTAGACTCTGGAGCTCTGCAGTCAGCCTACCATTTAATCACGGACATGGCAGCAGCTGGAAGCAGTGGACGAACACCAGGCATTGCCCCAGAGTTGTACGTTGCGTGTGCGGAAGCAGCCCTACAGGTGAGACTTTTAGGCAGGGGTGGCTCATCACCATATTGTCAGCAGGGCCGTACCCAGGATTTTTAAATATACTGAGAACACCAGAAGCAGCCCCTGGATAACAGGCTCTGAATCACTTGATTCATGAAGTGTGCCTGATGACATGGGAACTGGCGGACTTACTTGTATTTTATGGTGGTTTCCTGGGAAAAAATGTCATTCAGAAATACTATCAATCTTATATTCACCCTTTATTAGGATAATAAAGGTCACAGTGCTCTAGCAACAGCACAGTATGCTGCTTTTATTGAGAGGGGCTGGTTTTGTTAGTAAATACCTATTACTGTGATGATATGTAGGCATCTTCTGTGGTGGTTCCTGAAATATTATTAACATAACTGGCATGTTGAGAGGATTTTGTGGGTTTGACTAAATAAAGCAGGATTTAGATCATTATGGGGCTGTTGGTTGATTAATGCAAATGCTTTGTTGTGGATACAATTACTAATGTAGAAAATCATGGAAATAAAATGTCTGCAGAACCCCTGTCCTAGAGGAATCCTATCATAGATGTCATTATGTCACTGTTTTCATACAGTAACTTTAGTTCACTAAAACTATTTTTTCCCAGTAGGGAATAGTAATGAATATTCACTAATGTACACTGAACTGTCCTGGAGCAAAGGAAACATACTTAAATATTGAAACACAGTGATATTCCAAAATGTGATTTGTTCTCTCTTCTTTATATCAAACAGGAAGTTTTCTTAGAGAAAATGCAGTTTGCCTTGAAGTCGTAGGCTCAAGTGAATACTAAAGTAGTCGTCATCCTGAGCAGAACTACATCACGTTTTTCAGTTTTCTCAGGAAGCATGAATATTACTGTTGCATGGACATTTTCTAATACACTCATCTAAAGTTCATTACTGTTTTGTCCTTGAGAATGTCAGTGCTGTTATATACTTTCTCCTGCAAATCTTCAGATACATTGATAAGCCACAACATTAAAACTAGTTTTATATATATATATATATATATATATATATATATATATATAAAACTATGCATATATAGATATATACACACACATATATATATACACAATATATAAGCCATTCTCAACGACAACATCCTGCAATTAAGACAACTTTGTCATGCATCAGATCTCATTTACATTAAGCCATTTCTGAATAGTTTTGATAATGCATTAAACGAAGTGAAATGCTGGTGACATGATATAATAGCAGATAAGTTTGAAATCTTTATTTTGTGTGTCCTTTGTGTGTCTCTTTCTCTGTGTTTTCAGCTGGGTTGTTTGGAAATAAGCACAGTGTGTCTAAAGATGTACTTTGAAGGGAATCTGCAGGCTAATCAATTTTTGTGTCGAGCCTACCTCTGCCAGGGCCAGCTGAAGTCTCCGCCGGCCACTGGGAGTTTGGTGAGGACAGTAAATTGGAAAGATCTCCTCAAAGGGGTTGTGTGTGTTTGCATGTCTGTGCCAATGAGGTATACACACATACACAGTTATTATAGAGATATACTGTACTTATTTGCACTTAAAAATGGAGCAAGAATCCTAGCTTCATAAACAAGCTCTAGGGGTTTCACCATTTTTTCACAATGTGACTCGGTCTTTATGGCATATTGCCCTTATTAAGGCATATTGTCTTTTTACAGTATGTACACGTTAAAGTTTTTCTTAGTCTTTTATCATTCATGGCCTTCATTGAATAACATGTTTGTCTGATCTTTGTAGGTTTGTATGATGTGACACGTCTCACTTCCCCCTTTGCATTATTTTCTATCATAGGAAGACTTTGAAGAGGCTGTGATGTATTTTCTTAAAGCAATTGAAATTTCAAAGCATGAACCAAGGTGTGTAATCTCTCAGAAGTATGCTTGGCTTTGTTCTAACAGTGTCAAGAAAGTTTATCATTTTATGATCTCTGATATTGTTTGCCAATTGCACCGGTAAAAACATGTAATGAACGTGAACTGTTCACAACAGTGAATGTTTTGATGTTATGAGGGTTCAGTCTGCTGCACAGAAATATTCTGGGACATGAAGGTCTAAAAGAACAATTCTGAAATATAACATGATTTTTCATGCTTTGCTCTGACCTTTTATTCAAAAGTGGAGGATATTCAGCATGTATTCTTCTAAATTGTAACAGTTTACCGGAAGCATCTGTGAGCAGGGTAAAAGGGGTGATAGATATAGGTGCAATAATAGAAATTGTGAAGGACAAGGTCCCTTGTTCTTTGCACTGAAATATGTGTTTGGAAATATTGGCTTAGCCTGTGCAAGCAATCAGCACTGAATCTCTTTGCTAATGATTTCATAACCTGTCAATAAAAAGGGCTGAATGAGCAATCCCAATTATAACCAAAGGGAATTCATATCTAATACATCCAGTCCAGACTAATGCACAACGCAATATCTGCTGAATAAGTTAGCAGCACTCAAACAGTCTGTTCAAACAATTTTCACTTAAACAGGGCCTTGACTTCATATATTTATTTATTTCACACAGAAAGGCCTACAGGGTGCTCCCCTGTGTCTCATTGGACAATGGTTAATCCACACACATTTTCAATTCACAGGACTACACCATACAGAGTTAACACTTGGTCTGAATTGAGTTATACTAAAAGATGAAATGGCTTGCATGTGCATCATATAAATAATGCAGTGTTCTGTGTTTTCTTCTTCTGCATGTGGTTTGTGCCTTACAGATACCACTTCATGGTGTACAATGCCTCAGTGCTATATTTCCAGACAGTGCGTCCTCTCCTGCAGCCAGGGAGGTGCCTCCACCTGGTTCCCTCCCTCAGGCAGGTGGTCCAAAGTCTGGAGGAGGTGGCAGACCAAGACCACAGCTGGAGGGCTGAACTCATGATGCAAGTGACCCCGCAATGCTCTCTTACTTCCCTTTCATGAATAGGTCCAGTCCTGATTCTGTCCAGTATCATGCTGCATTCATAGAGATGATGTACAGAGTTAATTAACCAGCAGTTCGTTTATGACCACAGCTTTATGGTTCCCCAATTTATTGACTGCCTTCTTCTCTTCTATAGAATGGAGAATCTTATCATGTTCTGCCATGACACCTCCAGCACAAATGTTAGTTTTATATTTGATTAGAGGATGTAATGTACTGAACATATTCATGTACAGTATAAAGTCAGTGTTACAGCCAGCCAGGGTGTTAATAGGATTTGGTACAGTATGTCTAGCATGCCTTGAATTTATAGCTGAGTACCATCCAATGAGATGTGGGGGCCACCATATATGACTACCTTTCAAAACTCACTATGCCACTACAATAATGCAGTGCATGGTCTTTGTAATATTTTGTTCACACTGACCAGCACAGGGGCAAACAAAATATGTGAAACACCTTTCAGTATAATGCAATGCAATTCAACAACACCACAGTGTGAACAAAAACTGAACATTACAAGCATAATACAGGAAGAGGAATCATAAAGGAAGGGATGTTATATTTGATTGCATTGCATTGTGTTGGATGTACAAGTTAGGTGTATGTACAGTAATTAACTGGGAGCTTAGTGTATAGTTCAGTGGAGACTACTGTAGTAAAATTCACATCATGACACCATTTCCATATTTTGTGGAAATAGCCCAGTAAACCTTGGAGTCTGCAAGACACTATTCATTCACAGTCAAATATAATAACTCCATGTTGATCGCTGTTTCTATTCAGGCACTTGATCAAATGTCTTGTCGACTCTGGGAAAATGGAGGATGCTGCAAGTTTTGCCAAAGTTACAGAAGAATTGATCAAGTTACACACCCCACATCTCCATCCAAGACTCTTTATGTTACTGGTAAACAGCATTTCTTTGTCACTTACTAAAATGATAAGATTTTGGAAATTTGTAGGAGGATTCATTTTTTGAGTTTACATATCCAATGAAAAACAAGAAAAACAACTTTGTATTAACCTTTGTGACATACATTTTTAACATAGTTAATGAGTTTTTATCTTTCAATGTATCTGAAAACCTAAAAATCACTAAATATGGAAATACATCTATCACATCAATTATAAGTAATTGTCTTTACTTTAGCCCTGGCCCTAGTTTTAACCCATTCATAATTCCCCATTCAATATTGCTAAAATCTACACCTGTCCTATACCAGTCTAGAAATGAACTAAATTATCTTTGGACTAATATTCATGCAGTTAATTGAGATTAATTTGGAATACAATAGACTTTTTAGTGAAAAATTTTAGCATGATAAAAGTGTGATGTCTATCTTTACTCTTCTCTTCTTAGGTACAACAAAATCTGACAGAGAGTGATGTCCTCATTGAAATGAGCAGGCAGAATACCACCTTAGCAGTCATTTACAAAATACAGGAATTTAAAAAGTAAGCAAAGTTTCTGGAGTGTACTTAAGTAAAGGTTTATTTTTTCTCCTCTGACTTTGCTGCAGGATTGTTTTGCATTGTTATTAAGCCGCCATAATGAAAGCCAATTCCATCTATCTGCAGTTAAGATAAACAAGAAAATAATTGATTGGAGTGTTTACATTTTTAGAAGGCTTCCAGCTAATAATAGAGGCAAGATGAATCATAACTTTTATCACTTATGACTTTATTAATGGTCAAATCAAGGATATGTGTGTGTGTGTGTGTGTGTGTGTGTGTGTGTGTGTGTGTGTGTGTGTGTGTGTGTGTGTGTGTGTGTAAACCTTTCCACTGTGGGATGCCATATATATATATATATATATGTATATCTTCTTAAGCTTTAAGACTTAGAGTGATATTGATGTTTTTGTGATCCCGAAGCTTTAATGATTCAGCTAACTTGTAAGCTGCAAGCATTAAACCAATAGTCCAGTGATCCACTGGCTCTCAGCTTAGCCTGTGGTGTCCCATAATGGACAGGTTAATCTGGCTGCCTGTGTACATTAATAGTATAGCACCATGGATTCTGGTGTAACACACTGTAGTACAAACCCAGCCCCCACCCCTTTTTCTGCAGGCATGTACTCAACATGTCAGAGCTCCTTATGGCTTTTCAGCTCAGCTATAAACATTGACAGCATGACTCAGCCTTACCCGGCCAATTGTCAGCATCATATAGGTTATTTTGCCTAAGTTTTGTGCACTGTTTGGTGTTAGTATATTACAGGGCAAATAAAAATACAGATGCCTGTATACTCTTGGATGCATAAGTACATGTATATTAATGTACACAGACAAGTTTTCCTGTTGTTTGTAGCAGGCTGGAAGAAATAAATAAGGATGAGCTGAGGAAAGAGGATTCTGCCAAGCTTGAGGAGATTTTCCATCTCCTGGTGGATTGTACCAAAGCACCCGCTATGCTAGTGAACCTTAGCCCTCCTCAGAGCCCAATCCCTATCCAACCATCTGACAGGTTTGTGACCCAAAGTGTCGTGATCAAATCACCTACCCAACAAGCTTACCCTTGTTTCTCCCTGTCCTCCTCCTAAAACTCCCAACCCCATAAATCCACATATGGATATGCCAAGGGCAATACATGACTCAGATTACTGTACTGAAGTGTTGTGAATTGTATAAATTATGTTTTATCTGGGATTTGCAGAGTTGCCTTCCTCCTGGAGTTGGCTCTGCTGGCCTTGCAAGTGAAGCATCAGAAAGTAGCTGCCGACTGTTTGAAAGAGCTAAAGTCGACGAGAGAGGCTGTGAGTGTCCAATATTCTCTTAAAAGCTCAGGCAGTGGCATGTCTCCATGATGTAACTGTACATACTATGGAAACATGCAAATTTATGCATGGAATTTGGCATTCCCTCTTAAGTAGGCGCCTGACAATGGAAGGGATTAATTAGCTGAGTTCATGCCCAAAAGCTAACGAGATTGCTACATTTTTTGATTTCTCTCAGCAATGTAGGATTTGTTTCACTGAAAGGTGTGAAGGTTTTTCAGAAATTTGAATTAGGTGAAGTGATAATATAATCAGCAACTTTGTATGTGCAAGATGTTTTTGCATAAAATATGACTTAATAGTTTGTAGTGTCATTTTCTTTTCTATACACCGCTGAACACTGACTTCTGAAATCACATGTGAGTTTGTCTTTTTCAGAGCACTGGTCAACGCATAATAATTGAATGTGTCAACTGTGAAATCAACCTCCTGAAGACAGAGGCGAAGATGAAGGACTATTCCAAAGCCAGTGTGGAGGTGCACTAGTGAATTATCAGACGTGTTTAGTTGAATAGGTGTCCCTCCTTGAAGGAACTGCTGACCCATCAAGAAGTGCTTCATAATTTTGAGTTTCAGTGGAGAATTTTAATTTATATAATCATCCTAATAGTTCTGCAGAAGTTTTTCCTCTCTGACAAGTAAAAAATTTGTGGGAAGTAGGATCATGTAATATAATTTCATACCATATAATATTTTGGTGTGAAAACTGTCCCATTTAAGAATTGGCACCACATATTCAATCCAATTCAATCTAAGTGTACTTGCCAAGTACAGAGGAAGTGTTGTACTGTCATTGCTATAGGAGAGATTCTTAATCTGTAGTTTTTATCCCGAAGGCCCGCCTGAAGGAGATAGGCAAGCTGGATAAGTGGCTGCAGACTGCTGTGAGAGAGGGGGACCCTCAGGCAGTGCAGGCAGTGTGTGCTACCCAGTGGAGATTCTGTCTGCCCCTCTTACAGCACAACCTCAGGAAATGCATCAAGACACCTTTGCTCAGAGTGGTCCAAGGACTGGAAGACATTCAGAGGTTTACACCTTCTTCAAATGCATCATGATACAGGGTTATGTTTTTATTTCTTAGGGCTTTTAATTTTGTTTTTATTGTTGTGTTCGCAGACTGTCTGATAAGCGCTCAACATGAAAATATTTTCTTTCTGTAAATATATATATATGTGTGTGTATATATATATATATATATATATATATATATATACACACACACACACACACACACAACTTTCAAACTTTGAGGAAAAGCAAAGTATATGTATGTGTTTTACATTTTGATCGAGATAAATGCTATTATGATGATTTATGGTAAGAAACCAAACAGGTTTCTTTCACTGTTGCCTTTTGTTACAATTACCGAGAGCCATCATTCAGGTGTTTTTCAAAATGACAAAAGGAGATATCATTATTATACTTCATAATATATTAGTTTACTCTGGAAGTGTTTCTGTGTTATTTTCACAGTATGTTGCTGGAGATGCGCTGTCAAGTCCACTCAGAGTTGGCAGTGATTGAAGAGGAGGAGGGGCGCCTTGAAGCTTCCTTCACTCACCTTCAGAAAGCCATGTTGCTGGATAATGGGACACAACGAGAACGCCTGTCGACAGTTTTGCACCTCCTGCAGCTCAGAGGGACCATCTACCAAACACCCTCCCGGACCGAGGATAAAGCCGCTATGCTTATGCAGCAGGTTTTCAGTCCTTATGCATCAAAGCGTCAAATATTACACAATGTAACAATTGTTTAAAGCTGCACAAGGCAAGATTTTTAATTAAAAGCATACCTGAGCTATCAACAGCAATAGCAGATAGGAATAGCAAAGGAGATGAGTAACTTACTATTGCACGATTTTTGATTGTTGAAGTCAAATAATTCAAATTATTAACTTACATGCAGGGTACAGCTTTAATGAGACATGAATACGTGTAATTAGTATCCCTAATAAGTATATAAGTAATAAATTAACTTTAAATTGTATTCTCCAGTGCTTGGAGCCACAGAGGTAAGTATGGCTGCTTAGAGAACTAAGTTAACTGCATGGCAAGTTAATTCTGATATCCAAGCCTTCTCTCTCTTTCTCAGGCCAGGGACATGCTACCCCAAGATAAGACAGACACTCGTCCCATTCTGGTTGCTGTGGGTCTCCTTTTGGGCCCTGATGATTTCCAGATGGTGCTGGATGGAGACAACACCTCCAAAAGTACAAATTTCTCTTCTTCGCTTTCAGTTCTCACTGAGACACAACGACATTCTCTTAACGCATCTCTGATTTGTAAGATTTTCTCTTGTAGGGACTGTTTGAAACACATGCACACATTTATGCATAAACATTTAAGGGAGGAATGAGAAAATGTCAAACTATCTTCCTATTTATAGAAACAATGTCGCGACAAGGACTGGTTTTTAATTCATTATGTATTCATTATTATTTGAACATTAAATTCGGTCAACTGTAAAATTACTTTAGTTTGGAAATTTTATTCTTTTGATAGGACATTTAGAGTGTACATTTTATCCACCCTCCACCTGCTAGGTTCTGAGCCACTGCTGAACCTGCTGCTTGGTCCCACTTACCGCTCTCTCTGTCTCTCTTTCTTAGCTGCCTCCACACTCATTACAGTGGATTTTTCATTTTCGTTGAAGTTAATTTATTTAGTTCTGTTACATTAATCCTACTAATAAATGGACAGATCTCTTTCTGTCTGTCTGTCTGTCTTTCAATTTTCTCTGCTCATCCGAACGACTTCAAACTTTTGAATAAGCTGTTCTTGAGAAACATAAAAAGAGAAATATTGAACGACAGTCAGTTAGGGCTTGGGCGACTCATTCATGCAGCCGACGTCATTGATTAGATAACAGCGCATCGCAAAGATGGCAGTGCCCGTTCAAAGCATGGATTCCTCGGAAAACAAGCTTCAGCTACAAAACCTCACACTGGATCATCTAAAGTGTGGGAGTATTTTAGACAGAGACCCAAACTCTGCAAATCGGAAATGGCTTATCACAGCAATAAAACTGCTCTGCACGGTCACATCCCAGAGCGCTTTGTTTTGTCTACTTTTCATCCCCACCCATGAATGATAACCTATATTAGGATTATTAACAGGCGGAACAAGTACTGTAATGTAACATTACACCATACGCCATCTAATATTATTCAGCTGTTGTATATTTTCTGTTTCATCTAAAGGCCATGTATGAGTGAGAAAATGGCTTAAACTTACATTAAATTTTTTTTTTTATTGAATCTGTTTAAGGGGATGTTGATTTCTTTGAATGGTTATTTTGGAGGCTGTAATTTGTGGTGCTGTTGAACTGTACTGGGTTATACTGAGAAGTGTTCCTAATATTTTGTCAACCTTAATATTAGGAACACCTCTCAGTTTTACCAAGTACAGTTCAACAACAACACAAATCAAAACCTCTTCAAACAGATTCAATAAAAACTGAACATTATAATCCTCATGAAGGGAGGATTTATTGCAGGGCTGTTTTATCTAGTTGTACCTAATCAACTGGCAAGTGAGTGTGTATGTGTCACAGCAGCACTTTTCAATTTGTAATCCAGTATTTTCTGATCAGGTATCTGGTATCTGAGAAATAGGGTTTGTTATTATTGTTAATATAATAACACAGCAGTGAGTAATAGTTCAAAATATAGAACTATTAATGAGATAACAAGCACGTTTTGAACAGGCACTGCACTAGTAATATAAATAGGCTCACAGATCAGGAGATAGGATAAATAATTGAATAATCAAACTTTTATCTTAGGTGTAAAGTGACTGAGCTCTCATTCACTTTGCAGAACGCACTTGGAAGGCAATCTTCTGCGCTGATTGTGTAATGAGCTGCTGTCTCAGTAAAGCAGGCACTGATTACACGCAGATTTTAAGGGGAAACTGAATGAACGTGTAGACAACAGAGGATGATTGGTGTAGTGTCTTGTATGCAAATTTTTTCGTTGGTCTCCAAGTCTGGACATAAAGTCTCTCAGCGTTAAACCTTGTTGCAAGGTTGTGTGTGATTTCTCAGAGAATCAGTGTGTGTTCTAGTATAACTTACAGTGAAGCCCCATCAACCTTGTGCCATGGATCTTGGACCAGACAGGCCTGAGCTCAGGGAGAGCCTCTGATCTCAGACTCATTCCAGGCTCCTTGTTCCACAGCATCAAATGAACATTCAGCAGTCCTAATGACTCAGGGAACAACCCGCCTCTGACAACTAGTCAAAGGGTTTCTACTGCAGCCAGGTTAAAGGCTTTGGTCCCTAGAAGCACCTCTTGTTTTTGTCTATAAAGCTCGAGCATCCCCTAGATGATGAAACCAAGTCCTTGTGTTCTTAGATTCAAAGCCAGCACATCAAGTAACCGTTGAGACTACATGAATCAATTTATTGCAGAATGTAATGCTACCTCAATTTTGTGTTGTTCTTCAGACATTCATCAATAAGAGGTGTGTCCATGAGCGTGTTTATGTACTTGAACTCTCGGGGCGAGCACACAGGCAGTGGAGCCTTTTGCTTCTTTAAAACATTCCAGTCAAAGTCACAGACCTGTAGTCATAATTCAGTCCATGAAACAAATACTCGAAGACCTCGCTGCAGGTGGGTCTGAATAAAAATCTGGAGTATGTTTCTTTGTTTTTTTGTTTAGTCCTACATGTCTAATCTGATTACACTGTAGTCAATAACAACCCCAATTGAAAGAGTTGGCAGTGTTGGAAATGGGACATCTACTCTTGTATCGGCTTAGTTGTATTTCCTTTTGCTTATATGAAAATGTCATAATAAGGATAATTATGTACCTTCCTCAAAAGGATAACATTCTCACTATGCATATGAGTGCACATTTATTCCATTTTCTGTAAATTTTAAACAATCACTTAGGTCTAAGAAGTTGTGCAACAGTAGACCTTTTATTATGCATAATTGATAGAAACTTTTATGGATTCATTCTTTAGAGAAATTGAAGAAGTTTCCCCAGTAGTATTAATAAAGTTTGACTCATGCAAACATTATTTCAACGATTGTCTAGTTCCCTTCGGCAGTCTTGGATCTGGACCAGTGGCTCAGTTCTCTGCTAAGGCTCAGCATCACTCTACATCTTTACAGAAGGTGGATGGACATCTGGCCAGACAAGGCAGTGATGCTGACAACACAGAGAGGTGTGTGTGTGTGTGTGTGTGTGTGTGTGTGTGTGTGTGTGTGTGTGTGTGTGTGTGTGTGTGTGTGTGTGTGTGTGTGTGTGTGTGTGTGTGTGTGTGTGTGTGTGTGTTTGTGTGTGTGTGCATTTAAATGCATAAATTGTGACTTTGTATTGTATGTTTATGGATACAAGTAAACCCCTTTTTTCCTTGTTTTTTTGCCAGTGTAAAGTTTTCTCAGTAATTTCAGTGATGTTTTTAGCTGTCAGGCTTCCCAGAAACCCAGTTGGAAAATTTCCTGTATAATCAGCCTTTATGCCTTGCCAAATTTATTACTACTTGCTTTTACTGAACATTATATATTATATTGACTTTTTAATCCTCTCTGCAGGTGAGGTGTTGTGTGACTATAGAAGTCTGCAACATTCTCCTTATTCAGAGCGCAAAGTTGAGTTTCCCCTGTCTGCCCATATCATTACAGTTAAAAAGTGTGTACATCAGAAATGGCAGGCTCAATGGTCCGGAGAGAGCAATGCCATCAGAACTTGAAGATTTCACAAAGGAAAAGTTTATAATTCATGGCCCTGTAAACAAACAGCCGTAAATAATTCATAGCGAGCTGCTGTGCCCTTTCCCTTAACACACATTTTAGAAAGGGATCATCTCTTTTTTTTTCTTTTTTTTTTTCTTGGCTGTTCAAGGATGAAGTTGTGGGCAACACTGGTGAAGACAGCCAGGAAACAGGAAGTTTGGGATGTGTGCCGAGCTGCTTGTCGATTCTGTTTGCTTTATGATGATGGGAGATGGAGGATTTCCAAGGCTGAAAGTAAGATAAGGAATGAAGACTGATGGTAACATACCAGAAATATTCCTAACTGAGGGAGAGGTTTATTAGAATATTAGAATGATTAAAAGAGAAACCACAGGCATAGTTATAGACATAATCACAGGCATAATTTGGTTATAAGTATTGCTAATGAAAAGACACAGGTGGACTGAAAGTAGTATTGGTAATAGTGGTTGTAACAGTGTGAAATTCAGGAAGGAGAGGATTGCTGTCACTGTGAGCGTATTCACATCATAGATTTTGTCAATTCTCTCCAGAATGTAGATGCTCAGAGGAGGTGAGCTGTGCAGAATGTCTTCATGGATGCAATGAAAGCCAAACCTGTGTGAGGGACTTACTGCGCCTTTTAGCTGAAATCCGCTTCATCAGTGCCGAGGTGTGTGCTTAGTAACTCATGCCTCCTATTAACACATGCACACTTTTCATATGTTCTTACAGTAGTAATCCACAAAAACAGGTTTCACGTCACTCATACTGTATAAACGTGGTTGGTTGAATCAATATCTGATTAAAGCTGTAATCTTTAAGAATTCAGTCCTGGTTGATTGGTTGACCAAACCTGTGGTCACCGTGGTAACCACAAGTGTGATTTAATACTATAGGAAACACTTGTTAACCAGCTGATTTGTCAGAAAAACAACAGAACAGAAACTGGTGTATCTGCAGGGTACAGTAAAGTTTTATTACATTGCTGAGAAGCTGCAAGTGTGGAGCCTGTCACTAACAGCTCACTGTGACTGCTCCTGACTGTTCCATTACTCACTCGTGTTTTGCCAGTGGGACTCTTATATGTGAAGCAGCAATAGGAGAGTGTTCCATTTGCATTAACAACAAATTTATACAGTATAGCTCTGATACTTTGTAAATAGAGCGAACACTGAACAATTTAAATCCAGTTCAGGAATGGTGGACTCTACTACTAACAATAAAAACTACTATATAGAGAGGTTATTTACCAAATTTAAATTAATTGAAGGACTATTGCAGAAAAAGTGCCATAAAAAATATCAAAAATGGGGTTTGATTTAATGAAAATCTTAAGGATTATAAGGTTGATGCGGGAAAGAGTCCATATATTGACTGGTAGAGCTTCCAGGGACACAAACGCATTTTTCTGGTTTTGATAATGAAAGAGTCACACTCAGTGGCAATTTATCAATTTTGTCAGCTTTAAGCTGTTTGACTTTCATAGTAACCCTTTTCAAATATTATGCTACATTGTTTTAATACACATAATTTACCAAGAGCAGTGGAAATACTACATTCACATGTTCTGCTCTACCAGCTTTTTATTTCAAGCTTATTTGGATGTAGATGTTTTTTGTAGAGAGACGTTTGTGCTCACAAATACTTTGTGAACTATCTGCGATCATAGGAATATTAGATTTGATATTTTAGCTTGAGCTCTTCTTTTGAAATATGAGATTAGAAACAAAGACTGCTCACAGTAGTAGACATGCATTATAAGGATTTTTAACAAGCCCGTGAGGTAGATCTTGATTGGTCTGAGTCAGAAATTGTTGTGCTTGTCTTATGAGCTTGTCTTATTGTGTAATCACACTTCCCATCAAGCCTGCAGCTCCAAGTCTTTATTAAGTCCATAGAGATGTTAACTTGACAGCACTTTGAAAAAAATGGAGACAACTATCTACAGCAACTACATGACCTTGCCAAACTGACTCACACTGTAGCGTGTGAGTCTCTGCTTGCTCCTCTCATGTATCTCTTTCTTTGTTCTATGACACATGGGCATTATTTTTTTAAGAATGGGGTTTTTTTAAATTAAATTTAAAGATACCTACCTCTCAGTCTGATAAATACAGGTTCCTCTTGTCTTATCTGAGTTGTCTACCACTGGAGTAAAGTGCTCGCCAGTTGTTTCATTTTTCTTTGATCTGATATAGCTGAGCTATAATGGCTCTAGAGAAGCTGTCATTCCTATAGTGGGAGGTCTTCTCTTCTCCTTTTTTTATGAGTTTTTCAAAACAGGAAGTCACCTTTTATATTATCTTTTTAGGTTATGAAATGAATATACTCTCTCTTCCTCAGGCCACAGTCGAAAAGCTGCTAATGGAGGGGGTGCAGCTTAACAGCCCTGCTGTCCCCCCAAAGGAGAAAGGGGTTTATGTGTCTGAAGAGGACCCACACTGGGTTATTTACAGGTGAAAACACAATATGCACACACATTTCTTTGCGTCGTAAAACTAGACTATTTTTTCAATGCTCTGTATGTTTCTGCTTCATTATTTGAATATCACAGATTTAGTACAGTTTTAATTTATTTTAAATCAAAAGTTGTAATATTAAATGCTTTTACACTGCACATGACCATATTTATCAATTTAATGTTTTAATTTTAATTTTACTTTATGTTTATAATTATGAATAGCTACAGCAGCAAAATAGGTTGCAAAATAAGAAAACAAGTCTGATAGGACAGGAATATCTGACCACACCTCCTCCTATTTTTTTACATTCTTTTGTTTTGTTATCCCATGTTATTATTAGATAACTGGTCAGAAATGATCATAGGCAGTGGTGGGAATGACACAATCTCTTGAACTTTGTTACTTTATCTCTTAAGCAAAAACTACCCACCAAATCTGAAACCATTCACACACCAATTATGTGGTACAAAACATCATCAATGATGTGATTATCTTTAGATAAAGACCAAGATATTGTAGATGTATGCTACAAAACTCGAGGATAAGATATGAAATGTATTTTGCTGTTTCTCCAGCACCTCATGAGTCATGGTGGTCAGGGTGGTTATCATACTCATTGATTATATGATTCAGTAATGGACGTTGCACCAAGATAGAATCTGCCCCAAAATTCAAATGTGTATTTTCAAAGAATGCTTAATCTGTGCCACTTGTCTCCCTGGATGGCAGTCAGAACTGACATCACATTTGGCAATGGAATAAGCACTAGTGCGCTTTGCGTGAAATTTGCCTGAAATTTACCTCCAGCAAATTACATCACAGGGGCTGAGAGCTATTACTGTGCATCCAGGCCCTCAAACACATTGCTGTCTAATGCTTCATTAGATATAACCCATTTGATATCTATCTGGTGCAAAAAAAAAGTGTGCCACTTTTGTTCAGCAAATGGAACTATTCATGAAAATATCTAATGTATTTTAAGTTTAAACAAGCAACTTATATTTTAATTGACTGACTTTTTCAACTTTAATTCATTAGAGACAACACCATGTGGCCCCATATACTGCTGTAACTTCTCTCTCACAAACAAACACAACTTTCACTCCCTTCCCACTCCCCACTGTACTTCTCTACATCTCTCACCCAGAGACTGGATCCAGGCTCTGTCTGCCTACGCCACCTCCAACTTCTTGCGGGCAGCCGAGCTCGGATCAGAGATTAGGGAGCCGTGGGTGGTTGCTAATGCAGCCATTTACCTGTGGAACTACAGCAGCCCCTTACTGGCAGCTGGGGAGTACCAATGTCTGCTTCCCGCCTTCAAGAGTTTGGTGGAGATGCTACAAAAGATAGAGTGCACTGGGTATGCTGCGTCTCTACATTAGTATCATTGTTAGACAGAATAGTTTGCGTGTTTGGACTGTATTTCTTGTAAATTTTATTTTGTTCCAGTGCTAAAAGAAGGAGCCCAGTTGCTCCATTGAAAATCAATGAAAGACTAATTATTTGCAGTTGCTGTTGGTTGTGAACTTTATCATTCATCAGTTTTATTGTAAACCGGTCTGAACCAGAATATCACGTGCGTTTGATAAACCTCATTCACAAAATTTCATCACGAAACATAGCTGTTTTCAGACTAATGACTGTACATATTTTAAATTACTGAGTGGGTTTTGAAAGAGTTTCATCAGCCCAGTAGTCATTTTCTCAACCCACAGTGGGACTACTGTGTATACAAAGTCATTCAGTTCAGGTGAACTTTTTGAGCTAACAACAACAATATGTACACTTGTCCTCCCAAAATCATTTTAGGCGCAGTCAAAGTTGACTTCTGAAAAATGTTTATAAATGCATTCTCTATGGCACTGTAACTAATTCACAGAGTAAGAGGCAGTTTAAGCACTGCTCTTATTTTTGGTTATGAATGAATGAAAACAGACCAAACTGTCCATGGGCATAGCAATAATTATGTGATATTTTTCATTCAGTGACATTCTCTAGTAACAATGTGACCAGGGAAAAATCCATTTCTCAAATTTGTGGTAAGGGTTTCAACTTGGCGGAGGAACTAAAAGACAAAAAACAAGGATTTTTGGCCTTCAAGAACAACTTTCTGTCCTTGTTTTTTAAGACAATGTCAGTTTGGAGCATTCTTTGTGTTGTGTTCCTCAGAAATCATGCCCTGGTTGTGCTACTGTGTGATGCTGTGGCCCGGGGGTTGATCCAGCCTCTGTGTGGACCAGACAAAAACAGAGCTGAGAAGGGGACTGAGAAGCCTGGCACTGTCCATGGGGTTTTCTCAGACCCTAGTGCCCTGCAGGATGTACACAAGGCATTAGAGGTATGTCAGTTTGCGTATTTGGGAGCAGGATGGGCACCTGTGAATGACTAAATGTTTTAATTAATATATTTAATGTCTATCAGCCCCATGGAGGTATTTGTGAAGAGTAGTGACTTTCGGTTTTCTGAAGTTTCGGCTACATTATTGTAGCATTAGGCTTTGGCAGTGGCAGGTGTGAACCACCACCTATACTAATTCATGTACCAACATGGGCATAAAACCTGCATGTATTACCATATCTTTGCATAAAATTCTCTTTGACAACATACATTTTTATAGAATGCTATATATTTGGATAGGTTTTTGAACATATATTTATATTAAAACTACCTACATCACCATTAATTTGCAAAATAATTGATTAAGTCACTATATTTGCATAAAGATCAAAAAAGCGTCTAAACTGGGGAGTGCAGTACTTATAGGACGACAGCAACTATCTGATATGACTGAAGGGACAATTGCACAATCATCAATTTTGTCCAAAACCTTTTGAGAAGATAAAAAATAATCAGTCTTAAAAAAAGGACTGATGAGGTCGAAAAAAAAGTTATAATACTTTCCCCGGGGTTTAGAATCATCCAAGTATCATGCAACATGTAATCATGACAACTCAGTAACCAGCTTTTCTGGGACCAACATGTACATTTCAAACTAAACAAAACATGTTTCATTGGAAATCTGTTGATTGGTTGTATTTTTTTTAAGCAAACATCAGTGACCCTCTGTCAAATCCCTTCCAGACTGATTGTGGTGTTTTGAGCTCCATTTTTTGGCTGGAGCGCTACATCCCTAAATGTCCATGACTGACTGAGTGAGCAATGGAGATACTCTATTGGTCAGTTGTCCGAGTGTTGGGATTTCCCCATTGGCCAACTTTTCAGACCCCTTTAGCGACTGTTTTTCAAAAAAGCACCAAGGGACAAATCTTGCGACTTTTTGGACAAACCTTAGCTACTTTGCATAGAAGGGAGCCGCCAGTATTGCCCTGCAACCTCTCTATGTGTCTCATTCAATTGACAGCACGGCAGCTGACACAGATGTGAATTAGCTTCTAACCTTCTCTCTGAGTCATCATTTTACAAGTAAATATAGCTGAAATCACAGCACAGCCATTGTCTCTAACTTATGCGTATAGTGATGTTGTCAGACGATGTCGTGGTTATAAAATCAGCAGTGCAGAGCAGCAGCTTGGAAGTAACTCCTGATTAACATGTCAGTCTTAATGGGCCATGTTTCAGTCACTATTTCATTTTCATTTGTTCATCCATTGTCTGACAACAGAAGCAAAAAAACATGTAAATGAGCTTTATTGGGAATTTGGCTGTATTAAATTACTGTATATTTGAATACAGAGAGTAGGAGAGAAGCAAACAGATAAAGAGCTGAAACTGGGTGACACAACACAGAGTGCAAAGACAATGCCATGAATATGCTAATTGCAGTATAATGTCATCGAGAGACAATTAACGACTTTTCGAGCAGGCTTTAGCTACTTCCCATTGAAAGTAGTTGTTTACAGCGTCTCCACAACAGTCCTCAATTTTGCACATTGACCATACACGGTCCAGCGATAAACTAGGTCTTGTTCAGTGTCTGATCTTTCCACTGTGAAAACAATGCCTGATATCCCAGCCTTCAAAGCTTAAAAACAGATTGGAATCTCTGAAAAGAGTTAAAAGGAGTGTGTTGAAGAGTGTGTGTACAATCAATGGAGATTGATGAAGTTTGCAAGACGTGATCAGACACTCAAAATTTATTCTTTTCTACAGATATTACTGTACACTGCAAACATTAGGCATGAAACAGTTTACACACTGTCAACTCTTTGAAAGTTTTTTAACTTTCCAGTCCCATTATTTCACTTTTCAAACCACAGTTTAAACCCTCAAAGTTTGCTTTCAGCCTTACAAATGTTCTCTTAATTTTATTTACCATAAAACAGGTCAATATGATACAGATACTGATCTGTTTTATAGAAGAAATGGGAAGCTTTTTCATGTTATTTTGGAGCTATCACACTCTATACACTCTTCCATAAAATGTGGCTGGCAAGTAAGCTGCTAGTACATCCAGCCCCTGAAATGTATTTTCAGCCGTTCGGCACAATATCATTTTGTCAAAAAAGGTAATGGGGACACCGGAACAGACAAGAATGCAAAGATAAAAGGCACTTATAATTCTTCTTGTACATATTCTGAGGCTTAGCCCTCAAGGCAAGAAAGGATCTTAGACACAGACATTGTTTAGGTTTCATTCAGTATGTCTTTGCATCTGTATCTAAGAAATACAAGGCCTCTCAGGAAGCATTGATTCCTTCTTGATATGATATCATGACACATGTTGAAGCATCACAGGAAAAGTTTTAGGGGTTTCAGGGTATATTTTGTTATCTCATTCATCCACATTACTCATGTAACCATTGCATGGTTAGATGCAAAACCCTTTTTCCTTTCTCGTTTTCTATTCAAAGGATCCACCATATCAGTGAATTATTAACTAAATTTCATCGTATCCTGTTTCCTTTTTGAAGGGAAGATAAAAAAACAAGACTTTACAATACATTTTTTATAACTAGTCTTTAGTACAACAGGGTCAGATACACTGTCTAACTTGAAAACGTCTTACTGAATTTGTGTGTTTGTGTATGTCTGTTGCGTCTGCAGCTGACAGGCTGGCAGAGGGCCTTGGGCTAGAGGAATTCCAGGGTGTGCAGTCAGTCTTACAGAGTCTTAAATAGCATAATGTATGGTATATGATAGACACTTTGATCAATATGCATTTATTCTACCCTTTAGGATTATGCATAACCCCAAATATGTTAATGTCATGTTTTACTTATTCTGCTCCTCAGACTGCTAATACCGTACCAAGCAACTATTTCTAAGTGGTTGTTGTTTTCTACACTTCCTCCCAGCTGTGTGACTACGCCCTTCAAATATCCAGCTGTAGCATCCCAGGGGAGACAGTCCCCATCGCAGCACAGAAACAAGTGGTGGCCACATGGGTGCAGATCAAGAGGCTGTTGCAACAGCAGATTGGCTCAAAGACTGACGCTAAAGATGAGGTACCTTCTCTCTATCAGTCCAACTCTGGCTGTTCTTAGGTTACTAATCTATGTTTAGGGTCCTAATCAGCATTTGGAAGCACTGTTTATAAGATATTGCACTGTAGTTACTACACAGGCACACTGTGCATTTGGATTATGGTTAGAATTTTGATAAGGATATGGCATGAGTATAATTTCTCATTTTCAATAATTAGCAAGTTATATATATATATATATATATATATATGTAATGCTAACTAAGTTTTTTTTCTTTTTTTCCCCAAGTAGTCTTAGGAAGGCTGACTTCCTAAGTATCTTTTTACTTACAGTTTTTCTTCAACACTTTGATGCATTATCTAAAAACAAAAGGCCCATTTTGAGATCAGGTTCATTAAACAATAAAACTATTTTCATCGAAACATTAGTGAAAAACTGTTAAAAAAAAAATTGGTTTTAATAACGAGATATTGATTTAAAGAACAAAAAAAACCCCTCCAGTATTGCCAATTTTGTGATGTAACAAGGATGATTAACAAGTACTGTAAAGCTATTTTCATACCTTCTTATGCTATATCTTTCTTTTTTACTTGAAGAGGTTGACACCCTATGTGTGTACTCTACCAAAGATAAAAATGGCTATTTGGAAATCTTTTTATTGCACTACAAAATATGTGAAATGTAAAGAAAGATGAACCCTCGCAAAGACAACTGTATGGCTCAGCGACACAACATAATCATGTCACATTCATAATATATTCTGTGCTATGGTCTTCTCACATTTCTTTTATAATGTGCTTATGATATTGTAGGTTTATGGTGGCTGACATTTTTATGAATCTTTGTGATGCTGTAGGTGTTACTTCCGCCATATCCATATTACAGCATTGTGTTTGCTGGTTTGTGATCAGCTCCAGATGTCACTTTTCCTGATTGCACTGGTTTACAGTGGGACAAAAATGTGGGGAAAGTGCTTATACAATTTGTCAGTTAAATGGACTGTTTGATTATTCACCACAATCCTATGATCATTTGTGAGCCAAGAATTTCCTGCCCTACATTCATCCCTCCAGGCTGATGTGCTTTGAGTCAAAACTAAATGGGTTTTGTTTTTTGCCATGCAAATTAAGAAATGCAGTGTTAATATAAATGGGGTAATATCTAATTGCAATAAACAAATAATGAATCAACTCCTTTTCTATACAATGGGAAGTCATACATTATCAACAAGGCCATCTTTGCAATATTTGGGCCACATATAATATGATAATCATACTTCAGATCCATGTATAATTTATAAGCAAATAGTAATACTTGTATGTGTCTTTTCTATAATTAAACTTAAGGGACTTGTTTATATTCAGCAGAGGGACTGCACTGAAATGCTTTGTATGCATTGTTCTCTCCTCCATTTGCAGTATGAGAATGAGAAGGTGTCAGTGATGACACGCGTGCTGGTTGGAGTGGAGATGCGCCAGTGCAATAGGAACCCCAGGCAAATGGAGTTCTCTGTTCCCAGTCTCTCCACAGTATGTACTTCTCTGTTCACAATTTCCGACTGTTGCCCAGATGGTAACAACAGATGCCAAGATGAAACATGAGCCTTCAGAGCCTGTCTGCATCTCATCATATGTCAACACCTTCAAAATACTGTAGCTCCCTCGATCATCATGCTTTGGTCAGATTAAGATTATCAGAGATTTGACATAATATGTGATGATCATTTTTTCTGTGGAGAATTGCTGTCTCTGACAATTAAGGCTGTTTGGACTTTTTCCACACCTATACCTTCTTTCACTCTTTCTCACATTCGTCCTTCTACCCTCAGCTTTCTCTTCTTCTTTTTATCTCCTCATTTTCATTCACTCCTTCCTCTTCTTTTAAGTTATATACACTCTTACCTATTCCATCTCTCCCTACACTCTGCTTTCCATGTATTATCCCTCCTTTTCCTTTTCCTTTACACTTTTTCTTAATCCTTCTCTTACCAACCTTTCATTATCTGCATACCACCATTAATTTTCTTCATTCCTTAGCTAACTTCTTCTTCTTCTACCTTCTACTTTTTCCATTACTTCCTTACTCGCTGCCTATGGTTTATCTTCCTCTTCCTTGCCTTCAATTTTTTTCTTACTCTAACCCTGTGCATTCCTTTTAGTTACTTCCTCCCCTTTCTTCATTTCTCTCCCTTCCATTTTCACTCCTCTCTGTTTCTTCACGTTGACCTTTCACCCTTTCACTGCTTGTATTGCTTAATGTCGCCTCCGTGTCCTCCTGTCTTTTCCTTCCCTTCTTTTCATTCCTCATTGCTCTTTTTTCCATCCCTCCATTCTCACATCTTTTCTCTCACTTTCTCCTCCCCTCTTTTTTCACACTCCCTGTTCTCATGTGTTTGCACTCCCTCCCCTCCACCTACTATTCCCCTTACCATCTCCATTTTCCTCCCCTCCCTTCTATTCTCTCTCCTCACCTAAAGCTGGTGAGCATGACATTAGAATGCAGCTGGACGGACGCTGTGGTGGAGTTGCAGGTGTGGTGCCAGCTGGCTGCCTTCTGCCACTATGCCAAGGACCACAGCTTGGTGTTGTGCTGCACCAAAAGCGCTCTGCACCTGGAAGAAGCAGCAGCAAGGACACTCAACACTATGCCCTGTGTTTTGTAAGTGTAGTTGGATGATTAAAATTGATTTAAACAATAAGAGGATTTTAGAAATACTGCACTTAAATGGTTAAAAATGGTTAAGAGAGACTGCACTTGATATGAATGTGTTTGAAAAGAATTAGAGGTAAGTGTGAGTGAGCCATTTTGAATAAATGTCCATGTTCAAGTTGAAAAGTTTGAATTAAGTTGCAATGTTTCATATTTTTCTAGGGTATGTCAGTTTTAAATTTTGGTTGATAGATTGATTGATTGACTTTAACTAACAGCTAATTAAGGCCCTCATACTGCTAGGTATGAACTGACTGCAGTGGATGAGATGCTCAGCACTGCAGCCTGTTTGAGGGGTTTGAGCTTAGTCCATGAGTCCAATGGAGATCTACACAGTTACAGAGAGGCTATGAAGGTGCTTCTTTCCAGTGTCAGGTGCTGTTCACAGTTAATTTATGTATTGCCTATTGCCTTGGACTGCAGAATTTTTTTTTTTTTAAACATTCTTGATCTGCTCTTACTGACATTTTTAATTTCTTACTTTATATCTGCTGGCTCTCTTATTTTGTCCACAGCTACGCAGAAAAGGCTGAGAATCCAGCATTGTGTGTCACAGCTGCCAGACATTACTGGAACACTTGTCTACCCCTGACACAGACTCCTGAGGAAAGATGGCAACTTCAAGATTCCCTGGAGAAGATCCTGAATGCTCTGGTCCACACCAGCACCAGACATGCAAATGTATAAATCCCTCTTTAGCCAAATTTATGCACATTCATCCATATAACCTTTGGCAGTATTTCATGGTGGTGTCATGTGTGAGCAGGAGTCTGAGTCATCTAAGTTTTAAGGAAAACAAAAGCAAACCAAAATCTTTCTGGTCTTTCTGTCGTGTTTGGACCCTCCAAGGTCTTCATCAGGAAAATACCCGCCATGTTAAAAGACATTGTACTGTATATATATATGCACAAAACTAATGACATTTTGTTGTAGTAGGCCAAGTGATCTGATAAGAAATATACAGCCACACTTAAAAAATGACCCTCCAGATACATCATCAAAACATTGCACTAGTTCACAAAGGTTATAGAAAATTGATATTGTTGATATTGATATTGAATTGTTATAGAAATTGCAAAATGTATAATATTTGAATGTATATGTCAATTTTTTAGATATTTAAAATGAGGAATACAGTATTTTTAAGTAGTTTTTGGGAGATTTAATCCAGTGTGCAGATACTCTCAATTTTTCCTTCACTGAATCTGTCATTCACCACCTGGCTTAAATACAGGAGGGCACATAAACTGTTCTTTTGCATTTCTTTGATGTTTAACAACTCAGTATTATTAGTGGTGAAACTTAACTCATAAGCAGTAGCAGTAAAACAGTACAGCAACAATGGAAACCACAGAAACACAGAGTTGGCCCCTCTGTTATGGCCCCTTCCCAGTCACAGCAAGTCTTTCCCAAAATTTTCCATTTTTAGTCAAGCCAACTACTGACAGGACAAAGGTTCAGCCAAAAAAGTATCAGCAACACAATGAACAGCGAGTGAGCAAAACAAGAACTGAATGAGAGCCAGAACTGACCTTTAATGCCTTGTTATTTTTTCTTTTCCTATTTTGTCCTATTCTTTATTTCATATTTTTAATGACTCCACTTTGGTTGCTATCAAACACAGTAAAATTTATGGT
Organism: Xiphias gladius; assembly: GCF_016859285.1. Classification (NCBI taxonomy): domain Eukaryota; kingdom Metazoa; phylum Chordata; class Actinopteri; order Istiophoriformes; family Xiphiidae; genus Xiphias; species Xiphias gladius. The sequence continues at coordinate 22,240,128 of NC_053410.1, forward strand.
AAAGTTCTTAAAGATGCTGTTATCTTTAATTGATGATGAAATTGATGAAAATTCTTCTTGAGGGTGCTACAGGGGAGAGATTGTAGGTGTGCTCAAGTGTGAGAACACATTTCGCCAGCGCTGCCTTTGGACAGCCACAGGGATAAACAGCTGTTCAACTGTAAAATAACTTAAAATCCATAATTAAAGACAGCTTATATGAGAATTGAGAATGATGTTCATCTGTAATGTTCTTTCCAACTTGACACTGTTTTTCAACAGTGCTGTGGGTCACAGTACATAGGGGAAAAAAGCTTAATCTATCACATACAGTTGTGTCATGTCTTAAGAGACATGATGTGATTTTTTTCTTTATGGTTTTGTAAAGGACATCAGAAACCACTGCCTTTCCTTGAGCCAGTGATGCTGCAGGCTCTGGGTGTGGAGGGAATTTACAGATAACAGGGCAGTGTCATATACAGGGCAAGCACAGATAGCAATTTATCTTATACATCAGTGAATTTTAAGTACGACCAACTATCCACCACCACCAACACTCCTCTAACACTCTGCTAGCGACCAAAGTATTCATCTTTTCCCTCTTCTTTTTCAGAAACAGGGAAAAATGAAAAGCTTGCTGACCTTGACAGCACTGCCTCTTAGGGGTTCTAAACATGAAGCAACAGGTGAGTTTTAAAGGGCAGGAAAGAACTTATACCCTCTGGCCTTATATTTGGTTTTACTTCCTGCTATGACTCTGATTGGCTTTCTCTGTACCTCTACTGTAAATAATGGCTAGCACAAAAATGTTTTTCTTTCCAGGATAGACAATTAAGCTTTGAGTCCTGTGATATTTACATTTGGATGGTCTGTTTGGACGGTTGAATTTCTAAGATCTACATTGATAATTATACAGTGAACATACTTTCTTACATTGGATTACCGATCAGTATTCTAAATGTGTATTGTTGTGTATCTATATATGTTTCTCTGTGAGTAGATGAAGACAACCTAACCTTGAGAGCAGCTATTTACAGTTTGTTGCTCCACATCCACATTGATAGAAGAGACTGGAAAAGTGCTCTGCAGCTGCTGGACAAAGCTAGTAGAGACATGCCTAGCACCAGACACAGACTGTAAGTAAAAGGGAAAGAAATGAAAAGGACTATAAAGGTAGAAAGACAGAAAGATAAAAGGAAATTAATTGTCCTCTGTGTTTTATCAGACCTCTGCTTAAACATCGTATACTGGTGAAAGCACAACTGGGGGAAAGTGTATTGATGGACATGCAAAAGTTTCAACACGAAGGGGAGCTGTGCTTTTCAATTATGTGGCATCAGGTGGCACTGTGTGCTGGCAATATAACTCAACAGCTGACCTGCTACCAGAAATCCATCACATCTCTGTTGGTAATACCTCTGTTCTGGCACCATTTTTATATCATTACCAAAAGCTGATCCATCAGCAGATTAATGCAGATAAATCATGTTGGAATCTGTCATATGAGAGAATCCTTCTCAATAAATCCATCATTTTATTTTCTGTGTGGTCCTTTTGCTTGAAGTTAAGATAAGAATGAGCATGAGGCTCAAGCACCATCTTGTGGAGCCAGAATGTTACTACAGCTTATTTCCAAGTACTCCTTGTTGTGGCCGGGATGGAGGAAAGAGCAAACATTATTCCTTGTAAGACCTTCTCACAACTAGGGCTAAATCATGTTTTGTTTAGGCTAATTTTAGAAGTCAGATTTAGGATTAGTGACATCTGTAAAACCATTCAGAGCACCTCCAGCTTCAGGACATAGAAAGGTCCTTACTCTTAGAAATAGAAAAAAACTTGATTGTCCGACCCAGAGAAATGGTAATTTGTCTTGACTGGCTACCGATTAAAACAAGTACAGCACAAACAAAGTCGAAATGTAAAAAAAAAGGGTGCTTTGATTGACTTTTGTGTTTGTGATGCAGAGCACGGAGAATCAGTGGCAGAAGGTCAACTTTGTGCTAGAGTTTGGAGAGTGGCTATACTGTCACAACTTCTCCAAAGCCCATGCCCAACACCAGGTTCAGTGGGCCATAGACATCCTTCTACAGTTGGAACTTGAGCAGGCAGAAGGAGCAGGTAGAACTCACTGACTCAACTTGTTTGATGTATCATGACACAACTGTGTGAATGACTAATTAGTTTGTTGTTAATTAGACTACTGTGCTTTCTAAAATCTAATGTGAAAGGTGACAGATTCCCCTTGAGGTATGCATGTGGGCATGAAACACTGTTATCTCAGGGGTCCTTTGCCAGATGGGTTCAGCTTTTGTTTACGGCTGCACATGTGCACATGTGCCTGTGCACTTTTATTTTAATTTTTATCCTGTGTAAACAATAAAACAAGCATATGCTTCAGAGAAAAGGAGTTGACTAGGCAAAGAAACAGATTTCTCAAGTCCTATGTGGGTACCCACTAGGAATAACACAGCAGCTGCCTGCTATGAGACTGTTAATATTCCCTAAGTGACAAACTGAACACTGAAATAAAAGAAAAAGCAGAAACTAATTAAAGAGATACTGTACATTCCTCCGTATTAATGGCTTAATTTGTAATTGTTAAAAGTATTGTTAATGATGCTGCTCAGTTATACTTACAGATTACTGCATATATCTGTCTTCTTTCCAGTTAAATTCTTTTATGAAGTAAATGGTATATGTATTATATATCTTCCCTATAGAGGACGAGTCCAAAAAGAGGGGTTCGAGTTCAGTGGAATGTGAGTCCCTGGTAGGAGTCCAGGGCTTGTTATTCATGCAAAATTTGTCAAATCTGAAGGAAGTGCGACGCCTTGATTGCTTAGTACAAGCGCACACTCTGCTCGCTGTCATGGCAGATAGGACTTCACCTGAGCACCAGCTTAACCTGCTCAGAGCCTACACCTTTGTACTTCAAATATGGCAGGTACTGCATCTTTACTATAACATTGTCCTATCACTCAACTGACAGTGTGGCTGAGGACGTTCTTCAAATGCAAATTATGTTGAGTATTGAATGTGCACATTTGTGCATTGTATTTTACTGCAGGTTTCCATGGCAGTGGCCTTTGAGATTTCCAGTGAGATGGCAAAAAGTCAGCCACCTCAGCCTCCTCCCTCTGCTGGATCCAAAAAAGGCAAAGACAAAGGCAAATGCAAGAAAGTGAAAGATGTAAGTCTTACAGCTCAAAATTGATTTAGAATTTGGTTGATTAACACAGTTAAAACAGAATGTGTAACATACAGTAGTAGGTCTTAATTTTTGAAGAATAATGCAGCTATTTGAGTTGCTTGTGAATACTGTAACTGTCAGCCATTATTTGCTCTGTCTGTGTGTATGATTTAAAAAAAACATTGTTATAATTAGTCTTATAATTTTAATTTTTTTCATTCAAAATGAGCTAAATATTTGTATTCATTTTGACCAGAGAATTTCAAATTACTACATGGTACCTGATACTATATGACACAAACAAGTGTGAAAGTCTGCATATTATATATATTACATAAATTATGTGGTGGAGTAAAAATATCCTCTACAGGTATTTACTGAACTTAATTAAATGTACTTAATTTTAAATGCTGACAATACAATAGTAATAACAACAAAAATACCAATTCTATGTCTCAATGTTTTACCAGACAACCCATGCAGAAGAAAGACCTAAACCTGTTGTCCTGGATCAGGCACTTCCTTCCTCTCCGAAGGACTGGGCTTGCTACATCTGTCCTGACCAGGCCAGGCAGATATTCAGAACCAACAGTAACCCCCACTGTATCAATACACACAGCATTACAAATCAGGCAAGACTACCTCTCCCTCACATTTCTCTGTGTCATGACCATCTGCTGTCTATGGCATTGCCTCTGATTTCAGTTTTGTTTTCAACATAGCAAGAATTGTATCCACTGGCTATATAGAATCAAAGCCTCAACTTGGTAACAATGTCGCCCCATGAAATGTCATTTGTTTGTCAATAGGAGGTGCATTTATTGATGTGTGTGGATCACATTAAGATGGAGAAAGGTTGAAACCCCAATATTCTAAATTAAATATGTGATGCAATTAATTTATGGGTCTACCAACAGAATAGCATATAAGTGTGTGATGAGACTGGATTTAATTACCTCCGCCAAGGGGGTTATGTTTTTGTCTATGTCTGCAGGATTAAGCAAGAAGGCATGGGGCATGGGCAAGGGAAGAATCCTTTAATTTTTGGAGCAGCTCAGGATTATTTACTATGAATTTAAATTTTTGCTTCTCTTACGTCTGGTGTATGTTGTTTGACACTGGCTCTGGCGGAAGTCTGGCTCTACTGAGTGCCATTCTAGTTGTGTTTTTTTTGTTTGTTGGTTTGTTTATTTGTCAACAGGATTATACAAAAAGTACCAAATTGCACCGAACTTGGTGGAGGGATGGCCAATCCATTAAAATTTGGTGCCGATCCAGTTAAAGTGGATGCAGGAATTTTTTTATCACTTTCCTTAACATTGCCGGATGGGACATTTTTTGCGTTGGCGGAGGTATACGCTCTATTGAGTGCAAGACCAGTTAGTTAGGAAATGGAGCAAAAAAGGGGTGATGACATCATGGGCCATTTGCTATTCTGATAAAACACTGGATAATATTAACATGTACATTTTTGGGGTATCCCCATTAGAATTAGATTTTTAATTCTTTATTTTTCCCTATGTTTGTTTGGCTGTAGACTCAAAGCATGTTTTATCTCAACCTGCTGGAAAAAGAACTTCACTCACTCTCACTCGATCACCTGACCTTGCCCATAATGCAACTAGCTGAAATCATTGCTCATGACCTTTTGGAGAGGCAAAGTCTCTCGGACCTCTACCGACTTAGGTGAGCACTCTATACACATTAAAGGGGAACTACATCAATTTTGAACATCAAAGTCTTTTTACAGGGGAGTTGGGGAGTACTACAGCAAATGAGAAAAATGTTTTATAAAGCCTTTTGTGGCTCCAGGGTTAGTTGTGCAAAATCTGATAAATTGCCTTAAGTGATGTCACTTGAGTCAGTGTTAATAGGGGCTGCAGACTGCAAGTTTGAAATGGGGCTGAAAAGAAGTGAGCTTACCAGACTTTTGTGGCCCATACTTCATCTGTGTTCTAGGCTACTTTAGCAGCTAATGGCGTACCACGCCCAAATTTCCAACCGAACTGTCTGCAGTTGATTTTGACAGTTTTTGAACTGTACATTGCAAGTCTGAAAATGTTAATGAAGTGCAATGCTAAATTAGCAGAGTACTCTTTAAATATTTTTTAGGGATATGAACTGCACTTACATAGGTCTTTTTTTTAATACTTAAATTGTGTATCACTGCAAGAGAATGGTTTGACTAAAATCAGCTTTCAGATGGTGGATTTATTTAAACTGTTGAAACCCAGGGAATCACAGAAAACTGAGGGACTGATGCGCATCAAGTTGTGGTGCTATTAATTACTTTCAGAAATCCTTTTAATGCTCAATAAGTCAGTTTTGTGTAGTGACTTTGCATGTTTCTTGTTGTTCTTTTTTCACCTAATTAGAATTCTGAGGACCTGTTGTCAGCTGAGTTTGGAGACACATTCACCATATCAGGAAAAGCTCCTGAATTTGTGCAGAATCCAAGAACAAGAACAGATGGAGTATGTCAACTCTGCTATAAAGATTTAATGTCTGTACATTTTTCTTTAATAACCACATCTTATTCTTGATTTCAGGTGCCACAAAGTCATTGCTTTTTCACAGGAGAGGAGAGGCGTTCACAAAGCTTACAATCAGGTCAGCCTGCTGCTCACAAAATAAATCCATGTTTTTATTTTGCATCAAATGCTACACCTTCACACAGATTTAAAACTTTTAATTAACTCTAGTTTTATTACTTCTTAGAGGGTGATTGGCAAGTGCCCACAAATTACTAACTGTACTGTATATTGGCAAAGTAAATTTACTGTATGCTCTAATTACAATTTCTATAATGTAACTTAATGAGTGACGGCACATTAATATATGAGGTTTATGATGTTTAATTACTTGTCTCATAAACCTGGAATGAGTGTTAATGGTTAATGGTGTGAATTTCATATTGAAGTCTACATAAAGCTCACCACATAAACTTTAACACTATTACGTATAAGATCCTAGCAGAGAAAATAGGGAAGGTTTTTTTTTTTCTGTTGCGCCCATTTTTTCACATAGTGGTGTTAGTGTGTGTGTATGTGTGTGTGTGTGTGTGTGTGTGTGTGTGTGTGTGTGTTTGAACTTGTGTCTGCAGCTTTCTGTTGGTTGGTGCATGTGCATACAGTATGTTTTGAGTGCATCCAACCTGTTAACAACTGACTGCTTTAAAAATCATTATCTGATTACAGTTTGACTCAATTTAGAAAAAAAGTTAATTGTCCCATATTGTCATTTTTCAGAAAGCTGAGATTGATGAAAATGTTGGGTCGGGACGTCAGAGTGTGGATGTGTGTACACAGGACATTTGGTTGGACAAAGCTGAGGTTTGCCTCAGCATGGGGCTCTATCAACCAGCCCGGCAGCTCCTGGCAGAGGCTCAATTAATGGCTCGGGTGAGTTGATAGTGAAGAAGACCAGAGTGTCAGGCTCTGACCTTAAAATAGAATCTAACCATTCAATCTGGCTCACAATGAATGTTTTACTATCATGGCATACCAGACTGAGCCGGAATTACATCTGCAATGCTCTATTTATGCGAAAGAAATGTCACCCTACAAATTATTGTTGCTTATGATATCCCTACTATTGGCCAATACTTTATGCCCACTAAAATATTAAAAGTATTTACTGTAAAAGATCAGCTAATATACTCTATTATGATTGTGTTTTTCAAATTCTCTCTGTTCAGGGGCTTAGGGATCAGAAAGCAATGGCAAGAAGTTTGCTCAGTCTGGCCACTTTGGCTTGTGAAGAGCAGAATCATGGCCAAGCTCTGATCCTCCTGGACAAAGCCCAAGCCCTGGGTGGGGATGAGGAGTTTTGGTACCAGCTCACCCTCACCAAGGTTAGAGCTGTAGTAGGCCAGACACACCAAGATGCACAAACCAAGGTATAGAATCACCACCTAACACTCTACACTGCAGTTACCTTTTTTTTTGTAGTGAATACCTTTCCCATTGCACCTATTTTTCTCTCACAGGTTGATCAGATTATAAAGCAAGGCTGTGGGGCTCTGAAGCTGGTTCTGGAGCAGCGGGTAAACAGAGTCCCAGAGGTCACATTCTTGATCACCTCATTAGAGATGAGGTAAACCCATGCCTGTTTGGTCAGAACTGCTGAAGGTGTAATCTTTTATTACTTGTAATGCTATGTTGTGTTTGATTAAAATTTTAACATTTGTAAGCTGCACTATCCAGTTTTGTTAAAAAGAACGTACATAACAATTTCCAGCAAATCGTTGACACTCACTTTAGATTTCTCTATACAAACAAATGTTGGAAACAAAGTGACTCAACAACCAACCCTTAGAAAGTCCAAGTTACTCAGTTTATTGTTTTTACTGTTTATTGTTTTTACTCTGATGTTTTGTTAAAAAAATGTATACACACATCCAGAGTTGATCCCCACTTCTTGTGTAACAAGGTGTCATCACTATACTTTAAACTGATCATTTACTCTAATAAAAGTCAACTGTATGATATGTAATAGAGCCCACTTTGAATGTAGGTGGAACATGTTCTTCATGCTGTACAGCATGTAACTATATTTAAAAACATCTATAAGCACTTGGGCAAACACACTCATATAAGTTGTAACTACACTGGATGATTACATAATCTTGATCTAATGCAGTGTGTTGTGTTCCAGAGGTGCCATGGAATGTATACGTGCCATTGGCGGTGGTGAACCTGGAGTGACACTCTGCACCAAGGCTGTACAAAGGCTAATGGCTGCCTGTGATACACTCAGAGAGTGTGCCAATAGTTTCACTAAGCTCAGCTACAGAGAACAGGCAGCAGAGGCACATTTAGAGTATGCACATGGTGTGAGGTTAGTATGTCAGAAGTTACTCGAGACCTGACTGTTAAGTTTAAGTGAAAATGGAATATTCTGCAAATCATACAGTATACCATTTGTAAACACAGCCTTTAGTGTACCTGGATGCCTTTAGATGGCTTTTGACAGTTAAGTTCTTGAAAGACTGCACATAAATCAAACCAAATAATGATTCAAAACTAGTATTTGGCCATATTGCTATATTTGACTAATTTTCTTTCTCACTCACACAAACATACTTTTTTAGAATTTTAGCCCATCATGCAACTGATAAAGAGGAGAAAAGGCGCTTCCTGCTCGATGGCCTCTCCCAAATGCAGCTAGCTGTCACAGTTCAGGAGCATATGGTGCTGAACGCTCAGAGCCTGCTACCCCCACAGGCGGAGGTAAATAAAGTGCACGCATATTCCTTGAAAAATTAATCTTTTTTGATGGTACCTTCTCAAAGACAATAGGATCCATTTCTACTGTTGAGGATACTGATACTGTAAGTAAACCAGAAATCAATTAATGGACAGAGGCAGAAAGCATTACTCATTGTAAAAAAACCAAACTAAAAAAAAATAATTTGCTTTGAGCAACTGTGGAAGCTCAGAAGCTGAGTTCTGGCTAAAATAGTTGTATCATTGAGCACACGTTCAGATAGCAAAATGTTTTTCAGTGTTGAGAGAAGAAAGGGTTTTCCTGTGAAATGCCTTGCTTATGGCTAAATGACGGAGAGAGGCTTTGTTTGTGTTATCTGCATTTTCATCTCCTAAAGAGTCTAACTGACCGAATTACAATTAAGCCGCTGTGTGAGGTTATTAAGGCCCTGTTGTGCCACTGTCATATTCTGGGGTTCTTGACTATGTGAATATCTTAGTGAAATATCTGTTCTGTATCTCTTCTGTATCTCATACCACAGTTTAACAGTGTTCTGACATTAACAGATAAAGCTTCTATTACTGTAACTTGTCAACAGCAGATGGGTATCAGAATTATATTTTATCCAGACGCTATACAAGCTCTCATACAGATGCAGTTATCTGAGGGCTTCAGTGCCAGAGATGGACGGGCATAACACTGACTGCAGCCTTGATATACATGCTGATGGAATCATTAAAGAAAGATTGATTGAACGACTGTCACACCTGCTGCAAATCCTTGTTCAAATGAGTTTTTGATTAAATCTTATGTGAATGTCTGACACAGCCGTTGGAGGCTGGATTGTAACATGGTGTTTTCAGCAGATGGTGCTGCTGCCTTGGTACATTCTGACAGCCAATCTGCATTGTAAGCAAGAGACAAAAGCTGCAATCACTGAAGTCATGCTCATTTATTCATCTTTATGAGCAGGGATAACTTTTGTTCCATATTCAATTCTGTCTTGTTTAAATTAATGACTTCAGTCTCACTCAGACCATTGCCCAAGTTTCTCATTTGCCGTATCCCAAAATGTCTGATCACACCTCTCACCTAAATCGCTATTGCTCCGTGAACTCATCATCACAACCTACTCCTGTACACTAACGCACTACTTGAGAACAATTTTGTGTGTATTTTCTGTATTTTGTTTTTACACTGGTGCTTTCTGTCCTTGCCAGCGTAATGGAGTGTCCCTTGCAGCTATGCGGAGGCTACTGCGCCTGCGACTGGCCCTGGCAGAATTTTGTCTGGCCATGCTGCAGGAGCACTGCGCTGAGGAGAAACACCAAGCTCTGTCCCGGGAGAAGAAGACCTCTGCTGAGATAGCTCTGGAGGAATTTACACGCTGCACACCTGAGCCCAACTCTATACAACAGGTAACACAGTGCACATGCAACCTGGGCTAAATGTAAAATCTTATATCTATTTAAATATAATCAAACAGTAATGATGTGCTATAGTATTTCCCTATATCACCAATTAGTGTAATAAAGTTAATAAACAGATATGCCAAAATTACTTTCAAACATTGTGTGTTCTCTTAACAAACTATTGCATTAACTGGAACTTTCTTTATTATTATAGTACAGCATCTTGTTTTAAAGGATAAGACTTTATATTTTCATCATCAGCAAATTGCATAAATACACCAATACCAACCAATCTACCAATGTAGTTTTCATAATCAAAAATATAGCTTTTATACATCAGTACAACAGAACTCCATTGTTGTCCAACAACGATTAAAAACACTTTAAAGACAATGCATTACATGACATATTTTTCCATTACAATGAACATGACTATTGTTCTTTAACACAAATGGCTGAAGTTAGTTTTTAGAGCTGTAGTGTACTTCGTTAATTTAAATTCTAAATATACAATATTCTGAATAACAAATTGGGGTGCATCAGATGAGCAGTTGGCCTAAATTATGCCTAAATTAATTTATGGTTTTAGGCAGAGTTACTGGGGCACAGGGAATAACAAACTGCAAAAAAACATATTTGCAAACATGAACAAGTGAAAGATCTACATCGATAAAGTCTGCCTTTCTATAGATCAGCAGACCTTGTAGGTGAGTTTCCTATCATTGCCACTTGGGGACACTAACATGCAAAGCAACACCAGGCAATTTTGTACTTTATAGCCCATGTCTGTGACCACTCTTGAGGGCAAAACCCTTGTGGCTAACCAACAAATTACAACAATTGTTCAACTTCCCTGTTAGCTCTGTGGGTGTTCCCCTCACCGGACCCACGTTTTATGTCTTCAAATTGAAACTGCATTATAAGCTTTGAAAGAGGATTCTAGGACAATCAGTTGTGTGTTATTATCACGGTCTTAACCAAACAATTGCAGCAGCAAACCATAATTCCAAGTTGGCTTCCCATCAGTGTATTCATTTTGTATACCACTGCCTGGGATTTAACCTGATCAGAGTGTTTTGCCTTCATTCAGAATATTTATATAGGATTTCTCACTAGAGCGCTTGGTTTAGGCGAGAAAGATATAGTAAGTGTGCATAAGATGTTTGAAAAGTTGTCCATGTTCATGGGCTAGCGTACTCATTCAACTCGCCTCTAAGCTACTGTTCCTCAAGAAAAAATGAGCTAAATAACAAGGAGTAATGGGTTTGCTGTATATCAACTTATCCAGAATTTAATGCACCATGTATTGCCCCTAGTAATGCAATTTTGAAACAATAATAAAGATCTGACTTCCAGAATCCCAGTACATACCAATTAGACTGCCCTAAAACTACAGTCATTTGACAATTATACTTCCATGCAACTATATGAAACTATACTTCCATTTTGAATGTGCGTATTGCCAGTCAACACGTTTGGAAAGCCAAATAAGATGTTAGATGTTTTTCATCTCTCATTCTCTCTTGCTTTCTCTCTGTCTTCCTCTTTCTCTGTTTCCCTCTGTCTACATAGCACAGGGACAAGCACTTAAAACTAGAGTTCCCTCTTCATGTTTTCTCCTCCTTCCCCTCTTATGATGCTACTTATGAACAGCTTTTATAACAGCCTTCCCTAGTGAAAAAAAAAATTCCTGCCAAAATGGATAAACCTGGGGTAGTATTTGCTTCCAAAATGACTTTCTGTTCAGCCTATTCCTGCACTTAAATCAATGGGTCCAAAGAAGTTTAGAGAAGTTTGTATCCAAACAAGCGAGTTGTTTGTGATCCACTCCTCATTTGACCTTAACTTCCTTGTGTCGTTTCCAGGAATGGGTGAGTGTGGGCAGTACTTTGGGGCAGGTGGCTCTGGGCCAGCTGGCTGCAGTCAGTTCTCACTCCTTGGACAACGTGGAAACCAGAGCTTGCTGCCTGAGTCTGATGGGAAAGTACCTGAGACTGCTGGCTGTGCAGAAGGACCCCCTTTATGCGTGTGCCCTCTGGGACAAACACAAGCATGTAGGCAACACAAATGTCTGTAAATAAATTTACACATAATGTTTATGTATATATGTCTACCGCATAGAGAATTCCCCCACTCTTTAGAAATTTTGTGACACAAAAACAACATACGAGAAAGAAGTCACTTAAGTTATGAAAGTACTCTCACTTAATTATGGGAAGTCATAGAAACTTGGGGAATTTTACACATGGGCCTTTTTAGGAATTCGGACACAAACACACACATGCACATACATACATGCTGAAGGAAAACAACATGGAAAAAGTCCCTACACAGTGTGAGAAGCTTATACTGATTAGAGAGATGGATGTCTGCTTATATATTTTAAGACAGAAAAGTTTAAGTCTTCATGGTTTGTCATCAGTAGGGGATTTTATAGTAATTGTTCTGTGATCTTGAAATAACTTTGTACAGAAGGAGGCCTGGTCTGACCCTAAAACCATTTCTGTGAAGGAGAAGAATTCAGAGAAACCGAAAGACAGAGAATCAAGCAGAAAAAAGCTAAGGATGACATCTGCCAAAAGTGCTGAGTTGCAGGTACATACTGTACCTCCTGATAAGTGACCCCATCACTCCTGTCTCATATCAAATCTGAGGTCCTTATCCTGAGGTTCACCTTACATCTCAAATCCCCCAGGGTAAATCCCTGGGCATTCTGCATTGTTCTCACATTGAAAGTCAGCGCAGAGAGATCAAATGTACCTACCCAACTTTATGCAGAATAAAATGGTGGCAGTGTATTATTTCTGTGGCAACATTTTAGAATATTAAGTGAGATTCAGTTGGTAATGTGGTAAGATTATGTCTTGACTGGGGTGCTTCCATTGAGATTAACTGTAACTATACAAAATGTATTGCCATTTGAATTATAGAAATTATAGATAAAAGCCTTCACAGACAGCTTTAATCAGTTAATTTCTTCTGCTTTTGTCATTGGGGGAATCAGAAAATTGTTGACAGATAAAATGACCTTCTTTTAAATAGCATAGAATGTGGTAGCCTTATGTAGAAACATAAATTACCATTATTTCCGAATGGAAAAGCAAAGCATTTAATAAAATATGGCTATAATGAACACCTGGCTGAACTGCACACTGATGCAAGAGAGGTCTCTTATGCTGTGGGCAGAGGCTGGAAAAATTCGGCATGGGCCCGTTTTGGGTTAAAAAACACAACAATACAAGGTCATGGGAAGAAGTTAGAACTATTAATAACACTAACACCACGGTTGAAAATGTTTTGAAGCTATGGCAGAAGCATTATTGTGCCTTTGAATTTCATGGTATGCAGAGTAATTTTAGTGTTGATCTCATTGAGGGCATCATAGTGAAGTCTGTTTCTGAAGTTTCTGAAGAAAAGAAAAACTATAACTGTGGAGTATACGCTTGCACATGGTTCTTACTTTTGCATCAGATTTAACACAAAAAACAGTAATGCAGCAATGGGTGCATGTAAAGATTACAGAAAATTAGTATTCCCTGAGTTTGATTTTAAGAATAAGTTCATAATTTTAAAGTCTGTCTTAAAACAATACCCTTAATACATTTCAAGAATTACTGGTCACATTAATAGTTCCTCTCGTCCATACTGCCTATAAAAAGATCCATTCCTCACATAAATCCGGTGGAAGATATGGGGATCAGAACTGACAGTACTGATTATGTCAAAAAATGCTTTCTAAGATCAATTGAAGCTAATATGAGGCTTCAGCTGTCTAAATTATAAAAAATTAAGTGGTTATCTTCTGAAGTCAGTCTTTCTAGTAGAAAGTGCCATCCTTGTGTTAGGCCCCAATCCCCTGTAAAAGATGCATATGTAGTGTATGTCTGTGATTGAGTGATCATGTGGACTTAATTGCATTCACTTTTATAATGTATAGTAATACTTATCTGCCTGCATGTTTGTGCGTGTGCATTTGTGATGTCTCTTAATTGTGCAGCGGAGCAGGCATAAAGCCAAGCAGCTGTTGGCACAGGCCAGTAAAGCACTCGCTGAAGCCATCAGCCTGTGTCTCCAACATAACCTGCCTTTTTCCATCCTGGCTGATGCCTCTATCAACATGTTGGACTGTCATGGCCAGTCGGACCCTGCAGTGGCAGGACAATATCTTGCCCTGTTTCAGGTATTACGCATCAGATCGTATGTGTATTTTTAAATAAACTACCTAAAAATTACATGTGAATCATCAGGTTTCACTTTCACTTTCAGTCCCATCTCTGATATGCCCATGTGCCATTTAGAAAGTTCCACAAATAGTACATTATATGAAATAGTGGTCCATATGCTGCCACTGACATACTACATGCACAGCACACTGCAGGTGGCTCTATGCACTTTGCAGTCCCGCGCATCTGTATACACACATCATCTTGGCTTACTTAATAGTATTCTTTAAGATATCATCATATCATCATCGAATATAATTCCTGCTATTACCTTCTTGCTAGCTCCTTCATCCATCTTCTGTTTTATTCCCAGAGCTGCTGCACTGTTGCTATGATAGGTGAAGTCCTAAGTTCTGCCTGTGCTGACACCAGTTTGTCCCAGCTCTCGGCTCTGCTCAATCTCCACAGAAAACTGCTCCTCTCTCAGGAGGAGAGGCCCAGCAGCATGCTGAAGGGAGCCGAGGACACCCTTAACAGTCTCTCCAAGGTACCGGCTCACCAAACCCCCCCATTCATGATTTATGGATGCTGTCATACCCACCTCGGTAAAATCCCTTGATGGGGGACAGACTATTGGGGCTGTTATGGCCTTTGCTCTGAAATCTCACGGAGTGGTGGAACTCTGTACTTGTGCCTTAAAGTTTTTATGTATGTGCTGGTATATGACACGTGTACATTTTAAGAATCATTGATGCTGGTGAGTTTGAATTGTAATGTTTTATTATGATTGAAGATCGATTAGCTGAAGGGGTGGCAATGTTAAAATATCAAGGAATTGGGACTGACAACATTGTGATACTTACTTTAATTTAGGCACCCCCTAAAAGGTGATCTCTTTAGTTTCTGAATGTTATCACTAAAAAAATCAATTAATAGTCTCAGTCAATGATTTTGACCTTGGTGGTATACCTGGTTATCTGATATATTGTATGATGGTGATTATCAATCACCTTCATTCAAACTCAAGTTAAATTAAGTGACGCTTGTTTAAACATGTTATTAAAAGGAACAGGTCTTCAGAAGCAATTAAAAGTGAAAAAATTATTTATATTCTCAAGATGAGATGATTAACATTTTATCTGATAACATGAACGTGAAAGTGTCGTAATTTTGTCTGTGACATTTCTGACAAATTGTGACTGGTAGTTTTGTGCTGGTGAACCCATTCTAATAGGTTTGAATAATTAAGATAACAATTTGTGAATCATTCTTGTTTTAATGCATTATAATTGCTCATCCTTTTTCAAAATCCTTTAAAATTGAAATGCAAAGAAATATTCCTATGTTCCTGTTAATGTACGAGATCTTTGGTGGCACCTTGTTGTGCAACATGCTTTTTTCTGGTTTTCTGGTTCGCAGGCCTTCAGCCAACTGACCATCAATCCCAACCACCTAAATATCCTTGCAGAGCTCCCACCCAACCTGAAAATCCTGCTGCTTCAGCATTCAGAAGATGGGTAATTTCTGTTTTATCCTTTTCTCTTGGTTATCACTATTTCCCTTTCTTTGCCATGGTACTCATCTACGATGATACTCTGACAGTATCATGGTACATGAGTAAATGACTAGAGATAACACAAGTAACATTAGGTTTAGGCAAAAGTCATACCTGGAGCAGAATCAGCTTGCTGTGTGGTAGACCTGCCACTGGAGGGCTGATAATAAAGGTGTTTTAAATACACTTTTGAAGTACTGAATACAGTATACAGACATAATTGCTTGTGTTGGTGTGTTTCATTTTTAGGTCAGAACTTTATGGGGCCTTCTATGAGATGACCAAAGCTCCAGAAAATCAAAAAGGAAAGACTACACAAGTTACAGGTTTGGTTCTTGTTCATTTTTTAAACCAAGGTTCACAGTACAAAGAGCAGTAAGACTTCCTACTGATATGAGAGATATGGATCATTTCAAACATAACATTTACTGCCTTTATGTATTTTTATACTGCATCTAATTTGTTCCATAGCTCTGGGGAATATGGTTTTCATTACAAATACAGTGCTGCATGTAGCATTGTTGTCAGCCTGTAAATGGGGCCAAATGAATGAAGTATTCCCAAGTAACATTTGTCTGCAAGGCATATGAAAAATTCAGATTTAATGAAGACATGGAGAGAGGAAAAAGCTCTTGCATTTCCCTTTGACCTCTCTGCGACTGGCCTGGCATGGAACACCAGCTGTCGAGAAGTCATCACAGGGTATTAGCATACTGTATTACCTGCTCACATGACCTTTCCTGGGACTAGTCTGACATAAGTAGTTGTAGAAATAGTAGAAAAAGCAGTTGGCTCATATCTAGACTCATTTCCTCATAATGAGGACAAATTCATAAAACAAAACAAAAAAAGCAGAAAAACAGGATGAGGCTGCTGAAGACAGAGGGAGATCTTATAAAAGGAGTATGAGGAGGGGGGGGTGGAGGCACTCACAGGGACCAATTACAAGGCCTGTATGTGTGAGGATCCATGTCTGATTGTGTGTCAGTTCCGTTGTTGCAGGTACCGTGACGTGCGCTAGAGTGGCCAAGGTTTCAGTCTGCCCTCAGGCTCTGCTGGCACTGAGGGAGCAGACTCGGGCCTTTGGCCAGGAGAATAGACATGCCCTCCTCAAGGAAGTCTGTTGGCACGGTGCTGAGGGCAGGCTGGAGGCATCTGAGGAGCACCAGGTTATTCCTTGTGTATGTCTTGTTGAGACCTCTGTTCTTCTTTCACTTTATTAACATTATCCACTGTAAGCCTGATACATAAGCTCACTCCACTGCAATTATTATCATCTCATGTCTTCTTACTTACTCAAGAGACATGGGATAGCTGACTTTTACTTCCAAGCATTGTGTAGCTGAAAGAAATGTGTGCATGAATGTAATGAGTGGCCTGAAAGAATAAATATTACATCAGAGCTACTGAAATTCCCTTTTTTTTTCCTTTTTTTCCCCCTATACAGAAAAGTGCCGCAGATGAAAAGTTAGCTGCTCACTTCTGCAAACTTGTACAAGATATGGAAGACTATTTGAATCCACTTCTCACACAGTTTGACTTCTCTTGCCTAAGGTGAAGTACCGTATATGTCATCAGATTCCCTATTTTGTCTACTGCAAAGGCTTGACAAGTTTCATTTTCTTAGCCTAAGGAAGGAAAGTTTGCTACTTTGAAGGGAAGATTTGTAATGTTTAGGAGTCTGCAGTTACTTATAAAAGGAGCTTTTTCATGATAGTGGAGTGTATGGTTCGGATTATGTATAGTTCATGTGTCTATGAGTCTACTGTACATACTCTATACTGTATAGACTTTAAATGTCCCTGTTTATGCTGTACAGTGTGTAAACTATAGATCTTTCTCACAGCAGACCTTCCAGATCCTGGTTTTGTGCATGCTCTGTTACTGGTAGACCTAAATAGGGCAAAACCATTATTTATGTCACCAGTTAGACTTGTTTTTTACTGCTGTGGCAGGAACACATGTCCACTTTGAGAAAAGTATATACAAGTGTGTGTTCAATTGAGACTGGTTTGTTAATCTTGGTTTGTCAGGTGTGTCCTTTGCTCTGAATTCACAAGTGCATACAGCAATCTTACACAGCAAGTGGTGCATGTCTGTATTTCTTGCACATTGTCACATCTTACACAATTGGTTCTATCTTATGTCAGACATAAGGTCTTGTAGCCCTACTGATCCTCACCCATCCTTATCTACCTCAGGCTCCAGGCTGCATCAGTACCATTTCCTGAGATGACCAAAACCAATGATAAAGAAGTAAAAGGGAGCTCAAGTAAGGGTAGAGTATGTTGGGTATGGCTTTGCGTGATAATTTGATAAATCAGTGGGAATTATAGTGTCACTAAACAGTCCAAATTGTTGGAACAATCAAACTAAAAGCTGTGGACTCCATATGTGGAGCAAGACTTCCTTAAAGGTTGTTATATAGCAACATCTTAAAGATTCTAAGGTAAAAAATTGTTACACCATCATAAAATATACATTAAATATGAAAATCATTGTACTTCTATGCATATTTGTGTATACAGGTAAATTACCAACAGACCCAAGGGAGTATGTGGTGTTGCTGGCAGACAGAAAGTTGCTGGAGTTGCCACTGGAATCCTTGTCCATCCTGCAGGAGGAAGGCCTGAGATCTGTGTCACGAGACTTTTCCCTCCAGCTTCTCCACAGTCGACTGAACAGAGCAGAACCAGAGAAAGGTACCAAAGACACACATGTAAACACATTTTTGAAAATTTTTTGCAAGGATTACCTAGGGATTCCTAATCATCCCCATGAACATGCAACTTTAACATGCAACATAGAGCAGTTAGTCTAGTGGCTTCTAAGTCTGAGGATCTTGGTCTTTGTATGATTCATATTATTGTATGGTTCTACCATTAAATTGTATGCAGTCCATTATGCAGTTTAAATAGATAGATTGCCTCGGAACAATTAGTTAACTACAGAAAATCCAAGATACTTGACATTTTTACATTAGAGATAGGCACATTTGTACTACTTTCCAAACAATAGATGTGTGTGAAGTTGCAAATGAGGCATTCTTTAGCCCTAATTGTGTACAGGAATAGCATTAAAAATGTTTCAACTGTCTGTTAAACATGCATTTAGCTTAACATCTTGTAGTGACCACACAGAGGTGCTCAAAGACACACATGCTTGCCCATGTGCATGCATATTAACATTGAAATACAACATATAAATGCTGTGTAATCTAGTTATTAGTGTAACAAAAGGCATGAGTAATGCATTACTTTATATAGCACAGGTGTTATCGGAAACCTGTTAGAATATGGAAGTGCAAATGACTGGACTGGCTGGCAGCAATATTATTTCAGCTAGGTCTAGAACAATCAGGAGGATTCCTGCTCCACATTTCTTCAGCCTGTTGTTACTGCCCTAATTAAACAGGCCCCCTATTTAAATTCCTACAATTGTACAAAGAGTTTTTAATTAAGACCTATGATTATTCATTTCCTGTAATTTCTTTTTAATTCTAAGAAACAATTTGTCAGTTTTATATCTAATGTTCTCATTCTTATTTCGTTGGTATCACTGTGATATTGTCAAAGCCAAATGAAGTAGCAATAAATATAATTCTTACTGGTTTCTTTAAAAGGAGGACTCTACTGTATATTACATGGAAGATATTGTCACATAGACATAGACATTTGCAAGTAAAGTAAAGAACAGTAAAGAAACAGCAAGATATGACTTATAATAAAATAAGACCTATGAACGGGTCATATCTGAACTTCCAACTGTGTTTTTTAATGTGGCCAACCCCAGAGTCACAGATACTGTAAGATGGGGAAAAAACGGACAGTGCAGTATAAATGTCTTATCCATCAACTAATAATTAGAGTGGGGCTTTGTGTTTGACTGGATGTTTGCCTCATAAAATTCTTCACCATATTGTAGTAAATAATGGCTTACACTTGCGAAAGCATTTTGACGCCAGGATTTAGACTGCAAGCAGTCATCCATAGAAATAGAATTTTTTCAGGAGAGAAAGGTCATTTCACATCCTGGTAGCTTGCAGAAGTTCATGCGGACATCCGTGAACGTCATGGCCTGCTTTGCTAAAGTGGATGTCCATTAAGTGTGGCCATTTTGTTGTGCCTGCTAGAACAATTTAGAACCAGGGCTGTAGGTTTGATTGGCCAGGCGTAATATATGTAGGTGGTGGCCAAGGGTAACTGTTGACTGAGCAAATCAAGCTTTAAGTTTAAATGACCGTATTTGTTAATGTTGTCAGCCTAAATTACACAGGTAGTGTAAACAACAGAAAGGCATCATATCCAGCTACTTACTGAGATGTAGATTTACCCTGTTGGCCTAGCTCAAATTCTGGCATCTCTTTTGGACACTGCCAGAAAAAGTGACTAACTGTTAAATGCAGACTTTAATCTTAAACAGTCTTGACTTATATGGCCATGGAAGCTAGACCCAACAGTGATGTTTTCCTACTTTATCCCTATTGAGAAAAAAGAAACATCACTTTCTAACTGAGTTCATAATACCTTTACAAATTTTATTTATTTAATGCTACAATAAAGATCACTGCAATGAGTGTTTTGTAGCCTGTGTTCCCACAGTGCGATCAGGTGCAAAGAGTGTAAGCAAGGAAGAATCTAAACCAAAATGGACAACACACAGTCAAGTACTGTACATATGCTTTCGAATCCAACACTGCCAAACTAGGAGTGCGGTTGAAATTATGACAGTCTCTCACTGACCAGAATATCAACTCTGATCATCAATATAATGTTTACAAGAATAAGTTTGCTACACAGTCAATCTGGTGAGATGAACTGTTGTTTAGTATAACTTTAGCCTTAACGTTTCACTATCATTGCCAAAAATTGTGATGGAAAGACAATCTTAAGAAATATTTAAATTTTTCTTTATCTATTTTTGATCCTGCATAAATTAGCCAAGGCAGTTATAAAGCTGTATTTCATTACAGACCAGTGTCGCTATTCAGCACCTTATTGCATTTTTTTTCATATTTTTGTCTTTGCTTTGTTACTGCAAGAATTGTTTACTGTAAACTATGGCAAACAGTGTTTGGTTGGAGCAGAAAACAAACAACAAAGAACTTTTCAATGTGCGGGTACCAAATTTGGGTAAAAATTTGTATAAAATCATCTGCTTAATAAATATTTTTGGGTAAAAAGAAGAAAAACAGAGACAGATGAGCCTCTCGTTTAATTAATATTACCAATCACGTTGTGTCCTCCAGTCTCTCACGGTTTTATTTTGGAGGTCCACTATTAGTGTAAAATGCCAAGAGAATAATCCAGTTGTTTTATGGCAATGATACTTAAATTCTTGGGGGAATTATGCACATTATTATTTTTGAAAGAATAGAAAACAGGACAGAAAGAGCACTGAAGCCGATGCTGCAGGCATTTTTAGCTTTTTAAAGGTTGAATCATTTGCATAACTTGAGTGAAATTTCAAAGGTTAAACTAGTGTGTATGTATGTGTGTGTGTGTGTGTGTGTGTGTGTGTGTGTGTGTCTGTCACTTGACACTTGCTTCTGCCACAGATAGGAACTTACAAGAACATGCATTTCATAATACATCTTTCAATACCTGGATCAAACACATGGGTGACGATGAGACCAGAAAAAAAAGTGATCTTTTTCTGGAACATCATTACCATACTTTTGACATCTGCAGCTTAGCATTGTGTCAAGAAGATACATTGCCTGAAACCAATTTTGAAGGGGCTATTTGTTATTCTGTGCAGTGATTTGCATGAGGTATGCACAGGACAAATTAGCACAAACTACTGTATAAAAAGTGCCTTCAGGTTGGAAATGTTTTCCTGTGTATGAACGTCTGTTCTTACTGCCTCAAAGATTACTGTCTCAGAGTTGTCAGGTGATATACTGTAACATAAACTGTGATTCAGACTACACAGACTGTGGCTTGTCCAGCTGTGGTGGCAAAAAAAACTGTCAGATGTAGAAACTCCAGTAGTACTGAAAAACGGTTTCACTAAAAAGTTTGACCTGAGCTTGGCATTCAAGGTTGGCACTAGTTGCAAGGTTCCCTGGTCGTTATCAACTGATCAAACGCTATGGTATTTTTGCTTTCCCGATTTTGAGCTATGTTTCTGTATGTGCAGTTGAAAACTGCTAAATATGGTGCTAGAGTTGGGTGGAAGTCAGAGAGTGAGGAAAATCATTGATTTATCTGCTATGTACTTTGAATTTCAACAGCAAATTTAGGCATTCAGTCATTATTTTTTTAAATATCTTTTTATGAAATAAAGTGGTATAAAGTGGTATAAAGTGAATTCAATTCATCCTTGGGGAACCTTAAATGTCTACTGAATTTCAGATGGTCTTATAGTTTCCCATGAATTAGAAAGTGGTCTAAGACTTTCGGGCCACACTGTATATTACATTACATTCCTATGGAAGATGCTTTGTCAAAAGAAAGCTACAATAAGTGAAGTCAAAATCAATAGAAACAAGAGCTGTATATCATCAAAAAAGTATAAATGCATCCCTCTGAAATTAACAGCTAAAATGTGTTTGAAGTGCTACAGTACAAGCCCTTTTTTCCAATTTACTTTTTCTAAATTACACACAAAAACATTAAGTACTAGACTGGGGTGTGGAGATGTAGGGGGTTGAAGCAGAAGCTTGTCCTTGACTAGCTGTGTTGAGATTTTACTTTAGACCAAAGTGTTGAACCGATGGATTAACAGATGGACTCCTCTCATACAGCTGGCATTGATTAAAATTCAAAAGGATAACAGTGATAAACTTGAAGGTTACCACTTCACCGTCTATGCAATTAGGTGTAGACTAAATCCATTTATTTATTTGTTTCTTTGTTTGTTTGTATGAAAAGAAAGGTGGGGGGTTGAATCACATTAATGTGGCAATTAAATTGATAATCAAAGCTTAATCAATAGGTTGTGCTTTCATTTGCACAAGATAGTAGATGTGGCCATGACGAAACTTTTAGAATAATTCTTCAGTCACTAATAAATGTCACTGACTTGCAGATACTGAGAAAGTCTCTTTTTTTCCCAATCCAAATGCTGTATAATCTACCCCACAGACCAAGTGTACGTATTAATTCTGCTTCCTGTCTGTGGCAGTTGAAAGTGACAACAAAAAGGACACCAAAGGTGGCAAGGGAACTAAAGGGAAGGGAGATCAAAGCCAACCCATCAAAGTGGTGAGTTCAGTAAATTAATCTGGGCCTCCCAGATACAGAAAGCAATATTACTTTTACCTGCTGTCAGCAGTGGCAATTATTTAAGTTCTTCCTGCCTCTCTTTTAAGTGTGTTTTTTCAATCAATTACATAATGTGTTTTCCTAAAGATCCTATTTCTAGCTTTGGTGCAATTATCCTCTGTCTTGCATCACTTCTCTTCCTGTTAGCTTTATTTTCTTTTGTACTACTTTGCGTCTACTCAGTCTCCCTTGTAACTGGTATTTGCAGATGTAAATGTTCTAGAGACAATATTTGCATGTGCATATATACTTTTTGATTTATTTACTTCTGCTGCGAATACTTTGTTTGTAACTGTCCTTGTTTTAAGCTGTAATAACTTTCATTTATATATCCAGATACCTGCCAATAGTGCCTCACCGTCAAGCACCTTCCCAGTTGACACACGAAACTTCAAATGTATCTTTTTTTAGAAAGTCCTTTTAAAAGGACTTTTGTTAAATATTTTTTCATTTGGGTCCCACTGCAGAATAGAGTTGCACACTTTCTTATAGATCATTATTCTCAACATGCCTCTAAAGATATTGTCGACCCTTGCAATGACAGCAACTGTGGTGAGTAAATGTAATTTTATGCTATCAATTTTTCTGGCTGAGAATAAGGTTACATACCTTACAATACATACTTAACTTTGTAATCTCCTGTGTAATGGGATGGAAATACAGTGCTTTGTGGCAGATATAGTGTAATTGGTTGTTGCTTATTATCACTTATATTACAGTTTAGTTCAACCTGCTTTTATTTCAGTGTCTCTGTATGGATGGTGTGTACTGGACTAAAGTGTTACTGGTCCTTTAGAGACTCAAGAAGCCCAGTTCTGCAGTGATCAATGTTTTTCTGTATATTGTAATGCAATCTTCTCAGCATCCAGCCTTTTAAAGCATCCTTTATGTATTTTTGCACTATACTATTTTACAAAAACTATACGTCTGTGGCCTTGTATGAGTTACATTGCAGCTCCCATTTGGTTTAACAACTTCCACAAGTGGAAGGCTTCATAATATTTGTACGTTGTTCTCTGTATGTGACACAGAAGGGACCAGTTTGAGCACGAAGATGAAGGAGATTTTGAATACCCACAGCAAGCATTTCACCCATCTGTGGGAGGGCTTCATGTGCAGCAAACAAACACCCAGGTTAGAACCTTTAAGTAGAGCAAATGAAAGCAATGCAGCATGTCTCTTCTTGGTTTTTGAGCACCCATTGCATTTATTACTTTTCAATCCACCTTATCTCTTCTGCTCTGCCATCACTCTTTCATATGTGACAAGCCTGTCCGAGATGGAGCAGCTGCTGTGCAAATGCAGTGCCTTTATTTACCTGGGGCGGGAGCGCTTCATGGCAAACATTCCACCTGCCAAACTAGCAGCCCTCAGTCTATCTGGTACTGTACACCCATACACTGCACTTTCCCTCCATGGTTTATAATAGGACCTAAAAGCATTTTTATATGAATATTGTTGTTTTTAAAATGTGAGATGAACACATGGAACATATCCATGTGAATACTACTGTATTCACTGTTACCTGCCTGGTGCGACGTTACCAACAGAATCATGTTGCATAGGTCTATTAATTGCTATGGTTTGTTTCAGTTTGTTCAGAGATAACACCAGCAACACCCCTGGAAATTTCACATGACAAACTCATAATGTTTCCATCACTAACCTGCATTTACACTTCATTACAGCAGTGTTCTTTCTGTTTTTCAGCTGATAGCAAGAAAATGTCAACTGGGGTTGTCAGAAAATTAGCATATTTATTTTCTGAATTGTAAAAGGTGTGTTGCCCAGATCTCATTACCAATATGCCTGCATGTAGGCCCTCTCAAAAAATACAATGGATACATACGTACTACCTCATATAAAACTCAAAATGATGAGAATGATAGAGAACTAGTCTATAGCATCAAATGTCTAATGAATCACACAACATTTTGTGTTTTCTAAAGCATTTAAAATAGTAAGTAAGGAAGAAAATGGGTGGCAAAATACTGTAATGAAGAAATTTTGAGAAGAGCTGTGGATTATGTAAGCAGTAAATGGAGCTATGGGCTTGATCTCTTCACACACATAAATCTCTCATTCCCTGAGTGGGTACATATAGAAATATCCATGTTTTGCACTGAGAAATCAATGAAGTTTTACTATCAGATTCTTGCTACAACACTTCCACAATTTCACTGAGTGCCTGTAAAAATCAGTCAACTGAGGAAATCTAATGAGGTTTAATGGTTGTGAATTATAGTAGTTGATCATATTGAGCTGGAAAAGCAGTATAAAATTGACTGACATTGCAATAATGTTTCATTCCTCATGAAATAAATTTAACAAGGCTCATTTACACAATGTGAACAGTCTGAACTACTGCTTGTAGTAGAAATATAGTGTAATGCATTCAATGCCAAGTAGCGAGGATTCTTATTTATTCTGAATGTACTTTTCTGTACAAGTCAAAGTGTTTTAAGACAGATGTTTGCTGAATCATTTCAACCTAAAGTCATTGTCGTCTCAGATGAGTAATGATTCAAGAAATAAATACAACTCAAGAATTACTGAGTGTATTTTTACTGAAATAGCCTTTGATAAAACTTAAACCAATCCTTTCATCTTTTTTTTTTGCTTGGACAAGTCTTAAGAGATCTTATGAACGTTGTAATAATATTTACGGTCAGAGGACAAGAACCCATTTCTTCCTTCTCAATTGTTAGAGGAGGCCCTTTCCCTTTTTGACTACTCTTTAAATAAATAATAACCTTCCCCAAATCACCTTTCAGCTCTTTTACCTTCAAAGGTATTTCACAAAGCAGCTATGGCTTCATCTTCATGGCTCCTTTCCTCTCCTTCACAAGCAAACAAAGGTAGTCTGAGGTTGGGTGTGCTTTCCACTGTGATTGACAGAGTGTCAGGCTGGCCTTACATGTCGCCCCAGGCCAGACGCATGTGTCACCTGCTAGCCTTACATTATTGATGCTAACTATAGTGTGACTGACACCATGGTCTGAATTTCCAGCTGTTACTTCGCAACACACCACTGCGTTCCTACTTAATTGGCCATCAAGATATGATTAGGCGATGGCAGATTTGCGTTTCTCAGAAAAAAAGGTGTCATACAGTACATGCTGCGCCATCTGCACTTGTATCTTATCTGGAAAGTGTGTCACTTTTTTTCAGCATCTTTGTCTTGTTTAAGTAAGAATATTCTTCCTTAACATGACTCTTTGGAGGACAAAGCCCAAAGAATGTAAAACTGATTTGACAATAACTGCACGAGTGAGCATCATATCAGAGTGGACTGCTGTTCTGGCCCAGAGCACCTGCATAGCAAAGAGAAGGGGGGCAGCAGTGTCTCGCTTCAGAAACAGACATGATTGTCACTGTATAGGAAGACAGCTAGAACAGCTGCCAGGCAATGCTTATCCTTGCTGCCATAGAGGAGATGGTGGATGTTGCATGACCTCGCTGACACACACCTGGTCTCAGACACGAGCACCAGTTTTTCACACTCAAAGTTCCAGTCCAAGTGCTTGGGCTCTGCCAAAGTATTCTACTCTCAATTGTTTCTTCAATTTTTGTTTAAAGTACACTGAGAGCTTCATCTGATCTAATGAAGGCCCAGGTAAATATGTCATGTTTTAGTTAATAAATAAAGTACAGAGCTAGTGTAGCCACTCTCTCTTCTGCCTGAAAGTCATTTCAGGAAAATGGTTCAAATGAATTAAACCCCAAGAAGCAGAAAAGGCTCCCACCATTATTCATGATAAATTCAATCATATAACCCCATACCCTCATACACATCATACACAGTTCAACTTAACTATATTTATCAAGGTTAAACACTTGAAACAAAATACAGTTCATCTACCATGCTTTAAAGTGCAGAGAAAAGAAGATTGTATTGTAATGTTAAAGTTTTAAACCATAAGATTTCAATCGTGGTTTATTTACTAACACCTGTTACTACTGGTGGTAACCGCAAGTGTGGTTTAATACACAGCAAAAACTCCTTGAGCAGCTGCTTTTTCCAGAATACAACAGAAGAGCAGCTGGTGGCTTCTCTGGCTTTTCCCATCATGCCATTACCTACCGCGATCTGATTTCATGCTGCGTACAGCACAGTTAGTTTCCACACAGCAGCAGGGAGCAATAAAGTTGGTCACCTTGCTGAAAAGTTGAATGTTTGAAACCAGTTGCCTACAGGTCTTAATCATCAGCTCTTTGTGGCTTGTCCTGACCATTACTCCTCTACTCTACTGTCTAGTGACAGCTTCACAATAAACGCATCACGCTGTTTTGCCAGCTGAATGCTGTTAATAATACCTTTAATGCAGGAACTGTTCAATTTGTACTAGTAGTAACTTGATGCAGCTCTGATAAAGTGCTAGTAGAGTGAACAGTGAATCAGTGAATTCAGTGAAATAAAATTAGCTAGTGTATCACTGTAATATCTTTAATTGTGTTCAGGTGGACAAATGAGGACAGCTGAGAACAGCTGTCTTTGTTTTCGACAGAAGGTGATGGACATCCTCAAGGGTGTGGTTTATTGTTCATTTGTAAATGTACATGAAAAGAAGTCATAGTTGCAAACACCGTATTTTGCATTAAGACAGACATGACAGGCCACCAAGGCACCTTGTACTGTATGTATTTGTTTGTCAGGAGTTTTGCCTATTTTTATACAGCTGTTAGTGAATAGTTGTCTTTCATTAGAAGCTTTATTTATTCTGTTACCAGATAACTATATTGATGTTTTCTCTCCTCAGAGTGCCGCATAGCTCTGCTCTTTGAGCAGATTCAGAACAATGCCAGCATTCTTCACCAATCAGTCCTTGACATGCACAAGCGGTAAAAAAACAGCTTTATTGAATCAAGCTCTAATTCAGTTTTTTTAAATAAGTTGGCCCTTAGATTTCTTTTCACTCATCTTCCATCTTTGCTTTTACCTTCTTATGTGTTTTATTGCATTCACTTTACAGTAGTGACAGCTGATGTTTTGTTTTTGGCAGAATTTTGGTTGGCAGGAGTTTATAGAGACAGGGCTTCCCCACTTTCTCCAATAAACTCACAATTTCTCTCCTCTCCAGTGCAGGCCAGCTTGCCCTGGAGAAACCCCTGGAGACTGCTCTGTTGTTAAGTTTGGGTGGTGTCGGCTGTGTTGTCCTCAATCAGTGGGACAGCAGCCTTCAACAGAACACACACAATATGGCCATTGTTCTAGACAGTAGGTTCTGGCCGTACATTTGAAAAAACAATGCAGTTTCTACATTCATCATTACTTTCTGTCAAACTAATACATTGTACTTTAGCCTCTCTAAAACATTTACTTTATGTCTTTGGGCATTACTAGCAGTTACAGTAATACAATCTGTGTGTGTCACCATGTGTTGCAGATCTACTTAGGGTCAGACAAACCTCTGGTCAGACCATCCATGCCGTGAGGAAAGGGAACAGTTCAGAGATACCACATCACAAGGTTACCGGATCATGTGGTACTGTTTATCCTAATTGTTCCCAATTTAGCCACACATTTGCATTTCTGTTTTGTGTAAATGCATTAGAGTCCATGCGTTTTTGTATGAGTACATCACAGATACCCACACATCTGTCTTTCTCTGCGCATGAGGCTTAAGTTTCTTTGCAAAGAGAAAAAAAATGTCCAGCAAAATCATTCAAATTATGATTTTGTAAAGTATAACTCTCAGATACTATAACTGCTTTCTCTGGCTTTTGTCTGCAGATCCGGTGCTCCTCAGTGACTCAAAGGAACATAATGTTCACCAGAAAAAGACTCTCACACCATCAGCCTTCAACTGCATACTTTATGGACTCCCTAACTTAATTATGATGTAATATACTGTATACCCTCAATATATTCTCACTTATATTTCCCAGTTCAAGATGATTACAGGCACACATGTCCGTCGGCTTTGCAAATACTGTATTACAGTATGCAAAATACTTGAGCTACTGTAGTGTGAGGGCGTTAAACATTTCATTAGAGATGATTGATTACTAAAATTCTCCACTATGTGATTTTATGATAATATTGTGATAATAATATGAAAATATTGTTTTTACCATACACAGCAGATGTAAGATACAATATGCAACATGCCTGACTCCATCATATAAAGCTAGAGTGCTCAATGCTCTCAGAAAAAGTAGCTTACAGAAATTCACCATATACATGGGTTTCATTGTTAAGTATCAGTTTTACTCCGGAGCTTTGCACTGATGAATTGTACCTTTGGGATCTCTGCCTGGCAGATAACACTCAATATATCAGGTGTTTAGAATTTTCCGTCCACATCGGTCACCGTGATTGCCAAGTTCTCATCGATGTGCGTTTGTAGACTTTACCAAGCTGAGCGTGAGAAATTATTTCAGGCCAAATAAACACACTGACAGGATCAGACAGGTATGTTTTAAGTGTGGTGATGCTGCTTCATCTTGTAGCTTTAACTGAAGTTCTGTTATTGCCGTCTATATATGTCTGTTTACTCAAGCTTTGTTGATTGTAGCTTTCATTAACAATCAGCGCTGATTTAGTCTCTTCTTGACAGTTCTGTCATCTTGACATGTCACATGAAGTTAACTCTGAATTGAACAATTTCAGAAGTTGAGCAAACAATTAAAGATGCAATCATTGTTTAAACATGCTGTGCCAAACTGTGTCAACAGGAAAACCACTAGACTGGTTTTTTGTTAACTTCAGCTGAGGGAAGCTGAGTTCATTCTTTCATTAAAATGAGGCTTAAATTAAACTTAGTTGCTTTTACTAATTTTAATTTAGAGAATGCCTTTATCAAACATAGCAGTGCAGGCTTAATCCTTATATTTCTTGTTGTATGGTACTAAATGTTAATTTAGCAACTTCCTAACTGGAAAATACACCTCTTGAGAAAAAAATGTTTTTACTGTAAGAACTGTTTGACCTGGGGATTTAAATGCTTTCCTATCGATTGTGATTTGCTCAGCTCCAATTCTCTCCTCAAAACTGCGTGGACACATAAGTCACATTTTGAAGTGAACAGAGAAAGATACTGTAGACAGGATCTGGTCTAGCAGAAGACTAAAAGAATACATTACTCTCCTGGATCCCCATTTGTTTTTTGATTGAAAAAGACACTGTTCTTTTGCTGTTTCTCAATTATGTATGAGCTTCTAGAGCGAAGAAGACACTGAAGGGCTCTAGTCTATATCACTGCCTTGTCAGATGACAAATTTGTATTGATTTGGCCAGTCTCAGACACCCTATCCTTAGCAACATCCAGACTGATACAGCTGATTTGTTTATTTCAAACCCAAATTTTGCCCACTTTCTCCCAGTCAGACATTGACAATGAGATTATAGAGCTTCTACATAGACACACAGGGGTTGTAGTGCTGCAGTAGCTCTAAAGAAATTGTTTACAACAAACTGCTGATTATCAAATAACATTTAAGAAATTATTGTTTCAGCTCATGTCTGCTTTGCTGATGTCTGGACAGCTTGTCCTTAAGCAGCTGGCGTTCAGAGCGAGCTGCTGGATGAGCATGTTGGTTGCTCCTCGTGGCTCTAACTATTGCCAAAAAATCACACAGTGGAAAAAGTTGATTACAGATTAACAGTTTAAAAGCACTGGCATAGACAACAGGAGGCGAATGCATCCGACTCCTTTCTGCATTAAGATGAATGGAAGGTGAGTTGTGGCGACAGCTTAAGAGGGGGTAATGTAAGAAGCAAAAGAGGAGAAAGAATTTAAAATAGTCTTCGTGTTTACCCTAAACTCCATTTCTGTGTGCTACACCATCAATCTCAACTCACTCACCTCACAGTCTGGGTCAGTTGAACGTTGACCTGGAAACTACTGAGACACACCAATGCCCCGCCAATTTGATGGTGGAACCTACCTCTCCCACAGGATGTACTGATTGTTGCCATTTTAGCCTCTCATTTCGGTCTATCTTCAGGTGCATCTCATTTCTCTTTTACCATCTCCTCTGTTCCCAGGTGATGAGGAAATCAATCAGGTTTGCCATCTCTAAGCACCTCTGAGGTTTCTTAACACAGCACAGAAGATAGGGAAGAAAGGAAGCTTCTGAGAGGAGGCTTCAGAAAGGATACACAAGATGCACCCTAAGTGGAAGTCAGTTATCAGACAAACTTATCTGTTCATTGGAAATGTGGGGGGATTGAATACTGTTGGTGATATAGTGAGGTGTAAAGAAAGGAAATGGGGAAACAGCAAGCCTGGCTCCGTCCAAAGGTAACAGCAATCACCAACCCGCACCTCTAAAGCTCACTAATAAACCTGCTATATCTGTAAGATCAAAGTATTATGGTTTTACAGTTATTTGTGGGACTATTTCCTGGAATCTTTCTGCCACTTTGAGGTTGCCAGGTAGCCATCAGAGACTTCAGAAAGTTAGTCACACCTGGCCAAGAAATGGTCTGCCACATAAACTTGTGTTGATTAAACAAACAGGGTATAGCATGTTTATTACTGGGCTGTAGAGGTGCTGCTACGAGGATTTTGTTTCCTTTGGACAGAACCAGGCTAGTCGTTCACTCCTGTTTCCAGTCTTTGTGCAAAGCTAAGCTGAGTTAAATGGCTGCTGAAGGTACCTTCACATTTACTGTTTAGACATAAGTGTGGTGTCATTTTCTCATCTAACTGTCGACAGAATTTATTTTCCAAAATGTTGAAATATTTCTATAAGAAGATTAAGAGCCTACGGCCATGCTAACGGCTCTGTGTGGTGCTACTTACAGTAGGCACTATAGTAACATCAGCATGCTAACATGCTCACATTGATAATGCTGACATGCTGACACTAAGCAGCTATAATGTTTGCCATGTTCAGGTTCTTAGTTTAGCCTGTTAGCATGTTAAAATTTGCTATTTAGCACTAAACAGAACGTGCAGCTGAGGCTGGTTGGGAATGTCATTAGCTATTTGCTGGTATTTGGAAATAACAAAATTCACATAATAACCTGGAGGTTGGGCTTGATGCAAAGTTGTCTCTCCTTCATCCTCAGGAGAAAAGACAATCCATGATATAGCTGTTGAAATATTTCAGTATGGACCAAAGTCGTGGAACGACCAGCAGGTTTCCATACCTATCTCTAGAGCCAAACCACTGATGTGGCTTAAAAAAATCTACGAGAGGGAAGCAACATGACAAAGAAAAATGAGATGCATCTCTTGCTGTGTAACCATGAGCTGCATAATGGAGGGATGCTGCGTGTTTGGCAGTGAGTGCAAGGGCAAGGATAGAGAGGAAAGACTGTAGGGTATCTGATAAGATGCATCATTTTCAACATGTGGAATGCTAATATCAGCTATTCTTCATGCTAGCCCTAACAGCAGCTCTGCCCACACTATTTCCCTGTTGCTTGCCACAACATGCAATTTCACATGGCTAATTCTTTCCCCGCCATCACATACTTTTTCAGCCATTAAAAAGCCAGTCCAGGTAAGGTATTGGGTCACCGGAGGCTGCACTTAGACTAACTTGGGTAAGAAATGTTGAGCTGCATGACTGACGCACAGCCATTCTGACAAGCAAGGTTGATTGACGTAGCCTTGTTAAGTATACATGAAACCCCTGCACTTTTTTCAAGGTCCGAGTGGTCTGCCTGCTAACTATGGGTGCCCAGACAGCTCTGATTTATGATAATGCTTTATTTGACAGGCATCTTTCCTTGGCTCGCATTGGGGATTTATTGATTTGCATACTATAAAATAAAAGTCACTGTGTTTCCTTCTGGCTTTGCACACTTGCTTTTATTTTACATTGCGGCCTTGCCCTAAGCTAAGTTACGTCCTACATCCATTAAGATCATTAACTGGTTTTCTGTCCTACAGGGGAAAGAACCGTTGTTTGTTTTCTGGTTGATATCAAGCAAACTGAACACAATGTGTGAGTAATTTGATGGCTCAGCGGCCTAAGAGAGAAAAAGCAGGAAGGCATTCAGAATGAGGTCTGTCTTTTAACTGTTATTATACTATTATATAGTACTGATTTTAATCTTTTTTGCAGCCATTGCTGATAGAAGTGCAAAAGCGAAGGTGAGCCACTTGATCTTGGCATATTTAACCCCGCATGACATGACTGGAACGGAAGTAATGCTACCACATTTAAAGCCCAGTGGACAAAAAATATTATGGGTCCTAGGCTAGGCAACCACCAGCAGGAGGTGTTTTTTAGCTGGAAAACGAAAACAATCTCCCCTCCAACCAACTCATTCACGAGCTTTGGTTTAATTAGTTTGCTTTTTGAATGGAAATGTAGCCACTTCTGCATCTGTTCTGAAACATAGGGTTATTTTGTTTTGCTTGTTTGTTTTTGTTGGGGACCAATTTGGATGGACGTGTTTCAAACCAGTAAATTTTGCCACTTTGGTTCACTGAATTCAAGAATTACAGACTGAGACCCAAACCAAATTACGCATTAGATGGCATTGAAAGCATTTGTTGTGTTTAGTTTAACCAAAAATCAATAATTACTGTATTTCTCACTGGTTCTTTTAGTTTTTTTTAGATTAAAATATCCTGATGGAAGTCATTCACAAACTCTTTCTCTCACACACACATACACACAGACACTTATGGAAAGTAATACCTGTTATAAATTTAACACCTGTGCCACTTTTTAGCCACTATGACTTTTATTAACTGTAGATGACTAACATGGGCTTGTTCTGCGGGTTGGTAGGAACATATTGCTGACTTTTTTTTAGGTCCAGTTTTTAGGTTCAATCAGTCCATAAAGCATTTGACTAAAACACTGTAATATTTAGCACCTTTTTCATCATGCTGCAAGGTAGGGCTGAAAGCCGTAACCCAAAAAAGTGCCTCTTCACTTTGAACAGGGAAGGGAATAACACCCAGTAATCAGGCATTAATTTATTACCAACAATTCCCTTGACAGTTTCATAGCATGGCAAGATTTGGGCTCTTCACATTTGGTCTCAAGTCATATAATCATATTAATTACGCTTAAAAATTTAGTTAGACTGTGTATCACATCAGAAGAGCAAGGACTGTAGCTCACACTCTGAGCGCACGTTTTCTTTTATTGATTTTATAAGTGAATGTCTGAAGAGATGCTGTGCACAATAAGTCTTCGTTCTGATGTGACTGAAGTAGCTTTATTACGTTATGTCTAAGATCACATGATGAGGCCATTACATCACTAGGGCCATAATAGAGTTTTACATGTGAGGAGGAAAGGGGAGGGGAAATTGTTACATTACAAGTCTCAGTACTTTACGCTTCAGAAATTTATCAGAAACAGTAGATGCCCAGGAATTTGTTTGGATGACAGTGGCACAGAGTTAAAGCAAAAGTTCATTACTGGCAGGCAGTGAACAAGGATGTAATGACGTTATAGAATATTTGCATAGTGTGCAGATATAATAGAGTTAGGTCCATAAGTACCTAATTCTACCTACTGTGAAAGCAATCCAAGAGCTTGTCAAGGGAGAGAAATGTAATATTCTTCGATGACCACTTACTGTGACCTCAACCCAACTGAGCATGCTTTTCACTTCCTGAAGACAAAACTGAGGACAGAGAGACCCACAAACAAGCAGCGACTGAAATTGGCTGCAGTAACAACCTGGCAAAGATTCTCAAGGGAGGAAACTCAGCAGTTGGTGATGTCCATGGGTTCCAGACGTCAGGCAGTCATTGACTGCAAAAGATTTATCATCCAAGAATAAAAATAATTCTTATTTATAATTATTTTGGTTTGTCCTATTACTTTTGCGTCTCTGAAAATGAGGGACTATGTATAAAAATGGCTGTAATTCCTAAATGGTTAACGCAATATTTTTGTTAAGCCCCTTGAATTAAAGCTGAAAGTGTGCACTTCAATCACATCTTGATGGCTTTGTTTCAAATCCGTCGTGGTGGTGTACAGAGGCAAGATTACAAGAACTGTGTCACTTTCCACATACTTATGGACCTAACTATGTATTTTTTTTTTTGTGCTTGATTTTTCCGTCTGACATTTCAACTTTTCGAGAGAAGCTGTAAATGATTCTAACTTAAGGTTTCCACATACATTGAATAATATCAGTTGCGATGAAACTACTGCAACGCAATAACATTGAAGTTTGCGAATGAAGAAAGGCAGGCCCACTGACAGCGCTGTCAGTTATTCTATTATATGACATTTTCTAGGATTATCTTATTCAACTATGCCTCGAATCAGTAGAATTGCTGAGGTGGAATTCCATATTACTAGATAAGCAGAGAAATGTCATGCTTTCACTCATCACAATAATATATATTTGTACATATTTGGAGTTAATTGAAGCAAACAGGTTTATCAGTTACGTGCAATGCAGAGCAGTTGTTTTCTCATGTTATAAATACATTCATGGAACAAGATATGAGCACAGCACACTGAGACAATGCTCACAGACAGAGACGTCTAACGTACATGATGAACTCATTGCAATGCCTTATATCCACTACATGTTCATGCAGTGCTTTTGTTAACACTCGTATTACTATTATGATATGAAATTGATTTCTAACACTTATGTATAACCCTAGATGGATTTAGAGTTTATTACATTAATTTTAAAATCATGGAAAATCATGTCCTATGAAATTTTCATGCATTTCTTAACTGCTAATCCAAAGTATGATTTAACAAACAAAATGAGTGAGTGACATATTAGAAATGCGGGTGAGCAAGGCACTTAAACCCCTTATAGTTGCTCCCATACCTAGGGATATAGGCATACTTCAATGTTAGCAAAGCAGATTTGCAAATACAATGCAAATTCAACATGAAACATAGAACATGAAAAAACACACACAACAAAGTCTGTATAGGACAGCATATTGACACAAAACAATAATTCAGGAAACACAACACGGTTAAGCATAAGGAAATGTATTAAGCAGACTAGTATTGACAGGACTGTGACTCTTTATTGAAGTTAAAGGACTGGTGAGTTTGCCACGTGGAACAGCGCTGATCTTCTTTGACTTTCTCTGTTTGGCTGCAGATCTGAGATAATTCCGAGAGAGGATTGACAAGAAGCAGAAAAGGTCAGATTCTAGCGAACAGAAAAATGCATTTGTTTGCTGCACAACTCACACAGGTTCATGTTCTGTCAACTTTTACCCCTTTCCCTCCTTCTATGTAACTCTCAACACCATTTCTTTTTTGTTATGGGTACTGTCATTGTTACACTGTTTGGTCTTTGACATGTATCACCTCTGCCCTTATTGTTTTTATCCATCTTCCCTTTCCTGTACTTCAGTTGTCCTTAACAACAGTAAGGTATTCAGTGGGTCCTGGCATTTTCAAACAGTACTGTAATGAAAATGAATCCATTTTGCATCTAATTTACATTCCACATAGCAACCTATCAAACTCAGTTTTGTGTGAAGCCTCTGCTTTGCTGCAGGTACTGGTGCGGTGCTGTGTTTGCAGGTCTGGGTACGCTTCAAGGACCCACTCACCTCTGAGATTATAATATTGTGCCGTACATTGTTTCATTAGTGCAGCATGACTGTTGGACCTCTAGTTTTACGGCAGTCAACTGACACGATCAGTGGACAACATCCCAGCAGTATGTTTTCCCTCCAATTATAAGGGAATGTCCCTTATGCGCTCCTCCAGACTGCCACCTTGGCATTTCTGATGTGGGTGTTGTTATGAATACACTGTTTGTAGCCTATTCTACCATCC
Source organism: Xiphias gladius (assembly GCF_016859285.1). NCBI lineage: Eukaryota > Metazoa > Chordata > Actinopteri > Istiophoriformes > Xiphiidae > Xiphias > Xiphias gladius. The sequence continues at coordinate 22,276,601 of NC_053410.1, forward strand.
TGTGTGCAGCTGTTTGGAGTATTTCCGGGACTGTGTGTATTGGGTGCATTATGGCACCGTTATTGCTGTCATGTGAGAAAGTGATAAAAGCACAACGAGCCACATGAGGCTCCGTGAGCCAAGCAATGAGTATCACTGGACTAGTCAGTCGGCAGATAATGAAACTATTTTGCTAATTGATGAATCATTTCTGTCATTTTCACCAGCTAGTGTTGCTCAAAATACTGTATTTGCATAAGAAATTAGATACATGAATGTGAAGCAATAAAGACATTTTTGGATGACATTTGATTCCACTTACCAGGTCGATCCCTGTAATCCTCCTGCAGAAAACCATAATTATTATCTCCATAGAGCCTTTGAGTAATGTACATCATCACCATATCTGGGTAACTGAATGTACAATTCACTGCCGTTATGTTTGGACTATTCAAGGAAAGAACTGCTAATGGCTCTGACAGGCTTCTTTGATATTTTCAAGGCCAAAGTTCCAGCTCTTCCAGGTTCATTATCAATACTATCAAAGCCTGCTTTGACCTCAAGGTTACATAAGCGCATATGCCACATCAATCCCATTTTGTTGAAACATTCAGTAACTAACAACAACTCATTCTGAAGTTCTTGTTCTGTTCTTTATCTGGACATGCTGGAAAGCTCAATCTGTATTCCTACCGCAATCCTCTCTGTAAACCTTCAGGCAGAAAGTCAGATAGGGGGGGTTATTCTCATGCTGGGAAGCAGAGAGAACAGTTACAGGGCTTTTGCTGCCTGCCTTCTGTTTGGCTTCTCAGTGGTCATGCTTGCTTCGTAAGCTCTGTTCTTAAAGTGAACGATATTTTCAGACAGGACAGTGCAATAATACACAGTACAATGGGCATGTCTGTAAAATGCACTCTTAAATAATACAGAAGTTGCTTCACTGCAAATTGCTTCCATGCCAGTAGAAGTACTTTCTGTTTTAAGGTAATTGGTAATTTTATCATGCTTCTGCTTTATTGCATTGTGTAATGGACTAATCAAAGAATACTATATTTGAATTTGCTATTGTAAGCAGTGACTGTACTAGCGTACGGGATATACTGTCCTCACCAGAAAAACAGCAGCACGGACTGTTTATTCAAGTGCTTAAAACAACCTGCAGACAGGGGGTAGATTAAAGGAAAATCCCGACTAAATGAAGGGAGAAGCATATTAATTGAATTCCTACAGGGCAAAAAGGGTCTCTGAACAGTCTGATGAGTATGAAAATGACATGAATTACAAGCTATGGCCCTTCACAGACACCAGATCTCGACCCAAATGAGAACCTATGGGAGACTTCCGACAATGTGCTAGATAGCACCCTCTGACACCACCCTCAAATCCCCAAATGAGGGAATATCTTTTGGAAGAATGGTGTTTGTCTTTAAAGTTCATGTCCAGAGACTTGGAGAATCTACAGTATGTCAAGGAGCACTGAAGCTGTTTTAGAGGCTTGCAATGGTGCAACGCCTTATTAAGACACGTAATCTTGTTTCTTGCGTTAAATCGTCAACCAAACTTTTCCTAACAAGCAGCTTCTTCTGGTCATGTGCACAATATTATGCATATACCTTTTATTTTCCTCGGATGTAAGTGAAGAATGAAATAGGGCTAAAAGGAGAGTGCCAGACTATTTCTTAGCTGTTAGAAGAGCTAGGAGGATTCTGTTACCTTTGGGTAGAGCCAGGCTAGCTGTTTCCCCCTGTTTCCAGTCTTTGTGCTAACCTAGCCGATATTGATAAAAAGCCATTCTACCCGTCCAACCTTTCTGTCTTTTCCCAGTCTCTTCTTCCACTCTTCATTTGTTTGATTTGCTTTCCACAGACATCAAACACTTCGACATTCCATGGTGTAATGTGTACCACCCCTTTCCAGAGGAGGCTGGGAGTTTGCTTCCCCTTTCAGTCATGCTTTGTATGCTATTGAGATACCATGAAGGTATATCAGAGGCAGCTAACGCACATTGGTCCTCGAAGCAAGGCATTAGTGTCAGGAGTGCTCATATATAAAAAGCGACTCTGACATCCTTCCTGCCCTCTGCTCATTGGGAGTGGGTTCATATAGGAGCACTGCCAACACATGATCGGTGGAGAATAGACAGTAAAAAATCTTGGAAGCGAAATATGGGGACTATAGCATGTAAACAAAATGGGAACTGTTACTACTGGAAGATGTACTACAGAAGTTTCCCTCAAATATTGCATCTACCATTTTCATCTATCCTACAGAGTCAGTATGTTGACTTGATGGATTTCTTAATCTTCAGCAATATGAGTACAGTCACATAATACATGATGATATAGCCTGTAATATATCTTACTAATTCACAAGAGGGAAGCTCATTTTCTTTATTCCCATAGCCCTGTACATCAACTGAACTGTTTCATTAGGACACATGTTCTAATATGTTAGCCTCAAGGCCATTGTCCCACGCAGTCACATTAGACAGAATCGTCCTTCTCCTGACTGCCTGTGTCAGCGACCTTCAGATTGCTCACCTCATGTATTTGCTGCACCACTCCACGGTCTTATCACTGGGGGTGTGTTTGGGAAAGCATGATTTTGATTTGAAAGGGCTGAGCTAAATAGAGTATCCTGGCTTCTCATTAGTGGAGTAAAATAGCTACTTAGTCAAGTAGAAGAATTTCATTTATTGGCAGCTGCCTGTGTTTCCGTGCCCAGTGCTGTGATTGCTTTCTCATTTTGTTAACTGTTCCCCATTGGCTGCAGGGGTCCGCTGTGCTTCTCCCTCCCTGTTATCCATTTGATCTCTTGATTGCCGGTGTAAGCCTCTGAATCCTAATGGATGCAGGTATAGTATATTACTGTTAATGTTGGACACCATCTGTGCCACATTGCAGTGCTGATTCTTCGATTAATTGAAACACATCCGAGCAGTTTTAGAGTAGTCTGTTGTTGGTCTGTAATGCTCTACGGATGTTGTCTCACAGGGTGCACACTTGACTGTGCTGTAGATAGTTTGTACTGTGGTAAAAATTTGTAGTATTAAACACTGATTCATTTGGAAAGACCTTCACCATGCAGTGCTGCTCAACCGTCATGAAGTTGTGGTAGAAAAGACTAGAGAAATTGCAAAACACTGTAAGAAGTGTAAGACCTATAGCCTGCACAGGGATGAGACCTCAGCCAAGACTCCCACTTCAGAGGAAAGGCCACGTCCCCCACTGTGGCAGTCTGGGGGATGTCCAGAACGTCAGAGTCTGACATTTAGGTCTTTGGTATTGTAAGTTCGTTGTGTGCCCAGAATCTTTGCAGTGCAGTGACCAGTAAAAGGTGTATGGGCTTTTTAGACATATACATCAGTTGCCAATGTAACAAGCAACAGGATATAGTAATTCATGTCGGTTCATGTTCATGTAGTCAGTTGTTTTTAGGCATTTTTTTAAGAGATAGTAATAAAATCTGTAAGTAAGTAAATTTAAGAATTAAGAAATAAATATATACTGATTACCTTTACTTTTTACATAATTTTGGTTTTCACCTACAGACCATTGATCACCTAAATGATCATCTGATTCGCATATTAGCTTGTATAGCCATTGCTCGTGTGTTGCTGTGTTCACAAATCTCAGCAATTACCCTATGTTAGAGGCATGTGTAAAATAAATTTTCCTTAAATGTCCTGGCCCTGAGATGTCTCTCAGGGCCAGGACATTCAAAGCCTTACAGTAATGAGAACAGTGTAATAATCAAACCTAAAGGGCAGCCATTAAAAACATGCTAAAACATTGTTAGCTCCTAGTCTAAAGGGTAAGTATCCAGTATCACAGGATTCTAGAGTCTAGACAGAGAGAGAGAGTCAGAGAAAGAGATTTATAGTTAGATAGATCCTGTACAATCTATACCTACAAACAAATTTCCATGAGATGGATTTATTTGTTGCATTTGAGCACTAAAGACAAGTTGAATGTTGCTGTAAACATGCTCAGGCATTTAAAGGGGCCATATGTACGTTTTTTCTAACACAACACAGCCAACGTTAGCATCAACGGCTGTCTACTTACCGTTTTAGAAGAAACGTTGTGAGTTCAGCATCAAACTTCATTCTTTTACTCGCCAAGAGCTGTCTCCAGTGGGGAGAAGCAACACCGACAAAAACGCTGGTTTTGCTTCTATTTCTATCCCTTCTTATATTCTACTGAATTTAGCAGGCGAACCAGGCCTGTCTCATCACTTTCCAAGGATCTGTCACTGTATAGTCTGTCCTTGTGAGAGGATGAAGAAGGCGTATTCTGACCTCTTGTCTTGTAAATGCAATGATGGCTAAAGTTCTTGGCACGCCACCATCACCACCCCCCGCGTTTTGAGAGAAAACCTACCTATAGCCCCTTTAACAGTTATCACCCATCCAGATTGGTCACAGAGTAAACACGCCATTGGCCTTTCACGAGCACTGAAAACATAGCCTACCTGTATTGTATTGAGACCAAAATGCCTGTATGTTTTCATTGAGAGAATCTGCAACCGCTGTGGCTTAAAACAGATTGCTATTTCTGCAAAAATGTATGATTCTATTCTTAGAAAGGCACAGAAAAATTACTGCCCAAGTGAGTCAGGAAATATTCTAGAAAGGTGGCATACAGTAATTGGAAAGACAGTATGATGGTGAGACCGGATGGAGAGAGAACTTAACTATCTTTTGTCTGTCTGAAATATCTTTTGGCTTCCGCTCCGTGATCCTATCTCTGGCCCCAGTTCCAGAGAGATTCTCCTGCAGCTTCATGCAAACATGTTATTATCAACCTCTGCAATCAATTACACCAGCTACTGGGGAACCGAGTACATATATCTATTACTTTTCTACTTTGGTTCGGAACTGACGAATTTATCCAGAGACAGCAAGGATCTCATTGCATCAACATGGTGATGCAATGCACTCCCAGGCAGTGCTGAGTGACAGGCTGGTTCAGTCTTACTGATTAACCAGCAAGCAGCATGTCAGTCATGGCTTAGGAGAAATACACTGATGAATCGTGGTTGACACTATGCGGATGGAGGAGTGGACCTCAGGCAAGGAGTTGCACTTGTGGCCCCCCTCTAGGGCTTTAGACTCCAGGTGCTGGCAAGTAGGACAGCTTTCTCTGCTTGCACCTCTCTGCAAGGGAATAGTGACTCAAGAGAAAAAACGTGGCTGGCCATGCATTGTAATACAGGCTGGGTCCACAGTGAGAAATGTGGGGTGGTGGCTGTAGTGCTAGGAGGAAAAAAAGAGTAAAAAGCACACAGGAGGCTGTAGAAGGTTTCCTCTGAGTTCAAACACTCAGTGGATATCATGGAACAACCAAAACGCTTATCATCTAGCTGTAGAGATCCGTTGAAAAAACAAATTTAAATCACCTCGCCTGGGGTAAAGGAAAACAAATAATGAATTAATACTGATACATAATGCAATACAATTATAACTAAGCACAAGTTGCTATTGAATGCCATTTCCATTCAGCTAGTCTTACATTTGGCAATTGAATCCTCAAGGACGTGTTATGTGGTAATTGTTGCTTTTGTGCTGTGATTATTAAATCTTGGCTGCTACTAAGGTCATTGGTCTTCGATTACTTTTTTACAATATTTCCAACTTTTTTGTAATAGTGTCACAATTAAGTGGTATATTTTAAGCCACAAATGCTAATGTCAGCATGCTAACATGCTCACAATGTCAATATTAACATGCTCTTAGACAGGAAATTCTGCAGAAATACATGCTGCCCTACTTTACCTTGTAGATATGATCCTTAATTAGAGGTGTTGTGAATGCTTCATAGGCCAGATCTGTCCTGTCTGGTGTGATAAAAGGAGCTTTCATTTGCAGTGTTTGATAAATTTCCTCCTTAGCTGGTAATCACCGTTAAAACAAGATGCAGCAACATGTTACAGGTGAATTTTGTTTGTTGTTGGTTTTCACAGTGCTAGGCATGGTTACTGGGATCGCAATCAGTTTGAAAGATTAAAGCCATGATGCACATAACAGTCTGCATATCTGAAAATCTAAGGTAGTATGTCTTTAATAGATGTTTCATATTACAGACATGGTGGGAAAACTGACACTGTTAGACTTTTAGCAGTTCATCATTCCATCTCCTCACTTCCTTTGTTTTGCTCTGTTGTTGCCTGGTGTTGTTTGCTGTCAGTGGTGGCAAGCTGCCGTCCTCCGTCGTTGTATTAAAGCAAGGCAGAATGATTGACAAGATTACAACACACACGGAGCAGGTGCACTTATGTGAGTGTGTGTATCTTTGTGTGTACTCACAATTAGTGTTTCAAAACGGAGTTAAAGCACGAGACACAACATGTCTACATTATTTTAAAAAAAAAATTTTTAAAACACGGTCTTTCACACACCTGTATGGGAAACTGCCTGCGGTTCGCAGCACAAACAACGCTGAGAGCTTAACCCTAACCACATGCTGGACACAGGATGCGAACCCTGGTCTCAGCTGTCATAGTCCCGCGTTTTCTACCAAAAAAAATTATGTATATATGTATATATATATGCAGTTCCCTCTTTTGAAAAAAAATTGCCCATGAATATAATCCAGACAGCATTTACATTTCCTTACTAAATGTAACTAATGTAACGTAAAATAGCGCTATACACCAATCAGTCACAATATTAAAACCAGTTACTGGTTTTAATATTGTGGTGGCTGCATGATGGGGTTTGGTTTTGATACAACAAATGACAACAGGTTGGACTATAGCTCAAATGGCCCAAATGACCTGTGTAAGTTGTCAACAATAAAGGATTTTTTGGATCGTATTACTTGAGTCAAGGATGGCGTATGTTTTTTTCAAAGGTCTCACTCCTGATTCTCTTTTGTCACAGCACCACTGGCTCTGCTACAGAGTATCAAACACCAGCAGAAGACAGCTTCAACTGGGGGATAGTGGTAGCGCAACCAGGCCAGAGAGATGGATCTATGGGTCGTCTGCTGAGGTCTTTGGAAAACTCTAGGCAGCTGTGTAAAAACACGCAGGGACAGTCCTTGAAGCTGTCAAGATAGTGATATATCACACAAGGCTCACAGTGGTCTTTCAGGATTTGGTTTCACAGTAGTTGAGGGGATGATATGTGGTCCCAGGTGAGAAGGAGTTGATGTTTTTAATCATGGCTGACTAAAGACTTCATTTTACATTATCCATGTTATTGGTCTTTCAAAAATCTCTCAAGGGCTTCGGCATGCAGACTTTTTGCTTATACTCAGTGAAAGCTTTGACGCTTGCTGAAATATTATGAAGTAATTATTTATGTGACACTCTGAAAGCATGACCCTGTGCATGTGCAGTTAGCTGAAAACAGAAACCGAAAGATCTGTCAATGAGAAGACCGTGATGTGGAATCACCTACAAAGAAACACAAAATAAGCAACCAGCCCTGCTAAGACCAGCGGCCATGTTTGTCTGCAGTCTGCATCAAAAGTCCTGACTTTGTTTAGTACATGTAACCCAGTTTCTCCCAACTGAACTGAAGGAAACCTAGTTCGAGGGTACTTTGAGAGCTAAGGAATGAAAAGGAGGAGTATTATTCATTTACTCCCCCAACCTCAGCCCAGTTCAAATGACCAATCTGCCAGTCATTAAGTCAGTAGCCCATTTGCCTAACCTTCCTCCAGGCTACCACCACCCCCATATTAGAGTATGTTCAAACAGAAATGATCACTTAAAGTAAAACGCAGGCTTGTTCATACCGTTAAAATGGTCCTCATCGGGTATATAGAGTATGTGTTACATTATAGCATATTTTGACAGATATGTTTGCGCCCCCTTGCCTAGGCTGCTGTCACAGAAATAACTTAATGCACTTAAGTTTGCGGTATTATGTGGCACGTCTTTTAAAAGGGATCTGTATGAACACTAGCTTTGACACCCATCTTTGTTTGATTACCCATTTGCTATTTATATTTTATTTATTATCTATATTATATGCAAGACACAAAATTACCAAACATTAGCAGGCGGAAAAATTTTGCACTTGAGAAAACTGTCACAATTGCCACCACACACACCTCTACCAGCCTGCACCAGCAGAGAAAAAAAGCCTAGTGTGTTTAGGTTAGTGTCTGTGTGTGCATGTGCATATGCATATAGTACAGAAAGACTCAATATTTGCAAAAATGTTTTCAGACAGCCCCAGATACTATGAATTCAAGGGGGTTGCCCATTTAGCTGTAGCACTATATGTAGTCAAAACACTTGAGAAATGTACACCTTGTAATGGAGGGTAAATCCCAATAGACAGTAAAACCAAACTACAGCAGCCCTCAAGCACCCTGCACCATCAATTTATTATAGACCCCGAGCAACATACCCATTCCATCTTGGAGCAAGCTATGATGTTACCTGTTTACATTTACGTTTTTATTTAGATATTCATGCGGTCCAGGCAAATACAGATAGGCCGTTCGGGACTCAGTCATTTACAAAACACACATATTTTCTCAAAATGATATCTCATGTCAAATGGCCAGGGAGCCAAACTGTGCCCAATCAAATTAGAATGTTATATTCGGTTGTTTCTCCAAATAATTTCTAGTAGAGGAGGAGCTGGAGAAAGATAGGTCAAAATAAAAAAAATAGAGGGGTTACGTAGTGTGGCATCCTCCTTTGAACCCGTTAATTCATTTTTACTAAAGGTCAAATTAATCCTCTGACGGCCTTTTTTGGCTGCAGTGCCAAAGGAAAATCACATTGGGACAGAAGGAACTGAACTACACCACTCTAACGGCATTTAAATATATACCCCCCGCCTACATTGTTCTGTCAACTTTTTTTTAAATCTCCTGCATTCATGACATTACTTTATGAGAACACTATATGGAAATCTGATTAAATTAAACCTTATCTGATGTTATGAAAAACAGCAAACCATATACCAAGTGGCAGAGCTGCACGTTGAAGCCACTTTTTTAACTGACTCACTTTTAAAACTGCCAGCATCATATCTACATTTAAAGTAAAAGTACTTTTTTTTTTCACTCATGAAATTACTTAGAAAAAGAGGTCCAACCATTAAATTTGAGTGTTTTTATTGCAGTCATGCCATTTTCCACTAGCTGTTTGACATTTGGCTGTTGGCCATGGTTCCTTTTCTGTGTGAGCTGGCCAATAGGAGTTGGATAGTGGAATCAGGCAAATGATGAAATCTCATTTTCTGATATTCTCAGTTCAACAGGAGTTTCTATTTGGTTCTTCACACAGTTCACAAAACTAAAACCTGTCAACATAAGAGTCTAACAAAAACCAGACTGGGATGAGATTCCATCAGAAATACATTGAGATCTGCTCAACATTTCCTTCATGCTTTACCCAAGGTTCTATCTATAATAAGATTAACTTTGAAAGAATTCCATAATCCATCAATGACATTAGCTAAAGAATTCCATCATGCCAGCAAGTCAAACTACATTACTGATTAAATATGGGATAGATGAGCCTGTGGTGGCCGCATTGTGGCTCATTGGCTGACCATTTTGGCTCATCCCATGCCCATCTTCTACACACTTGCAATCTGTCTTGGTTTCGTTCTGGTTCTCTAAATGAATATTGAATATTTAAGTCAAACTGGGCAAAAAAAAGAAAGAAAGAAAAAAAGAAAATAAATCTCGAAATGACAGGTTGTATGATTAAGAATTCAGCTTTGCAGAGAGGATGCCCGATCTGATGTTGTTAATTTAATCAGTACATCCAGATATGAAAGAGGATAAAACAATGAGGTCTGGAAAGAGACAACAAAATAAGAAAATGCAACACAATCAAACTTTTGCAATATGAATCTATCATTGCTGTGATCTTAACTTGCTGTTTGATAACAAAAACCCTTAGTATCCAGAAAAAACAAAACCCTGCACAATCAAAAGTTACCTTGTATAAAAGCCCTGCAATAAATCTTACCCTAAGGTTCAGTTTTGTCAAGAGTTTACCAGCAGGGTCTTGTCTCGATTCTGTCATTCTGTATTCTTCAGTTGTACTAGACAGGGTTATACTCATACAGTAAGTGTTTATAATACCATACCATTTAAGTAAATTTCTAAAGAAAATACTGGGAACCTCTTTGCATACAACACAAGGTATGTACTAGACAGCTGGCTGCTACCAAACAGACTTTATCCAAGAACAAAAGCAACTTTCTACATAATATACTGCATTTTAATAACCAGTAGATGTCGCAATAAGATTGAGCTGGCATGGACCTATTCAATATCGGCAAGACACTATCAAATGTGTATGGCAATTATGCCGAGCATATTTTGACATGGATAGCATGTTTAACAAAAAAAAAAAAAAAAAATTCTTTCTCCCTGTTGAACATCAATGAGATGTAAAGTAACATTTAAACGTTAAAGTTGCACCAGTCAATATTTTTATATGAATCAAATGACGAAAGGTGTTTTTGTTTGTAGTGACGAACCCACAAAAATGATCACTCAGCTTTGTAGAGTGTTTTAGCATCTTTAAGCTCATTGTCTTGATTTTCCAACAGCAGCTGCTTACAGCAAAAAAACAACCCTGATAAATGGCTGTACACTACCTTCCATCCCCAAACAGCAGACAGACAAAATGAGCGAATAGCTGGTGAACATAGTGGAGCATTTAGCAGCTAGAAAGCCATAAAAAAGACAGACACAGTCAGAAACATTTTTCTAAGAGCTGGTGGAGACCAAAACAGAAGTAAAGGGAGAATGAATGTTGGACTTACATTCAGCAGGTAGCCAGAAACATATCTCTGTCATGAATGCTAATGTTGCTGTGTTTCTAGGGGAAGTATAGATAGGCAGCTGTTTGCTAAAGCATAACCATATCAACTTTTTAAAGTTGATAATATGATATTGAATTTACAGTTACTTCCTCTGACTTTAAGTTGCATATATATTATACCTTTTTCTAAATGGAGTACTTAATATACAGCTCCTGCTTATGGTACACCATCCAGTATAATATTAGAATTGTTGATAAAAATTTAAGTTGACAATGGCTAGCTCAAACGTATGTGATAAAGAATTCAGGGAGCTCAACAGCGTTAACACCATGTCTGTAGGCTTATCCAAATTAAACTAATTTTAAATGTATGAACAGGGTGACTGATTCCTGAGCTGTTCTTTGCTGAGATAGAATTAAAAACGTCCTTGCTGTCATTTCAATGAGTGCGTAGTTGAACTCCTCCACTAATGCCTGTAGGCTCTATACGATTACTCATACTGCTACGTCAACAAATTTTGTCTGTATCATCAGGAAGACAGGATTTTTCCCAAATACCAATCAATCAGTTGTGTTTTTCAGTGTTTTTCAAGAGGGATTCTGTAAAAACTTAACATTTAAAATTTTAATGCATGGGTACCTGATCCTAAAAGGATGATTACTAGATTTTAAGTAACCATGTTAATTTAGTCTGTCTGTAAGCATTATCTGTTGATAAAATACAACAGTGAAAGTAAATATACAGTATGTTACAGTTTGATCAATTTGGTTGCTGCTCACAGCAGGTGTTGCAGCACAAATTAGAAACTATCTCCAAATCAAAGTGTAGGGTCTGAGATGGTGTGTGTGTGCACAGCTGCACTAGCTGAAGCACACTGAAATGACAGCAAGGAGCTGTTAAATGCTATTTTAACTTGCCTGCCTGACATAAGCAAGATTGCTGGTTTGACAGAAAGCCTGAGCAGATAACCGAGTGTATTCAGGGGTGATAATAATTGTGAATCAGAGATATGATGTGTACAGACAGTGATGTGGTCAAAGAGATTTTCTTGGAGCTCAAACTTTTATCAACATTATTATAATCACATTGACAACAAAGAATAATGGAATTAACGCAGTAGGATACCGTGCCAAAGTACTGACCCTTTCCAAGCAGGTGAAAAAGAATATTGATATAATGTCTCAAGACTAATTATTTTAGAGCCCAATTTAGCAAGTATTTAAATTCCATACCTATCCTAGCCAAAATCTATCACTGACATTTTGATTTATTTTTAGTCTCCATCTGAATTACCCAAAGCTACAGACAACACAGGGCCTTTTCATTCAGGCCCATTTCATCAGGATTCACAATTTTTTTTTCCCGCGATAAAATATTAACACTGAAGCCTTGACAAAATAATGACATTTTATCAATTAATGATGGCTTTAAAAGTGCAGGGGAAATAGAAAAAGCCCTAATATCCTTTGTCATCTCGTGGGAAAAAGACTGATGTTGTGGAATATTTATACACCAGCAATGAGACCTGGCCTTTTAAAGAGTACCTGCTCTGACAAATCACTCATCATGTGAGAGCTGCATTCATAGTGGTGTTTTTTACTGCTGGGCTGGCTCAGTTTCTGACTTATCAGAATTATGTCATTTACAGACAGGGACTCCCATGCCTGTCTCGTGTTTCACTTCTTTTCTTTTTCAGCCTACTCACCTTGAATTAACTAAGCTAACTTAGTACACAAAGTCACCAAACCAAAAAAAGAGAACTCTGACATTATCTGCCCTCGTTTGTAAGATGATAATAAGTCAGTGTTGAGTTTCCAGCTCGTTGCAGTGCCCCCGGGTGACCAAAAAAATCAGTGGATGCGGGCTTTACGGTTCTACTGTTAACATCAAAAGCAAGCAAAACAGTTACATCTTACTATGTCTCTGAAGAGATGAAGGCAGCTAAGACACAAGATTATAGTCAAATGAATTAATAAATAATTTGGTCTGTGTGTCACCATGAGTTATGGAAGTTATTCACTTGGATTCTGTTTACAGTGATTTTTTTAATTAAAATTCTGGGGTTTTTTTTGGTCTTTTTAAATCTTATTACTTATAACTTCAGCAGCTTTGAGAAGGCTGACGTTATGTTTATTGTTCAGTGTTGACATGTGTACATCAGTCACTGTTTCAGCTGATACAGTATGAGTTAATAAAGCCAAAACTTTAAAATCTCTAATCCTTTTCCATTATACCTCAAACTGGATATTTTCAGAGTCCAAAGATGCGTCACTAGCTGACCCTGAAATGGGTTCAAATAAATCACCTCAAAAAGTATATTTTTTTCTTTTTAGAATTTGAGGAAAGATTTGAGTTCTTCACTCAGCAGACACCCAGATGTACAAAAAAGTACTGACATTTGATGAGGGATAGATGGCTGACTGTAACTGCAACTGTAGATGAGACGACTGACACAGTAGAATGACAGACCTGAGCCATCCAGGCTAGGCGTTAAGGTTGCTTCCATTTTAGTAGCTTTCTTCTACACTCCCAAGTATTGCTTTGGTACTGTCCCAGTGAGTTTTCATAGTGACACAGACCAAATTAATTATTAGCTTATTTGAATCTGATCTCAGTCTGTCAATATGCATTCGATCAGCTGTTTTCTTCTTATCTGCATTGCCAGCATTGAAGCGAAACAAGAAGGCTAAGCGTCTTCAGCCACGCTAGCAGCTCTCTGAGGCTAAAACATGGTGTGTTTTGAGTTAAATGCTAAAATCAACATGCTTACATCTGCACAATGACAACATGATTAATATGCTGATATTTAGCAGGTAGCTAAACCTGTTCACCTTGTTTACCTTCTATGAATAGCGTGTTAGAATGCTAACATTTGCTAATTAGCACAAACCACAAAGTTCAGCGAAGCTGTTTGGAATGTAAGTGGTTTCAAGGAAACTAATTATTGTACAAAATAAAATTTTGACCTCAGGGTGGAGCCACACAAAAACAAATCAGAAGCTCCATAAAATGATTAAGATTAAATCTAGCATAGCAAAATCCATGTGCAGAGATGATCTACTGGCCGTAATCTCAGGTTTTATCTGGGAGCTTCCTGACTGAACTAGCCCACATAGTTGTTGCTTCTGCAAGTCATGAGCAAGTGTGTCTGAGACCAGGCACATCATAACTACAGTGCATTCAGAAAGTATTCAGATCCCTTCGTCTTTTCACATTTTGTTATGTTGTAGCCTTATGCTAAAAAAAAAAAAAAAAAAATCATTTTTTCCCTCATCATCCTACACTCAACACCCCATAATGATAAATCAAAAACATAATTTTCAGAAGAGTCCCAGCTGTTCCAAACATCTTCCATCTAAGAATTATGGAGGCCACCATGCTCTTGGGAGCCTTCAATGCAGCAGACATTTTTTTGTAGCCTTCCCCAGATCTGTGCCTCAAAACAATCCTGTCTCTGAGCTCTGCAGTCAGTTCCTTTGACCTCATGGCTTGGTTTTTGCTATGATGCACAGATTGTCAGCTGTGAGACCTTATATAGACAGATGTGTGCCTCTCCAAAACATATCCAATCAATTGAATCAATATATCAATATACCAAAGGTGGACTCCAATCACTGTGTAGAAACATCTCAGAGATGATCAAGAGAAACGGGAGGCACCTGAGCTAAATTTCAAGTGTCATAGCAAGGGGTCTGAAAACTTATGTCAATGTGATATTTCAGTTTTTCCTTTTTGATAAATTTGAAAAAAAATCTTAAATTCTGTTTTTGATGTATCATTATGGGCTATTGAGTGTAGATTGATGAGGGAAAAAATTATTTATTTATTTTATTTTAGCATAAGGCTGCAACTTAACTGAAAAGATATGAAAATATGAAAAGATTAAAGTGGTCTGAATACTTTCTGAATGCACTGTATACCTCCATTTGTAAGCAAGTGATGGCACTGAGTGATATTTAACTGTACCCCTTTGTAAAGAAATGTAGTTAACTGATAGTATAGGCCCACTTCAAGTGTTGTTGTGTACTTTTATACAATCAGAAAAATCACAATACATTGAGAATAAAAGACAGGAATGCCAATGAAGTACAAAAAGGATCATGGGCAATTTAATCATTGCTACGGTATGACACTCATGTATCTGACATCTTTTGTATCATCTTTTTTTAACATCTCGGGATGAAATAGATTTCACCTGGGGGTGGAATGACATCAATTTTTGCTGGCTGGACTTTGCTCTTGAAGAAAACGCAGTCACGACAACGACCTGAAGAAACTTTAAACACACATGAAGATTGACAACTAAAAAATCACCACTGCACTTATTTTCACATTTGACAGTTACAGGCTTTTCTTTAAATTGTAGTTATGTAGTAGATACAGTATGTACTCCAGAATCCTTCTCTTTGATGGCCATTTACTATACTTTTTAGCCTCCTGCCATTCTTTTAAGATGTGGGCAATTCAAACCCAGATTAGAACATAGTCTTGCCATTACTTCCTTGATGCCTCTTGCTCCAAGTCTGTCACACTCACACACACACAAACATTGACGCCAAAGCTCCTTCAAAAACACACTTAGACATCCTTATACACAGTAATTACAGCAAATGCTTATCATATAATAACTGCACTTACACTATGAAGCTCGCTTTAAATCTGTGCTGTTGGATGAACACATCAGTCTTCTTCATTTTCCCTACTAGTTACCTCAGTTCAGCGGCTGTGTGAATGATGGCCCCCTTGACACATAAGCAGCCCTCTGTCATCGGCAAGATACGGCTTCATTTCGTTGGCAGTGAAAGATCTTTGTGCCGAGCTTAGTGGAGAGATACACATCTCCCAGTAGTGCACTTACATAGCATCATACCTCAACAAGGCAACCAAACAGCCATTGGGTACAAGTTTGATAGTGACCGTTAAAATAAAAATGTAAAATAAGTTTTCAAGAACTCTGGTTCAATCAACTCAGCATTCCCTTTTGGCATTTAAGAGCCACAGTGGAAGGAAATGAGAAAGAGCAGAGTGCTTTCACAGCACTTAAAGAGGCAATACAGTTCGTCCTGTGTCATTCTATTTAGAGGATGAGTAAGAAGCAACAAGGAGCACAGGGAACCTAAATCACCTGTGAACTGCAGGCCTGCAAGAAAGGCAACGCATCCACGGTAAATTGCTCAGTTAGATCTTTGGGCTTCTACTAAGAGCATAATGACACCCACAAAGTCCATAAATGCAGCTATAAATCCATTGTTTAAGGAGAACCCTGTAATTAGTGAGTCAGAAAAGCACAAATTTTCCCTGGTTTTTCCCTTCTCCTTAGGCTGTCACTGTGCCCCAGTGTGAAACTGTCTCCTCTGCTTAAAATCCTTTAGCAGAGGAGACTTTTACTGATTGACACTATTGATTAATGTCAAAGTTCTTAAGCATGATGTTCTAACCATGGCTGGATTTTGCCTCGTAGAACTCTTTTTGGCCTTTATTTCTCCATCCTGTCCAATTGAGTTTTGAGGTCGAGCTCTGGTGGTGGATGATCAATCACAAAGTAGGAAATGGCTTCTGCACATTGGGGATCCCATTGATAAACGATGAGGTATTTGATTTTGTGTCTTGACCACCCCAAGGGTGCACCCAAGGCAGGCAGAGATGATAGATGGGATGGTCATATGTGTGCAAGAAATTATATAAAAGTGGGTGTCAAACTTTTTAACCCATCTGGATTTATTCCCAACGGTAAAACATGGATGGTAGAGTTGTTTGTGCAGTGTTAGAGATGTCTGATTTTGCAGGATTCTGTTTGGAGAGGCCAGGCAATAATGTGATCTGAAAAATTATTTTATCTTGATCTTTAGCCATGGTAGTGGTGTGTCTATAGGGATGGCAATATCTTTTAAGTTGGTCAGTCAGTCAGTCAGTCCACCACTTTGGTCCAGACTGAAATATCTCAACTACTATTTGATAAATTGCCATGAATACAAGCAGAAAATCATGGTCTCCAGAGGATGAATCCCTATAGCTTTGGTGATTCCTTGACTTTTCCCCAGTCCACCAGCAGGTCAAGCTTTCACATTTCTTCTGAAATATCTAAACACCTACTCGTACAGACATTCATGGCTCCCAGATGATGTATCCTAATGCCTTTGGTAATCCATTTCCTTTAGCATGAGGTTTACATTTCCAGTTTTGAGTGCAATGTCTTGACAAACATTGATTGCCATAAAATTTGGTACAGACAATCATGTTCCCCTCAGGATGAACTGTAATAACTTTGGCAATCCCTTAACTTTTCATCTAGCATCATATTCAGGTCAAAATTTTAATTTGTCCAATATAATCAGTATAATCAAATACCTGAAAAACTAATGACGTTCCCATCAGCCTCAGCTGTACTTTATGGTTAGCACTAATTAGCATATATTAGCATGCTAAGATGATGAACAAAGAGGGTGAACATCGCAAACATTATAACATACCAAATATCAGCATGTTAACATTGTAATTGTGAGCATGTTAGCATGTTGATGTTAACATGTGGCATAGAGCCTCATAGAGCTGCTGGTATAGACTGGGAACTTTTTGTCTTGTTTTAGTTAATTCAGCATTTCAAATTAATCAGGAACTTAAAGTGTTAACGAATCCAAGAAAAATGCCTGGAATAGTTCTTGACTGGCCACGGTCAGAACTGTGGGTCATGTGATGTTGTGTCCAGAAAGAAAAAAGGTAGAAATTCTAATACGCATAGTCTGTTGGCCAAAAAATTAAAGCCTGGAAAATTCATAACCTGTACTGTGTGATAAATTTTCACTGGAATAACTTAGGTTCTGTCTTTGAAAACTGTATCCAGTTAATTTACACGCAGGTTCCAAGTCACCAACCTTAAAGTTTAGAAGCTTTTCACCTGCTAGAAATCAGAAGACTGATGCTTTTCTAAGCCTGTGTGATGTTTCAGCATCTTCAACAAAGAAGACAGATGAGTTCAGAGGGATGTCCATACCTCTCATCCTCATTCTATCCACATCTTGTTACTGTATTCACATAGATGATGGATGGCAAACAGTTTTTTTTTTTTGAAAGTATAGAGTATGAGCACTTGTAATGATGAAAAAAAAAAAACTTAACTATACATGAATTGTTAAGTTAGTGGAGAAGAAGGTGGCTCTTCTGTTTGAGCATCATCATGAAACAGAACACATGACGGAAGATATTGATGGTGAGTGACACACTGACAAAGTTAGCGACTAGCTGGTGAGCATTTAGCAGCTAAAGAGCCAGATATTTAACATATTTGCAACAACAAATTTATAATGGTGAGAATATGTCAGGGTTGTTTTTACAGGTTGTTCCACTGCCCCCAAATGGGTAAAAAAAAAAAAAAAAACAGTGCTGCTTTAAATAAAAGAGCATTAAAAAAATCTGCACCAACTAGGCTTTGATTTACAGTCACAAAATTTCTTACATCATCTGTGAACCATGGCGACACATCACCAGTGAGTTCGGAGGAGATTTTGGGATTTCAAAAACGCACAGTCTAGGGGAAAAGCTGAAAATTGGTTAA
Source organism: Xiphias gladius (assembly GCF_016859285.1). Taxonomy (NCBI): domain Eukaryota; kingdom Metazoa; phylum Chordata; class Actinopteri; order Istiophoriformes; family Xiphiidae; genus Xiphias; species Xiphias gladius. The sequence continues at coordinate 22,294,885 of NC_053410.1, forward strand.
GCATTACACTTTTAAAAAATCCTCTTTGTGAAATCTGAAAATTATAGTACCTGACTTCAGTTGTTGTTAAGAGAAAAAGATGAAAAGGAGAGAAGGAACGGCGGTGATTTGGTTAGATCAGTGAGAGTAGGAACAAGTTTCTATGCTTTCCTTATGCTGGAGGCTGTAATATTTTTAATAAATGACATCAATGGGACAGTGGCCACATCTCCAACTGAAGACCAAGTGCTCATTTGATACTAAAGAGTACACTGAGCTAAATTCAAAGAGATAAATACTTTACAGCACCACCATCTGTATTCAAGTAAGAAAGTAAGCTTTATTGCAGTAACTTGTAGTAACAACGCTAAGTTCACATGTCAAGGTTGGAGTTATTTTAATTACATTTTAATGTTTGTGTCAGTGGAGTTTAATTTAGAGATTAAATATATTTTCACATAGAATCAAGTGATGCTTTCATCACAGGTGTCAGCAGAGATATGTGACATAATCTACTGGCCGGTCATCCAATTAGTACCAGAAAGCCTCCCTGATTCAGCTTAGTAAGTCCAGAAACCTCTCACTTCTTACACATCAGCCATTACCTCCGGGACCGTAACCTCTACTACTATGCCTTGTGCCATTCTCTTTTTCCCTCTTCTCCATCTGTGCCTGTACCAACACTTTCATCTCAGCTTTTATCTCAGCTCAGCATTCATGGCACGTGGTTTGACAATCTTTGTAAATATTTACTGTTGCTTCTGCATGGTTGATATGGAGTCACTGGTGTCACTGTTGCTTCAATGGATGGATTGAAATCTCCCAGTGAGTAGAGGAGAGAGGAAAGACAAAGATCAACAAAAACCGTTAAACACTGAATCTCACCTGCTGCCACTGTCCTACCCTATCCTGATTTTATAACTGCGACACCATCTGATAAAATCACCATACACATACAGACAACAGCTGTGCTTGGATTTTGGCTATATTTACCTGTACAATGGTCACTCAGAGAGAACGTTAGAAGCTCATTCACGTCTATGTCAGCTGCCATGCAGTCAGTTGAATGAGATGCATACAGAGGTGTACCTGCAGAGGGAAAGCCAACCTTCGTACTCTTTTCACTTTTATAGGGCAGCCCCTGCTATTGTGATCCAGCCAAAGCAAGACTCAATCCACAATTGCTTGAAACAATAAAAAGTAGCCTACAAAAACTATGGGAGTAAGTCAGTAAGAAACAGAAAGCAGACAATGTTTGGTGTGCTTACCATAGAAAACAAAGCAATTACTTGATCATCAAAATGTATATCCTCTATCAATCCTCCTTTTATTTCCATTTTCATTATCCCAGTTCTATAGGAAAGTCAAACAACAACTATCAAATATCAATTTGATAGCCAGTGCACAGACGCAAAAACATTTGTTAAATGTATAGTATCCCTAAATTCATTCCAGTTCATCTGTAAGTCTATGTTCTGCAGATCTAAATATTGCTCTGACCAGGAGCGTCTAGTTTGGAAGCCCATTTCTGTCAGGAAAAGAAAAAAAATAGATGAAAAGTTAAGTATGATAAAAAATAAAAATACTCATGGTAATTCAAAATAATGAAACGATAAATCAAAATTATGAAACGGTAAGTCATTATTTTGAGATTTTAAATCAAATGATGAGATAGTAACTCAAACATCTGACTAACTAATTCCTAATTATGAGATTTAACCCTCTGGAGCCTTAATTTTTTTTTTTATTTATTACATTTTTTTAATCCTTTATTTAACCAGGAAGGTCCACTGAGATACAATATCTCTTCTGCCAGGAGGTCCTTGTCAAAATGGGCAGCAAAATTAGATAAATAAAGGGTTTCATATAAAAGTAAAAATAGGGACAGATAACACCACAAAATATGAATTTGGACCCTTAAGGTCAACTTGTCATCAAGCCAGATGCCAAGGTATTTCTAAGAGGTAACCCTCTCTTGATGAGTGTCATCTAGTGTTAAATCCATACAGTCAGTGGGTGAAGAATGGGAATGCGTAAAAATCATATAATTGGTCTTTTTAGAGTTTAATACCAATTTTAATTTAGCAGTTAAAGTTAAAATCAGTCTGTAAAGAATGCATTGCCACTTTTAAAGATTGTGCCATAGTATAATAACAGTGTCATATGCATTTGCTGAATTTGGTTCTCCCATTCAAATAGTTTTAAAACTAATTCAGCGCAGGGTCACTAAAACCTATACATTTGAGTCTTTGCAGAAGAAACCATGATCCACTGAATCAAACAGGATAAATCAATAAAAAGTGCAGCACATGATTTTTTACCATCAAGAGCAGTAATAATATCATTTGTGGCTGCAGTTATAGTACTATGCCCTTGCCTAAAATCTGACTGAGTTTGATTTAAAATATTATCATTCTATTCATCTGTGAATATCCTGAGCCTGTTTTATTTATAGTAACAATTTTATTTATATATTATGTAGATCCAAGCTGAGAGAACCATTATTTACATGGAGTTTTTAAAACTGTGAGTCATTAATATTTTCAGTAATTTAAAAGCATATATAGACTTTGAATCAAAAAGGCACAAAAACGAGTAGAAAAAAATAAAATAAATCACTTTACATGTAAATTGATTGTATTATAGTTTTATTTCTTACATTACATGTATAAACATTGAAACATTATTTTTTTGAAACCTTGAACTGTTGAACCTTAAACCAAAATATTTTAGTGATTATCACTAAAGATTTGTAAATTTTATTGGAGCTTGTCCTTTTTCTAGTATTTTTGGGATCTTGGCAGCTTTATACCTTATTAAATTCGCAAAATGATAAGAAAGAAGTTTAGCTCATTTTGTGCAGAAGAAAAGTATACCATGCATGTGAGGTACAGACAGTTTTAAAGGTGTTAAATAAAGACCAAAAAATGCAAGGAGGATTGGCAAAAAATAGCCAAAATCAGCCTGGACTCCAGAGGGTTAAAGTCAAATTTATGATATAGTAGGTCAAAAAAGAGATTTGATTTTATATCATATCTCTTTTTCATCTTTTTTTTTCTCATGGCAGAAATGGGCTTCCACAGTCTTGAGAAACAGGTCTAACTTTGCTCTTTCTAGTCTAGAACGACGAGTCCTTGTGTCCAAAGTATCTTACATGCTGCTCCAATATTCTTCTTTTACATATGGATTCCAACTGTTGAGAAGATCACGTCAATTGTTGCAGTCTGGATTTGCATTCGCTGTGGACCGAGGGAGTTAAGAGTAGTGGGAGGAGATGAAGGAGAGGGTTGACATGCCTGCCTGCACATATGTATTGGATAAAACATTCTATAAAATAGAACAATTTGGTCAGTGTGTTCAGCTAATTCAAACAGTATTACAGACATTTGCTAATAACATTACCAATAAGAGGCCATGGGGTCTGTAGACATTCCTGCAGCTCTCCAATAGCTGATGTATTGCAGGTCAGTTTAATACAGTTCATGATATGTGGCACTGGCTATGGAAAATGCATGTGGTCAAGCATCCATCTTCACAAGTAGGTTGCAAATATTGATTGCTTAATCATGGGAGCAGGACAGGACCTTGAAAACACCTAGAGAAGAGAATGAAGACAAAAAATCCTTTCTAGCACTAGAGACACTTAAACCTTTGTCATTTAGTTTTCGGTTATATTTTTGGCAGTAGTTAATCTAGTTACATATGAGTTCCATTTTTCCTTTCTTTCTTTCTTTCAAACTGTATGGTATACCATGAAACTCAGTGGGGTGCAAACAGAAAAATCCATACCGTAAATAAAACAAATAATTCTGGAAATGTGATATCCAAACAATGCATGTGAACCCCAAATATTCACATCAACTCATTTCCCCCACTCCTCCACTTTATCCTAATACCATTTTCCACCAGCCACGGACTACAGTGCAAACACTTATCATTACCACTGCTCCCTAAACCTTAGACCTATGACTTTCTGTCCATAAATGGTTCTGAGCCCTGTTTTCTTGTAGCCAAATAAGAAACCCTCTCCTTAGTTACAGTCAATGAGATGCAGGGCAGCATGTTCAGAGTTGGGAAATGTACTGTGCCTGAAAATAGGTCACACTGTATAAAGTGTGGCATGAAATAGATTATGTGATTTAATATGTGGTCTTCTTTTGCTGGTACATACAGTACTTGTACATAAACCCCTGCGCCAAGGAAATACCTAATGTCTGCTGCATACTGCCTCCTGAAGTATAACATTACCATTGCTGGGCAGTGACACATCAGTAAAGCATTACTGTATTGCGATTACTAACTTTTGCTGTTTTACCAGGAGTTGGAAGACGGTTTGATATTACTTTTGTCTCTGTACATACAATGCACACGCTGGTTCCCACAGCTTTACTGAGAGTACGGGCCTACTGATGTGCTGCATGCGGTCACCAGTTAAGCTAGTTTGCGATAACGCCAAACTGTTAAGCTGACTGCTTGTTAAACAAATATGTGATGAGATATTGATTAAATTTTTCAAGCAAATTGTATAACATTGAGAAATACCATAGTTATTCACATGTTAGCAATGGTCAGCACAATATTTTGGATGAATTCAAGCAGTCAAAATTAATGCTGACTTTGTAAGGCTAACTAAGGCCACAATTACCAGATTTAATATGTAAGATAAGAAGCCATGTCTAGTCTGCCTCAATACGGAAAACATATGTAGCTTGGGCACACATATGAGATGCTCTACTAGTCATATTCAATGCATTTATCATACTGCTGGTCAAAGTGAAAAATATTGATAACAACCCATGGTCACTTCAAACCTTCCTTTCAGGAGCAGTTTCCAACTCTTATCCTCATTTCAAAAAACTGTACAGAGAATACTATAGGCAACACTCTTCTCAGGAAGTGAGACACTATGGAAAATGGTTCAGAAAGACCCCTCTCACCACTAGAAATGATGAGAAACAAAATGAATGGAGCTTGTGTAGGTGTATAATGAGGCCATTTATTAATTTCCCAAGGGAATGAATGATCAAAAAATGTGACTACAGTCAGTACAGTAGTTGACTTTAGCATTTTCAGTTAGCCCACTTGGCAATTCAGCAAAAAGGAAAATGGTCCAAAACACAAAACATACAGTATGAAAGTATCTTATGTATTATTAGAAAATGTATAGCTTGCAAACTCAACAAAAACAGTGTCCTGTACTGTACATGCATGTGTCAGCTTTCCATGTTTTATTTATTCTTTCTAGCTGATGGTTCAGGACCTCCTTCGCAAAGTCTGCACGGATTGTTGACAACTGCAGAAAGACTTAAAAAATCTGGTGAGCAAGCCCAGAAGGTCCACAGGTTTTTGGACTGCAATCAAACTGTACAGTGTTTAATAGAGCACTTGGAAGAGGTGGAGTGAGTCTTAGCTAGAGCCTCTAATCACTCCTTCAGTCTAAGTAATTCCCATTTTCATTTTTTTTTTCACAAAAGGTACAAAAAGAATCAGCACAGTAGATGATTGCTTTTCAAAAAAATATACTTTAATACAGACATTTTTATAACCAGCGTGCATCTATGACCTATAAAACCATGCAAATCAAACACAAGACAGAAGTACTCATGACACAAAAACATACAGCAGAACAAGACATGTCTTTGTAAGTACAATACAACACAACACAGGTGGAGCAGCTCGATAATCAGGGTAGGGAGGTGAGAAATAGGAGTGTTAGCCTATCTATACATGTCGGAAATGTTCCTTCCCCCTATCAGCATACAGTGCAGTCTCTAATCCCTGCACCAAAAAGGTAACACTGGCAGGTTTGTTTGATTTATGTCCTGTCTGATCTTCAAGGTGAAGTCACTATATAACATTCTGAGGAACTTAGATCCCAAAAGCAAAAGAATCAATGATGTCAGTTACTACTGGATTATTGGATTGTTCAACACAAAACAAATAAACCAGGCAGGCAATGGTACAAGGGGTGCCAGGCCAAACTGACAAGCAGGCAGACAAACACTCAGGAATAGGAATCAAACAAGACCACAAACAAATGTCTGGAGAACTTTGCAAAGAGGACAAAGAAAATCTGACAACTGGTGAGTGGAAACAGGGAGGCATATATACAGAGGGGATGATTAGGGAACAGCTGTGCATAGGGGTTGAATGGCCAGCAGGTCGGGCAGAAAGGCGTGGCTGGGTCTGAAATTACATGAGAATTAGTGACAATGAAAACATGGAACTGGCATAAACACTAGATACAGTGTGCGAACCATGACAGAGCCCCTCCACCCCTCAAGGGACAGCTCCCGATGTCCCACCAGGCTGAGGAGAGTCTGATGACACTGAGTGATGAGGTCAGGATCCAGGATGCTTCTGGCAGGGACCCGGGAGTGTTCTTCAGGGCCATAATACTCCCAGTCAACCAAGTATCGAAGACCTCTCCCCTGGTGATGAGACTTGAGTAGACTGACTGTGTATGTTGGCTCACCATTAATGAATCTGGGGGCGGCAGTGGTCTGGTGTAGGTGGAGTGCACTCTCTCGGACTTGATCTGGGACACAGGGTGGGATGGATCCTCATAGAACATGGCAGGTGGAGTCCCTGGGTGAATGACCTTGGAGATGGGGAATAGGCCCACGAAATCAGGAGCCAACTTGCAGGACTCAACCGTCAATGGCCAAATCCCTGGGGGCGAGCCACACCCTTTGCCCTGGGAGGTAGGATGGACCTGTCAAACACTGACTGATGGCATTCCACTGGTATCAGTCTAAGTTCGGAGGAGGGTAGACCTGGCTTGTATCCACGTGCATTGACAATGCCAGATGAAAGACTGAATGAACATTGGCCTCCCTTACCTCACCCGGGAACAAGGGAGATGTGCACACTGAAAAAGAGATATCCCCGTGGCTGAACAGGAAAGGGTATTGTGGGCATACTCTACCCAGAGAAGCTGCTCAGACCATGACAAGCTGCTTGGACCAAGAGAGTGAGCCAAGGTGCACCACAATGCTGTCTCCATCTCCTGTTTTTTACTGCTCTATCTAGCCATTGGATTCTGGGCAAAATCCAGACGAGTGACTGACCTCTGCACCCAACAGACTGCAAAACATCTTCCAAAACCGGAATGTGACTTGAAGCCCCATATCCGATACAATGACCCTGGTGAGTCTGAAGTCGGAAAACTTATTGTAACATGATCTCTGCAGTCTTTTTGGCAGTGGGTAACTTGGGCAGAGAGATTAAATGAGCAAACTTGGAAAACCAATCAACTACAGTAAGGATGACTGTGTTACCTACAGAGTAGTGAAGGCCGGTGACGAAGTTCAAGGAGATGTGGGACCAGGGACAGTGTGGCATTGGGAGTGGATGTAGTAGGTCTGCCAGTCACCTGTGAGAGTTCTTATTCTGGGAAAAGACAGGACATGTGGCCACAAACCCACTGTTATCATGCTCCAAGGTTTCCCAGGAGAAATGCTGCCTCAGCAATCCCAATGTACAAAGTACCCCTGGATGACAAACCAACCAAGAAGGTGTCCCCACTGCAGAAACTGGGGTTGAAGAGAGGCTGGGACAAACAGGCGGTTGTCTGGACATTCACTTGGACTAGGGTTGTTATCTAGAGCCTGCCTCACCTCACTCTCTGTCTCCCAGGTGATGGCTCTGATACAGAACTGCCGTAGGATCTTCTCTGGTTCTGTGGTATCCTCTTGTTGAAAATGCCGGGAGAGGGCGTCATGTTTTACATTCTTGGAACCTGGGCAATAAAACAGAGTGATGTGAAAGCGGTTACAGAATAACACCCAGAGGAAATGAAGTTCAGCTGTTTGGCCATATGGATGTCCTCAAGGTTCTTATGGTCTGTCCAGACCATGTACAGCTGCTCCACCCCATCCAACCAGTGTGTCCACTCCTCCAACCATAACTTGACCGCCAGCAACTCCTGGTTCCAGATGTTGTAGTTGCGTTTCACTGGGGTGAGCCTGCAGGAGAAAAATGGATGAGCTCTGGAATGTGTTGGATGCACCTTATAATCCTCTCTGGAGCGCTGAGAGAGTACCTCCCCCACTTCTGTATCCGATGCATCAAACTCCACGAGAAACTACTACTCAAGAAGAATGAGAATAGGAGCAGAAGAGAACAGAGACTCGAGTCGGTCAAAGGCCTCTTGAGCAGACGGGGATAGGAGAATGTCTTGTGAACTGAGGTGGGGGCTGTGAATGGGGCAGCCACTGAGCTGTAGTTTCTGATGAAATGCCTATAGAATATGGCGAACCCCAGGAACCATTGGAGTTGTTTGCAAGACCTTGATATCAGGCAAATCAGGGACCGCTTTCACCTTGTATGGATCCATCTGGATGTGACCTGCCCTGAGAATGAACCCACAGCAGGAGTTTTATCTGACCAAATGGCATCACCAAAACCCATAATGTCCACTCGTGGTGTTAAAGGCAGTCTTCCACTCACCCCCCTCCCTTATACACACTTGATGATTTTTCTGAAGTTCAGCTTGGGGAACACATTTGTTTGCAAGAGCTTGGAATTGGGCCAAGCTCGTGAACACATTTTCCCCTTGTAACAGTTTGAAAGCGGAAGAGATGAGTGGGAGGGGTACCTGTTTTTGATACAGCTTCTCCGCCCCCTCCAACTAGTGTCTCCACTCCTCCAACCCCAACTTGACTGCCAGCAACTCCCAGTTCCCTATGTCGTAGTTGTGTTTCACAGGGGTGAGTTTGCAGGAGAAAATGGCACAGGGATGCACCTTATTATCCTCTCTGTAGTGCTGGGAGAGCACCTCCCCCACTTCCATATCCGATGTGTCAATGTCCATGAGGAACTGCTTGGCTGGGTCAGGAAGAGAGGGATTAGGAGCATAAGAGAACAGAGACTAATCTCTGTCCAAATGGTTATGCACCTAACTGTACATCTGGTCTCCCGGCGGCAGCGCCAGCTATCCTGCACTGAGTCATGTCATGCCCATCCCAACTGCACTGGCTTCTCCGTGCTGCTAGCGGTGCTTGATGCACTCAACAGGGCCGAGGATGCAGCTACAGGGACCTGGGATGCAGGAAGTCAATGAGCATTGGTATAGTTTCTCTGGGTTAATGCTCGTTTCCATCTCCTCTCTCAGCTGTTTATGAAAGCGCGTAGTCGGCAACAAAAGCGTCAAGCTCAACTGGGAGCTCATGAGCAGCCAGTTCATCCTTCAGTTCCTCAGACAAACCATTATAGCAAGCGTTGAAAAGAGAGGAAGCATTACACTTACTTTCAGCAGCTTGAGTGCCAAACTCTATGGAGTATTTGGCCACTCATCTTTCCCCTCGTCTGAGGCTCAGCAAACCCCGTGCTGTCTCGCATCCCATGGAGGAGTAGTTGAACACCTTCCAGAGCTCGGCAGGAAAGAGATTCACTGATGCACAGATGGGTGGCTACCGCTCCCACTGCTTCCACCGCAGTTCCTCATAACATGGCTTGTACAGACAGCAGAGAAACAATGTATGCCACCTTGGCACATTCGGTTGGGAAGGACGACGGCTGGTTTCCGTCTCTCCCGATTACCCAGAATACTTCTCAGGCATTGCTACACAAAACTCACTGGTCGGTCCCATCCAAACTGAGGCTGGAGGTGCTGTGGCAGATGTGGTCACAGGCAACGCTGAATCCATTCTTTCACCCAAGTGTTATGAGTGGCGACATCCTGGATTTAGCTTGCTATGAAGGCAAGCTGCAGCCCATGGCGATGCAGGGCGTCCATTTGGGCCCATAATTCTCTGGTCAAAGACTTAGTCAGCTGGCTCCATGCTGGCCAGATTGTGCTATAATGTAACGAGAAACTCAAGACCAAAACGCAAAAGAGAGTCAATGATGGGAGTTAAAGAGCCTTTACTGGATTGTACAGCACAAAGCAAATAAACCAGGCAGGCAACGGTACAGGGGGTGGCAGGCAGAATCGTTGTCAAGCAAACAGTCAGGAGCAACAATCAGGCAAGTACACAAACAAAGGTCTGGAGAGCTTTGCAAAGAGCACAAAGACAATACAACAACTAGAGAGTGGAGGCATATATACAGAGGGGATGAATAGTTAAATGGGAACTGGTGTGTGTAGGGGTGGAGCAGCCAGCAGGTGGGAAATTGGGCAGAGGGAAGTGGCTGGGTCTGAAATGACAAGAGTTAATGACAATGAAAACATGGAACTGAAAGAAACACTAGATGGAATGTGAGAACTATTACAGAGCCCCTTCACCCCTCAAGGGACAGCTCCCGATTACTTGCAAAGGGCCCCTCTGTATGTATGTGTGCAAGTAGTGGGGAGGTTTGGAAAAAGGTTAAAGGCATACTTTTTGGCACTCAGTGGCGAAGACAGTGTCTGGAAACTTAAGCAGAAAGTTTAGATTTTTTGACACACCAGTAGATAGTAGGACTTGCTGACTAGTTGTGATTAATGAATCGACATTGGCCTAGGTAGGCAGCACTGTGGTTGTAGATTTTCCAGCAAGACATGGCTTTCATCCAGATATGAGCAACCAACAAATATTTCAAGCCACAACATTAATCACACCAAAAAATGAAACATCTTGTGCTGAAGTCAGCTGCTGGACTGTCCTTCCAGACTTCTCAGTATCTTGTTAATATTTTGTTTGCTGAAGTAAACCGGTGTACTACTACATACAGGAGCCTGGACTATGGCCAACACTGAAAGCTGGACCATAATGTAATAATGGAGTGCTTTGAAGGTTCACATGTTTTTGTTTTCTGGCTGTGTGCTGCTGCTTATTTTTGGATGAAGCCATTGGCCCACTGGGGGATCTGCAACCACAGGATTCCTTGCCTGGGCTCATGTCCAAACATTAATGTTCCTTTTCAGTCAGTAACTTATATCACGTTATGTCAAAACAGCTGCATTATCCCTGTAAAACCTAATGTAGTATATTTATGACATGACATGATTGTTATTCGACCTTACTGCAGAGGCTAGAGTACAAACCAATCAAGCCATACTTTATTGTCAGTTTCATGTTTGGCATTTGCTTGTCTTTTGACTGGGTGTACACTGCACCTATAATGTAAAATTGTTTATTCATATTTTGCATTTTACAGAAGCACCAAGAGACATATTTGGAAAAAAAAATTAAGTTAAAGTGTTTTATTCTGCTAAAGAAGAGTTGCAGAAGTGTTTGCAGATTATGCCTTTACAAAATGTGTTTATATAGTGTTTCTAATAAACAATCTATAAAGTGGTAACCTCCTGATTGATTCTGCTGTATAGACCCATTTGCAAGACAATCTGGAAGTGGAACTGGATTACCTATCCCACAAAACAGGTGTGTCTGGTTGTGACAGATGAAAGCTTAACATAAAATTTTTTTTTTAAAATCACATGAAACTGCATTAATCAATTTTTGTTCACTTTTTTTTAAGAGGGGGAGGACGGGGGACATCCAAAATTACACTTACCCAGCTACCACCATATTACACTGTAATGGCTAATTTGTTAGCAAACATTTGCCAATTTACACTCACGATAGGAGAATCAGAGGAATATTAGCATTCGTTTGAAGTCGCGTTTCTTACCATCTCATTAATGTGATTCTAAAATTTATTCCTTTTAGGCTGTTTTGTTCTCTGCCAAGTTGCGAGAAAAATATCTGGGTCTTGCTAAGTATTCAACTTTCTTCGCTAGCTAGTTGCAAGCTTTGTCTGTCCACCATTTGCTGCTTTTCAGCTAGCTTACAGTTGGTTTATTGCAGTTTTTTTTCCTGAAATCAGCTACATGCTGACCATACAGTAAGTGGTGGTTTCCGTGAAACCAACTAATAGCTAAAGAAGCTAAAAAACATAAAGCTGCTGAGTTGGGTGATTATTCTCAGTGGTTTTAGCACTATGAGTGACCCCTTCACATTATACAGAAGCATTTTATCAACTACTACAACAAAAATTATTGAGTAATGCAGATTTAAGTTACAAAAAGGTCTAAAAGGTTTAGTGTTCATAGTTAACAACAAAGCAACAAAATTCATTAAAAATTAGTTCTTAATTCCGGGAAACCTGCCTGTGATATAGAAGCTAACCTCCCAGTTGTCTTAATCATGGCCTCATGTTGTTATGCTAATTATATCAAGGCATCACAGTTAATTTGGCACAGATGCATTGATGCTTAAAGATGCTAAATGTTGCCTCTACCAGACTGGCCAAACATGATTGGAACACACACTAATTACATTTCTAAACAGGAATCAATACTTTTCCTTTTTTTAACATAGTGAATCACTGTGCAGCATAGAGAATACAACAGTGCTTTGACAAATATCCAGTAATAGTGAACAAACATGCACCACAAAGTCAAGTAGAAGACATTTTGACACTCACTGCTACATCTACTGTAGCTAAAGCTGATGTGTTCAACTGTGTGACAGTATTTAGCTTTACTATTGCTGTTGAGCTGTGTTAATGATGTGAATACTCATTGCTTTTGTACATGGCTGCTTAGCTAAGCCACTCTTGTGCTAGGGTATTTAATGGTGCATTGTGTCGTATTCATAGTGCCTATAGAGATCTTATTGTAATACAGGCAGTGAACTGCAATCCCTGTGTGTGTGTGTGTGTGTGTGTGTGTGTGTGTGTGTGTGTGTGTGTGTGTGTGTGTGTGTGTGTGTGTGTGTGTGTGTGTGTGTCTGTTTGTAAGAGTGTTTTTGTGCATGCATGTGTGGTGTATGTATATGTGCTACTTGTGATTGTGTGCGTGTTTTTGTGTTTGTTGATCCGCTGCTCGCACTCCATAATTATGTTGTCCTCCTACATCTGCAACAGAAGCAATAGGAGACTGGCATCTCGAAGTCCCATTGACCATCTTCACAAAATATGAAAGCTTTGCCCCAAATAGTCTACACAGGATAAACTAACGTAAAAGTATCCAAATTCAGAAGACCCCTCCTTCCTCTTGACAAGTGGAGATGAGGAGGATACGCTGCCAAACTACTGAAACCGCATAGAAAAACAACACTTTCTCTGCAGGCACCATCACAGGGCTTCAAAGGAGAAGGCGAGGCTGAGATGAAAGGCTGGATGCACTGTGGTATTTGAAAAACACTGGCTAGCCTTATACTAACCGATGTCAAGGTTTGCATTTTTAGCAGTCTCTTTTTTTTGGGGGGGGTATGCAAACGGATGTTATCAAGTCGAATTAATTGCCCTCTAATGGGACACGCTAGCAGGTGTGTAATGAGGGTCAAGATATTCTCTAATATCAGGACAGAGGATTGTCCACCAAAATATTTACAGGATATCTAGTGGGTAGCTCTGAGAATTTCTGTTGGTACAGTTCTTTCTTGCCCCCGCTGTTGTGTTTTGTAGATCAAATATTGAACAAACTACTGAAACTTGCTGGAGCAGAAAACTGCTTTTTATGTTTTGTGTCTGTCTTTAATTACTTTGGCAAGTGAAATATAAAAATGTGCTAGAAGCATCCACTATGAAAACCCTTCAAAAGTTGATTCTCTGTTTTTCACACTGTACCCTCCATCTCCCCAAGAAATTAATTAGCTTCAGAAACATACTGTATCTAATTTACAGAAGGATATTATGGACTCTTAATATCCTACTCTTATGGTCAGAAGACAATAAGAGAACACCTACTGGGATGACGTTTACTGTTACATTGGACACACTTTGTTCTCTGGAATGGGCAGCTGAGCAAACGAGCCACAGTCAGTTGGAGAATTGTCAGACCTGGGTGATGCAGTGCCACCCACAGGGATGCGGGCGGCAATGGCCGACATTTCCCCTGTTTGGCTCTCTGCAGTTACTCCGGGTCGCTCTGAGGTCTGGTTCAGGTTGCTGTCTGGTATGGTTCCCATGCCGGTGAAGAGCTGGATTAGGCACTTCCTGAACTGGGCAGAAACCAAGTGAATTAAAATCTTGAAGTAAACTTGAAACGGGCTTAAAATGATTTGCAAATATAAAGTTTTAGTTATCATCTTTAAAGGACATGATAAAAAGTGTATATTTAGATACTTAAACATTAGCTCTCATATGTCATCTTAATTCATATATTCATATCTCATATTAAGCATGGAACTAGAGCTTACAGACGATTAGCTTTAATTAGCTTAGGCAATAAGTATCCTTTTATAAACTTTTTTGTCCCAGTGTATAATACCTGTTTCTGCATTGAGCGATGTGCATAAAATTAGTAATTCTAGAATATAAACTAATTTCTACTGCTAATAATCGGATTTCATCAGTGACTACATTACATACATATGCAATTGTGTCTGCATTGTCCTCTCAGACACACACACGTACACAATGGCACTTACAATGATGCCCTGTCAATAGTTGTTCTTAGAGGAACATAGCCATTATCTACCAGTCCTCACTAATAGCCACACAATCATTGGTTTCCACATTACTTTAAATCAAAAACACACTAATTGAGCTTTTTCTTTGTTGAAGCTCCCACTCTGTAAAGCCCTGGGGAGAAGTCATGATTCTTGACCCTTAATGACCTGTCTAATTTAACACGCAAGCCTCCTAACTGCTCCCCTCAAGCCAATAATGCTTTTCGAAGTGTGGCATTAACTCCGCTATTACCCTCATGAAAAAAAGGCTGCTCTATGACTTTGTTCACTCTGGGACCCTAAATATGCTGTTAAACAACCTTACATCTCATAATTGTACAACACTTCCCTCCACCTTTGAAAGATATAGCTTTTAAAACACTCCTGCACGGAGAGTAAGGTCATAAAATGTCATCTTAATAGCAAAATGAATAGCCTGAAACACATTAACTGTGACGATCTACGGCAGATACAGTACTTCCATCTGCTTCTTAAAAGCAGTTTAAAGCTGAATTCTAGGGAGGCACCATTTCAAGTACTCATTAAATTATGAAAAATAACATTGTTTTTGCAACTGTCATCTTGTCTTAAAAAATTATTTTCCTTTGTTTTTACCGGCACCTGGCAATAAGTAACGCGTTACTATTGCCAGAAGGTGGCAGTAATGCACCTAAAAGCTGATTTAACAACAAAAGAATAAGAACACGGTACTACCAGCCTCTGGTAAAATGTGTGTGGCGCTGTGAGATTACATGCTATTGAACAAACAGGAGAAACATGCAAAGCCAAAGACTTCTACAGCCATCAAAAAGTTCTCTATGGAACACCTTCAAAAGGGTTGATTGTGGCGGTGAATGGTCAATATTAATAATACACATTTTAGTCAAAAAAGGCTGAGAAAGGTTCAAACTAAATCAAAACCAGTTGCCAAAACTAACAGTGATTTTGTGTTAGGTACGTTATATTGCTGAGTTAAACCAGACCTTAAACTTGCATTAATTGATTTTTGGGGCAGCACAATGAGCTATAAAACACAACATTTAACATACAGTATGACCTTCTAAAGTTATTGATGTAAATATATTAGCAAACAACTGCCTATTTACACATACAGTTCAGCACACGTAGCGAAATTAGGATCAGCATTAGCAGCGTTAAGGTTGGTTTATGGTCTCTCAGAACTAGTTCTAAAGACGTGTTGTCTGACCACATCAGAAATCAGATTTGTTTTTAGTTGTTCCGAACAACAACAATGGAAAGTGGAGTGAAAAATCTGTTGTGATAGAGAGAGGGGAGAAAAAAAACAGGGATACTGGCGCATAATGGTAGACAGTCGCTCCAGGAAGTCATTCATAGTGTTGAACTTGGTTGTTCACATTTCCAGAGCCACACATAGTTGTGTACCAAATGAAACAAGAGAGCTAGAGAGAGAAGTACAATGCCCAGGTCCTCTTTTACCTCTGCACAGCTAGCCGATTACAGCATCAAGTGCGTGTGAATGTCGGATCGTCGGTTTTGGAAAGTTACAGGAATGGACATATACACCACTATCCAATGTCAGAAAAGTTTGGGGGGACAGGGTTTCCAAAGCTAAACAACATGCAGTTCGAAAGGAGTATAAATCCCCCTTAAGTCCAATATTCACTCTCCTTTTAGCTCTGTTTTGGTCCCCTCTAACCCTTGAGGGAAGTATCTGCCTCTTTAGCTGCCTATTGCAAGCCTATATTTACCTGTTACCCAGCAGCAGGAGAGCACAGAGTATCGTATGGAGTGCTCTGGTCTACAATTTGAGATAGTTGCTGGGCAGGTAGTGTCCAGTTGTTTCATCAGAGCTTTTTCATTTAAAAGAGCTGGAGATGAGGTTGATGAAAGTGAATCAAAATGGTGCAGCTGTGAGCGATAAAACCAAAACACTGAGCATAAAGAGGCTAAAACCTTACACAGTTTACATACTGCTACTTGTGGATTATTTCCAGGTTTGATGGCCTTTATTTTGTGAAGTGGGTTTCATTACATGCCTCCTTACTGTGCAAAGAGTACAGAATGCTTATATTATATATCCTCCTTGGCCTCAAGACCCACTTTTCATGTACACCGGAGTAAGGCACTCTCTTGGTACATGAATGTACTTACTAAATGTATGCACGTACGGTAAAAAAAATAAAATTCAGTCAATGGCAGCAGAAGTAGAAGGAGAAAGAAGTATATTTTCTCAAAACAGATCAATAAAGTTTTCCACTTGCATCAACGCCCCAGTGTGCAAAACATCAATTTATTAATTTTGTAACTATTTCTTGTCAAAACAGTTCAAACTTAATTTTCTTACAATCTTTATTTTTAGGTGTCTGTTTGCCTTTATTATTGATCAAGCAGTGTGGGGTTGAGTGATTAAAGCCCGTTTAAGCCTCATGTGAAATGGATTTTAAATAATACTAGTAGAAGTGATAATTGGATATTTCTAGAATGTTCTTTCACATTTGACCTTTTAATCCTTTGTGATCTCAGGGGGCTGTCTCCCTCTAAAATTGCTACTACAAGTAGCTGTGGTTATGCATCCCGAAAATCCCCAGACTCTGGTTCACCTAATTTTGTTATATAAAATCAGAGAGAGAGCGAAAGGGTGGGGTGGGGTATCACGATCAAGCACTAGAGGTCAGCTGACCTCTATAAGCACCAGCAGTTCGGCTGAAGCTACAGGACCTCTTTTCAAACCTATATCTGCCTGCTAGCTGTCCTTATTTAAATCCAGTCAATGTCTAGTTGGAGACACTTGCTGACCCATTTAAACAGTAAGTGCAGCTCAGAAGTGGGGGAATCCAGTGAAAATGGAGACTGCATGCAGCTCCCTGGCAAGGGGGTCTGATTTCAGCATCGTGACAAGCACAAACAGTTTCTGAAAATAGATTACCTCAAATTGTACTGTAGGGAAGTATCAAATTTGGTCATGTTCATCATAACTGGCCTTGACAGTTTTAATGTTCACTATGTAAGACTGTATAGAACAGTATTGAAAAATTAAAACCTGTCATATACCGTAAAAACCTGCCACAGACAATGGAGCAATGGGCAAATGGTAAGAAATACACGTTTACACGAAAAGGTTGTTAAAGAACTTCAGGAGACTTCCGTTTTATATGAACTTTGTACAATGGTGGCTCCAAACTGCAGTGACTAGTAAGGAAATCTGATGTGACATCAGTAAATTGGACACAGCATGCTCGTGTTTACCAGAGATGCAAAAGCACTAAAGTCGGTGACTCCAGCATTCAAGGAGCAGACAGCCCTGCAGGGCATCAGTGTTTTACTTAAGGACACTGTGAGGAACTGTTTGGTGGAAGAGTAGTAGTAAGAGTATCTTTCTGTTCATCATGATACATGATGTAAAAAGTTATTTAATTTCCAGGCTTTTAAATAAGATCATGTCATGCAAACCGCTGCCTGATTAAGTCACATGATTAAGTCATATAAAATTTGCGCCTGAATTTGGCATCACAATTTCCAAGCACAGCTTAGTCACCACTGAAAAAAATCATGTTTGCACCTCTCCTTCCACTTCCTGTAGGTGCGGATACAGCTAGTCATCAACTTGTGTGCAAGTTGATGACAGTTCCCAGTGCATCCATAAAGAAATAGCCTTTGATATCCAACTTAATGGCTCCAATTTGTAGCCTTTAGAATGGTCTTTTATCAGCATACATGAACATTTGATCTACAAAAGCACATATTATGATGAAAACGGAACATAATCAAAATACATTCAAATTTAAAATAAATAGCTGTACCTAAACTGCAGCTACATTTTAAATCCACATAATTCACATTACAGCTTTCAGCTTACTTTAGCACACCAAAGTCAAAGTAGAGGAAAAGGGGAAATGCATGCAGTGTTGCATAATCTAGTGTGTTGTGTAATGGAGTGATCCATTGGCAGATTTGCCTTACAGTCAATATTACCTCTACCCAACAGCTGCCTTAAATAAGGCATTAAGTAAGAGAATGTGACACTTGCCAATTAATAGGTCCTTAAATCCAGTCAATTAGATTTTGGTGAACACTGTAAATCACTCTATAATCATCGTGGGAGGCAAGTGTCAGCTCACAGTAGAATACACTGTGAATAAAGAATGACTGTTTTACAGAGAAGCTGCCAATACAGAGTGTTTGTCTCACTTACACTGAGAAGTAGAGCTAGACAGCATAATGTAAAATTAACAAAAGTAAATGACACAAAAAAGTGTCAGCAACGGCCCTTTCACATTTGCAAGCCTCACAAGCATACCATAGGCAGCCAGTGTATTTTTTAACAACAGAGGCATGCATGGACAATTTTCATTTATTCATACACCATGCATTATTAAGAGACAGGCTAACACCCAACAACAACAGAAAAAAACCATCTCAGTAGTCTGCAGCAGCTTTCATCTGCTGCATACATGCAGTGATGTGTCTAAGATGTGGCAGAGGAAGGAATTTACCTACCTACCATCTACACTGCTATTACTAGTTGGGTACTGTACAGCACTGAGGACAAGAGACCAAAATGGCCAAATCAAACAGGACTCTGACTCTAATTCTGACCGAAATTTAAAAAAAAAAACAATCATCTGGCTCTAATATGAAAAGTTACCTGTTTGTTCATGAAGACGTAGATGATTGGGTTGTAGACAGTGGCTGTCTTAGAAAAGAAGGCGGGGATGGAAGCCAGCCTGGGATCAAGTTCAATGCTTGGATGAGCTGTGACCAGTATGGAGAAGGCTGCATACGGCGTCCAGCCCACCATGAATGCAACAATCATGACAACCACCATGCGGGTCACCTGACGCTCTGGCTTCCTGGCATTGGCCAGACGACCATGAGATACCTGGAAGAAACAAAATGATGACTAGCCAACAGCAATTTCTAACCTATTGAGCAGTTCATCTATTAGGATTTAAGGAATATGGGTTTTCAAGGCTGACACCAAATTCTTTTATTTTGGCTCCAAATGCCAATACAGCCATCCATCTATTAACTATTAGATATTTGAGAGTCGAGAGGCGGGGTACACCCTGGGCAGGTTGCCAGCCGCACAGGGCTGAAACACAGAGACAAACTACCATGCTAACGCTCACATTCCCTCATTTAGAGTCGCCACCTAACCTACATGTCTTTGGACTGTGGGAGAAAGCTGGAGTAGCCAGAGGAAACCCACGCAGGCACAGGGAAACCATGAAACCACCACTGCACCACCATGTCGCCCCCATTACATCCAACTTTTCAAAGATTTTAAGTTTGAATATTTTTATTCTGTCATTCTTATAGAAATATTTAGTTTGTATCCATTTTTACCCTTTGAAACAGCACTTACACTACCATAAGAAACTAAAAGCTCCATTTTAGCCATACTATCGACTTTCTGGGTTTTTTTTAGGCAGGTCACCGGGTAATGATGGGGAGTTTCCCAGATATATCTACTGTCTTTATTGAAGAATGAATTCACTAAAATAAAATGAAAACTCTATAGGGCCCCTTTCAAATGTTTCCTGCAAAGCTTAATTGTTGCTGATAAAGCCCCTATTGGACCTCTCCCTCCACTTAATTAACTATGGTTCCATTTACAACAGGTCACACGTTGCAGTTGGCATCCAATTAGAAGGCTGTTGGCTTTTCTTCCCCAGTTGGTAATCCAACCTTGAATTCAACCACCATGAAATAGTCTTTATGTCCCACTTAATGGCTGCAATCTGCAAACTTTGGAATGCTCTTTTGTCACCATCCATGAACATTTGCTCTACACAGGCAGATATTAGGATGACTGATTAATTGGACATAATCAAAACCCAGTAAACTTACAAGAAGTGCACGCATGTTTCTTCCTACCATATGACAGCTGCAGCTATTTTTCAAATCCACAAGGTTGACGTTACAGTATGTTTATTTTAAGCACACCACAGTCAAAGAAATGTCATATGCCAGGAACATATTACAAAATGTGCAATATTACAAATGTGTTTGTTTGTTTAGTTGTTTTTGGTGTGTGGACAATACCTAATATTTTTTGTAATAAAAGCCCTAATCAGAGAAATATTTTCAGCTAACTAGTCTAACTCAGTGGATGTGGATCACTATGATTGTAATCCTCCCATCAGCACACTACTGGTATCTGATTTTTTCCGTTCACCCTAGTAGTCTTTGCTGCTGACTTCAAAGTTTCTGTCTTTGTAAAAACTTTGGAAAATTCTAACAATAGAATACCTTCCATTTAGCACTCACACTGGAAATAACAGCATTAAGTCACACCCCCCACCCTCATAACAGAAGGATGGTGGCAATGCACTTGTGTGAAATCTGAAAGCACAGCTTATACAAATGTCTTATAAAGTAAATTTCAGAAGTTTATGCTTTCCTTGTATGTTGTGTAAGAACCAACCTTCCTGAGCTTCCGCAGGAGCTTTCCATAGCAGAAGAATATCACTCCAAGAGGGAGAATGAAACAGGTGGTGAAGAACGTGATGATGTAGCTGTGATCCATAATGTTGGTTGAATACCTGTTCAGAGATGGTCAGAAAAGGTTGACATTCACTTTTTAGGGGATTTAAACATGCATTTATCTACCATTACAATACAGATTTTAATAAATTGATTCAATAGATTCACATAAGATTAAGCCAAACTGTTTGCTTGAGAACACTTGAGTGTCTCTTTAAGAACAAAATGGTTAATAATCCCATGATTTCCCAGCTATGAGCTGTCTGAAAAATGTCATTTTAACATGCACAGGCTTTTATCTGGCTGGAGAGAAAGATAACAGTCTTCCGGCTCATTTGAGCTTCAGTTAAAAGGGGAATTTCACAGCTGAGACAAATCTCTGTGGCACAATTGGTGGCCCTGAGGCTTCTAATTTAGTCTAATTTTGTTATTTCCATGAGAATACCTATCACCATCAAATGAAACAAGCCCAAGATTAATTTGTATGGAACTACCTGGCATACAGAGTGTTGTGTGAGTGTGTGTGTATGTGTGTCATGCATGCAGGCACCTTAAAACAGGGAAGTGTGGCTGAACACACATTTGTGATGCAGCAGTTCACACCTTCGTCCTTATTCAAACATTTTCATGTGAAACATGCAAAATAGTAGTTTTTGATGAATAATGATTTGCTCTGTTTTCGTTCAAACTACTAAACTAGGTGTGCGAGTGGACAGTGCCATACTGTGGTTAAAAGAGACAGTAGTGCTGTGAGGGATTTGTTAGGTGTAACTGCACAAATAAACTCTGCATACACAGGAGCACTCCTAGAAATTCCTGTTCCTGTGATAGCAGCTCACTTGAGGCCCTCAAACTCTAAATACTGTATCTGTAATCCCTGGGCCCATGTCCCCCTAAATTATTCAGACTTTCTCCCTTCATTCAGCACCCCTGAAGGCAGGACATGAGCAGGCTTATTTTTCTTCTAATTGTACTCTTACAGACTTTTATGCACCCTTTGGTGGCATTATTAAAACATAATATACTCCTGTGCCAATCTCAGGCTATTTGGTTTGTTTCTCTGCCATCTTGGGGGTAAACCCTTCCAATTAATTGTTGAAATAAAGAGATGCATCAATCACTCAATAAGCTGGACAGAACAAACCATTCAGTTTCCCCAGCAGCTCCATCTTTTGGTCAGGAGGCCAAAGTAATTTAAGATTCAGTGACTTAATGAGCCATTTCTGTGTACAGCATTTAAATCATTTCCAAAGTGCTGTCACCAGCCAAACTGTCATTTTTGATGAGCTGAATCACATGAACCAGTCCAGCTAAATCTGTCAACAATTAGTTTAACGAAGAAGTATTCCCACCACCAGCTGGTGTGCCCCATTTCACCAACAGCCCGCTTCACTGTCGGAGGGAATCTCCTCATCTACACTGGGGAGCTCAGTGCTGCTTTACATTTGAAAGTTAAGACGACCCTGGGTTTTTCAGAGGTCTTTTTTTTTATATACTACCACCGGGGGACACCAAATACTGAAATGTTTAGATCCAACACATATTGGCTTTAAAATGTTAGCAGGTTTATTTTATTATATCAGCCACCACTTCTTACAGAAACAGGGAAGTACTGAATACAGTGGCTTCAGAAAGTATTTAGACCCCTTCACTTTCTGAACATGTTATCATGTTGTAAATTTAATTTTAAATAGATAAAATTGACATTTTGCCCATCACTCAAAAACCCATAATGAAAAATTTTTTCTAGAAAGTTTAGCAAATTTATTAAAAATCAAAAACAATTTACACAAGTATTCAGACTTTTAATTGAGTACTTTGTAGAAACCACTTTGGCAGCAGTTACAGCTTCGAGTCTTCTTGGGTTAGTCGCTACAAGTTTTTTACACCTGGATTTGGGCAGTTTATCCCATTCTTGCTGACAGATCCTCAAGCTCTGTCAGATTGGATGTGAAACATCTTTGAACTGCCATCTTCAGGTCTCCTCACAGATGTTCTAAGGGGTTTAAGTCTGGACTTTGACTGGGCCACTCAAGAACAGTCACGGACATTGTGTTGTCTGTATGCTTTGGGTCATTCCTGTACTGAAAGTTGAACCAGGGGCCGACGACCTCATCATATTTGGCTGCAGATGGCCAACTCAAGAAAGAGTCCTGGTGGTTCCAAACTCTTCCATTTCACAATTATTGAGGCCACTGTGCTCCTTGGAACATTCAGACTTTTAGAATTTTTTTTATATCCTTTCCATGATCACTACAATTTTATCACAGAGGTCTACAGAAAGTCCCTTGGACTTCATGGCTTGGTTTTGTCCTGACTTGCAGTGTTAATTTTGGGACTTTATATACACGTTTCTGCCTTTCTAAACCCTGTCCAATCAATTCAGTTTATCAGAGTTAGACTCCAATTAAGTTTTCGACATACCACAAGGATAATTAAAGCAAACAGGATGCACCTGACCACAGTTTGGAGTGCCACAACAAAGGGTCTGATGCTGCCCCTATTTCTGTAGATGCAGAAATTGCTTTAGATAGGGTCTAATGGCCCCATTTTTTCCTCACTCTTATTAAATTTGGCTTTGGGAAAACATTACTCAATTGGGTAAAATTACTGTACAAAAATTCAACAGCCAAAGTCTTGACCAAAACCGCTGTATCTAAGCACATTTTATAAATCTGGAGGATGCTGCCAAGGGTGCCCTCCCTCCCCCTTCCTCAACAAGAAACGAGGTAGGTATTCCTCTTGCACTCCACCACCAGGGTCTGTCCAGCCGAGTAACATCGACAATCTCAATCTCTTCTGGGAAATGAAGAGATTGTTATTTAAAAATGAAGGCATACATCCCAAGTGGCTTAGGGCAAAACTACTATCCTCAAACATCTTGTACTGTTTACCTCGTACCTGTTCGCTCCTCTCTCAAACAGCCAAAAAATTTCCTCCTGATTTCTCTGAGCTCTTATCTATCATAAGTCTAATTATGACAATATAGTCATTAATGGTGACTTTAATTAACACAGTGACAATAATACAGACAAGAAGGCTACTGACCTTTTACATCTATTGGAAGATCAAGCTGTGGTCATATCTGAGACTTGGTTATTACATGGGGACTTTCCGTTGACAGTCAGTTACGGATGTGGCTCTGTTTGATCACTACTTAATTGAATTCACTATCTCTCTTGCTGCATTGGAATTTTAGGTGCATTGTAAAAGATGATATCTTATTTTGAATTATGAATGTCACGTTAGAAATGTGACCAAAGTATCCTACCATTTAAAGAATATTGCCAGAGTCAGACCATTTCTCTCCCAGGCAGATGCAGAAACGTTAATAGATGCTTTTATCTCCAGCAGGCTGGACTATTGTAACGGTCTTCTGTCTGTTGTGTCTAAGACAGCTATTGATCAGTTACAGCTCGTACAGAACGCAGCAGTACGTGCTCTGACGAAAAGACAGACAGCCCACGTTACTCCAATCTTAAAATCTTTGCCATCCCTTTAAGTGTTTTCATGCAATGGCTGTTTTATCCTGTCCTATCCTACTGTTTTATCTTACCGCTGTATCGTAAATGTTATGATTCCATGTTTTTCATGTTAAACACTTTGTGTTGCATTTTATGCATTAATTGTGCTATATAAACAAACTTTAACATTATCATTAGAATATACCTCTACCTCCATAATAAAACTTATTTCAAAAGCTTAGGAAGGCTTTCAGCAATTTTAGAAGGAAAACCAATTGCCTGTACCTTCCTTGAGATCTATCCCGTGCTGAATAGAGTTAAATGCTTGTACTCTTGATTCAAATTTACCGCTGCATCGAATGCATCAACGTACAGAAAATTCACTACTAACCCAATTGTATTAAATATAATTAATGTATGGTATCACATCCAGAAGTACATGAATATACATCAGCCCCTCTCCCAATTTAGTCCTATAATATGCTGAATATAATATATTTTATTCTTTCAAATAAGATTCTTTATATATACAGCTCAAAAACAATAATATAATTGTCCTGTTCTTACCTCCTTCGAAGAAATGGCATTGAAAGTTGCCATGGTTTAGGACTAATTTCCTCCTTTTATGATTTTCTAGTTAAAGGGTCCTCAGAAAGAACTTTAGAGGCATGGAGAAAAGATCTTAATGATGACCTAACAATCAACGGATGGAAGAAAATACGCGAGGAAAAACAGAGCCAATTATATTGGCTGAGGCATACATGTGTTACCTCCGTCAAAATTCACAAATTTGACAGTAATATCTTGATACTTCTTCTATATGTATTGATGTCAAAGGAACACTGATAAGACTGATAAGGAACTTCTGGAAAGACATTGTACATTGTACCGTTACAAACTGCTTTCAGTACACCTCCTTCTTGAACTTAGAATATTTATCATGAAAAGAAGATTTTCAGGTATAGAGACATCTGAAGTAGGTCCACATACGCATACAGCACTGTATGTATTCGTGTGTGCATGAATGGTTAGATTATATTATACTGTACATATATATGTAAACATTATATGTTGTTTCTTTTCTCTTTTTTTTCTTATTTTGTGTTTCTACGTTAGATGATAACTTTGTGGTATGAAATCTCAGAACTAATTGTTACTGTACTATGAACTCTATGTGAACTATTTGTTACCACTACTTTGTATTTTGTATGCCCAGCTGAGCTGGTGGGGAGGGCTGGTGTAGGTAGGGTTAGGGGTATGATGTGGTTTGGCCTTTACTGTGTTTTTGTTTTATTTTATTTATTTCTTATATTTTCTTTTTTTTCTGTCGATTTATGTAACAAAAAAAAACATTATCACACTCATGTTAATGTAATTTTCAATGACATTAACATTACTTTAAGCTTGCTATTTTTCACCTTGTAGGCAATTGGTAGGAATGAGTGCAGCTGTATCAACTATATAAATGTTCAATTATAATTATTTAATTAATTTCAAGGTTTTAACGACTCATCTTAAGCTAAACCCAGACAGGTAATAGAATTTCAGTTAACAAGGAAGTGACTACGGCTTCTGCTCTGCAGTGGAGAGCACAGGTAGCTGCACTAATGCCAAGTCAGAAAGAATGACAATGAGTTGGTAGCTCTGTTCAAGAAGCCAGAGTCTGGGAGAGACAACTGTTTTTTCAGAAACACACTAAATCTATTGTATACAAACAGGTAAACAGTGTCTTTTCTGATAACTTTGCGACACCATGGAAGCACAGAAACTGTACACATCAAAGATGGTGACAGCTTGTATCCTCAGAATGCTAAGAAGACATAAAAATTGAAAACAAATGACAAAAATATTTTAGTTTCATTGACCAAACTAGAACAAACTTAATAAAATGAAATGACTAAACCATGACTAAAACTACACTTCTGTCTAAAGATTGAATCTAAAACTAAATCAAATCAGTTGCAAAAATTAACACTGCTTACGACTGCTAGACTGAGCTGCATAATTCTAAACTATTTTCCATTTAGCTTCATAGATGCTGCCAGGTGTTTTCTCACTGTTGTGATTATGATAGCCTTTTATAGAGTAAAATGCACGCTACTGTCTATGCTTTCATCCCTTAACAGAGAGGCAACAGACCATCCTGCCAAAAAAATTATAAGGATAGTTTAATGAGGATAGTTGCTGTTTGTGGGCAGATATTCCCTGCAACTCCAGGGGGTTGAGCTGGCAATTTCCACCTGGGCGTATATTTGTAATAAATGTCTCACATGATAGCTGAGCAAATGGAAGGGATTTGAAAGAAAGCCAGCAGCATACTGGTGGTAGATTGTATCCCAACCCCTCACCAAGGACGCAGCCACCTACTGAAAATCCACTGACACCAACTTCTCCTGCAAAATCCTTCAGAACGTTTCATGTATGCTTTTTAACATTCAGAAGCCATCCAGTGCTGAATATTTGCATTTACCCAGCGATAAAATGACGAACATCAATGGGGCATTTAAAATGCATCAGAATGCGCATTTGGCGACATTCGGCACCTCACCCACCTGTGCTGTTAGTGGTCTTGCTGTTAACCAAATGTTTTCTGACACCACTCACAATGTGTGCTGCCAGAGGTGGATCGGGTCATCGATGAGATCCCCTTAAGGAGTATCTCCATAAGGTGATCTCTTAACTGTATTGTCTGAACCATTCGTTCCCCCCGCACTTCATCTGAGCAATGGTTGCCTTACTGGACTTGAGGCAAACACTCAGCCCCCTATCTGCACGCCTTTGATCAAAGCAGCTAAATAGCATTAACCAGACGGCACCCTGAGGGCCACGGATAGCCGACCTGTTACTTGACTTTTTCCATGAGACACATTTACACAGTTTGAGCTAAAATAGCTGAAGCAGCATTGTAGATCCGAACCACAGGGCTGAGTGTAGAACGTCTATGATCTTTATCTGTTTGTGTGCCAGGTTGGTGGTTGGAAAAATAATGTATTCTGGGTTTTTCTGGGTTAAAGGTTAGGTTTAACCACCAGGGTTACAATAAGGTATAGTCTGGTATTAAGGTTAGCATTAAGAGTTAGTTAACAGTCATAGATCTTTGTGGGTCAAAGAGATAATATAAAGCTCATTTCTTACCAGTCAGGCTCACAGGTGGTTCCAATCTTGCTTATGGTGTATCTGTTCCAACCCAGCACTGGGGGGAAGGTCCAGATGAAGGAGAAGGTCCAGACGAACAGCAGACCCAGGACTGCATGCTTAGCTTGCAGTCGGATGTTCCCCAGAGGCCGGCAGATCACGAAAAACCGCTCAAAGGACAGAACGGCCAGCGACCACAGCGCTACGATGCCTAAGGCAAACAGCTGGAGGTCAGTGTGTGAGGGCTCAGTGGGACATCATCATTCAGAAACACGCACCACCAAGTCCTGGAATTAGTTTTTATTAACTATGAAAATCACCGTTCTGTGTTCTTTATTTGTTATCTCGGAAGGTAATAAACCCAAAGAAATTACTTTGCGGAAAGTCAAAGTGTTTGAGCACATAATGTATGTTTTTGCATCTCTTTTAGATTCAGTCTTTTTCCACCAGAGTGAAATCTCATCGGTTTCACAAGCTACACTTTTGGAACTTATCCAACTGGGACTGCCTGCTTCACACTTCCCCCTATAGTGTAACCATATTTTTTTAATGTTTGACAAAGAATCCCATTCTGTAAAAGTGGCGCTGCTGTTATTAGAAATAGTTTAATGATCCAAGGTGAATGTATTTCTCTGCCTTCTAATGAGCTTAAAAAAAAAAAAAGGCATCCTTTAATTATGGTAATAAGCCACTCTCACGGACCGTTTACCTATCTCTCCACAGCCAGGAACTGTTACTATCTGCCTACTAGGCTCACTAGAGAGGACAACAGAGAGATGTGGAAACCAGGATATTCAAGAATATCAAACATATTTAAGCAAGAGGTTCATAAATTAAATTAAGACCATTATTTCAATACTGCCGCTACTTTTGTAGCTTTTTAAAGTGGACTAAAACTGACCATCAAAGGGAGTTTTTTGTAGAAAAACATCCATCCAGTTTTTGCCCATTAAGTTTTAATGTATTTATCTGTAAAGAATGGGTGCATGTAGATGGGAAAACTAAAAAACAGAGAGAAACAGAAAATATTCTCACCCTGAGCAGAATATTAAATGGAGCATCTGTCCAGCTCCTAGGGAAGAGCTAGCTCAGCTTAGTCAGTTTCCAATTTACTCACACATAACCCCCTACACATACACACACACACACACACACAGACACACACACACACACGCGCACACGCAGGTGACAACAATGCAACGCAGCTGTCAATCACTGAAACTGCAGTCAAGACTAAAATTAGAGTGGCTTTCCACCACAAGCTACTTGAATATGTGAGCCTCACTTCGTTGGGCTGTTGATTATACATCAGCATAGCTTCCTCTATGACAATTTATTACATCAGATGTTTTTTTTCCCCACACTTCTCATCCTAATCACAACATGCATTTTTGTGTTGCTTCAGCTGCTCTTTTCCCTGACTCTTTTGCTTTCACACATTTCTTAATCACACATAATGGTACTCATTTGGATGGTAATTCAGTGCATCACAACACCCGCTACACCAGGATGCACCATGCGATTTGTCCATGAAAATTCATACAATAACTCCAGGGTACTTAGGTTAATTCGCTGTCTTGGGGTTTTAGTTGTTGTTCTCTAGCATCAGTATATAAAGTCTATCTCCTGGGGATATATGGCTTCAGCTAATACACAGCGTAATGCAGGGCTGGCAGAAAGTAATATGCAACCAAGGCTCTCTCATTAGTGTGCCAAGTTTAAATACTGCAAGTGAAAGTAATTTGATAATATTCTCATAGGATCATATGACACTCATCATATGCTCCTGAGCATGTATTTTAAATGAATGTTTTCTGTATATGGTTCATCCGGCCATTTGACGGTCTATAATATAGACAATCCTTAGACTTTATGTGTCATTCCTTTGTAAATTGTCCCAGCTGCCAAAATGGGTCCAATAAGGAGCCTCTTTGCCTGACATAAGCAAGTATTCTTTTTTCTTGATGTATTGCATACTACTCACCAGATGCCCAGGATTCCACTTGCTGAACCTCTTTATTCTGTGTTAAATGGAGCTTCAGTAGAGGCTGTGAAACCAATCCACTGACTTAGTTAAATGTTATTGGTGGTCACAGTGCTGGTGACCTACTTAGAAGTCAGGCACTACAGTATGTGAGGAGGTTTCTGTCCCGCACTGCTGCTAACCTCTGCTGTGAACGCGGCTTCTAATTCTGCCTTAAAGACTCACAGTGGGCTTTGTTACTGATCCTACGGTGTGTTTTTATACACATATATACACAACAGAAAATATCATGCAGGTGGAGTTCCAAAAATCTGATAGGCCTGTAGGAAATCTATACCATAGGCTCACAGAAGTTAACAATAAGTCAGACAAGTGACGTTTTCAACCTGGCGGTCGATTAAATTTTTTTTGCTCCGGTTTGGTTTTTTTGGGTTGTTTTTTTTTTTCCTTAAGATTTCGGATCGATTTTTACTTAACACACACTAATGTCCATCAGCCCAATCCTTGTGCTCTGGTTTTAGTTTGCCATATGTTCCATAATGCAGAATACACTTATAGAGCTGCATTATGGGGAATGAGCTTTAGAGAGGGCAGTGTACAAGCTGGAATAGATTTACAAAATGTATTCTAGAGCTGATTAAACAAGGAAGTCAACACTGTGAAAAGCACTCCTATCATTAGGAGTGTCATTAATATGATGTTTTTGCTGCACTCTATACATTGTGAATTTTACTTTACTTTAGTATCCCCGTATCACTATAGCTAGTAGTATATTGCTCCTTTTGCATCGACAATCTTTTCAAGAACGCTCAAAAAATAAACTGAGCAGAACTCCTACATGATCCTCAGTCAGCTTTTTTTATTTGGCAACAGTTGTAGTGGAACTGATTTGTCATTTTTATTTTACCTCCCTCCCAGATGCCCTAATTTATGAACAGATGTTGAAGTCAGTGCTGATGGAAGCCTGAGTAAGTGCCATGTGGAGCTGCTTTTCATCTAAAGAGCTCCAACACTGACACCTACAGTTGTGGAAGTTGCGCCTAAGCAGCCCTGCAATGACAGTACTTGAAAAACAGAGAGGGGGGGTAAACCTACCGAAAAAAGTAACGGCAAACCCCTCCAAGACGCAAGCCCACTTCCCGAGGAAGAAATAACCCCTGGCGTTTGTCAGGAAACTTATTACCCCACCGGTGAGGGAGACAAGAAAGTCGGCGATGGCCAAATTAACTATAATGTAGTTCAGGGGCTGTCTGAGTTGTTTGAACTTAAAAGTGACGAACATAACCAGGAAGTTTTCGCTCAGCGACAGCGAGGTGACCACA